>NC_044993.1:66739167-67348095 GCF_008728515.1 Papio anubis
GAAGGAAGGAAGGAAGGAAGGAAGGAAGGAAGGAAGGAAGGAAGGAAGGAAGGAAGGAAGATCCTGCTGTACTTTTACCAGTTACAATTACCAATGTGCCCTGGGTGCATTCCTGAATTTTCCAACTTTGTTTCCTTGGGTATAAAATGGGAAAGTAATGATTACGACACAGGATGATTGAAAAGAATGAATAAATGACTAGAACTTGGTAAAAATTAAATACATAGTTGTGAATAAACAGTAACTACCAGCAACTACTACCCTAAGAATTTTTATGTAATGAAAAGAGGAATTATAACAATAGCTCAGGTTTCTGGAGTGCTAATTACATTCTAGGTCCTGTGCTACACTCATTGTCTTGGTTTGTTTGTGTTTTTTGTTTGTTTGTTTGTTTGTTTGTTTTGAGTCTCGCTCTGTTGCCCAGGCTGGAGTACAATGTCACGATCTGGGCTCACTGCAACCTCTGCCTCCCAGGTTCAAGCAATTCTGTGCTACACTCTTTACTCCTATCACTATATTTAATTTTTAAAATAACCCATGAGGTAGATGCTATTTAAAAATTTTTAGAGACAAGGTCTCACTCTGACTCCCAGGCTGGTCTAGAACTACTCAGTCTCAAGCAGTCCTCCTGCCTCAGCCTCCCAAAGTGCTGGGATTACAGGCATGAGCCACTGCGCCCGGCCCAGGGTAGATGCTATGATTATTCCCATTTTACGGAAGAAAACACGGTGGCTTAGACAAGTCAAAACACTGGCTGGATTTCTGCTCACGGTCAATGAGGGAACCTGGACTTTCTGCTGTTCTTAACTAATACGCAGACAGTGGCATGATTCACAATAGCCAATAAGTGGTAACAACCCCATTGTCTACCAACCAGTAAACAGGTAAATACAACATGGTACATCCACACAACAGTATGTCATCTGGCAACACGTCTAGAACATGGATGAGCCCCATAAATGTTATGCTAAGTGAAAGAAGCCAAACACAAAAGAACAAATACTGTGTGATCCCAGTGATATAAAATATCCAGAATAGGCCAATTCTTAAAGACAGAAAATAGATTAGTGGTGGCCTAGCATTGGACAACTGGAGAAAGAAATGCTGATTTGTCCAAGGATCTTTTGGGGGTAATAAAAATGTTGTAAATGTAGAATATGGTCATGGCTGTACAACTCAGCAAATGTACTTAGAAAACATCGAACTGCACACTTAAAATGGGTGAATTTTTCACTGTGTAAATCCTATCTCATAAAGCTCTTTAAAGAATAAACAAAATTCCATGGTGTATACCTGCCACATTTTCTGTATCCAGTCTATCATTGATAGGCATTTGGGCTTGTTCCAAATCTTTGCTATTGTAAATAGTGCTGCAATAAATATATGTGTGCAGGTGTCTTTAGAGTAGAATGATTTATAATCCTTTGAGTACATACCCAGTAATGGGATGGCTGTGTCAAATAGTATTTCCGGTTCTAGATCCTTGAGGAATTGCCATACTTTCTTCCACAATGATTGAACGAATTTACACTTGGGGACACGGATGAAGCTGCAAAACATCATCCTCAGCCAACTAACACAGAAACAGAAAACCAAACACTGCATGTTCTCACTCCTAAGTGGGAGCTGAACAATGAGAACACACGGACACAGGGAGGGGAACATCGGACACAGGGAGGGGAACATCACACACCGGGGCCTGTTGGGGGATGGGGGCAAGGAGAGGGACAGCATTAGGACAAATACCTAATGCATGCGGGGGCTTAAAACCTAGATGACGGGTTGACAGGTGCAGCAAACCATCATGGCACATGTACACCTACGAAACAAACCTGCACATTCAGTACATGTATCCGAAAATTTAAAGTAAAATAAAATAAAAAGGATAAACAAAACTCTTCTCACTGTAAGATGAGATACCCAGACCATCCCATTTTAAATCTCATATATGCAGACATTAAATGTGAGGAACATGTGTCTTCTTCATTTTGCAGGGGTGGGATTGAGACAGTGAAGGAAACCATGGAGAGAAATTAGGTTGGAGAGCAAACAGAAAGATCGCGCAGTATATGGTAGCCTGTGTGAAGGGTTCTGGGTTTTATGTGCAGGGCTCAGAGAAGCCACAGAAGAGTTTTAAGTAGTTCACAAACATGATCAGATTTGTACTAAAAGTTATTAGTCTGGCTGCAGACGAGGTGGGAGCACAGCTAGGGGCTGACCAAGCAGAAACCACAGCAGTTTCCTGTCTGAGAGACGGATGAGGTTTGGACAAGAGAGATGATGGAGATGGAGGCAGTGGATGGATCGGAGAGGCATGGCAAGACATGGTGATTTATTGGGTAGGAAGGGAGCAGTCTGCCCATGAGAGAGGAATTAAGGAGGACAAAGAAGTGTTTAGCTTGAGCAACCCGGTCATGCCATCTGCTAAAATAGGGATCTGTAGGGAAACATATTTGCTGGGTAAGATCATTGTGTCATCATAAAGATCATCCTCCTCCCATATGCATAAGAAATTCTGTTTCAGAAGTCTTTTGAGAGAAAAACAATTCACAGAAAATTATAGGGGAGACATATCCTGGGCTAAATGAAAGGTCTACTTTGGCTTCATTAGAAAGATAATAATTCCTTATTTGAGATAAATGGTCAGAGAACAAGAAAATAAGGTAGCAGGGGAAAGAAGTGGAAACATTTTTTCCCCCCATGGCAAGCTCAGAAGCTTCCGGAAAGGAGCAGTTTCTAGGCAAAGGGGAGAGGTCAAATTCCTTCCCATTTGCTCCATCAGGACAGTGGTAATTAATTCTGAGCTCTGCTGTGCAAATGGAATATTTTACTTTCTTAACAATGCAGCACTTCAGAGTTCCTGCATGCCCTCTGGCTGGCAAAACCCTCTGGCTGTCTTTGAGTCCTTATCCCTATTTCTGGGCAGGACTTTTTCAACCCTCATCCATCAGAGAAGTCTATTAAGAAGAACCGGCTTTGGCATTAAGTAGACTTGAGTTGGTTTATGGCTCTATCCGTTATTCGTGATGACATATCAAGCATGTTCCCTGGCCTTCTGGAACCTCGGTCCCTTGTATATAAAACAGGACAATACCAGGGCTGTTAGGATGATTAAATGAGATAGCTCATCTCAAGATCCACTTCAGTTCCAGGAACATGGTGGGCTCCCATCATCTTCCAAGGGAATGATTTCCCACCTTGTTTGTATGGGGTACTTTTTTGGCATTAGGGGATCCCTTTGAGAATTAGGAAACGCCATGCCCCACATCTTTACTCAATACTCATGCATGAAAACTTGGAACAGACCTATTAAAGTCTGATTCATGGGCCACATTTTGTGAATCTTTAATGTCAGGCAATGGGTCTCAACTCTGGCTGCCTATTACATTGGGAACTTAAAGAAATACTGATCATTGAGCCCCATATTCCTAAAATTATCTTTAATTGGTTTGGGCCTGGATCCATGTAACCTGATTTTTTAAGGCAACCTCAGAGAGTCTGTTGCAGCCAGAATGGGGAACCATTGATAAAGGGGGAAAAACTGATGCCTCATTTTTTTTCCTGCCCCAGATATAGTTCTGTGTATTCTGCATTTCCCCTGATTCTGACGGTGTTTTGAGATGGTTAGGGAGTTCGGGCTCCAGGGTCTGGATAACCTATGTCCCTCCATTCTCAACCACTATTAGCAGTAAAGTCTTGGCAAGCTATTCCAATCTCTGGCTCTCATTTACTTCTGCTCATTTATAAAAGCAAGGGTAGGCACAATCATATTTGTCTTACAAGATCACTGGAAGGATCAAGTCAAGTGTTCCGTATAGTTCTTCTCAAAATCTGAGTGGCAGGGCAAGAACTTGATACTAGGTTACATGTAACCACTATTGCCTTCATTACCATTAACACCAGCACCATCATCAGCATTGTAGCGTAAGTTATTCTTTTTTATTTTTTAATTTTACTTTAAGTTTTGGGATACATGGCAGAATGTGCAGGTTTGTTACATAGCTATACATGTGCCCTGCACAAGATAGGTTTGCTGCACCTATCAACCGTCATCTAGGTTTTAAGGCCTATATGCATGAGGTATTTGTCCTAATGTAGCATAAGTTATTCTTAATAACCACACTCCTGAAATATCGAAGCTATTTTCTCATTTATTTTCTAAAGCAACTGGTGAGAATGCTCTTATACTACTCAGCCTTCAAGGGACGTGAGACTACTCTGCTTGGAAAATTGTCCATGCCCAGGACTGATCCCATTATTCTGGTGGTGCTGAGAAACCCTGCTCTAGGGTGTACCTGATTTTGTAATTCCTAACACTCTAAAGCAGCATCTGCATAGATACAAGTATGCCCATTCATTTAAAATAGTGGGAAAGAGAGGTTGCGAATAAAATAGGTGTTCCTCAGTCTCAGGCGCTAGGGTCAATGCGGCTACAACCAAACGAATAATTTCCTGAGGGTAGGGAACCATCCCAATATTGGGAAAGCAGAGGCAAAGGGAATGTACACAAAGGCAGCTGCTGTGATGGCAAAATTTAGCAGCTTATGCTTCTCTCATTCCCTGGTTTCTCTCCCTTGACCCTAAAAAACATATGTCGCTCAAACAGTCTGCCCCAAGCGGCCCTCCCACATCTGCCACTCATGCCAGTGAATCCGATCCGCCTTCTTTCCGTGTATCATTCTCTTTTGACCGCTGATCATCCACTAATCATCACTCCAGTGACTTGTCGGGAACCTTCTTGGCCCCACTTTTCTAGAAACCGTGACTCAGCCAGGCAAGGCAGGTTATCTGGGGTGGCGTGATGGGGGTGAGAAGGGGTGGGTAGAAGGGAGGAGGGGTGAGAGGAAAAGGCAATTTACGGCGCCTGTGGGTAGCTGGCTTCCCCCAACCAGCACATTTCTAATTTTATTTTGCTTGCATTTATATTAGGAAACACGGCAACCACCTCGTGCTAAGGGCGGGGGATGAACCAGAGGAAGATGTGAAAGCTCATAGCAACCTAGAGACAGGGGACTTGTATCCCCCAAGTCTTCCTAGTTCAGGCTAATGTCCACCTGGCACGAGAGCTGAAAAGGAAACCCACCCATTACCCCAGGGCAGGAATCAGTGTAACTTAGATTCTTGTTCATTTTCTCCTGGAAATGAAATAAATTACCCTCGCTTATTAGGTGTGGCTCTAGATTTCAACGACTCTTTCTCTCTCTTTTAAGACTCAAAGCCTTTTTTGTTTGTTTGCTTTACATGAAAGATACTTCTTGGAGTTGTTAATTCCCTGTATTTATTAGCGATAGAGTCCTAGAGCCCAGAATTTCTGTCTCTATGACAGCTACCAGCCCACTGGCTAAAAGCTGAGATTTAGAGACCAGAGTCCTATTTTTTTATTGTTGTTGTTTTGAGGTGAAGTCTTACCCTGTCGCCCAGGCTGGAGTGCAGTGGTGCAGTCTCAGCTCACTGCAAGCTCCGCCTCCTGGGTTCAGGCCATTCTCCTGCCTCAGCCTCTCAAGTAGCTGGGACTACAGGCGCCCGCCACCACGCCTAGCTGATTGTTTTGTATTTTTAGTAGAGACGGGGTTTCACTGTGTTAGCCAGGATGGTCTCGATCTCCTGACCTCATGATCAACCCACCTCGGCCTCCCAAAGTGCTGGGATTACAGGCATGAGCCACTGTGCCCAGCCCAGAGTCCTATTTTTTTTAAGTGTATATATCTAAGGTATACAATATAATACTTTGACATACTTATCTTGACATCCACATACAGAGTGATTACTGTAGTCAAGCAATTTAACACACTCATCATCTCACAAAGTTACAGTTTCCTTCCTTCCCTCCTGTTTTTATATTTTTAAAATATTTTTTATTTTTCTTTTATAGTGGGAGTACCTAGAATCTACCCTTTTGGCAAATTACCAGCATTCAATACATTATTATTATTTGTAGTCATCATACTGTACATTGGATCTCTAGAACTGCTCACACGTAGACATAATTTTCAGCCAGGTGTGACCTTGGACATGTCATTTAACCTCCCTGAACCCCCTTATTGATACTATGAGAATAACTGAAGCAACAATGTTGTAAATTAGAAAACACATGTAAGAACTTTAACAGCATGCCTGACACCTACTAAGAGTAAAATAAAGAGTAGCAGTTGTCGTCATCATCAACGTTATCATCACTATGAGGGTCAGTCTTAGGTGTCAACCTCATTAGACTATAGTATCTATTTATTCCATAAAATGTTAATTGAGGTATTGCTGTGAAGGTATTTTATAGATATGAATGACACCTATCATTGATTGTCTTTAAGTAAAGCAGACTATCCTAAGAAATCTTGGTGGGCATAATGCAATTGGCAAAAGGCCTTAGGAGCAGAACTGTGGTCCTTCCTTGAGGACCACAGTGGTCCACAGTGTCAGCTCCTGCCGAAGAGTTGCCAACATGCTCTTCCGGGTGGCCTGGCCCGTGGATTTCTGACTTGCTTAGACAGCCTCAGAATCATATAAGTTATCCCTTGCAACAAATCTCTTAACATACAGAAATATCCTATTGCTTGTGTTTCTTGTGTGGGATCTTGACTGATAAAATCACTGTCGTCATCATCATCACTCATATTGAGTACATGCATTTGCAGGGCAGGTAGGTAAGCACCACATACACCGCAAAGACGCACTTCATTGGATTTTCTTCCTTTGGGGAATCTGCACAGAGCTGTGCTCTCTCTGGTTTTCATTGGAGAATGATCCTTTTTAGAGGCAAGGCACTTTAGTAAGCACAGGTGGATCAATGGGGCTTAAAAGTTTTCATTTTCCTTGCCTTCCATCAACTCTATGGTGCATGATGGAACCCCTGCACTAGTGGTCAGGCATCTTCATGACTCTGAGAGCGTGTATGCTACTTCAGTTTTCCTGGAGAGGCTCTTGTCTCATTCATCTATTGCTTCATCCATTCATTCAACATTTGGCTGAACACAACAGAACTCCCCTGGGCAACGATGACTCAGACAAGACTCCTGCCCCTACAAAGGTTACACTCAGTGAAGGCAGGCAGACAGGGAACCAGCAAACCAAATATAGACTAAAAATTTTTTTTAAATGTGACTTAAGTGCTCAAAAAGGAATAAATATAATAGAGTGCTTACAATGGGTAAGAGGAGCCATTATAGATGAGAAGGTGAGGGTTGGCCTCTTCAAGGAGGTAATGTTGGCACTGAGAGCAGAAGGAAGGGCAAGAGCCAGTCATGTAATAAGCTGGGAGGAGCCAACGGTAAGTGCAAAGACCTTGAGGTTATTATCCAAGTGACAGCAGGGACTTTAAAAAAGGTAATTAAGTTAAAATGAGGTCACTAGGGTGGGCTCTAATCCAATATAACTGGTGTCCCTATAAGAAAAGGAGATTTTGTTATTATTTATTTATTTGAAACAGAGTTTCACTCTTGTCACCTAAGCTGGAGTGCAATGGCACGATCTCAGCTCACTGCAACTTCCGCCTCTTGAACTCAAGAGATTCTCCTGCCTCAGCCTCCCAAGTGACTGACATTACATGCACGTGCTGCCACACCGTGCAATTTTTTTTTATTTTTTTTTATTTTTGGTAAAGACAGAGTTTCACCATGTTGGCCAGGCTGGTCTTGAACTCCTGACCTCAGGTGATCTGACTGCCTCGGCCTCCCAAAGTGCTGGGATTATGGGCATGAGCCACCGTGCCCAGCCGAAAAGGAGATTTTGGACACAGACATGCATAGAGGGAAGATGAAGTGAAGAGTAGATGGATCCCTCATGAATAGATTAATGCCCTCCAGGAAGGGAATAGAGGGTGAGTGAATTCTTGCTCTCTCAGTGCTTCGGAGAACTGGTGGGCTTTTTGTCTGTTTGTTTGCTTACAGACACAGAATCTCACTCTCCACCCAGGCTGGATTGCAAGTGCTGCAATCACAGCTCACTGTAGCCTCAAATACCTGAGCTCAAATAATCTTCCTGCTTCAGCCACTCAATTAGTTGGGACTACAGGTATGTGCCACCATGCCCAGCTAATCTTTTTAAATTTTTTCTAGTGATAGGGTCTTGCTATGTCACCCAGGCTGGTCTCAAACTCTTGGCCTCAAGCAATCCTCCCACCTCCGCCTCCCAAATTGCTGGGGTTACAGGTGTGAGCCACTGCACCTAGCAGAGAACACGTTGTGAAAAAGAGCCTGGCTCCTCCCCACTCTCTCTTGCTTCCCCTCCCACTATGTAATCTCTGCACATACCAGCTCCCTTTGTCTTTCTGCCAGGAGTGGAAGCAGCATGAAGTCCTCACCAGAAGCAGATGCTGGTGCCTGCTTCTTATACAGCCTGCAGAACCATAAGCCAAAAAAAAGGCATCTTTTCTTTATAAATTCCCCAGCATTAGGTATTCCTTTACTGAAACACAAATGAACTAAGACAAACTCTGTCTCCAAATACAATCACACTGTGAGGCAAAGGGAGCTAGGACTTCAACACAGGAATTGGTGGAGGGACAATGTGGCCGATGATAGATGGTGAGATAATTGGCTACAGTTTCATACCTTAGCCCAGGTAAGATACCTGCCTCCAAAAGCCAAACTCCAGGAATACATAAACAGCCACCTCCAGCTTTTCCTGTAACCACCCAAGTTGCTCTTGTGTCTCTGTTGCAGGATTGATGTTGCCTAAAGTCCTAGTTTTCTAGGGAAGATACCATGCACTGGTTTCAGTGAGTGACGGAAAAAAAGAAACCCCACTTACAGGAGGCCCAAAATAAAGGTAACTGAGGAGCTTCCTTAGGACTAAGATTGAGAGGGGGGAGAGGATGCACTCCGTGGAGTTCAACTCTCACTGCCACCATTTATCTGCTCCTTAGCTCTCTCTCCTGAATAAAGGTAAGCTATTCTCTGGTGATAGATGGTGACCTGCTCCTTCTATTGCTGCAGATTCTAGGAGAAGCTAACTGAACTGGGTGCAACAGGCAAATTAACCCTGGTTGTGTTAGAGGCAACTGCCACAGAGAGAACCTGAGGTAGGTCCTTAATTGTTGCAGTCTTTTAAACAAATATAAAACCTGTCTTCCCCTCCATCCTTCTTTAGGTTGCAGAGACAGTTCTCAGCAAGCAGCACTGTTTTGCTGTCATACTTTCCATTTCATTATTTTTTTGTAGCAAGATCAGTCATTAATCCAATCATGTCTTCATTCCATCAATATTCACTGGATCATCTATTATGTAACAGGCACTGTGTTAGGGGCCAGTCCAGAGGTTGTACTGGATGTGGCTTTAATAAAGTGTATGTTTTGGCTATTTTGTGCTGTTGAGTTCCTCTCTCTACCATTCATGTGAACCTAATGGAGAGAGAAATGAAGATTCTAGGAAGGGACAGTGGAGAAATAAGAAGAATCATGTTCCGTCTGGTCAGAAACATGCATGGCTGATCAACCTGAAGCTAGCAGAATGAAGGGCTGGAGTGTGACCAGAGGAACTCCCATAAAGACCGGCCAATGATGCCATATACATAAAAACGAGCAGCTACAGAAGAGACAAAGGTAATGAAGATGCTATAAAAGAAAATACAGCATACACCTCTTGCTGATCAGCTAAGAAATGCCACGAAGATGGATGGGGTTATTTGAAGCCTCAGTTACCAACTGTACAAAAGCACCTACACATCTGTAGGGCATTTCCATAAAGCCCTTGAAGTTGCCAGGATGAAGCATGGGGTTGCACTGAGCTGCAAGGGGCTAAATTGGCTGCAAAAGGCCATAAAGCTCTGTGCACTGTAAGTGGGACTAACACAGAGAACAGAAACAGACCATGGTGTAGGAAGCAATAAACTACGGTTTCAAATTAAGATGGTTTCTCCTGCCTCTCCATTTATTTTTTCTGATAAGAAGAGGATTGATTGTTTATAAATCCCAACTTAAAATGCCCCTTTCACTCTCCCCTGTTGCATATTTCTTCTTGGCCAGGACTGGGAATTCAGTTACGAGAAATCTCACAGTAAATGTCGTGGGCATCTGTTTGTCACTTCGTAAATCCTCACTCTGTGCCTGTCAGGACTCCAGGATCACCTTTTAAAGCTAATCTAGCTGAGGGATAAGACAGCATTCTTAGCACTTCAACTTGAGTACAATATGACTGGCAATAAAATCAGCCTTAACCCATATGACTGGCAGAGGGTATGGTACTGCAGGCAACTCATTTTTGAGAGCTTGCAAATATCTTTCTTAAATATATATATATATGTGTGTGTGTGTGTGTGTGTGTGTATGCATACACACATTATTTATATTTACTTTAGTAACGAAATAACATGAATACATACATATTTCAGTAAGTAAATATCCTAATTGCTAAAAATGCATGTAGTATATTTACAAGGGATATGTTAAGCTTACTTGGCAATGCAAAGTCAAACCAACTGCATGGTACACAACCTGAAAACTTACCTACTTCCCATTATTAACTGAGATTCTTGCCACACAAACACAAAAGACTAAGACATTAAATCCATTTTACCTACTGGGTCTCCCTAGAAAGGTCATTAGTCTGTTTCTACTGATTTACTCTGATAATAAATATTACTCTGCGTAGAAGATTATGTTTCTAAATTAGACAATCAGCTAAGCACTTCCCTAAACCTGCTAAACATTTTATTGAGTTCCTAATGTTGGTTTAGGTAAAACGAAACATCCTACTCTCCTCTGGGTGGGCAAACCACACCTGTGTTAAGAACACAACATCGGCCACAGGTTCATCGTGTTGTGGATCAAATCATATGAGAAAATCAGACTGTCTTCCTGTATTCCAGCATAAACACTGAGGGGTGGACAGCACTAATAGCTGCCTTCCTTTGGGTGCATAAGCAGAGCACAGTTGGCTTCTCGGTAATTACTATACACAGTTCTCTCGGTGGTGAGGTTTCAGTTCACCTCATGCAGATAATCACTGCAGTCCCTGCACTCACTTTTGCCCTTTTCAAAGACTCAGGGGCTTCATTTTCTTCCGTTTCTTTCTGCCCATCACCAAAGACTGTAGGTGGCAGACCAGGTTTACGTCAACGTTATTAATGACCAGGAAGGCATGACATTCTGGTTTTTTAAAAAAATGTATCATATTTTGTAAACACAGATTGTACAAGTGAAAACACGATGGGCAGGAACATGCTACTGAAAGTTTCACATTATTTCCATAAGTTTTGTTTTTCTTTTTCTTTTTTTTTTTTTTGAGACAGAGTCTTACTCTATCACTCAGGCTGGAGTGCAATGGCATGATCTCACTGCAACCTCTACCTCCTGGGTTCAAGCCATTCTCCTGCCTCAGCTTCCCGAGTAGCCGGGATTACAGGTGTGTGCTACCACACCCAGCTAATTTTTGTATTTTTAGTGGAGATGAGGTTTTACCATGTTGGCCAGGCTGGTTTTGAACTCCTGACGTCAAGTGATCTGCCTGCCTTGGCCTCCCTAAGTGCTGAGATTATAGGTGTAAGCCACCGCACCCAGTCCATTTCCATACGTTTTCACCCAGTTGAAGTTTTCCAAAATAGTCACCCGGCAAGCCTCACCTCTTTCAATATTTTCTTGGTCTCTCAGCCTCTATTTTAATATCCATGAAGGGAGGTGGCAGGAGAAAATCAGATAAAAGGAGAATTAAATATTCCACATATAACTTCTATCTCTATCTCATAGAGGAGTGGCATCATACCCCCACCTCCCCTTCTTACACATGGAAAAGAGAGTGTAGGTTCAAAAGAAAGTCACAGTATTCTTTGGGACAAAAAGAGAAGGAGTTTCAAGTTGGAGTGCATAGTCCCAGAAAGTGCAAGAGACATAGAAAGATGAAGATATCCAAAACAGTCAAGAACACAGAAGCAACAAGTAGAATGGTGAATGCCAGGAACTCTGGGGAGGGTAAAATGAGGAGTTACCAATCAGTTTGCATTAAGGGAGAAAATAAGGAAAAGAGAAAGGATGGGGGAGAGGGGGAGAAAAGGAGATGGAGGAAGCCTCAGTCTAAAAATACAAGGAAAAATGCCAGTGAATAATCCCTGACGTCTTAGAAGACTGAGGAACTTTTTCATTTTTATTTTCTTGAGACACGGTCTTGCTCTGTTGCCCAGGCTGAAGTGCAGTGGCACAATCATAGCTCACTACAGCCTTGACCTCCCAGGCTCAAGTGATTCTCCAATCTCAGCTTCCTGAGTAGCTGGGACTACAGGCACATATCACCATGCCTGGCTAATTTATTATTACAATTTTTATAGAGACAGTGTCTTGCTATGTTGCCCAGGCTCGTCTCAAACTCCTCGGCTCAAGTGATCCTCCCACCTCAGCCTCTCAAAGTACTGGGATTTCAGGTATACACCATTACACCTGACCAGGAACTTACAAATATGGGGAAGCTCATATTACATTTTAAAGTGTTTGCAGTCCTGTCATCCCTCAGATTAAAATTGGATATGCACAGTGCCCTTGAGTGATGCTGCGCATTTAGGGTGGGCCTGAGACAGAAGCAAGAGATGAGAGGTAGGAGGAGATAGTTCACTAAGAACGGATCATTGGAATGAATAGTTACTCTGAGAAAGCGAACTATCCTGGCAGGTGTCTGCAGACACCCTGTGGGTGCTGTGGATTTCCCACCTCCCATGGATTAGAGTTGTAGCCAGTGTAAATATAGAAAGCTGGAGAAGTTAGGGGCACCCTGGCTGCAGATCGAAATGTTAGTTAAAGATTGCGACGGTCTTAAAATACAACGTGAGTGATGTTTGAGAACACAGCACAGCTTGTGCAGCCCTATGTAAAGCAGATGCAAATCATATGTAAATGTGCACCTGTCCTTCTTGACTAGTTCTGACTCCAGCCCCTTCTGAGGACTGGCTCTCTGGACAGACTTAGATTTCTGGTTAAATCAGTGGCCAGTAAGCCAATCCCTTGTTGGGAAGGCACAAGATTGCCTTTGCTGGGTGGGTTATGAGGAGATTTTGAGAAACAGTCACTAACTAAGCAGATATTTGCAGAGGGAAAAGAGAACTGGAAGACACCATGTATCAACCAAAAGGTGGACTAGCGCTCACAGATAGAGGGGCCTGTTTCTGAGCTGTGAGAAGCACGGACAAAGTTGTACGGGCTGAAAACTCACTGCGATCCTGGGCACAGCCCACCTCTATTTTTTTTTTCAAATTCCTCACTGTGGTAAAATACATACAACATAAAAGTTACTATCTTAACCATTTTAAGCATACAATTCAGTAGCATTAAATATATTTATATTGTTATGCAACCATCACCACCATAATCTCCAGAACTGTTTTCATCTTGTAATACTGAAACTGTGTACCCATTAAACCATAACTGCCCTTTATCCCACCTTTGTATCCACCAACCACCACCATTGTCCTTGTCTCTCCGGTTTTCCCTACAAACTTCGTGTGAGTGGAATCACACAGTGGGTATGTTTTTGTGACTGGCTTATTTTACTTAGAATAGTGTCCTCAGGGCTCATCAATGAAGCATGTGTCAGAATTTTCTTCCCTTTTAAGGTTGAATAATATTCCATTGTGCATGTGTGTGTGTGTGTGTGTGTGTGTGTGTCTGTGTGTATCACATTTTGCTTATCTGTTCATCATTGATAAACAGTTGTATTAGTCCCATATTTTAGCTGTTATGAATATGAGTGTAAAAACATTTCTTTGGCCGTGCACGGTGGCTCACGCCTGTAATCCCAGCACTTCGGGAGGCTGAGGCGGGCAGATCACGAGGTCAGGAGATCGATACCATCCTGGCTAACACAGTGAAACCCCATCTCTACTAAAAATACAAAATTAAATTAGCCTGGCATGGTGGCGAGCGCCTGTAGTCTCAACCACTCGGGAGGCTGAGGTGGGAGAATGGCGTGAACCCAGGAGGTGGAGCTTGCAGTGAGCCGAGATCGTGCCACTGCACTCCAGCCTGGGCAACAGAGTGAGACTCTGTTTGAAAATAATGATGATGATGATGATGATGATGATGATAATAATAATAAACCATTTCTTTGAGGCTCTACTGGCTCTACTGCAGTGGACCCCAACCTTTTTGGCACCAGGGACCAGTTTTGCGGGAGACAATTTTTTTCACAGATGGGTGGGGTGGAGGGCTGTGGAAGGGGATGCTTTCAGGATGAAACTGTGCCACTTTAGATCATCAGGCATTAGATTCTCATAAGAAGTGCACAATCTAGATCCCTCACATGCACAGTTCACAGTACGGTTTGCGCTCCTATGAGAATCTAATGTCACAGCTGTTCTGACAGGAGATAGAGCTTAGGTGGTGATGAAAGCAACGAAAAGTAGCTGTAAATACAGAAGTTTTGCTCGCTCACCTGCCGCAGCCCACTTCCTAACAGGTCATACCCCAGTATCAGTATGTGACCCAGGGACTGGGGACCCCTGCGCTTTACATTCAACTCTTTTAAATATATACCCAGAATAGGAATTGTTGGATCATCTGGCAGTTCTATTTTTAATTATTTGGGAACCTCCACGCTGTCTTCCACAGCAGCTGTGCCATTTTACATTCCTACCCACAGTGCATAATGGGTCCAATTTTTCCACATCCTTATCGACACATGTTTTCTGTGCTTTTTTTTTTAATTGCAGCCATCCTTATGTGTGTGAGGTGGTATCTCATTGTAATTTTGATTTGTTTTTTCTCTAATGATTAATGATGTGGAGCAACTTTTTTCATGTGCTTATTGGCCATTTGCTTATGTTCTTTGAAGAAATGTCTATTCAAGTCCTTTAACCATTTTTAATCAAGTTATTTGTATTGCTGCTGTTGTTGTTGAGTAACCCATATTGATTTGTGGACAGAGTTAAGTAGCTCTAGGAGGAAGACCACGGGAAGATCTTCCAAAGCTAATGCAAATGCTACATTTATGCATATCCTCCTAACGCATGCTATTTAGGTGTTAATTGGCTTCCCAAACTCCTGCAAGTTCTGCCATTGTTAAGTCTGAAATAAATCGCTTGTGCATCTCCATTACCACCTAAGTCTACCCCACCATCAATATTCCCTCTGATCTACAACCTACAGTCACTGCCTCAAGGAACTTCCTAACTTCACGCTTGCTGTGCCCATTCTCTACCAGCTTGGGTAAGTTTTGTGAACTAGAATCAGATCGGCCAGGTACAGTGGCTCACGCCTGTAATCCTAGCACTTTGGGAGGCTGAGACGGGTGGACCACCTGAAGTCTGGATTCGAGACCACCCTGGTCAGCATGGTGAAACCATATCTTTGCTAAAAATACAAAAAATCAGCCAGGTGTGGCGGCGGGCACCTGTAATCCCAGCCACTTGGGAGGCTGAGGCAGGAGAATCACTTGAACCTGGTAGGGCAGAGGTTGCAGTGAGCCCAGATTGCGCCACAGCACTCCAGCCTGGGGGACAATAGCAAAACTCCATCTCAAAAAAAAAAAAAAAAAAATCATATCATGGCATTCTCTTGCCTGGATCAAACTAAGGACCTCCTGCCTCACCCAGAATAGAATCTCCTTACTTCTCACCACAGCCCACAATAGCAGACACAGGGCTTGATCTCTCCTGTTTCCTTGACCTCAGCTGGTGACCCCACCTCTTCCACTACCTGGCTCTCTGTTGTTTCTCTGCTATGCTGTGTTGCTCACTTTGGTATCTGGCATCCCTTCGGTTTGGGATGGTTCTCCCTGACAGCTGTATATGCCAGACTTCGTTTTAACCTCAGAGAGGTCTTTCTCTCCATCCCCTTTCCACTTCCTCTCTCTCGTATCTTCTAGCTTTGTTGCCTGCGGAGCAATTTTTACATTCAGAAATTAATTTATATTTGTGATTCCCACACTGATCTCATAAAATTCAATTTGGTTGCTATTTAGAGAGTCCCTAAATAATAGTAGCTTAAACAAAATATAGGTTAATTCTTCTCTCCCATAAAAGAAGTTCAGGGCTACATATTCCATCTTAAACCTTTTCGCCTCATTTACTTTTTTCCCACTATCCTTAGGACCTAGATTCCACCATCAAAGTTGCCTCAAAGTCACATAATGGCATACAACAGTGGGGAGAAAGCATGAAAGGGTATATGGTGCTTTCATTGCAATGAGTTAGTCCCTATTAAAGGATTTTCCCAGGATGCACGTCTAATAATTTTCACTGCCATCTTAATTGGGATCCCTCTCTGCTAAGCTGAGGAACATAGCATTATTATCCTTTAATTTGGGGCATACTGACTCTGACTAAGGGAACTATTTCCAAGCACTCTATTCCTTAAAAAGAAGGGATAAAGGGATACGGGGTAGATAAGCTGGCAGTTTCTGTCACAACTACTTCTTGAAATATGAGGAAAATATGAGGAAAAATATTTTCCTCGAGCAGAAAATATGAGCTCCATGCAAGCAGCGATGTTGTCTGTGGGGTGTATTGCAATATCATCCTTAGTGCCTACTGCAGTGTCTGACAGGCACGCCATAAATAGAGGTGCAATAAACATTTGCTGAATTTGGAGAGAGCACAGTTGTGCGTTATATTTTCTAAGATGATGTTTAAGGATGCACATGGATGCTTCCTGTCACATTCAGGTTGTTCCATAAGACAGGCCAACTTAGTGTCACCATCAACTTATTCACTTCCCCACTGCACTCCCAGGGAAAACCCATCTGCTTTAAATCTCAGAACCATAGTATCATCCTTACCATCTACAAGGACAGTCGAGTTTCCTTTCTAAAAGTCACTGCTTCCTAGGATTTTGCATTATATTCCAGGTAGAGGCCCAATTTGCAGCCCAGAACAATTCAAACCAGTTTTGTTGGTGCTATGTGTTCATATCCCTGACACTATTATGTATTATGACTAGTATCTGACTTTTAGATTTATCTCCAGAATTTCCCAGAAATCCAGCTCCATGATTGTGACTGTCCACATTCTGAGCACATTCAACAGACTGCAAAAGTGGTCCCCAACGTGTTCTTTGTTCTTTTTGTCTAATTTCTTTTTTCCCTTTTTCTTTCCTTTTTTTTTTTTTTTTTTTTTTGAGATGGAGTCTTGCTCTGTTGCCCAGGTTGGAGTATAGTGGCATGATCTCAGCGCACTGCAATCTCCACCTCCTAGGTTCAAGCAATTCTTGGGTCTCAGCCTCCTGAGCAAACTGGGAGTAAAGGCACCTGCCACCACACCAGGCTAATTTTTGTATTTTAGTAGAGACGGGGTTTTACCAAGTTGGCAAGGAAGGTCTTGAACTCCTGACCTAACGTGATTCGTTTGCCTCAGCCTCCCAAAGTGCTGGGATTATAGGCGTGACCTACCTCACTGCCCAGCCTTTTTGTCTAATTTCATCTCAGCCTTGGTCAGATTATTGGCTGATTCTGTGTATGGAAGTAGATACCATTCCTCCAAACATGAGTATACACAAGGATGACAGATGTTTGACTGTGTTAAAACTTCCAAACCTTCAGGCATATGCTGCCTGAAACAGTCATTCATTTCCAAAGACGTTTTAAAGTGTGTGATTCAGGGCCTATTTTGAAAACATTTCTCACCTACCACTTTTTAAATGATTACCATTCGATTTTTCAAATGATAAAACAGAGGAAAAAAAACCTTTAAACACTCAGTGGATCCTGAATTATTAAACATAAAAGGGCACTTTGGTGTATTTATTATCACACTGAAGGAAATCTTGTCTGGTTTAAGCTCTTAGCTCCTTAAAATGTCCCCCTCTATGCTCAAGTGGAGTTAAAAATGCATTGCCATAAAACTCCATCCGTTTCCAACTTTCTCATCAACCGTTCCTGACATTGTGAGCTGTCACCTCTGCAGCCTGCACGCTTCCTCCGGGGAGGAGGACGGCCCTGTGGTGTTGATGCTCATGCTTCCCCGGTCCCTTGGAACTAAAACTGACTGCTGGTGTTTGGAGCTATCTCCTTTTCTACTTTCCCAGATGGACACCATTTCTCTAAGGGTTGATTTCAGCGGACCTCCTGCAAGCATGGTTCATACTGAGCAAACTGTGAACAAGGCAGCCAACTCACTGCCTGGGAACTGACACTATCTTTTGCCTCTGATAGTTTGCTATGGTTTTGATGTGTCCCCCAAAGTCTATGTGTCAGAAATTTAATGACCAACGCAACAGTGTTGGGAGGTGAGGTCTGGTAAGAGGTGATTAGGTTAAGAGAACTCCACTTTCATGAATAAAGTCATTACTGCTGGAGTGAGTTAGTTATCATGAGAGTGGATTGTTATAAAAGTGAATTCATCTCTTCTTCTCTCTTGCCCTCCTACCACGCGATGGAGTGGGAGGAAGGCCCATGTAATATGCAGTGCCCTGCTCTTGGACTTTCCAGCCTCCAAACCCATGAGCCAAATAAACTTCAAATTGCTTTTAAGTTACCCAGTCTTAGATATTCTGTTACGAAAACACAAAACAAACTAAAACATTGTGTCTTCTTGTTTTTGATTTTGTCTTTTTTGTAAAGGAGGTGGAATTTATATAACATAAAAGTAACTATTTTAAAGTTACAATTGAGTAGCATTTAATACATTCACAATGTTGCACAACTGCCACCCTCTATCTAGTTTCAAAACATTTTCATCACCCCAGAAGAAAACCACCAGGTATGAGCTGAGTGGAGTGGGGGAAAAAAAGAAAACCCATGATCATTTATCAAATTTCCTATTCCTGCTCCCCTGGCAACCCCCATTCTGCTTTCTATCTCTATGAATTTGCCTATTCTGGATATTTCATGGAAATTGAGTAACATGTAATCTTTCGTGTCTGGTTCCTTCCCTTAGCATAATGCTTTCATCTACATTGTAGCATGTATCAGTACTCCACTTATTTTTACTGTTGTATAATATTCTACTACAGAGATATACCGCATTTAGTTTATCCACACATCTACTGATGGACAGTTGAGTTGTTTCCACCTTTAAGCTATTGTGCTAATGCTGTGATGAACATTTGTGTACACATTATTGTTTGAGTACTTGTTTTCAATTTTACTGAAAATAAACTTCCTAGAGGAATTACTTGGTAATGTGGTAACTTTATGTTTAACTTCTTTTTTTTTTTTTTTTTAAGAATGGCCACAGAGTTTTCCACTATTTGTGATAATTTTACACTATCACCGTTTGATAGTATTTTTTTTTTTCACTCACAGGTTTTTAGGCTTTCTCCCCATGACTTCCTTTTAACCTAGCATTCAAAAAAACATCACTCCAGAAATGGAAAGAAGCTCCGGAATTCCCCAGAGCAGGAGTTAAAATCGATATCAAGCTCAGTCGCTGCCTGCTTCAACCACGACAGGAAGCAATAGCTGCTCGTAGCCACAGTTTTCCTTACTCATTTTCTTCATCCCTAAAGACAACGGCTGTGAAGGAGGCTTGGAAGAGCCACATCTGTACTTAGTTTCAACAGCCTGGAGAAAGCAGAGAACACTAGAATGAAGGACAGATTGGAGATGGAGTAGAGAAGGAGTAACTGGGAGAGATGGAAAAGGAGTCATACATGAGTTGAGGTGTCTAGCACACAAGAAGAAACCGTTTGGGTGCAAGATGGCTATGGTGTGCACCTTGGAAATGAAGTCTTTTAAACTCTCCTTAAGATCACCCAGACTTGCGTGCAAAGACTAGACCACTGGATTTATATATTTCAGATAACCCAACTTCCCCTCTGCACACCACTCTAATTATATTTAGCTGTGCATATTTATCTTTGGCGCAGAATTCCATTTCCCTTTCCCTTTGCACATGCTGTCCTCTTTGCCTGAAACACCCTTCCATAAATCATCTGTGTGAAAAAATTCCTACCCATCCTCAAAAGCCTGCCCAGCCTTCCCTTCTTTCCACAAACCTTCCAAAAACTCACTTTGCAGCATGACTCCTGACGCTCCGTACACAGATGCCTTTCCATTTGACTTATAGTTATACACACATGCCTGTCTGCTTTGCCTAACTATGAGTTCTTTGAAGTCAGGGACCCTGGTTTCCTCTAAAAAATGGGAATAAAAATATTCATGGCTCAGGATTGTTGTAGGGGTGAAGTGAGTTCGTGCGTTTAAAGAGTTGGTTGCACTAACCTGCACATTGTAGATGCCTCTTAAATGTTTGGGAAGCCACTGGACCTTTGGGTACCTACACTATCACTGTTGGCAATGGTCTGAATGAAAGATGATTCTTCATTTCGCACTGCTAAGCAAGTCAGTGGCAAATGGGGCTAGGGAGAGGGGGAGTGAAGCAGGATGGGCAGGAAAAATTGAAGGAAAAATTCCCTGGGAAATCTTCAGGATGAAAGGGGAGAGTGAAGATAACACAGTCAGTATCATGAACATTACATTCACCATGCACACAAACACTAAATAAACCGAGTTAATGTAAGCAGTATTACCATTCTGATTATGGAACATACTGATTATTTACACTTCAAAACTATTGGGCTGAGCCTGTTTCTTTATTTCCTTTAGATAAATGAGGAGGAGTAGGATGATGAAGAGAAAAGAGTGGGAGTCCAAAGCAAAACAATAATAATAATAA
The DNA here is from genome assembly GCF_008728515.1 of Papio anubis. NCBI lineage: Eukaryota > Metazoa > Chordata > Mammalia > Primates > Cercopithecidae > Papio > Papio anubis. Next base: position 66,759,691 of record NC_044993.1, read on the forward strand.
TAATAATAATAATAAAAACTCCCTAAGACAGGCTTGGAAATATGATACTCACATTTTTTTTAGATGGTGAGAGTCTAGAAGAAACTCCTTAGATCCTGCCACAAATAGCAGTGTGGCAGGAGAGAATGAAAGAAAAAGTCATGTCATGCGGGCTAAGCTTTATTCAGTGATACATTGATAAGAAATACAAACCAGGCACCTTTCTAAAATTAAGAACATCTAGCTGGGCATGGTGGTTCATGCCTGGAACTCCAGCACTTTGGGAGGCAGAGGCAGGCAGATTACCTGAGGTCAGGAGTTCAACATCAGCCTGGCCAACGTGATGAAATCCCGTTTCTACTAAAAATACAAAAATTAGCCAGGCGTGGTGGTACAGGCCTGTAGTTCCAGCTACTCAGGAGGCTGAGGCAATCGCTTGAACCTGGGAGGTGGAGGCTGCCATGAGCTGAGATCGCACCAGTGCACTCCAGCCTGGGCAAGATAATTGGACTCTGTCTCAATGAATAAATAAACAAACAAATAAATACATAAATAAAGAGAGTGACAGCGAGCATCGTACGTCCGCAAACAGTCTTTCAAATCTGTGCTGTTGGATCAGTTGTCCTGTTTTCCCTTGCAAATATCAGAGGATAGGCAGCTGCCCAGGTCATGTAATAATGATCATCTCCTCTCAATATGTGTTTGATACTCTTACAGTGGACAACAAGTTTGCACACCAGTTCATTGGTGGAATTGGCTAGGACAGACACTGCAACCAAGACTTTCACAAGAAGCTTTATCTTGCAAGCCTGTGTGAAGAAATTAATTTAAGAGAATGAGGCTCAGCCAGAGACATTACCACCAAATATAAGGCTATTCTGGGAAAATCAGCTCACAAGCAGAGTCCACCCCAACTCCTAATACGGCTGGTCCAACAAGAAATGCAATTTGAGGCGCAAAACATGGTGAGGTTGATAGACTTAACGGTGCCGATAGACTTAACAGCTCTTTATTAAAGTTCAGATAATGTAATTTTTTAAGTTTTCTTGCTAGAATTAGAAGAACAATAAACAGCTAATAAAGAATCAATCAACTGTATTAACCTCAATAAAATATTGAAAGGTGTTATTCAGTTGTCTTTGAATTCTCCACTTTGTGTGTGTGTGTGTGTGAGACAGGGTTATTCTGTAGCCCAAGCTGGACTGCAGTGGCACAATCTCGGCTCCCAGCAACCTTTGCCTCCCAGGCTCAAGCAGTTCTCCCACCTCAGCCTCTCTAGTAGCTGGAACCACAGGCGTGCACCACCACGTCCAGCTAATTTTTGTAGTTTTTGTAGAGACGAGGTTTCACTATGTTACCCAGGCTGGTCTTGAACTCCAGGGCTTAGGCAATCCAATCCCCTCAACCTCCAAAAGTGCTGAGATTACAGACATGAGCCTCTGTACCTGGGCTAAATTCTCCCTTTTCTAAATGTAATAAAAACTGTGTATTTCTGTGGAAGGGAAAGAAAACAGAATGGATTCAAAGATGGTTTCAGGCATTGAGTTTTAGTAATGAGTATCTGTTTCGTAATTTAAATGGACACTTTGAAATCTTTAGCTGCAAAGAGCTAATTTTCCCAAACTCTAGCCGTTCCACTGCCAAAGTCACTAGGTGGCCATCCTGTACCACAGTGATCAATTGTCAGCTGCTTAGTATCTTTCTACATTGATATGCTTTGTTTAAACTGAAATACATTATTGTTAAAAGGCAACTGGATATCAATAATGTAAATGATAAAATAACAATATCACTTACTCTGAATAAAAGGTAGCTATAAAATAAATACAGTGCAATCACAAGTTATTAAAATCTAACTACCATTACCTGTAGACACTGAGCCGGAGGCTTCCATTTTATTACTAAAAACGGAGATCACAAAGTATTAGAGAGATGTTTAAGACCCTCTAGTACCAAATAAAGACTTTCTCATTGACATGAACAGGGTAATGGAAAGAGAAACGAAAAGAGAGTAACTCCTTCTCCCAATAATTGATTTAATGTTATTTAATAGCATCGCGTATACCTGTCTAAATCCATAATGATATAATGGGGCTTATACTTGGGAAAGACTATTTTTAGCCAATCCTTAAAAAAATAGATAGATAGATAGATAGATAGATAGACAGACAGATAGATAGATAGATGCTACTGTATTTTCAACTGCTATTAGATATCTTATCTTTCCAGTCATCTCTCCAAGAAAATTTTAGTCTGTCATTCTTTCATTCTTGTGACATTTCTTATCATTTTGAGTTGCCGAAATACGTTACCATAACATCTTCTAGGGCTTGTGCTAGAGTATAGTACTAATATTTTGAGCTGCCTACCACGGTTGCTGGTTCAGAGCATGGGCTCTGTATTTCTGACTAAGCATCTGCTCTGTCACACACCAGCTCTGTGACAGTGAGCAAGTTAACATCACACTGTTGCAGTATCCCCAGCTATAAAGCAGAGTACCCAGTGTAGTACCTGCCTCATGGGATCAAGGACAGTAATGCGTGTAAAATGCTCATAAGAGCATCTGGTCCATGTAAGGACCATAAAAGCATATGCAGTTATATTGATTACTTGCCTGTATTAGCTTTATACTGCTGCTGTGACAAATGGCCTCAAACATGATGGCTGTAAACAACACAAACAACCCGTCTTATAGTTCTGTAGTTCAGAAATCTGATGCAGGTCTCATCCAGCTACAGTTAAGGAGTGTGCAGGGCATGTTCTTTTCTGGAGGTTCTAGAGAAGAATCCGAGTTCTTGCCTTTTCTAGAGTCTAGCGGCAGCCTGCTGTTTTTGGCTCATGGCTTCCTTCCATCTTACACACAGCAATAATGTGTTGAGTTCTTGTCAGGAAGAGCTGCTCTGATACTCTCTCTCTCTCTTCTGCCTTGCTCTTCACTTGTAACAAATTTACGTAATCCTATTGGACCCATCCAGATAATCCAGGATAATGTCCCTATCTCAAGGCCAACCGATTAGCCAGCCTAATTCTACATGTAATCTTAATTTTCCTTTGCAATGTAACCCAACACGGTCACAGGTTCCAGAGATTAAGACATGGCCATAGGTAAGGCAAGCGCATTATTTTGCCTACCACATCGTCCAACCCAAAGATGTCTGTTCACACAAAGAGGAGTAGAAGAGATCTTTCTCCCTGCTTTTTACATTGTTCTCAGAAGAGGGTGTGAGACTGGTGAAAAAAACGATGCTGCAAGCACGTGACCCTTGGACTTGATCTTCCCTATTAGTGTGTTTTGTATGCTCTGATTTTACTTTTTAAAAATGTTATCTTTGTTTTGAAATGCTTTTAGACTTAGAGAAACATTGCAAAAATAATATAGAGTGCTCCTGGGCCTCTCATCCAGTCACTCCTAATGTTGAACACCATACTTAATCATAATACAATGACTGGTACCAGGAAATTGATGTTGAAACAATACCATGATCTAAACTGTCAGTTGCATGGGGATTGCATTAGTTTTTCCATTTGCATGTGTCTGGATCTTATCTAAGGTTTCACCTAGCATTTTGTTATTATTTGTCTTTGGTCTCCTCACAGTTGATGCTTCAGCACCTCAATATTTATTTGAAGTGAAGAGTGCTTGCTGCTAAGTACTTTACTACATTCCGTGTATTATAATCTCCATTGAGGGGACCCTCCTGGCCTCTATAAGCATTTGAATCTGAAGCTCCTAGGTAAACACTACTAAGATTCAGAGAAGCACCCAGTTCAGCCAATTTCTCACCCCAACTCTTCTAGATTAAACCTTTCCACTGAATATGACATTTTCCCTAATGTCAGATTCACAAGGAACCTCTCTCTCCTTGCACAAAACATCAACAGGCTACCATGAGACTAAAACAATAAAATGCCAGCAAAACACAGGAGATTCTGAGAGATTTGGCATCAGAACTAGAACTGCTGGTCAGCATTCCTTCTACTACCCTCCCCCCTTCCCCCACCAATTATTTTTTGTTTCTTTTTTTACCCCCCTTTCTCTGGTTTTTGAAAATAGCTCCTGGAATTGTATAGAAAGGGCATCAATAGATTAAAAACTGTTTCCCTCTAATAAAATGTTAAACGATGTTGAAAATTAATCACCAGGGCCGTTTGTGCAGCCCTCCTTAGAGGGAGATGGCTCGGGAAATTTAATAAATTATTATCACAATGATGTTCCTATTATAGAATTTGCATTTCATTCCCAAGGCTTGTATTGCACCTCAAAGTTGCCTGATGATGGTTAATAAAACCAAACGGACTCTTTCGCCTCAGTGGTTAGAAGGCTATGCTTAGAGTTGTCCGCCTAAGAGAATTCTTAGGGCTTCATACTCAATTATTTCAGCTTTCGCTCTAACCCCCTTTTTTAAAATTTTTGTTTCTTTAAAACAACGAAAGACAGTATTTAATAGTGAGCATGGCTTTCTGACGGAAACACGCACTGTAATGATATGCCTAGCTTAAAAGCAAATCTAATCTACTTGCTTATTAAATTTAAATGTGTTTAAGGCTGATACGGTTTGAAGATGATATGTAAAATAACAGCTTCCATGGTTATAAATGTCAACTCTAAAAATTATATGCAATATAACATACAAAATAAATGCTGCTTCATCTTTACATTCCACTGTGATCAATTCATTAAACGATGTGTTACAAGCCATGAGGATGACTGTACAACGTGAGGCGCCATTTGTCACAGTGTGTTCTAAAGCACCCAGGAAATGCTGTAGAGATGTGCTGGCTTTTTTTTTTTTTCTTTTCTTTTTTTTTTTGTCAGCAACGGATTATAGGTCTTATTAGAAAGAGGGAAAAAAGCAGCTTTCTGAAGTACCATGACTGGAATTACTTCTCCCATCAAATATTATAGACGGAGGAAATCCATTCTTAAGACAAAGTTCCATATTAAAAAATGAGAGGGGTTGAAAGGGGTTTCCTTTGGAAGAGAGCACTAACTACAAAGTATGATGGTGAAGAATTAAGACAGATTTTCTTCTGGGTTAGGAATCACAGTTTCATTATGTTCTAATCATATCACACTCATATCCGTGGGATCCCCAAATTGGATTGATCTTCTTGACACTATGTGGGGATGGGAGACAGGCGTACACTTTGAATTCCTGGGCCCCCTTTTCAAGGTTCTGATTGAGATGATTAGGGAGAAGTCCAGGAAAAAAAAGCAAAACAAAACAAGTCTTTATGAAATATGCTTCCTTCATGGTTCTCTAAACAGTTAACATCCTCTGAAGAATAGTAAAGCCTTGTACATCACGTGCTTCTATGCAGACAAGCTCAATGTAACCGTTACCAAAAATGACTGAAACGACAAATACGAGTAATGCCATAAACCCCAGTGAAAAATTCACTCTACAAAGCTAGAACCATGCGAGGCCAGGAGAACAGAGTGGATCTGTTTGCTGATGGAATGGTACTGATTTCTGGGGAGCTGAATTTCTGATTTCATGTGGTACTGGTTTCTGAGTAGCAATACCACTCTACCAACCTTCTATACCTCAGTGCTACACCCACCTTCTTAGCAACCTCCTCCACTTTCCCTTCTAACTTAGGTCACTCTCCAGCTCATCAGATGGAGATCAGAGTTTCACTCAGGGAAAAAAAAAAAAAAAAAAATGCCTGGATGATAAGTAAAAATACCTGCTGGGAATTTTCGGAATTTGTGGAAGAGTTGGAAGCATCAACACTTTGTAAAGGCTGAAAACAAAAACAATGAGGGAAGTTTTATTTTTTATATTATTTTTAATTTTATTTATGTTTGAGACAGAGCCTCTCTTTGTCACCCAGGCTGGAGTGCAGTGGCGCGATCTCAGCTCACTGCAACCTCCACCTCCTGGGTTCAAGTGATTCTCCTGCCTCAGCCTCCCGAGTAGCTGGGTTTACAGGCACACCATCATGCCTGGCTAATTTCTGTATTTTTAGTAGAGACGGGGTGTCACCATGTTGGCAAGGCTGGTCTCGAACCCCTGACCTAGAGCAATCCACCTGCCTTGGCCTCCCAAAGTGCTGCTGAGATTACAGGTGTGAGTCACTGTGTCCAGTCAAGATTTTTATTTTAAATTTAACTGTGCTAGCCCTGTCAGTCAATCATGGTTTTCTGTTCCTTAGTGGTCTTCTAATAAGTCTTGGGGATTTTGTCATTGCTCCATTGAGAACTCTACATTTGGGTCACTAATCGATGTCCTGCCCAACATCCTCTAATTCAATTAGGAGAATGATCTGGTTTTCTTACAGATGGGAGGAGGGCCTATTCCAGACATAGAGGTGATCAAGATGTAGACCTACTGAACAGATTCTTCAAGAAAGCTGGAGGAAAGAAAGAAAACGTATTTACTGGATGCACTGGGAAAGTTATACAAGGGACTGCCTGCAGGTATCTGTGGGAACCATGGGAACTGCTGACCTAGACCCCGTCAGTAATTCATAACCTATGGCACCTTTTTCCCCGGTGGTAGGCTAGTTTACAAATGAACAGAAAATGAGATACAGATAATCATGCTGCAGAGTGGCGTATGTGCTCTGTTTAGTGCGTGTGTGTGTGTGTGTGTGTGTGTGTGTGTGTGTGTTGAGGGACATAGTGTTTTGGAGTGGGGGCAATGTATTCCAAACAGGAGAGAATACCTGAATCAGTGTGGGTCTCCCTGTGAGGATTCTATTCATCGAGAATTCCTTTTCTAGAAATCACTACATATCACCTCCAGATGCCTTGAGGTCTTGACTTGCCTTTAGCCTGATGTTCTTGAACCAACTCTTGCTCGAGTGGTTTATCAAGCTACCCAGGCTGCAATTATAGTCTTCATGGTGTCAAAGAACTTTCCCCCATCTTTAGCTGTCTGTAGCCTCTGTTCCTTAAAACATTTTCTTGAAGTCCTTTCCAACTCCAAAACTTGCATTTTTAACAGTCAGCTCAATGTCATTCCTTGGCTCCTTTGTAGCATTCCCTATACTAGCTCTTGTGGTCTTCCTTTTGACAATCACGAGGCAAATCTGTATCTGAATCCCCAAATATATGGTAGAAATGAAGACTGCAGCAGAATAAATGAAACCTGATGCAGGACATATTCAACTCAGGATAATGATACTGAATTGGTATAATGAGTCAATGCTCATTGGACAAATCTGCAGCATAATCCACTCCTATTTGCTTAGAGTATAAAATAGCATTCAGAGAACAGGGTGGGGGCGGGGGGAGAACACGTGCACCCACCCACACACACAGCAAAACATTTCCTTTCTGCATAACTTCAGTTAGGGTCCATATTAGACCTCTGTAACATGCAGCTAAAAGCTTCCTCCAAATGGCACTTTGAAACTAATTGCAATGCAAATTTTAACTCTAGGTTTTTAATAAAACACCACTCAGAAAATACCAGAGCATTCTAATGCAGGACTTAGACAGCCAAAGGAAATATAGGAGGATGTACAACGGTTTGTTCATTTTAACTTAAAGCACTTAGGTTAACTTTTTCATCTCTGCAGCCATGGTCTATTTCAAGAAGCCTATGCAGAATGCACAGGCTTAGGGAGGGTTTCGTTCCATCATATTTATACCTCTAGTTTTCTTTCCAGTTAGATAATACACCTCTTGCTGAGCTGGCTGATTCTCCAAATTTCTTTAACACAATTACCAAATATTCCACATTGCATGCAAAAACTGTGAAAAACAGACAAAAGTTAAAATGAAAGAAAAATGACCTATAATCTCACTATCTAGAGATAACTATGGCTAGCACACAGTGAGATACATCCTCAAGATTTGTTCTGTGAGAGTTAATTCTTAAAGTGCTGTGATTTGACCCACGCAGTCGTGGAAACCACTTTGTTCACTTGACAATACATGGTGAACCTTTTCCATTAGGACCACCATAAATTAGCCAATTTTCTACGGCAGAAATTTAGGTTGTTTCTAATTTCTCACCATTAAGAAAAATGCTGATGAATATTATTTTACAGAGAGCCATCTTTGTTTCTATGATTTTAAAAGGGCTTTCTTATAGTATCATATTATGTGTATACTTCTTTGTAAGACTTCAAACAATTTTTTAAGTGATCGATAATCTCTCAGAAGGATTAAGGAAGGACACATGCACTTTAAGAAAAAAATACTGGCCGGGCGCGGTGGCTCAAGCCTGTAATCCCAGCACTTTGGGAGGCCGAGACGGGCGGATCACGAGGTCAGGAGATCAAGACCATCCTGGCTGACACGGTGAAACCCCGTCTCTACTAAAAAAAAAAAATACAAAAAACTAGCCGGGCGAGGTGGCTGGCGCCTGTAGTCCCAGCTACTCGGGAGGCTGAGGCAGGTGAATGGCGTAAACCCGGGAGGCGGAGCTTGCAGTGAGCTGAGATCCGGACACTGCACTCCAGCCTGGGCGGCAGAGTGAGACTCCGTCTCAAAAAAAAAAAAAAAAAGAAAAAAATACTTTAATTATTTATATTCTGTGTTATGCCACTGGTTCCTACTCTTCTTACATACAATTTCAGTAGTTCAAAATTACTAGAAAGCTACATTTTATTTATTATTATTATTATTTTGAGACAGAGTATTACTCCATCACCCAAGTTGGAGTGCAGTGGCATGATCATGACTCACTGCAGCCCTGGCCTCCCGAGGCTAAATTGGTCATCCCTCCTCTACCTCCCAAGTAGCTGGGACCACAGGCACACACCACCATGTCCTGCTAATTTCTGATTTTTTTTTTTTTTTTTTGTAGAGGTGGGGTTTGCTCATGTTGCCCAGGCTGGTCTCAAAATCCCAGGCTCAAGCAATTTGCCTGCCTCAGTTTCCCAAAGTGCTGGAATTACAAGCGTGAGCCACAATTACAAGCATGAGCCACGCCTAGAGAGCTCTATTTTAAAAATAAGTCATAAACAATATTTTTCAAAACACTGAGTACATTTTAACATAGACTGGATATTTGATGGTAGGATAGATTTAAGTTAATGCTTTGAGTTACAATAATGATGTCATGGTTTCATACAGAATCTCCAAGGACACAAAAATTCCTAGATATCATGAAACTTATCTCTAAAGACATAAATATGTATCTACATATACACAAATATAAATATGTATATAAACAGTATATATAAATATATGTGTATATGGTATATTTATATAGTATATGTATACAGTATATTTATATACTATATGCTATACTGTACACATATGTATATAGTATATTTATATATGATATACTATACTATATACATATACATTTACATATTATAAACTATATTTATATGCTATATACTATACTATATACATATATGTATATAGTATATTTATATATGATATACTATATGATATACATATATGTATATAGTATATAAATATCCATAGTATATTTTATACATATTTATGTTTATGTATATTTTTATATATATTTGTCTTTAGAGATAAGTTTCATGATATCTAGGAATCTCCTTCACAATGGTTGTACATATCTGTGCATTAAATACCAATGACAAATAAAGAATAATCTGCAAAATAGTAGCATTTGAGTTTCCCAGGGTTAGCAAAGATCGCTGAACCTAACTGTCCGTGACCCTTTGATCGGTACTAATGTGCACCAACAAACATAGGAACTAATGACTGAGACACACGTGAGAGGAGGGGGAGAAAGGGTCAGGAAGTGAGTCACCAGTGGCCATTGTATCGTTGCTCAAGAATGGGTTAGATTTGTTGTTATCTAGGGATAAAATGCCGTGGAATCCAAATCACTCTTGCTCCTCAAGTACCTGAGAGTCTGACTGATGCTCAGATCTTCATATGCCAGTGTAAAGACTTTACAATCTCAGAAGTAATTCCATATCTCGACATTTATGTGCATCATTTACCAGTTTCAGTGGTAGCAAAAAAGAGTGCCTTTGAAGGTAAAGTGCATAACTAGGCCTATCTCTGCAGACTAAATTGATTTATGATTCTGACACACAAATATTAGTCCAGATGTTTCTTAAAGTGTAATAAAAGTGGCAGGGTTTCTTGAAAACCAGTGTATCCCATCTGGCCAAGAATGTGTGTGTCCACAAAGATGATCCATGTTATCATGAGAATTATTAGGACGCAGTATCACTGGAGGCACTAGATCCAGATAGCTCTAATCTAGTCTTATCATTTGCAGACAAAACCATAGCATCCAATGGCCCTCCATGTAATCCATCTCTGTCAACTGCATTAAGGAAATTGCCTGTCAGAAACATCATGACTGAGATTCTGTGATTAAACACAAACATGAAAATGCTCAAGGGTACAGTGGAATCATTAGGAAAAAAAAAATACACGCAAACACCTCCTTCAATTTGCTTTCTTTAGAATTAATTCTGTGGTCATAAATGTCTGAAATCTGCAGAGAGACAGGTATAATGTGAACCTTATCAAGCACTTATTCTGTGCTTGACACTTTGCCAAGTGCTCCCATATGCTCTTCCGTAATACCCCATTGTTAGGTGGTTTAAATAGATAAATTGTATGGACATTCCTCCATGTACTTACTGCACAATTTCAACTATTGATCTAAGGATAATCTAAGGATCAATTTCCTTATCTGCAAAGTGGGGCTGTCATATGCATATTGTATGTTTATTGTAATGCTTGAGAGAGGTAACATATATAAAGCATCAAACATACTTTTGGCACCAAGTAAGCATTATTATGCTTAATATTACCTATGTGTAAACATCATTAACAGTGTTAGTTACACTTCGGCACACAAACACACCTAAAGGGTAAGGATCTCCTCTAAAGTTCTGAGTTGATACACAGAGGCATAAACATGTAGAACTAAGGTTGCTCTGACTTGCAAAGCTCAGGCTCTACCTGTAACTCCACATTGCCCAGATTTTTAGAGAAGTTTCACAAGAGTTCATAATCAGGTTTGGGGGTTCATATCCTTTTAGGTACACCCATGTGATCAAGCATGGTATCCTGTGACCGCTCTAGAATTCCAAGTTGTCATACTGTTTGCTAAACAGATAAGACTAAGGATTGTCATAATGGCACAGCCAAGATGTCACACTTTCATCATTTGGCTAACTTTTGACCATGAGATAGGGCTGCAAGTAACTATGTCAGAGGAGGTAAAAACAGGCATGCAATGAAGATAAACAGAGGCCCTGAGTCATGTGGTGTTTGTGGATATGGTGTAATCACCATCATCTATCCCCTATATTTCTGCTAAAATCTTTTGCATCTTGGTTGTTTTTTTTCTCTCTTCAGTTGAGGAACAGAGTACATTGTAATTTGGATGATGTCTTCCTCTCTAAGGTCATTCCCATGGTTTCCTGTTGTTCTAAAACTAAAATTCAACCCCCTTGCTATGAGCAAAGAAGTCCTCCTTGATCTGCCTCTCCACCTCCTTCTCCCTACTTGTTCAGGGAGCTAATTCCAGCTCTGTGCTACTCTTTTTCTGATCTTCAAATACACCAAGCCCCTTCCTGTCAGTGATTTTACACATGTCATTGTGCTGCCAGGCTCTTCTCACCAATCCTTCCTTCTTCTCCAACACCATTTTCCTGGGCTTTAGGCCACCTCCAGCCATCTGCATCACCCCTCATCATTTCAGTTCACATCATCCTATTTCAGTTCTTTCATGACATCATCATTGCAGTCTGAAATGTTACCCTCTCTTTATTGGTTTATTCATTCCCATCTATCTCTTTTAAACTACTCCCCCAGTTAGTACAGTGGTTCCATGAGAGCAGAGACCTGATATGAATGGTACCTAAAACCACGCCTGACAATAGGAGGTCCTAAATAGCTCCTTGCTGAACCACACTGAAAGAAGATGAAATGTTCTTCTAAGTTTTATCAATTTTATTCTAACAGTAAGCCTAAGCCCTGGCTTGTGTTCAGTGGGAGTCAACTCTTTCCTAATTCCTGCCTGGAGATATCATCTGCCTCTGTATTCTCATACATGTTCCTGCTTCAGGACCCTATGAAATTATTAATGCAGGCTTCTGAAAGCCTGGAAAAAAAATACACACATGTGCAAGCACACATACACACACACATTTATTCAGAACTATTGACAAAGTAACGAAAAAATAGATAAAGCATCTCTTATAGCTAAAATTTGGATGAATCCAATGAAGGTTTCACTATTTAATAACAACAAATAAAGAAAACTCTTTTGTTCAGGATACTGTCATGGTGCGCAGTGGCCTCCAGTGCTGGTAAGGATTTTCAGGTGGAAAAAAATTACCTCTGTTTCTTCTGTCAAATTTGAGATCAAGCCCTACCCTCACTACCCTCTGTAAATTCACAAGCACGACACACTTGTAGTCATTGGGGGAATACGCTTTCCTGATTCACCATGGCTTCTTTTACTCTCCAACTAAGTACACCTCCCTTCAGACACAGGCAGCCAGGAGAAGTGGCTGTTCTATCTGACCCAACCCACTCTGCCTCAACTAATGGAATGAGGGGTGAATACTGATCCCACTTGGGGCAATTCAATTCTCTCTCCTAGGAAATTTGGAGTGAGGGGGTCATTTGCTTATTTATACATGTATTTAAGCAAAAATATTGCTGTGTGTCCATGACGTGTCAGGCATTGTTCTAAGTAAGCCTTAGCTCTCAGGAAGCTTAGCTTCTGGTCTGGGAAGGTGCATATGATAAATAAACAACAAAGAAAATAAGATAATTTATGACCAGGGCATGTAATTGCTGTGGCCAGGGAAGATCTTTGGAAGACATAGAATTTGAGCTAAAATACAATTGATATAAGAAACTCAGGAATGTGGAGATCAAGGGAAGGCATTTCTAAGGGATTGAGTACAAAGTGCTAAGTCAGGGGTGAGGCAAATCTGATGGGCTCCATTTCCAAAGAGAAATGAAAGAGTTGCTGTCCAGGGTGCTGATCCCTTTCCTGGACTTTGCTTCATGGTGTGTCCTGCTGCTCTTCCTCCTCTGGAATCTTCTGGAATCTATGGAATATTTTTAAGCTAAATTTTCCCTTTTTGCTTAACTGAATCTGAACTGGGTTTCTGTTCTTTGCAACAGGATGTATTAGGACTACCACTTGTTTCCATATTTCTAGGACAACAGCTCACCATAAAATATCTAGAAAACGGTAAAAACATGTAAAACAAGGACAGACAACAGAAATTCAGCTGCTGCTGCTGCTGCCGCTGCTAAGAACTTTAGAGCTAAGGAAATGAACTAATTCATCAGGCTTCAATGTGAGAACGTTTCAGGAAGAGAGGGGGTTTCAGGAAGAATGGAAGATGCTTTTTGGTCTTTTTTTTTTTTTTTTTTTTTTTTGCATGGAGGCAGGTGGTGCTCGGAATTCAACCTAACGTCCCTATAGAAAAGCATCACTGTTTACAAAGCAAAGATAAACTAGCAACCCTTTAACAACTTCATGTAGCTTATAATATGAAAAAAGCTCCAAAGTCTCTGACCCTAAAAGGTAACTAGGTCAAAGATTCCTAATAGGTTTCATTTTATGAGACAACTACAAATCATTGGCAATGACTAAAGAATTGTCATGAACAAGCTTCGAATACTCACTCAGTTTATCAGTGAAGAAGATTATTCTTTTTTAGTGATTTATGTCATGTACATTAGATTGGAAGAATCAGTGGTATGCTTCTTATTCACTATCTCTGGTACAAAGAAATTAACCCTTTTCCTTCCTGTATTTCGATGGCTGAGATTTTTTTCCTAGCAATTATATAAGAACCACTTCACATATGGTGACTCAGAAAGCTCTCCTCTGGGGCCCGGGTATGGTGACTTACACCTGTAATCCTAGCACTTTGGGAGGCTGAGGTGGGCAGATCACTTGAGCTCAGGTGTTTGACACCAGCCTGAGCAACATGGCGAGACCCTATCTTTACTAAAAATACAAAACAAACAAACAAAAAACAAAAAACAAAAACAAAAACAAAAAAACTAGCCAGGCATGGTGCATGCCTGTAGTCCCAGCTACTTAAGAGGCTGAGGCACAAGAATTGCTTGAGCCTGGGAGGCAGAGGTTGCAGTGATCCAAGATCGCACCACTGCACTCCAGCCTGGGCAACAGAGCAAGACTCAAAAGAAAAGACAAGACAAAAAGAGAGAGAGAAAGAGAAAGAGAGAGAGAGAGAGAGAGAGAGAAAGGGAGGAAGGGAGGTAGGAAGATAAGGAGGGAGGGAGGGAGGGAGGGAGGGAGGGAGGGAGGAAGATCGGTCGGTCTCCGTTAGGGAGCACTTTTCTAATACTAGCCTTACCAAAATGTAAAAGCACCCTAAGAATCTCAGGGAATCCTAATTAACTCTTACCACTTGTTAACAAAAATAATACAAGGTAGGGAAAAGTAGAAACAAAGGCGTTTGCAGAGGGCAGACAAGGATGACACGGAATTTCTTTTTTTGAATCCAGTACTTCACTCATTCAATTCTGGTACTCCTTCAGTTCTCATGACCATGGTCACAAGGGCATAGCAGTTTCCCTATTTAACATCTACAGAGACTGTGACTATGCAAGGTTCAAAGACTTTCCCAAGGCCATCCACCTGGCACACAGCAAAGAAGGAGTGAAAGCCTATCTTCAAATCCCTGGTCATTCCTTGATAGCAGGGGGTCAGTAAGGCATGGCTTGTGGACCAAATCAGCCTCACTGACTGTGGTCGAAAACATTTACTGGAATGCGGCAACATTCAATTGCTTTTGCATTGCCTATGACCACTTTTTCTCTACAACTGCAAAGCTGAGTAGTTGTGACACAGACCGTATGGTCCACAAGCCTAAAATATTTATTATCTGACCCTTTGCAGGAAAAGTTTGCCAACCAAATACTTTATGGCATTGTGATGAGCTTTAAGCATAAAATCCTAAATCTGACACATGCTTCTTTTTAACCTTGATGCTTAAAATAAACTTTCCCTGTGGTAATATTTTGCCTAAATATTTTCACCTTCAAGCCAATGTTCTGCCGGTTTTTTTTTTTTTTCATCATAATAACTCACGGTAGAAATGGAGCAGGGGAGTGCAGAGGAAGATAATTTTCCCCAAGTAAATCTTTTGCAATCCTTTCTAACACCACAGGGAACCATCTCACCTTTTACAGAAAAGGGAAGAAAACTGTTACTATCCTTAGTGTCATCTCATTTATCAGCCCATAAAGTACTACCCAATAAAATCAAAGGACCCTACCAGATAAATCAATACTAGTGCATAAACATGGTGTAGAGTTTCTGAAAACAGGTCTTTAGAATGTAAGGCTTCACCTTGCCCTGCATCTGATGACAAGAGTGACCCATCATTAGGAGTCAGACTTCCAGAGACGCTGTCCCTTTCTTGTGTGTGGTATCTGTAACTTAACCTCCCTAAGTCTCAGTTTTCTATTTGAAAAATGGCAATAATTAGAGTACCCTCCTTATAGCATTACATAAGGACATAAAGAGTTAATATATGTAAAATGCATTTAAAAATTGTCTAAAATACAGTAAATGCTATATAAAAATTGCCACTGCTCGGCTGGGCGCGGTGGCGCACGCCTGTAATCCCAGCACTTTGGGAGGCCAAGGCAGGTGGATTACGAGGTCAGGAGATCGAGACCATCCTGGCTAACATGGCATAACACTATCTCTACTAAAAATACAAAAGAAAAAAAAATTAGCCAGACGTGGAGGTGGGCGCCTGTACTCCCAGCTACTCGGGAGACTGAGGCACGAGAACGGCATGAACCCGGGAGGCGGAGCTTGCAGTGAGCCGCGATTGTGCCACTGCACTCCAGCCTGAGCGACTGAGCAAGACTTCATCTCAATAATAATAATAATAATAATAATTATTATTATTATTATTATTATTATTATTTCTACTGTTCTTTGGCTATTATTATTATATTATAAAAATAGTTCTGCAAGGCAGAAAACGGCTAACACACTATTCACCATGGATATCAGGGTTGCTGTGGACAAAAGGAAAAATATTTTCTCTGAGAAAAGCAGGCCCTGTTCAAAATATCTCTGAAGGTCTGGGCTCAGTGGCTTAAGCCTGTATTTCCAGCAGTTTGGGAGTCTAAGGTGGGCAGATCACTTGAGGTCAGGAGTTCTAGATCCGCCTGGCAAACATGGTGAAATCCCATCTTTACCCGCCCCCCCCCCCAAAAAAAAGCAAAAATTAGCTGGATGTGGTGGCAGATGCCTGTTATCCAAGCTATTTAGGAGACTGAGGCAGCATAATCGCTTGAACCTGGAAGGAGGAGGTTGCAGTGAGATGAGATTGTGCCACCGCATTCCAGACTGAGTGACAGACCAAGACTCCACCTCAAACAAAAAGAAGAAAAAACTGGGAATATGGTGAATTTATTTTAAAAGAGTTCTATATACAAATGAAGGACAATGCATCTCAAATAAATTCATTTTGTTGCTATTGGAATCACCCCCTATGTGGTCAGCTTGGTACTTTAAAATAAAAAATAAAAAAAAAGGAAACCATGTGTCCACATTAAATTTAACATGTCTCACAAAATAGAGATGCCAACACCTAAGAGACAGGTCCAACGGCAAACATAATTAATTGGTCTACAGCTTGACAAATCCCGCCACTGATTTTGGTGAATCGTAAATCAGTTCAAGAGGAAGCCAGATAAATTGTGGAGATTGGACAAATCACTGAGAGAGATGGAAGGCAGAGAAAATTATTTTCCAAAGAGATTTTTAGAATTATGTTTGTTCTCTTAGGTAAGGGGAAAGGAGTGCTTTGAGAATGTTTGAACATAGAATTTCTTTACACTTCCAATGGACGTGTACTCTGAAAGCAAGCATAATTTGTTTTCTTTTTGAAAAATAAAAAATCCTAGTTAATCATCTTTTCATATAGATAAAAATACGTTGTTTTATCCCAACCTCTTATCCCCAAATGCACCAAAAAACATTAACCCCTCTGGATGCCTCAAGTAAACTGGGATCTGACCAAAAAAAAGTTGAACTTTGTACATTAATTATGTATCAGATTAAAGAAACAGCCATAAAAATAAAAGCAGAACTATTCTTCCTGAGGCAGCTTTATTAGTTAGTTTATCACCCACCATATGTGCTGCCACCGAAAATTATAAAGGGCCAGCATTGTTAACTGTAAACAAAGAGAGACTTGATTATTATTTACGGTCTTGTTAACAAAATCAGTAAAGCCAACCACACTGGATCAGTACAGGAAGTAAAGAAACATGTTCCTGAGGCATAACTTGCAGTGTGATCAAAGCACATTTGGTCAGTATAATGTGTTTGACTTTTTAAGACAGAAATACATCTGAGGTCCAGAATGTTATTAGCAAAACTAATAATGACTTTTAACATCAAGTAGAAGAATATAATAAAGTAAAAGTTGCCTGACCCTAAGTCTGAAGAGTCGTTTCCTTTCAGATTTCAGTTATGTAGATAACTGGCTAAATTCTGGTGATGCAAACAAAAATACGCCCATAAATATCATGCAGACAGGTTCTTCACCGTCCACACATCACACTGTTTAGTATTGATTATCAATCAATCGATACATCGATTGAATCAATTTATGAACAAATAAAAAAAAATTAGTGTTTACCCATATCCAATTTCTCTCTCCTTCTGAGAACATGGGAAGATTGTGTTTGCCATCTCCTTGCAACTAGCTATGCCCAGACTGTTAGTGACTCAGTCATTTAATTACTATTGCAAGACCTTCTACTCTTGGTTTTTCTCAGTGACGTCAATCAAGAAGGCTGTGTGTTCCAGAAACTAAAGCTGCAGGTTGATAGTGCCTCTGACAAACTGAATCACTAGGTCACTATGTGGAGGAGAGTTTCCCTGGAGATGCCCATGGTGGGCCTTGCATGAGCAAGAAATAAACCTGTTTTTTGTTTGTTTTTGTTGTTGTTGTTGCTGCTGTCACTGACATCCTGGGGGTTATTTGTAATAGCAGCATATCCTGACATATACTGACTTTCTGCATCTGTACAACAGTACAAGTGTACAGGGCTGGCCTTTACTCTCAGAGATTCTGAATCAATAGGTCAGAAGAAAGGAAGCAGAGCACAGGCATGTTGTGTCTGCTCTCCAGTTGATCTTCTGAGCACACCTACAGAGGAAAAACTACACTACAACAGAAATTGGCAAACCACAACCCACAGGCCAAATCCTGTCTGCGTTTGTAAATAAAGTTTTATCGGAATGCAGCCATGCTCATTCATTTATGCATTTTCCACAGGGGCTTTTGTGCTACAACAGAAGAGTTGAGGAGTTGCAGCAGAGACCATAAGACCTGCAAAATCTAAAATATTTATGACCTCGTTCTTCACAGAAAAGATTTGCTGACCCCTGTCCTAGAATTTTGCGGAAGTGCCCTACCTCGTGGTTCAACCTAGTTAATAATGCAATTTTCTCGGATAGGAGCCGTCACAGCAAGCAACCTGTTCTACAAAGGTAGCTACTGTGAAAACACACCTGAATATAAGACACAAAGTAGAAAACCATACAAAGCGTCCCTGACCTACTTCTTTTTGTATTCTTTATTTTTTTTTATTGATACATACTATCTGTACCCATTTACAATACTATCGGTATCTTGTTACATGCATAGAATGTGTAAGGAGCACGTCAGGGTATTTAGGTTACACGTAACCTCCAGCATTTATCATTCCTCTGTGTTGGAAACACTACTTGTTCCTCACATCCTCAGCTCTTGAGGCCTTCAGGGTCTTTTGTTTGTTTGCTTGTAGAATGGATACTTTTGAACTCGGTCTTATCCACGGACAGTCAAGCCAGATAAGGAGCACAAATGTCCCCCTTGATTGGAAGCAGTGGTAGTCTCGCTATTCTCCATGTGCGAAAAACTGCTCCTGGACAAAAACGTGTGCCAGTCAGCAAAGTGTCATGTTCTTTGCACAGTTTTACAATACTAAATGGAGACGTCTCCAAACCAGCTTTTTATAACAGGCAACGTCTGAATTTATTTGCAACCTGGGGTGGTTCCTGAATGCTGTGCTCAATGAGACTTCACGGGGTAGTGAGTTTTTATTTTTCTACTGAAAACTACCTTGGCAAATGAATTACTAAAGAGATACTCTGAAATTCTATTCTGAGATTAGAGGAATTTAAATGGGAAATATCTAAAACATTTTCCTCTCCCCCCCAACCCATTCCTGGTTTCTCTCTATCTCCTTACATTTCTGTAGATTTTCTTTACATTGATTACCACAGATTTTTTGTGCATATGTGTACAGGTAAGTATATGTTTATTTGTATGTGTAGGGTCTGTTTTATCTTGACTATAAGAGCAGGAATATCACCTTATCGTGTTCATTATTTTATTCTCAATACCCAGAACAAGGATTGGAAACCATTTCTAGTAAAGGGGCAAATATTAAATATTTCAGGCTTTGTGACCCACATAATTTCTGTCACTACTCATCTGTGCTGTTGTAGCACAAATACAACCATAATCAATATACAAATGAAGGGGTGTGGCTGTATTCCAACATAACTGTATTTACAAAAACAAGAGGAGAGCTGGATTTTTCCTGAGAGGTGTAATTAACTGGCAGAATAGATACCTCATACATATCTATTATATAAATGAATATCTTAACTGTGTGTGGTCAAATTATAGTCACAAAGTACACTCTATATGCCAGGCATTCTTCCCAGTGCCAAAGATGTACAGTCAAGTATATCATAAAAAGGATAAAAGCTACAGAAATGCAGAATGGTGCTAAGCACTTACATGCATTATCTCATTTAATCCTACCCATGATTTTAAGAACCAAGTATTATTATTAATCCCATTTGACAGTTTTGTTAACCAAAGCTTAATACGGCTAGGTGTGTGTCCAAAATCACACACCTAGCATGTAGCACTGAGATTCCAACCAAAGAAATTTGATGAAAAGTACATGCTCCTAACCACACCAGTGATCTGTGAGTGGAGACTGCTGTTGGCTGAGGTCCATCTTGGTCACGTGTCAAAATGAACTGACACTCACATCGGATGGCTGCTAAGCACACACCTCCCAGATGCTTAGGTTTCTGCATTTACAGCTTTCCAGGTTTAAAAGGCTGTGCATTAGAGGAATTGGTGTCTGTTTCTTTGGGTCTTTATATGCTCAGAGGGCTAATATAAGAACCTGGAGTCCTTTCAACTCCTCTAAAGAGTGACCTTTTCCTAGAGAGCACAGATTACTGCAACCCAGCTGAGAAACATGTGCAGAGACTTGCTTTACTCTGAGAAGGAGAGAGCAAGACATTTTATCAAAAGATAAAAGAAATAATACCAACTACTGCATTGATATTGAACTGACAGGGTAACATGCGGCTTTCAAGCTACACGGTGGAAGCATACGGCTGTTGGGGTGGGATAATGCTTCCAGCCCCTACCTTCTAAAGTGTGCCTTATGCACAAACGGGATCCTTTGCCTATAAGCCCTATGTCCCTACCTGTGGCATGTTGCCACAACCAGCCCATAGGCTCACTGAATATAACTGGGCAGGGGAAGTCTCAGCTCCCTGTCACACAGTTCTGAATCCACATTAAAGGGGGAGGAGCTCTTTCTCCCACTTCAGCCTCCTGCCCATGCCTTTGCTGACTTATAAGCGAAAGGAAATCATAGGTAGTAATGTAAGACTCATCAAGATTCACCGAGACCCATTTCACAGGCAAACAAGGTTATTTCATCAAAAGATTATGCACTTTGTTCTCACTTATAAGTGAGAGCTGAACAACGAGAATACATGGGTACACGGAGAGGAACAACACACGCTGGGGCCTGTTTGGAGGTGGGGTGGAGGGAGGGAGAGTAGGAGGAAAAATAGCTGATGCATGCTGGACTTAGTACCTAGGTGATGAGTTGATAGATACAGCAAACCAGCAAGACATACATTTACCTATGTAACAAACGTGCATATCCTGCACATGTACCCCAGAACTAAAAACAAAAAAAATAAATAAACAAAAAGATCACGCACCTGAAAAGATGCTCAACATCATTAGACATCAGGAAAATGCAAATTAAAGCCATGATGATGAGATATCACCACATACCCACTAGAATGGCAGTAATTTGAAAGATAGATAAGTAATACAAACAGTTGTCAAGGATGTGGCACAACCTGGATGTTTGTATGTTGCTGGTGGGGATATTGAATAATGCAACCACTTTGGAAAAACACTTCAGTGGTTTGTTTGTTTGTTTGTTTCGAGATTGAGTCTCGCTTTGTCTCCCAGTCTGGAGTGCAATGGCATAATCTTGACTCACTGCAACCTCCGCCTCTCGGGTTCAAGCAATTCTCCTGTCTCAGGCTCCTGAGTAGCTGGGATTATAGGTACCCACCACCACGCCGGGCTAATTTTGTATTTTTAGTAGAGATGGGGTTTCGTCATCTTGGCCAGGTTAATATTGAACTCCTGACCTCAAATGATCTGCCTGCCTCCACCTCCCAAAGTGCTGGGATTTCAGGCGTGAGCCACTGCGCCCAGCCAGTTTAGTGGTTTCTTAAGCTCAAACTTAAACTTACTATGCAGCCCAGCAATTCCACTCCTAAGTATCTACCCAAGAAAGGTGAAAGCATATGTCCACCCAAGAACTTGGAAACAAGTGTTCAGAGTAACATTCTACATAATAGTTAAAATCTGGAAACAATCCATGTATCCATCAATAAATGGGTGAATGGATAAACAAAATGTAGTCCATCCCTGCCATGGAATATTACTCAATAATAAAGAAACAAAGTAGCTATCCATGCATCCACATGGATGAACCTCAAAACTTTCTGCTAAGTTAAAGAAGCCTTATGCAGATCACACATTGTGTGGATTTATTTCTATGACATGTCCAGCAAAGGCAAATCTAGAGCTTAAATCACCATTCGGCCTTTAACACAAAGCAGATGCACAATAAATATTTGTTTAATGAATATACTCCAACCAGTTCACTGTGATTGACTGAACTCTTTCTTGGAAGACCAAATGGTTTGTCTTTCATTTGCTTTCTCAGTGTCACCCAGGGTGGGATATGTTTTGGTCTCATTCTCAACTCTCAGAGAAGTCACTGAGCATAATAGGTTATTTAACATGTATCATATGATTCAACATCACAATATTATATGACAACAGTTATATGGCATTGGGATAAAGAATATTACTCTTCAATTTATGATGCTTTGTGCTGTAAGTGGAACTTAACTGTAGATGGGCCTATGGAATTAGTTTCTTTATAGATGATTAAAATATAAAACATCCTAAATGTGTTCCACCCTCCTGGAGCCATTCTCAGTCTTAACTACCACCTCCTAATATCTTTACTGCTCTTTCCCTAGTGTTTCTGAAAATTGCAGTTGAAGTGTAAAAGTAGCATGCACTACTGTAATCGAGATGACAAATACTGAAATACAAGGAAGGAAGCAAGAAGTAAGAGACACAACGGCTTCTGAGAGGAAAAAAAATGCCAAATGGAACTCATTTTCACACAAAACATTTGAAACCAGTGCCTCCCTTTCAGAGTCACTGAATGCACAGATATATATGTATATCCTGCTGTTTCCGAATTCTGTTTTATAACATTACAGTGAATGGAGTTTGGAAGGACATCTCTTTTGGATAGTGGCACTGAGCTCTAGCTATTAGTTTCCTCAAATTATTATCTCTAAATGCACGTTGAATTTGACCACGTTTTCATAGTCTATGGTGTAATTTGAAATAAAAGGGGGAGGAGAAAAGTAGTGATGCTTTTAATTTTATGTTAATAATATAGTTGTGTGATTTTTGTTATAACTCAAGAAAATAAGATTTTATGAAATACAAATAATCACAACATAGGTCTGATATTAAACCCTAGTCATTTTTTCCGAACTCATATTCTTTTCTACTTGTTAGGTATTAACATCTTATTCCTACCAGGAACTTCTAGGGAAAACAGATACGTGGTAGTTTTTGTTTGTTTGTTTTGCAATTCTTTTACATGAAAACCATACTGAGGGGTGAAATTTTTAGTTTTGTAGTTAACTGCTCTAGGATATTCAAGTCTTTTGCTTGGAAATCTCATGGCAGGTCAGTTTTAAATTGAGGCAGATAATCATCTCTCCGTGTTCTCTAAACCTTCACTTCAGAAGGCACTGCACCAGCTGTTTGACTCTACTTTGGGAAGCCAACCTTTACTTTTAAAAGCCAAGACTGACAGCTCTAAGTCTGCCACTTGGGCCCCCATGTAGGTGGACTCCTCACTGTGTGTTAAGATCCTCCTCTGCCTCCTGCTTTCAGCCTTGTGCTGCCTCCGTTGCTATAACTTGGCATGATGTGTGTTCCCAGTAACTCAGAGAGAGTTTTCTTTCCTTTTTTTTTTTTTTCTTCCCCCTAATGTGAAGGAAACAACAGGAATGCTAATTACATTTAATGGAACTTGGCACAATTTCTCAGGAGGTAGTGCTAATTTGCAGAAGGTAGCATTTTGGATTTGCTGATAAAAGGCTGGGGATCAAAGGGTGGTTGTGGGAGACAGAGAAGTATGTATATTTTATCCACTGCTGCCATGGCGGGAATAACAATGTCCCCCACACTATAAACACACTAGTGTGAAGATTTACTTTTATTATATACTTTATTAGGAAGATGTGTAGGGCATTGAGGAGTAAAAAGAGAGAAACTGCTGGGCATGTATATGAAAGGAGTGGTTTTTTTGATGGGATTTGAAAACCCTGTGGGGGTAAATTTACTGTAGAGTATGTGGATTTTAGGTAATACAAGAAAATATGGACTTATTGGCTCATTCCAATGCACTTTAATTCCAGGATGCAGAATTCTAGAAATGAAAGGTCATTTATAACTTATCTAATTGGCATGTTTCATTTTACAGATGAGAACGTTAAAGCACGTAAATAATTTTTTTTTTCCAAATTGCCCAATATCATGTGAATTGTGACAAAACTGAAAGCAAAAATCAGGCTCTCTGTGAATGCTGGATTCTTCCTGCTACACTACACAGCTTCCAGGGTAGGCACAGACCCTGTGCCCACATCTCCTCTCTGGAAATTTTTCTACCTGAGGACATATCCTCCCTTAAGTGGCACTCATAAGCAGAGATGTATCTCAGTAATCATCCCACTTTAAGCTATATGATAAGCAAAAATTTATAGCTAAAAAAAGACAATGGCCAAGCCAAAATTCAAAGGACCTGGGAACTTTGATGAAGTACGGAGACATACTGATAATGAGTTATTACAGTTCTGAAGTTTAGCTGCTCAGAAATCTCAAGCTGATTGCTTATCCTACAAATAAACCCATTTGCAATGGCCCTTCTGGTATGGTGAAGTAAATGGAAATGGTCCCTTCCATGTTATTGATAAAGACACCACGGTTCAGAATATAAAGAGAGTAAATTACATTCTAAACACTGAGGTGGCCTCTTGGCCACAGTTTTACCCCTTGTGCTGAGTTTTGTGTCACATTAAAGGTTCACGCTGAAAGAAATCTCCTTCTATAATCCTGCAATCTATTTCGAAAGCACACATACATAAAGCAACCAGAGAACATACAAAACAGGGATAAAGTGACATTGGCAGTGGCAGGAATTCATTGAGAACACACTGTGTGTCAAGAGCCGAGCTAAACATTTTCCCACCGAACCTTCACAGCAAATTGGGATGTACAACGACACTGCTGTCCTCATCACAGGGATGAGGAAACTGGGGTTTCAAGGACTTTAGGCTGCTTTCCCAAGAGCATAGTTCATGGAGGGTTAGACCTGGGAGTTAGTTCTGGGTGCCTGTGACTTGCACAGCTCTTCGCCAATTGTTCACTGGTAACGGCGGCAGGTAAAGCCTTGAGAGTGCCCAGGACATAGGAGGAGTGTTTGGGAAGAAGGCTGGTATGGAGCTGGACCTCCAAAGAGAAATAAGGTTCAGACAAATGGAAATGAAGGAGACATTCCAAGTGAGAGGCAGAGAGTGAGCAAACAGACTGGAGCAAGATGGGAGACAGTGTGTTTTAAGATCATCTGATACACAAATGGAGTCGTAAAACACAGACCCAACCAGATCGCTGAGGGCAGAGCTGGACGTTTCGACGAAACCCTCAACAGCACACAGCAGATAGCAGTGGATTTAAAGGCAAGGGATCTCCTGGATTTAAGTGGAAGCTCTGCCACCACCTTAGTAAGTTACACGTTTTCTCTAAGACTCTAGCTGCTCATGAAGACGTTCATTCAACCAAGGTGTATGGAGCCTTCACTGTATGTGAGGATACAGCAGAAACCAAACTGAAACAAAACAAAACAACTCTGAATTATACAGCTTAGGGCTAAAAGATACCCCAAGTAGGTACCTCTAAGATGTGAGAATTAAACAGGTGATCCAGTCAAATCCTTTAGTTTCTCACATGCAAAGTGCTCAATTAGCCATAAGTGGTGGCTCGCACCTGCAATCCCATCTACTCACGAGGTGGGAGACACTTGAGCTGAGGAGTTTGAGACCAGCATGGGCAGCACAGCAAGACCCTACCTCAGAAAAAAAAAATTAATTCGCTGGGTGTGGTGGCCTGTGCCTGTAGTCTCAGCTACTCAGGAGGCTGAGTGGGAGGATCACTTGAGACCAGGAGCTAGAGCGTCAGTGAGCTGTGTTCGCTCCACTGCACTCCAGTCGGAAAGAGAGAGCAAGACACCGTCTCTCAAAACAGAGTGCTCAATTAACAGTGGTGAGGAGCAGAAGGATCAATTGTTATTTTTATTATTGCTATTGTTTTAAGAATTATTAATCTGGTCATGATGCTATACTTTCTATACAAGGGGTTTTGGAAATTTGAAGTTCTGTCTCTGCAAAACATAATATTAATTATCCAGCATGTATACACCAAATACTATTTTTTATGCTTTTTTTTGAGACAGGGTCTTGCTCTATCACCCAGGCTAGAGTGCAGTGGCACAATCTTGGTTCACTGCAACCTCTGCCTCCCAGGCTCAAGCCATCCTCCTACCTGATCCTCCCAAGTAGCTGGGACCACAGAAGTGTGCCACCATGCCCAGCTATTTTTATTTTACTTTTTTTGTAGAGATGGGGTCTTTCCATGTTGCCAAAGCAGGTCTTGAACTCCTGGACTCAAGCAATCAGCCTGCTTTGGCCTCCCAAAGTGCAGGGATTACAGGCATGAGCCACTGCACCCTGAAATTATATATTTTTTAAATGTGAAAATATCCATGTAAAAGGATAAGACAGATGAATTAATGCTCTGTAGCATCTTATGCAACAAAGTAGTCTTGTAAACCCTACATCAAAATTTGGTTCTGTCATTGACTCTGAGCTTCTGTTTCTTCATTTTTAAATGGCACTGATAATGCACCTATCTGGTAAGAATGTGTTGAAGATGCAATTAATCATGTACATCACTGTTTCTCAACAAGGGGATTTTATCCTCCTGGGGACATTTGGACATGTCTATAGACATTTCTGAGTGTCACAACTTGAAGAGGCAGGTGCTACTAAATCTAGCAGATACCCTAGGTCAGGGATTCCATTAAACATCCTGCAAATGCACAGGGGATCCCCCAACCCCCGACCCATAACAAATAATTATCTGACCCAGTATATCCATAGTGCTGAGATTCAGAAACCCTGATATATGTAAAGCTCTCAGCACAATGGCTTGTATCTCATAGAAACTCAAAATTCTCAGCCTTACATCACATAATAATATGTTGTTATGATTTTCATCATCACCATTATCGTCACACCCTGTTCATATAAATACGAGGATACTATGGCCACGAATATTGTCAGAATTTCAAATTATTGGTGTTGCCTTCTTAATAGGCGAGAACTTCATGTTTCTCCTGCCCTGAGACACTGAATGATTTGCCTCCTTCCTCCACATCCAAACTACACTGTCACTGTAACAAACACCATCTATAAATCTAGTTATGTTTCTGTGCTATAGTTTATTGCTCTTAATTAGAGTATCAGAATTATTCCCCATGGAGTTCACCCAAGGAAGGACATCACAAAACCTTAAAAAAAAATAAGACGTTAAGAAATGGAGTTAAGACAAAAATAGAGGCACACTCCTCTTATTTGAAAGTATATTTGTTCATGTCAGGAGAACGAAGACTGCATGAATTATTCATTAGAATAACAGTTTATTGGCAAAATTGTTGTCTTTGGATGGTGTGCATTATGGAGTGAATAAATAATGTGGAATGGATATTTTTAGGGGCTGAAGAGTAAATCTAGGAAGAAAATTTGTAACAGGAAGGAAAGGAAGTTATGGCTAGAAGTGGTGGAGGCTTCTCAGTGAAATATGAAGAAGACATAAAAATTGCCTCCACTAAGATGTAAACCGGGAATACCAGAAAAACCCTTCTAATCACTTTCCTCTGTGTGTGGCCATTTTTCTGCAACTTAATCAAAGGTTTTCTGTATCAGTATGAGCCAAATGACGCTTATAATTAGGTTTCCTATAGCCACCCTTTTGAGCTCCCCAATGAGGTTCACAAATTCACATGGAATGTGGTGGTTGAGGTCTGGGGTACACTCCTACCCATTTCCTACCTGGCTCTGCCCCCTAGCACAATATCAGACAAGGCTTCCCTTCCTTTATGTCTTAGCTGCAAAAGAGACCTTGGTTCATTTCATGCTCAGAAGAGGAAAACCCACTCAGACTCTCCAAAAATTCTAGATCAAACCAAAGCTTGCTGGGGGAACCACATTCCCGTTAACCATTTTAACACAAAAGCTGCTGCTCGTAGAAAAGCCGTCATTGATAAGTGAACTTTAATGCTGATTGATTCAACAGACGGAAAACCATTTTGCTTCATTGAATCTTTTAAACGTAGCTAATGCTGTCAACTCTTCTGGAGCATTTCATGTTTTTCCTCTAAGGAGGAAAAAACCTGCTTCATAAAAATTGAAATCTAAGTTAGAAAAAAAAAAAATCCTTACCTTGTGTGGTTCTACGCTGTTAAAGACAGACTCTTACTACAAACACCCCCTACCCCGCAGCATCCCCCAGACAAGCACATAAATTAAACACCTCCCTGGAAGGGCAGTTGGCACAGTTTTTTCTGCAGAGGGCCAGATAGTAAATATTTTAGGCTTTGCAGGCCAGATGGTTTTTGTCGCAGTTATTCAACTCTGCCCTTGCAGAGTGAAAGCAGCCATAGACAATACGTAAATGAATGAGTAAGGCTGTGTTTTTGTAAATAAAATCTACAAAAACAGGTGTCAGGCTGGATTTGGCCCTCAGGCCTTAGTTTGCAGCCCTCTAGTGAATTAGTTTCCTAGGGCTGCAGTAACAACTTATCACAAACTGGTGGCTTAAAACCAAAGAAATGTTTTCTCTGGCAGTTCTGGAGACCAGAAATCCTAAAGCAAAGGTACTGGCGGGGTCGCGCTCCCTCCAAAGACTGCAGGGGAGGGTCTTTCTTGCTCCTTCCAGTTTCTGGTGGTCCTGGCATCCTTGGCTTGCGGCTGCATCACCCCTAGCTCTAGTTTGGTCTTCATCTGGCCTTCCCCTCTGTGTCTCTCTGTGTGTTCAAATCTCCCTCTATTTCTCTTATTGAAATACCAGCCACTGGACTGAGGGCCCAATCTAAGTCCAGGATGATTTCACCTAGAGATTCTTAATGAGTTACATCTGTAAAAATCCTATTTTCAGCCAGGTGTGATGGCTCACACCTGTAATCCCAGCACCTTGGGAGGCAGAGGCGGGCAGATCACTTGAGGTCAGGAGTTGGAGACCAGCCTGGCCAACATGGAGAAACCCCTTCTCTACTAAAAATACAAAAATTAACTGGGCACAGTAGTGCACACCTGTAATCCCAGCTACTCAGGAGGCTGAGGCACAAGAATTGCTTGAACCCAGGAGGCGGAGGTTGCAGTGAGCCAAGACTGTGCCACTGCACTCCAGCCTGGGCAACAGAGAGAGACTCCATCTCAAAACAACAACAACAACAGCAACAACAACAACACCTATTTCCAAATAAGGTCCAGGTAGATGTGACTTTTGGGGTGATACTATTTAACCACTAAGCATGGTCTAGGAGAAGGGCTCCCTTTTCTGTTTCATAAGTTGATAAATAAAAGACAAAAAGAAAGACAACTGCAAGGAACAACGGGACATTGTTATAAACAGTTGCATGCTAAGCCTGAAACCTTCCATCTCTTTGCAAAAAGTAAGACTGGCAAGTGTGAGGGGGATATAAAAGACACCAATGCAGGCCAGGCACGGTGGCTCATGCCTGTAATCTCAGCACTTTGGGAGGCCACGGCGGGCAGATCACTTGAGGTCAGGAGTTCAAAACCAGAATGGCCAACATGGTGAAACCCCATCTCCACTAAAAACACAAAAATTAGCCAGGCATGGTGGCGGGAACCTGTAGTCTCAGCTACTCAGGAGGCTGAGGCAGGAGAATCACCTGAATCCGGGGGACAGAGGTTGCAGTGAGCTGAGATCATACCACTGCACTCCAACCTGGGAAACAGAATAAAACTGTCTCAAAAAAAAAAAAAAAAAAAAAGAACACGAGTGCGGCAATTTGGAGCTCTCTCTCTGATGTCATCAGTAAAGAAAGAAAAACTCAAAAGAGAAGACTACTGGTGGCTGGGTCTGTGCAGTCCCCAGTGTGGATCCTGCACCACCCCTGAGTTGCTTCACAACCTGGGAAGGATGCCACACAGATTAGAGGCAGTGCTCCTTTGGCTGTCGGTCCCGTATCCACCCAGTGTGCATTCATCCAAGGACGCTGCTGAAGTCTGCCTGGACATGCTGGTCAGTCATCCTAGTGCATAAGCTGAGAGCAGACTGGGGCAAAGATGGTTTACACCCACCCCATCCTCACCAGACTGCTCAGACGTGTCGAAGGAGGGCTGGTCCATGACAACAACGAGACGCACAGCCCATAACTGATGACTAGGTTGTCCTTAATCATGCTCCGGCCACCTCAGCCCTAGGCTTCTTTGAGACCATCCTGTTCCTTCGTCTCCAAACTCTGATCTTCCTGCCCACCCCTATTCTTCTCTTTCATATTTCCCCTCCCTTCTGAGTCACATTTATTCATGGACTTCTCTATAGTTTTCTCTTTCCTTACAACCCACTCCCTCAGAACCTTGCCTGTAAGCTCACAAGCTATTTGCTGATTTGGGAGTTTTCTTGAATAAAGACTACGCACTCTGGCCAGGCGCGATGGTTCACGCCTGAAATCCCAGCACTTGGGGAGGCCGGGTGGAGGGGGGTGGATCACTTGAGGCTAGGAATTCAAGACCAGCCTGGTGTACATGGCAAAACCCCATCACCCCTGACGATACCAAAATTAGCTGGGTGTGGTGGCACGTGCCTGTAATTCCAGCTGCTCAGAAGGCTGAAGCAGGAGAATTGCTTGAACCCAGAAGGCAGAAGTTACAGTGAGCTCAGTCTACAGCACTCCAACCTGGGCAACAGAGCAAGATTCCATCTTAAAAAAAAAAAAAAAAAAAAGGCTATGCACTCCTTCAAAGGAGATCTGGTGTGTGAGTGTGTGTGCACATGGTGGGGTGCTGGGAGCAAGAGAGAGAGAATCCAACATATGTATTCAAGAATAAAAACATCAAAAGGATCAATATCATCAATCTCTTCATTCCTGGTCTAGCAGAAGGCAAATCAAGATGAACATCCCCACCCTATTCAGAGTCACAGGTCCAAGAGTTGGAGAATAGAGTCAAATCTAATCTTTCCAGGAGAGGAGCTGGGCGCGGTGGCTCCCGCCTGTAATCCCAGCACTTTGGGAGGCTGAGGCAGGCAGATCACCTGAGGTCGGGAGTTTGAGACCAGCCTGACCAACATGGAGAAATTTCATCTCTACTAAAAATACAAAATTAGTCAGGCATGGTGGTTCATGCCTATAACCCCAGCTACTCAGGAGGCTGAGGCAGGAGAATGGCTTGAACCCAGGAGGTGGAGGTTGCAGTGAGCCAAGATTGCGCCCATTGCACTCCAGCCTGGATAACAAGAGAAAAACTCCATCTCAAATAGTACATACACTACTACTACTACTACTACTACTACTACTAATTATTATTATTATTATTATTATTACAGGAGAGTCATCATCTGGGCCTCTAGTAGCCATTAAGGCCATGTTTTCACTCTGGGTGGGCACAGCCCACCCCAGTGTGCATGGCTTGTAAGCAACGTGTGTCACTCTCTCTGCCCCCTTGCTTAGGCGTGTTGGAGCAATGCACAACTTCATGCCTGCATGTAACACCTGTGGCAGGGATAGACTGTCTTGCTGATCCCTTCCTGCTCAGTTTTTGACATGGTATCTAACACAAATAGGGACCCAGGGGATACCTGTGAAAATGGGTGACTACTGACAGGATTGCATCCTTGGTTACCAAAGACAAAGGTGGGAATTTGGAATAGTAGCTCTGCTTTACGATCCAGAGGCTTTTCTGAAATGACTGAAAATATCACAACCTGTTTTACAGAGCTACAAATTCAGGCAGAGGTTACTGTGGTACACCTTGCCAACTCCGTATCCTATTCCAGTTGATAATTCAAAGCATTAATTCAAGAAGCAGACAATTCATTCTGTTGTCCATTTAAAATTTCTTGCCTCTCGTACAGTTACCTGACAATGTCTGCAAAGAAGTACAACAACAATGTTTTTAAAAGCGAAAGGTTGAGAATAACTTAGCTGATCAGAAGGGGGATTGCTGATTAAATTATAATACCACCCTAACAACAGACTTCTATACAGCCATGAGGTAGGGGGAAACTGAATAGAAACGTGATGTGCACACTAATTCTGAAATGTGCTTGTGTGTGTGTGTATTTGTGTGTGTGTGTGTGTGTGTGTGTGTACACAGAGAAGAAATTGCACATTATTAAAAGTGGTTTTCTCTAGAGAAGAGGTTTTAGAAGGGGGCTTTTACATACTTAGTATATACATTTTATTCTTTTCTGGTTTGGATTTTTGCAATAGACACATATCATTTCTGTCAGCAATCCCACTACTGGCTATTTACCCAAAGGAAAAGCAATCACAATACAAAAAAGACACTTGCACTCGTATGCTTGTAGCAGCACTATTTGTAATTGCAAAAATATGGAACCAGCCCAAATGCCCATTAGCCAATGAGTGGATCAAGAACATGTGGAATATATAGATCATGGAATACTATTCAGCCATAAAAATGAACAAAATAATGGCATTTGCAGCAATCTGGATGGAGCTGAAAACCATTATTCTAAGTGAAGTAACTCAGGAATGGAAAAGCAAACATCATATGTTCTCACTCATATGTGGGAGCTAAGTTATGAGAGTGTAAAGACATAAGAACGATACAATGGACTTTGGGGACTCAGGGGAAATAGGAGGGGGTGAGGAACAAAAGACTACACATTGGGTACAGTGGACACTGCTCTAGTGAAGAGTGCACTGAAATCTCAGAAATCTCCACTAAAGAACTTATTCATGTAACCAAACACCACCCGCCCCCCAAAACCTGTTACAATTAAAATTAAAATACAAAAAACAGGGTGTGCACCGTGACTCACACCTGTTATCCCAGCACTTTGGGAAGCCGACATGGGTGGATCACTTGAGGTCAGGAGTTCAATATCAGCCTGGCCAACACGGTAAAATTCTGTCTCTACCAAAAAATACAAAAATTAGCTAGGTGTGGTGACATGCACCTGTATTTCCAGCTACTCCAGAGGCTGAGGCGGGAGATTCACTTGGACCCGGGAGGCAGAGGTTGTAGTGAGCTGAGATTGCACCACTGCACTCCAGCGACAGAGCAAGACTTTCTTTAAAAAAAATTAAATTATTATATTAAAAAACAGAAAAACACACAAATGAAACTTGAAAAAAAAAAGTCTTCAGATTATTCTGCTCTGTAGAAACTGAGATGATGAATGAGCTTACTGAGATTCTAGGTGGAAGAAGAGGGACAGAGACTGATGTTACAGGAAGTGCTGAGGGGAACAGAAGGACCAAAAGACAGAATGGACAGATCAGAAGGTGAAGGACGTCAGTCACCCACTTGCAAAGCAAAACGTCACCAGACCAGCCACTTCATACACAGTCATAAAATTTCCTCATCTGTGTGCCATTTTCCAAAGCAAAATCTCTTCACATGTCTCTTTGCTCTGGATTGATAAGGTTACTCATCACCAGGGGACAAGGGCTCTCCACAGTGACATTTATACAATCCCCTGCCCCTTCGTCCAAATCAAACAAGGTAATACTCAAAAGAAATTGTCCAGTAGACTCCCCCTGCTTCAACTCAGGCAGCTCAAAACCTTTTTAAATCTCAGTTGGCCAAAATTAAAATAAGAAAAAATATTTCAAAAGTCTTGAGCTGCAGATGCATTCAGTAACTTAGGAATTATTTATGGGTGCCCTACTGTGCTTGGCAGATAAACAAGAAGGGCATAATCCTTGCTCTGTGACCTTAGACATCATACAAAGAAGCCTGCATTTGTATGCAATGTAACAGGATCGTGGAGACGCCGGGTAACTGGCCCAAGGTCATCAGGCCAGGTAATGGCCAAAATGGGAAGAAAACCCACATGTCTTGATTTCAACATGCCTTTTGAAGGAGGACCAGAGAGTACCCCACATTGTTTCTGCAGCTTTGAAGTCTATAATTATTTAACAACAAAAGATGAGGAAGAAAGAGAAAGAAGAGGAGGAGGAGAGCTGTTTTCAATTTGCCTTGTATTGTATTTATTTAGGAATCACGAAGTTTGGATTCTCTCTCTCTTTTTTTTTTTTTTGAGCTGGAGTTTCACTCTGTCACCCAGGCTGGAGTGCAGTGGTGCGATCTTGGCTCATTGCAACCTCTACCTCCCAGGTTCAAGCAATTCTCCTCCCTCAGCCTCCTGAGTATCTGGGATTACAGGAGTATACCACCATGCCTGGCTAATTTTTGTATTTTTTTTTTTTTTCAGTAGAGACACGGTTTCACCATGTTGGCCAGGCTGGTCTCGAACTCCTGACCTCAGGTGATCCTTCTCCCTCAACCTCTCAAAGTGCTGGGATGACAGGTGTGAGCCACTGTACCCAGAAGTTTGGATTCTTTTATCATTTTTAGAACATGCACAATGGAGCATCATGAAATTTGCTAACTTATATTTATAGAATTACTGTGATATTAAATGAACAAATATATTCATTTCACCAAATACATACATATAGACATATGTGTATGTATGTGTGTGTGTATATATACCTTAGACATCATATATATACACACACACACACGTATGTGTATATGTATTTCTATATATGTATGTATGTGTTTATATATATACACACACACGGAGAGAGAGGAAATATAGGTAGATGATGGATGAGTGGACAGACAAATTGTAGATCGTATTTTAATTTGTCATTTTAAAAAGCAGACATCATTCAGCCATTATTGGCACATTCAGCTAAAGGGAAAAGCACTGGCTTCCCTGGCACGTCTTCTGGAGCTTGGAGGGGTTTCTCTGGCAAGACACCAACTCCCTTGTGAGGAGATGGCTGCAGCTCTGAGAAAAGGAAACAGGCTCTTGTTACAGTAAATGTCAGCCCCAGTGGGAAAACCTTACTAGCTGGCTGTGTTCTGGGAACAAATATGTTTTTAGTGGTTCATTGCCTGGAAAGCTCAACTTGGGTAGCCCCCAAAACCTTTGAGTGTGTTTACCAGGGAGAATGCACATCACCTTTCTCATTCTGGGCACCGCAAATGGAAGTCAATTGAACATGTTCCATCCTCTCACTCTAGGACTAGAAACTTCTAAACATCCAGTGCTTGTGCTGAAATCACCTCTATAAATGTTGGTTTGTATTCTTGCAAGAATCTAGAAAGATGAGTCATAGGGAAGCTGCTCAAATGAAGGACAAAAACCCTCAATGGAAAAACTCACTTATTTCTGCATGTGTGAACCTAATTCTCTTCCTTATCTCCATAGAGAGATCCCTGGGATTACTTAGCCGAGATTCAAACATTAAATCTGATTCTTAGTAGGTACATAGCCTTAGCAAAGGACTTCACTGACATGTACCTCTGTTTCTGAATCTGTAAAATAGGAATTAAAAATAATTCCTAACCCCTAGGGGTGAGGAAAGAGTTATAGGCAATAATGAGCAGAAGAGTTTTCAAGTGCCTCACACTTAGGTATATGTGTTATTTATACACTTAGGTGTAATGTATATTTAGCAAATATACAATGAATTTTGTTATCCACTTTAAAGCAACACTAAAAGCATAAAGAGCATTTATTTAAAATAGTTATACTGCATTTCTCTATCTCATGGCCACAGCACACATCACTAATCAATCATAGCACTCTTTCTCCATGAACCTGCCTATGACCCCACCATCCTCCACATAGTCCTGCTGCAGATACCACTTCCAATCACCCAGCAATAGAAAGTGGTATGCAATTGTTTTGTAATCCCAGAGGCTGGTCTTGATGTAAACACTAAATACAGTCTGCAAATATGACGAAAGATAGGCATTTGGGTAGCTGGGAACAACCTGAACCAAAACACTGACAACAAATGAACCATCACATATAAAGGGTTAGCTGCTTCTTCCTAAGCATTGAAGGTTTGCGGCTGATATAGATGTGGCACTAGCTACAGAGAAGTAAAAGATGGGCTGAAGAAGTTAGAGTTGAGTTGGAAAGCTTCCAAGATTGAACGAAGAGAAAGAAGGAGAAGGAGGAGGAGGAGGAAGGAAGGAGGAGGGAAGAGGGAAAAGGGAAGAGGGATGAAGGGAGGAGGGAAGAGGGAGGAGGGGAAGGAAGAAGGAAGAAGGAAGGGGCAGGCGGAAGAGGAGGAGGAATAGACATACGTACCTATGTGAAGAAACTGCCTGAAAAAGTAGCACAGGAGTTACAGAAAAATCCCCCAGGAAAATTAAGATGAAGATTATACCTCAAAAAGACATGATTGGACTATATAAATCATACCAAAAAAAGAAAGCTGTAAAATAATTATTTGTATTTACGACTTTCCAGTTAACTGAAGGTAATCTTCATTGAATCAACAAGAACAAGTTAACGACACTAATATACATATATATATGAAGCTTTCCTATATATGTGTATATATACATATATACATATATATACATATATACGTATATGTTCTCCTCCTTCCTTCCTCCCCCTCCTCCTTCTTTTTCTTCATTCAATCTTGGAAGCGTTCCAACTCAACTCAACTTCATATATATGTGTCTATATATACACATACATATATACGTATATATGTATATATACACGTATATACACACACGTATATAAACATACTTCATGCTGCATGTTAGATATTTAATATACATTATTTTGTGCAACCTTACAAAAGAAGGAAGGAAAAGAGGCGGTAAAAGATGAAAAATACAGAAGAGAAGAAGAAACAAAGTATGGATTATTCATTTGCTTTTTCATTGCCATTTTACACACTAGGCAGTCAAAGTCCAGAAGCCTGATGTAAGTCGCCTGAAACCTGCCAAAGTCAGGAAGAAAACAATCCCATCTGACCCCTAAAGCACATAGTCGTAAACCTCTTTGCTGCACTTTATTCCAAAAAAAAAAGTCGAAAGTCACATGAAGTTTGGAAACCAGGAAGCCTCAGAATTCCTTTGAGAGAATTGAAAATTACGAAAGGGATAATATTCTGTTGTGGCAAGAAATTAGTTCTAATATTGTTATGAGTCCCCTGAATATTTACGGCAACAGGCACACTGCCACAGTTGCACAGATAATGCTTAGATATGTCAAGAAAACACAAAACAATTAATTAGTATGACAACTGCCGCCTCAAGGAGGGAATTCTGATATTTAGTGAAAAACAAAAATACAATAAAATGCAATCATCTGGTGCCTATATTAGCAATAATTAGTATATATGATCAAAGCCAAGCCAAATATTATTTTTCTATTCCAAGTGTGCAAACTACAACATTCTGTTGGTACAGATGGGATGTATGTGTTGGCTGTTGGAAGAGCCCAGCTATTTGATGGCAGGGAGGAAAGACAGGAATTTTGGGGGCTTATCAGGCTATCCGACAGACTAGCCAGCCACATTTGTACTTGGCAGATCCAAACAAAACTGCCTGCTGCAAATTGTGCACTCTCCAGAACCAGCACAAACACACATGATAAGTGGGAGACGACTGCAGTCATCATGGAGTAGAGAGATCACAGAACAAGTGGATGGGGACTCATGTTCAAATCCTGCCTTCTGCCATGGAAGCTACAGTCCTAGCGCACGGAGCGGGATTTCCAACCTATCACTAGCCCCATTACTGACAGCCCTCATGACCCTTCTGAATCCTGGACACTGATCTCTGGAGTGAGATAGATGCTAATCCTCTCCCATTTGTGATTTTCTTTGAAACATCAGTTCATGCATGTAAGCCAAGCAGGTTCACCAGGAGCTTGCCAACCCCTCTCAATCCCTGTCTCTGGGACAGGCATGACTCGGTGAGAATGGCACCCTTTCCTGCTCAGCCTCAGAGTCTCTATTGAAGAAGATTCTTGGGTGGCAGATTCATACCATGGAATGCTACTCAGCAATCTAAGACAACCAACTATTGGCCCACGCAACAACTTGGAAGAATCTCCAGGGCATTATGCAGAGAAAAAGCAGCCAGTCTCCAAAGGTTACATCCTGTATGATTCCATTTATATAATATTCTTGATGTGATAGAACTTTAGAAATAAAGAACAGGTTAGTGGTTACCAGCAGTTAGGGACAGGGGTAGGTAGGGGGGAGAGAAATGGGAGGAATCTGAGGGATCCTTGTGGTGATGGAACTACTGTATATCTTCACTGTGGTAGTGGACACATGAACCTATGCAAGTGATAAATGTTTGTAATAGGAATAATTACACACACATGCACAAAGACACACACACCACACACACAAACCATACACACACACACACACACAAGTACTGACACTACAGAGACACATAAACACCACACAAACACATATGTATGCAAACACGCCACACACACATATGCACACACCACCCAGAAACAACACATACCAAACACAGATGTATACACACATAAGCACCAAACACATAGACATACCATACACACATACATGTGTGCACACACCATAGACACACCATAAAACACACACATGCACACACATCATACAAACACATGCTCACAGTACACAGGCACACACACACCAAACACACACCACACAGACATAGATACACACAGTATAAAAACAGTCACACATCACACAAACATATAGCCCACACGAGTACAAATTTAACTAGCGAAAGCTGAAAAAGACCAGCAGATTGCATCAGTAGGTGGTACCAATGTCTGTGTAAGATCAGTAGATCTTTCTACATCAGTAATATCAATCACTGGTTGTGATAACCCTAACCCTGTAGTTTTTCTTTCTTTTAGAGGCAGAGTTCTCTCTTGTTGACCAGGCTGGAGTGCAGCAGCATGATCTCAGCTAACTGCAACGTCTGTCTTCCAGTTTCAAGTGATTCTCCTACCTCAGCCTCCTGAGTAGCTGGGATTACAGGCGCCCGCCGCCACACCCGACTAATTTTTGTATTATTATAGAGACGGGGGTTTCACCATGTTGGCCAGGCTGGTCTTGAACTCCTGACCTTGTGATCCACTTGCCTTGGCCTCCCAAAGTGCTGGGATTACAAGCTTGAGCCACCGCGTTCAGCCAACCCTGTAGTTTTTCAAGATGTTTCTATTGCATAAACCTGAGTAAAAGCTACATATAATTTTTCTGTATTATTTCTTACAGCTTTTTGTCAATCTACAAATCTAAAACCATCTCAACATTAAATGTTTAATTAAGAAAAAGCAAACACAGCTCCTTGGAAGTCTCCACCAATGGATCAAAGTGAACAGAGAAGCTGAAATATATTTGTCCTCCCTGAGGTAGACTATCAGATTTTTATCTACGTTTTCTTTTTTTTTTTTTTTTTTTTTTTTTTTTTGAGACGGAGTCTCGCTCTGCCGCCCAGGCTGGAGTGCAGTGGCCAGATCTCAGCTCACTGCAAGCTCCACCTCCCGGGTTCACGCCATTCTCCTGCCTCAGCCTCCCGAGTAGTTGGGACTACAGGCGCCGTTTTTTGTATTTTTTAGTAGAGACGGGGTTTCACCGTGTTAGCCAGGATGCTCTCGATCT
This sequence comes from Papio anubis, assembly GCF_008728515.1. Lineage (NCBI taxonomy): Eukaryota > Metazoa > Chordata > Mammalia > Primates > Cercopithecidae > Papio > Papio anubis. The sequence continues at coordinate 66,798,815 of NC_044993.1, forward strand.
CCTAACCTCGTGATCCGCCCGTCTCGGCCTCCCAAAGTGCTGGGATTACAGGCTTGAGCCACCGCGCCCGGCTACGTTTTCTTTAAAACCAAAGGAAAAACATGTAAATCTAATTTCTTGCCTGGAGTCTGATTTTTGTGAAGCTGTTTCCACTTGCCCAGCGAAGGGCTGCAGTGGCCACAAAATGAGGTGATGTGTGGGACTGCATGTAGAGTGGCTATGATGTGTAGAGATACTGTCATTTCCACCACCTTAATCCAGTTTAGATCAAATGACCAATGATATTGGAAATTCAGATCTCCCAGACGCCGTTCGGATATTTTCACGTGCCTGGACTTAAGCTATGCAAAGCCCCATGGTTTGTGTTCACTGGATTCCGAATGGTTCCATAGGCCCCCGACCAATCCCAGAGTGCCAACATTCCAGGGCAGAACCGCACCTATCTGCTGCCATAACACTTCCTTTCACACTATGGCAACACTAGATCCCAAGTGCATTTGACGTGGGCTGCAACCTTCCATTTACCCTACATTGATTTCCAAATTGAAACGGTGTCTCGTACGACACATGTTTTCTGTGATCGTTTGTCCTGTGAATTCATTTAGTAATGAAGCATATGGTCTGTCTTCCCATTTTGAGAGCCTGGGTAGCATTCAGGACAGCCAGCCGCCAGCCAATGCACACACACAAGAAGAGGGTTTCCAGCCTGCAATTCTAAGGCTGAAACGACGCTCAGGTGAGTTTGCTTCCGTTATCCTGTGCCAATGAGAATACGATTGCTTTCTCCCACACTCAATAGCATGGAAGTCGCTGAATATTTAGTAGCATAATCAAGCATAATAGGGGAAAACGGGAGAGCTCCTTGTAAATTTCCTTCAGCCTTTCACAATCTGACATCAGAGGATGTGTGTTTATTATAAGGAAAAAAATTTTTTAAAGGCACTTTTTTGTTGTAAAGAAAACAGGTTATCGCCGGGCGCAGTGGCTCACGCCTGTAATCCCAGCACTTTGGGAGGCCAAGGCAGGCTGATCACGAGGTCAGGAGATCGAGACCATCCAGGCTAACACGGTGAAACCCTGTCTCCACTAAAAATACAAAGAATTAGCCAGGCATGGTGGCGGGTGCCTGTAATCCCAGCTACTGGGGAGGCTGAGGCAGGTGAATGGCATGAACCTGGGATGCAGAGGTTGCAGTGAGCTGAGATCGCGCCACTGCACTCCAGCCTGGGCGACAGAGTGAGACTCCGTCTCAAAAAAAATAAACATAAATAAAAATTAAAAAAGAAAACAGGTTATGACATATATTGTACGAATGTATGGATAAAACTTTCTTGGAGGGCACATATTAGCAATATCTATGAAAAGTAAATCCATCTAGTCATTAAATGACGAAGAAATTATCCTATAATTCTGCATATACAAGTACAGAGAGATAGAAGTATACATAGATGTAGAGTTTGAAGTAGAAAAGTAACAAAACCCAAGCCATTTAACATGCATCAATAAGAAATCCATTAAATGTTTCACTCATAAAAGGGAATACTATAAAACTATTAAAAATAAAACGTAGTGTATTATACATATATAGACTTCCAGCATATGTATATACATGTATATGTACATATATATGTATGTTTGTGTGTGTGTGTGTGTATATATATATATGGACTTCCAGAGTAGCAAGTCTTGAGAAAGGAATCAAGAGTTGAGTGATCGGTCAGGCACGGTGGTCACACTTGTCATCCCAGCATCTTGGAAGGTCGAGGTGGGCAGATTGCTCAAGCCCAGGAGTTTGAGACCAGCCTGAGCCACATGGTAAAACTCCATCTCTACATGTATACATAATATACACATATATATACATGTGTGTATGTATATATACATATATATAAAACATATCTACATATTACATAGTTATCCTGGCTCCTGGAAAAATATATTAGTTTCTAATGGGGTATACGAATGAGATTTAATGTCCAATTATATGGACATAAAATTTATGTCCAATTTTAAGACCACTATATGTGGTCCATCACATACATAGATATTATATATAGCGCATTTACATATATAAATATTAGAACAATAGGTGAATGATTATATATACACATATATAGATTATACATACACATATGTGTGTGTGTGTGTGTGTGTGTATATATATACATATTTTTTTTTTGGTGGAAGGAGAAGGGAGGAGGGCAGGTGGCTGGTAGCTCTTCCACAGCCCAATTCCTGGGAATATCAGTATTTCTCTTATTCCACTACTGATTTCTTTTTTTTAGACAAGGTCTCTCCCTGTTACCCAGGCTGGAGGGCAGTGGTGCAATCTCCAGTCAAGACAACCTACACCTCCCGAGCTCAAACAATCCTCCCCTCTCAGCCTCCCAAGGAGCTGAGACTACAAGTGCATGCCCCCACGCCTTGCTATTTTGTATTGTCATTTTATGTAGACATGGAGTTTTGCCGTATTTCCCAGGCTGGTCTTGAACTCCTGGCCTAAATGACTCACCAACCTCGACCTCCCAAACAACTGGGATCACAGGTAGCCATTGTACTTGGCCAATCCTCCAACTCCTGATTCCTTTCTCAAGACTTACTATTCGGGAACTCTAAAGGTGATGATACGACGTTCACTCTCTCAAAATGAATTTTTAAAGAAAGCTAAAAACTTTGTTTCAGCTTGATTTTAAAATAAATCTTGTGGTAGTACTCAGCCTCTTCAAAAATCTGTAGGCTGATAACAGTTGTTTATCTTTCTGAAACAAGAGGCTTTGGAGAGTTTGCACTGATATCTTGAAGGAAAACACATACCTAAGACGCACCCCTCCCCCCCCACACACAATATTCCAGCTCAATAGTAATTTATATCGTACAGAATCCACCTAATTCAACTCAAAATATTATTCTGAGGATAAAGTTATTTAAAGAAAAGTTAACATCCCTATTCTCTCCCTCATTATACAAAGTTATAAAACTCTGTAATCCCAGTTTCCCTACCTATGAAGTGGGTTTGATAAGAATACAAACTTCATACAATTGTCGACAACATTAAATAATACTCATAAAGCATTTGGTAAAATGTGTATCCCATACTCATTGATGCTCCATGTATACAACGTGTGGTAAATGCAAATATTCACACACACACACACACAAACACTTAAACGAAGATGGTCTAGCCATTTCCCAAACTAAGTTTTATGCCTTTCCAGTCCCATTTTCTTACAACTGCCCACTTACTTTTAGTATCTTCTAAATGCCTTCAAGTTTAAGTATAGTTTTAACACAAGGAAGACTTTCTAACAACTCAAGGCATGAAAAAATGGCTGCCTTGTGGGAAGGTCCTGTCACTGAGTAGATTCAAGCAAATGACCTCTTGTCAGGTAAATCTTAGGAAAGATCTACAGTCTTTCTGTGATGGGACCACATCTTTCAAACTTCCCCCCACAGTCACATGAAATGCTTGTGACACTCTTCAGGGGTAGTTTTTCTACTCTCCCAGGCAGAGACGGATGAGTGATTCTCTTTCCTCTGTCCTCAGCATCTTTCACCTGTCTCCTTTCCAGCACTAGAGCTTGTAACTAAGTATCTCTGCCATGTTTTCCTCCGACTGAAGATCCTCCAAGGCAGTGAGGTGATCCTGGTTATTTCTTAATCTCACAACACTTGGCACATCATAGGTGCTCAATGAATAACTTTCGGATGATAAACTATAACTTGCAAAAACAATCTTGAGTGCTTTTCTATCTGCAAATATTCCCCTGTAAGTTCTAGCCCATTATTTAAGGAAATCCGTTGCTTAAATACTAGTAACAGAAACAACAATGATGGTGATGATGGATAAATTAGGAAACAAGTCCACAGAGATGTCAATAGAATGCTTCTTCTCTTTATCTCCATTCTCCTCATTTAAAAGGTTTTTTTTTTTTTTTTAACCCGGTTTAATGCCTAACTAGAACAATTTACCTTTATCTCCTCCCTGCCTAGTATCAAGAACAAAAACATCTGACAGCCGCCTCTTTGAGGGCATCTTCCTCATGGTACTTTCCCCCTCATGATAACTGAAAACAAGCATAACAATAAAACAGATGTCCTTTCCTTTCTTTTTTTCTTTTTTTGAAACATTGTCTCACTGTCACCAGGCTAGAGCTCAATGAAACTTCTGACTTCCCGGTTCAAGCGATTCTCCTGCCTCAGCCTCCCAAGTAGATGGAATTACAGGTGCCCCTCATCCTCTGCCCACCACCACCATGCCTGACTAATTTTTGTATTTTCAGTAGAGATGGGGTTTCACCATTTGGCCAGGAAGGTCTTGATCTCTTGACCTCATGATCCACCTGCCTCAGCCTCCCATAGTGCTGGGATTACAGGCGTGAACCACCACGCTCAGCCAGCAGATGCCCTTTTGATCCAATACATGTCCTCTCTCTCTAAATCAAACTTTTCCTGGAAGGTGGGACAGGAAGGAAAGACTAAAATAGAAGGTTGCATTTATAGTTTGGCTATAGAGTAAATCAGATCATGTTTATCCAATGAAATAAATTAATAAACATGAAAAAGTTCAGGAGATTCTGATCCATGCCTCCAGGTATGCATTTGATAGATATTACCAGACTCAAAGTTGAGTTCTTGCAGAATTTTTTAAAACATGTTTATGTCCACAAGTGACACAGACAGATTCCTAACAGGAGGGAAGGACGATATTTAGCTACTTTTATTTTTCTCTGCAGACAGATAACATTAAGAGACAACTTTTGTACAAAATATTAGACTGTGCCAATATAATTCTAACATAAAAAATATGTTAGAATCACAAATAAACACACTCTCATGAGAAAATATAGGTTTTGTGCACCAGCAATGGCCACTCCTTAGTTCCCGCCTTGCCCAGATTTTGTTTGTTCTCAGAAAGCATCTCTGTTGCATTTTTATGTCCACTTGAGTCTTGCAAATGATTAAGAGCCTTCATACAGGACTCAGTGCCACTTACTTTCCATTGTCTCTTCCAGTGAGGGAAAATGGTCCACCATGCTTGGACATAAAATATCATGCCTGGATCCCAACAGAAACAATTCTAAACTATTTTTCCAGGAGTCAAGATAACCAGGACACAACTTGTTTTGCCCATGCTGCGTTTCCAAAGCAAAATAAGTTCCTTTTCGCTGACATCTGCACATACTAGACTCACATCTTTCCAATAAGACTGACACAACAGAGAGGCCACTATCAACGATGCAAATGGAATCCAATGAACCTAACAGCCTATCTTTACCAAGATTACACAGCTAACTGTTTGGTAGCACCAGACCATACGGCCACCATTTGTAAAGATCCTAGTTGAAATAAAAGCTTTAATGGAGTTTTGAACTAGGATGACCATTAAAATTGATGGCAATTTATTTGTCTATCAGGTCAGCCAAGGGTTGAGATTAGGTACTGGATGCAACCACGGAGTAGTAAATTTATCTTTTAATCTTCGCCCATTATCCCTTCTATATTTTTTCTGGTAGCAACATCTCTCTTTCCACTGATAGAATACTTTCCATTAGGGTGGGTTTACTAAACCTATGCACAGCCTACTTGTGCTACCGTTATGGACACATGGTATACGCTGGAAATCAAAATTCACTCTCCTTCTAGCTCCAAGGATCAGCTCAAGGGTGAGGATGTGATCCCAACAGAGTTGATATCTTCTTTTATTTTATATATGGAACCCATGTGTGAGAAGGTCTTACTTTGCTTCAATACAGAAGCTGTCAATGATATAGTCTAGAGCAGGGGTCCACAAACCCCAGGCCATTAACTAGTACCAGTCCATGGTCTGTTAGAAACCAGGTCACACAGCAGGAGGTAAGCAGCACGCGAGCAAGCAAAGCTTCATCTATATTTACAGCCGTTCGCTATAGCTCACATTACCACCTCCTGTCAGATCGGCAGCGGCATTAGAATCTCATAGGACCACAAATCCTCTTGTGAACTGTGCATGCAAAGGACCTAGGTTGCGTGTGGCTTATGAAAATCTAATGCCTAATGATCTGTCACTTCCTCCCACCACCCCGAGATGGAACTGTCTAGTTGCCTGAAAACAAGCTCAGGCTTCCCACTGATTCTATATTATAGTGAGTTGTGTAATTATTTCATTATACACTACAATGTAATACTAATAGAAACAAAGTGTATAATAAATGTAAAGGACTTAAATCATCCTGAAATCATTCCCTCCATTTTCCCATCCCTGAAAAAATTGTCTTCAAACTTCCTCCCACAGTCACATCAAATGCTTGTCACACTCTTCACTCTCCCAGGCAGAGACGGATGAGTGATTCTCTTTCCTCTGTCCTCAGTATCTTTCACCTGTCTCCTTTCCAGCACCAGAGCTTGTAACTAAAGTATCTCTGCCATGTCTTCCTCCGACTGAAGATCCTCCAAGGCAGTGAGGTGATCCTGGTTCTTTCTTAATCTCACAACACTTGGCACATCATAGGTGCTCAACGAAGAACTTTCGGAAAAACCAGTCCCTGGAAAAACCAGTCCCTAATGCCAAAAAGACTGGGGAGCACTGGTCCAGAGGCTACAAGTAGCCCTGTGAAGAAGATCTGCTCCAGAACGAAGTCAACACTCAGGAGGGAGCTGAAGGATGACGAACAAGCAAAGACATTAGTGACATTAGTTTAACCCCTTTACCCTGCTCTGCTTGAAGACGACATATCTTTTGCAGTTCTAATTTTCATCAGCCAATAAATCTCACTGTCAAAAAATACAAACTTTAGGCCAGGTGCAGTGGCCCACACCTGTAATCCCAGCACTTTGGGAGGCCGAGGTGGGCGGATCACGAGGTCAGGAGATCAAGACCATCCTGGCCAACACAGTGAAATCCCGTCTCTACTTAAAAAAAAAAACACACACACACACACACACACAAAAACCCACAAAAAATTAGCTGGGCGTGGTGGCGGGCACCTGTAGTCCCAGCTACTAGGGAGGCTGAGGCAGGAGAATGGTGTGAACCCGAGAGGCAGAGTTTGCAGTGAGCCGAGATGGTGCGGCGCCACTGCACCCCAGCCTGAATCCAAGGGAAGGCAAGAAAAGCGTAGCCCATCTCCCACTCCAAGGCTGACTTTTAAAAATTTACGTCCCCAGCGAGATCTGATTTGGCCCAAGGTAGCCTCTAGTTCAACAACCATCTTTCTTTCTTTTGGGATAAGTTTACATAGGACGTTGCTGGTTCGGGCTTAACAAAATAGTTTCTCAAAGTAGAGCACACTTTACAGCCTCTGTCATTTGAGGGAGAACTTCTGCACTACCATAAAAATAATTTTGGAAAGGAGCGTATCTGCTTTCAGAAAGTGTCTGCCAAGATGTGGCCCAATGTAATTTAAAATGGTGAAGACAATCAGCTTGAAAATTAAGGTTTCTAATGGGAACACCTACTCAGCCCTAATAATAGGGGAACTACCATCATAATTACAATGTGGTATAAGCAGGCACATCATTAACTAACTTTTCTCAGCTACTGCAATTAACAAGCATCAATAGATTGAGTAAATTATTAATAACCCACACATGCTCCAGTGAACACTGCTGGTTCTGTTTTATTTTGCAAGTAAGAAGCAAAAAGTTAACAGCTGATATCCAAACAATCTCTGACTTATCTCTTTCTAAACATCACTGTACTTTTCAATAATTCTTCCTGGAGGAGATAGCAGTCGTAAAGAATTACGTTGTCAATAGAGAAGAAAGTATCCTGAAAGTGGGCCATGTAATCTAACAGAGAAATCATCTTTTAAGAGTTGATCAAACAGTAGCCATCCCTTACTTTCTTCATGGTGTCATCATTTATGGGATTGTTACCATCACTGAGTGGTAATAATGGTGGAAGCTGTCGCTGACATTACACCGCAGCGTGTGATTCAGCAGTTTTCAAATACAGCCCGGGGACCAATTTATGACATTCTCAAATAATCTCAAATCATAGGGCATTAACATAGGGTGGGTACTGTCTAATATACACACAACCAAGGAGACATACAAAGAGGTCCAGAAAGAATTAAGAGACACAGCCAAGGTTGCACACATAGGTGGAGGCGTCTCTTTTACCTCTTGCATTTACATGGTTGCCAGCCAGTAGGTAAATAAAACATACTTTTTGTCCTTCAGATGTGCATGTTCTAGCAGAAGGAGGCTGCTGATAGGAAACATCAACAGACCATGAAAGCCCTATGACTGGAATAAGCACAAGGAAAGACGGAGGGAAGAACAGGCAACCCCACTGGGGCAGGAGGTTCACAGCTTCCCATAACAGCTGTAATCTCTGTTGAGTCAGAACAGAGGTGGAGAAGGGTTCCAGCAGAGGAAATACTACACATAAAAGTCTGAGTATGCGAAAAACATGGCATATTTTGCAAATAACAAGCCGTGAGATGTGGCTGGAGTTTAACTGAGACAGTGAGTAGGGGTCAGATAAAAAGGGCTACATTAAGGAAGAGTTACTCCCACTGGGAACCTTTTTTTTTTTTTTTTTTTGAGATGGAGTCTCGCTCTGTCGCCCAGGCTGGAGTGCAGTGGCGCGATCTAGGCTAACCACAAGCTCCACCTCCTGGGTTTACGCCATTCTCCTGCCTCAGCCTCCCAAGTAGCTGGGACTACAGGTGCCCACCACCACGCCTGGTTAACTTTTTTTTTTTTTCCTTTTTTTTTTTTTTTATTTTTTTAGTAGAGACGGGTTTTCACCGTGTTAGCCAGGATGGTCTCGATCTCCTGACCTCGTGATCCACCCACCTCGGCCTCCCAAAGTGCTGGGATTACAGGCGTGAGCCACCATGCCTGGCCCCCACTGGGAGCCTTTGAGGAGTCTTCACTAGGAAGCAGTGTGGCTAGACATTACTTAATTGAAAAGTCACTAGGGCTGCAGTTGTCAGAATGGGGTGGAGGCAGGTGTGGAGAGGGAAGGAAAGAGCCAGAGGAAGACAAGCCTGGTGGCTCATGCCTGTAATTCTAGCACTTTGGGAGGCCTGCAGGGGCATATAGCTTGAGCTCAGGAGTTCGAGACCAGCCTGGGCAACATGGCAAAACCCTGTCTCTACAAAAATAATAATAATAATAAAAATAAAATAAATAAGTTCAAAAATTAGCTGGGTGTGGTGGTGTGCACCTGTAATCCCAGCTACTCAGGAGGCTGGGGTGAGACGATCTTTTGAGCCTGGGAGGAGGAAGTTGCACTGAGTTGAGATTGCACTGCTGTACTCCCGCTGGGTGATAGAATGAGACCCTTTCTAAAAAAAAAAAGGAAAGGAAAGAAAGAAAAGAAAAAGAGCCACAGGAAGCTTGCACCAATCCATGAAAGACAGTGGTCTTAAGGAAAAGCCTCTCACCAGTGGGAATGGAATAGGAAATCAATGGATGTATTTTTATGATTATTGAGAGATAAAACCAAGAGACTTGACTCTTTACCCTGCATCCTGAGTGGTATGACTACAGACAACTCCTTCACAAGCCAACAGTCATATTGCAACTCCCTCTTCTACCACATCAAAACAGCACCAGGAAGTCCAGCAGCCTTGATTCTGAATAAAAAAACATGAAGGAGGAGAATTGGGGAAACTGGGCAGTAGGAAATGATTTCCAATACTTGGTTTCTCTCTTCCATGTCTGGAAACCTGGGTTTTCAAAGACTGTCTCCCGCTGTGAGAAAGGAAATGTTTTAGAAAAAAAGAACAAGGGTAGACTTGGTAGACCAAAAGGCTTCTTCCCTTGAAGTACTCTCTAAGCCAGGAAGGAAGCAAAATAATGTGGCTCCAAGTTTTCCTATCTTTGTGCCTTCTTGAAATGAAATGCATCAGACTAAACTGATTTTAGGCACATGTAAAGTCATCTGACTATCTCCGAGCAGAAGGAAGAACGAAAAAGGTGACCCGAGGGTCACCTTGCTACAAACATACTCAGAGCCTGTCTGAGGGCAAGTGCCTGGGGCTGCCGAACTCAGAATCAGTCTCAGGCAGCTCTGCCTCCCAGGCCTCTTTGGGTTTCTGTTCAAACGATTGCCTCATTTTGAGATCATTCGAGCATGTTAAAACTGTAGACAGCAGAGCGGCACATCTATTCAATGACCATTTAAACTATACAACTGGAATTTATCACAAGTACAAGGGAAAGGGTGAATCGTTAGAAAATCAAACTTGGAAAATCTCCATTCTCGACCAAACAGCTATGTTTTCTGTTCAGGGAACAACTCAGCATTACAGCCTTAAAACATTAAACATATACAGCCTCTTCTCACCGTGTGAAAAAGATCTGAAGTTGAGATGTACAAAGCAAAAGAGGTTTTAAAATATGTAGAGAAGGAACTTAAGAGGAGGTGAAAAATTAAAAAGAGGGAAGCATCAGTTAATGCAAAAAAATTAATCTGATAATGGCCTGTACAGATGCTAAAATCAGGCTTCTTGGAGTTTGCCTACAAACAACACTGAAAGGAAAACTCCTCCATAAACAGCATCCAGAGCATGCTAGAGTGTGCCTTTAAACTTCTTCCATTTGTTTTAAAGTTTTGTTTTCATCTTAATTGTTGGTCTAACAGACTCCACGCAGTATTTTGGTGTAACTCCTCTGAGTCAGCCCTGAGAACAGCATTTTTTGCTTTGTTTGTCTAAGTCAATTGTGCATCACTCCCTAGAGACTGGCTGTGACTAGGTTTGTCCGCTCATCTTGAGTGTTCTGCTAAAGAGAAACTTTCTCATTTGGCCTCTGATCTTGAAGTGGCAGCTCTTACCTTTGTATACCTGTTGTGTGACTGCAAGGTGCTAATTAGACATTACTCCTTAAGGAAGGCTTAACACAGTTGGTGGGAATGTAAACTAGTCCAGCCCCTGTGGAAAGCAATCTCGAGGTTTCTCGAAGGACTTAAACAGAACTACCATTCAACCCAACAATCCCATGACTGGGTATATGCCCAAAGGAAAATAAATCGTTCTACCAAAAATACACATGCACTCGCATGTTCACTGCAGCTCTATTCACGATAGCAAAGACATGAAATTAACCTAGATGCCCATCAATAGCAGATGGGATAAAGAAAATGTGGTCCATATACACCACGGAATACTATGCAGCCATAAAAAAAAATAACGTTCATTGCAGCGACGTGAATGCAGCTGGAAGCCATTAGTCTAAGTGAATTAATGCAGGAAAAGAAAACCAAATATCACATATTCTCACTTATAAGTGGGAGCTAAACATTGACTACACATGGACATAAGGATGAGAACAACAGACACTGGAGACGACGAGATGCGGGGGAGTGGGAAGGCCAGGGTTGTAAAACTGTCTACCAGGTACTACGCTCACTACCTGGGTTATAGGATCATTTGTATACCAAACTTCAGGAACATGCAGTTTGTATACCAAACTTTAGGAATATGCATGTAACAAACCTGCACGTGTGCACTCAAACCTAAAATAAATGTTGGAAAAAAACTAAAACTAGGGCCAGGTGCAGTGGCTCATGCCTATAATCCCAGCACTTTGGGAGGCTGAGGTGGGTGGATCATTTGAGGACAGGAGTTTGAGACCAGCCTGGCGTACATGGGGAAAGTCTGTCTGTACCAAAAATACAAACAAAAAAAAAATTAGATGGGCATGGTGGCAGGCACCTGTAATCCCAGCTATTCAGGAGGCTGAGGTAGGAGAATCACTTGAACCTGGGAGGTGGAGGCTGCAGTGAGCCGAGATTGCAGTACTGCACTCCAGGTTGGGCCAAAGAGTGAGACTCCATCTCAAATAATAATAATAATAATTAAATAAACAATTTACCCATGTAACAAACCTGTGTCTGTAGCATTTGAACCTAAAATAAAAATTGCAAAAAATAAAAATTTAACAGACGCAAAAGACCCGAAAGAGTGCATACCTGCATACACACACACAGACACACACAATTACTTCTTGAAAAGCCATTTAGAAAAATAACCCCCATTTGTTTTTCTTCAGTCTTCGCTTATACCAATAATGGCTTCCATGGAAGTCCTTTAACGTGTCAATGACCCTATGGTTTTTCTTGTTTGCTGTCAAACTCAACATGCTGTTTGATCAGATTTCTCCTGAGAAAAAAAACTAGGTAATCGCCCATAGCAACAGCCTCAGTGTCAAGGTGGAGGCCATGAGACGAAGCAAGAGTAAACCTAAAGGGTCCCTTGGCTTCAGCCACATCAACTTGATGGCTCTTGGCTGATGAATTAATAGAATCACGTGTTGAGTGTGACATGCATAGCTCCCACCGCAGTGAGAGTCTCGAGGCCAGCATTCAAGTGCCATCAAGGTCTGAAATACAACAGAATGCAAATAAATACTAGAACCAACTGCAGCTGAAAACAAAGGCATCTGGCCACGTACGGTGGCTCACGCCTGTAATCCCAGCACTTTGGGAGGCCGAGGAGGGCAGATCATGAGGTCAGGAGATCGAGACCATCCTGTTTAATACAGTGAAACCCCATCTCTACTAAAAATACTAAAAATACAAAAAATTAGCCCAGTGTGGTGGCGGGCACCTGTAGTCCCAGCTACTTGGGAGGCTGAGGCAGGAGAATGGCGTGAACCCAGGAGGCGGAGTTTGCAGTGAGCTGAGATAGCACCACTGCACTCCAGCCTGGGTGACAGTGAGAGACTCTGTCTCAAAAAAAAAAAAAAAGCAGTGTTCTTTTTTATTATTTATTTTGATGCAGGGTATCACTCTGTCACCCAGACTGGAGTATAATGATGCAATCATGGCTCACTGCAACCTCGACCTCCTGGGCTCAGATGATCCTCCCACCTCAGCCTCCCAGGTAGCTGGGACTACAGGCATTGCCACATCCCAGGATATATTTTTGTATTTTTACTAGAGTTGGGGGTCTCACTATGTGTCCCAAGCTGGTCTCACACTCCTGGGCTCAAGTGATCTGTCTGCGTCAGCCTCACAAAGTGCCAGGATTGCAGGCATGAGCCACTGCTCCCAGCCACATTGTTCTTTCTATGCTGTCTGCTGGGTTCTGAGTCTGGAGTGCTGGAGAATATGCTGGGTATCATAAGCTTATTGCTCTTGCTTTGTTTCAATGAGAAACCCAAGAAGACCTGAAAGAAATACAAAAGTTAACCCTGATGGCCTGTGCATCCTAGCTCTCCCAAGTATCAGAAAGCTGAAGACCACCTTTGTTCATCATCACCAGCTAGCCAATCTCAGTGGGGGTGACAGAGCTTCTGGGTAGGCGAGGGGTTCAGCTGGTTCAGCAAAGTACACTGATGTGACGATTTCTTCTCTGCCTTTGCACAGGAAAGACCATCGCTGCAAGTGCATTTCAAAGGCAACATATATTACAAGCGAGCAGAGCTATCATTTTTAGTGCCAGAGAAACTAGAAATTTCAATACGTGGCATCTGCTGTTCCTGCAGGGGAGTCTGAGGCCCAGTCTCATGGGAGTTGGGGAAGGGGCTTGAACTAGGACCAACAGTTAATGCTCTGGGGTAAACGATGCTGTGCCATTGCTCATCCCTTAATCTAGACAAGCTTTGACAGGCAAAGTGCATTTTAAAACTCATGCTCGCCCCAATTTGGAGCAGTCAAAAGAAGTGGGGAGTTAGCAGTTTTAATCACAGCACTCTTAGCCCGCAGTCAGTTATCAAACTGTAGCCACAGATGGGGTTAGTAGGTGCATAGAAAGGGACGGCAGTGAAGGAGGGTGTGCCTGTCCACTACGGCTACTCCGCCAGAGGGTCATGGACTTGAGGGGATGGAAGCCTCAGAGAACCGGGCTGTATGTGAAGGAAAAGGACTGGCCACATGCAGGAGCCATGGAGAAGTAGCGTGTGTGCGGAAAGAGAAAGAGAGACAGGGAGAGGGAGATTCATACGTGGTTTTTATGTCTCCCTAATACAGGGCCATACCACTGGGAGATGTCAAGCTTAACGACACATTCTTTAAATTTCAAGACCCTTATCAGTATCTAAATGAAACCAAATTCAGCTATTAAATGCCCTGAAAATGAGCATGGCTCCTAAATACGCACACTAACATAACCAAGAGGGGTAAAACACAGTAGGTGCATGTAGATCATCATATGAGGTTCTGCACTTGCTTTAAGTGCAAGAAAAAAAATTACATGGCAAAAGGGAAAGAAGGCCAGGTGCAGTGGCTCATGCCTGTCATCTCAGCACTTTGGGAGGCCGAGGCAGATGGATCACTTCAAGTCAGGAGTTCGATACCAGCCTGGCCAATCTGGTGAAACCTCGTCTCTATTTAAAATACAAGAAAATGAACCAGACGTGCTGGTACATGCCTGTAATCCCAGCTACTCAGGAGGCTGAGGCAGGAGACTCTCTTGTACCTGAGAGGTTGAGGCTGCAGTGAACCGAGATCACGCCACTGCACTCCAGCCTGGGCCACAGAGTGAGACTCCATCTCAAAACAAAAAACAAAAAACAAAAAAGGGTGTGGGGTAAAGAAACAATTGGGATGGTGCCCCTTGACTGTAGCAAAACCATCCTGAGACTTGGAGATGCTCATATCTGGAAAGTGATCACTGTCAAGCTAGGATTGGTACCAAAAGAGCAGACCAGTCACATTCAGCTAGGGTTTGCCTAGAAGAAAATCTTTAAAAAAAAAAAAAAAAACCACAAAAATGCCAGCTGACCTGTTTCAGAATTCTTATCTCCCTGCACTCCACTGGGGGAGGGAGAAAGGGGCTGACCTTCATGTAGGCAAAGGTGCCTCACGTCAGAGACACTGGGCTGCTAGAGACCCCAGGGAGACACAAACCTAATGCTGCTAAATGGCAACCTTCAGCAATCACCTTCTCGGGCCATAAAGACTCCTTTATTCCATAGCTTGATTTGCTATTGATTTAGGGCTCTTTTTCATAGTGATGCAGGAAAACATTTTATTTTCTCATAGGTAGGTGGGAGGGAGACTATCTGGGGAAAGGGGAGGGAAGCTGCTGTGCAGAGTGAAAACCATCATTTAATGAATGCCGTCAGGAAGGGAGGGCTCTCTATGGCATCCCTGAAAGTTCACACTTGAACTTTCTAAATAGGTCTAGATTCAGGCGCAGTGGCTCATGCCTGTCATTCCAGCTCTTTTTGCGGTTGAGGCAGGAACATCGCTTGAGACTGGGACGTTAAGGCTGCAGTGAGCTGCTGTGTTTGTGCCACGACTGCACTCCAGCCAGAGCAACAGAGGGAGAGGCCCTGTCTAAAAAAAAAAAAAAAACAAAACACACACACAAAAGGTGTTTTAACCTGGGTTGCCACGGATCGTGTCCAAAGATGGGTACCAGAAACTGTGAACCCTAAAGTGACAGTAAAAAATGGTGTTTTCTTTGTACATGTACCAATTCCTCTGGGGAGGAAGTTCTTTGCTTTCATTAGACACTCAAATAATTCCGAGACCTCTCAAAATGAGGAAATCTTTAAGATGAGAAAGTGAGTCTATCTGTCTATCCATGTCCTTTCTTAAACAATCACTTTTGCAAACTAGAGAGATATTCATCATCTATTACCCAGAAGAGCAAATTCTATGAAGACGTTTTCCCCCAAGGGAAAAAAGCCTACAGACACATCAACCCAAAACAGCCTTTACAGACCTTGAAAAGTACACAGGAACCAAACCATGCATGTTCCAAAGACAAGACCATGGTTTAAAGAAAGTTATGATTGTTTTCAGAAAAAGACTAACAACATTATTCTATTGTCTGTGAACAAACATTACAGAAATAGCTCCTAGGGACCGTACAGTAGTAGCTCTTACCTGCTAGGATCTCATACTACCTGCTAGGATCTTGTACTACCTGTAAGACATACTGTGTACAATCAGTATACACAGCAAGCACAGTGCCGATATTGAATAAGCACTGCTAAATAGTATAAATGAACAAACAAACCCATGGATGAATGTACGATCAAATGAACGACTTTGGAGAAGTTTTAATGCTGAGGATCATATCTGCAGAGAGCTGAACTCCTGGGTTTCACAGACTCACTCGCTCCCCCCTCCAAGGACACAGAAAAGATAAAAAGGGTGAGTGAGAATGAGGTCTGGGAGAAAGCTACCCCATAAATACAAGGTATTGTTATTTTTATTTTTATTGGTGCTTCATGCTGCCTCCAGGGGAGGGGGTAGGATATGTGAATATGGCTAATTTTCTGCTTGACTCCAGACACATTCTAAATTACTGAGCCACATTTTATTTTAAATTGACTAATAAAGAAATCTCACACCCCACACCATTTCACATTTTCTTGGGTCGTTGAACGTTCCCACTTTTCTACAGTGGTTTAGTCCTCTCCTTGAGAGCTGGATCGGGAGTGGGGTGGAAGAGAGCTGGAAAACAGTTGGATGCATTGTCATTTCTCTTCTCTCTCCCTTTCCCCCCCCCCTCTCTCTCTTAATTTTTCCCTGATCAAAACACAAAGAAAATGACAAAAAATATCACCCTGAATCAGATGCCTTGCTTTTATGTTCACTTACATCAAAAAAACACGTACGGCTTCTTGCTTTCCCCAACATAAAAATAAATGGAAAACATTTTGCAAATGTCAAATGCTATATAAAAGGAAAAAATATGAAGGACACTGCACACATAAACAATAATACTAATGACAAATTTTACCTCTCCTAAAGCACTCTCAGCCACCCAGTTCCAATTCTGGAGTTGTATCTCAAGGGTCAGAAACCAGCTGTATCATAGGTAGAAATGGATTCTCACAAACACACACACACACACACACACAATACTCTGCAGATGTGTCCGCAGATGATATGAAGGAAAAGAGAAGAAAAATAAGAGAAAATGACTCAGCGCTGACCATTTTCTTTCCATCTTTCATTCATTCAACACTGGTTTAAGCAACACTGTGTTCAAAATGGTATAAGGCATTGGGCATTCCATATAGAAAACAGTAGAGGTGGTTCTCACTGTAATGCAGTGGCCTTAGAGAGGGAGACACATATTAAAGACATGTAGATGTAAACGAGATCATTGCTGATAATGCTGTTATCAATCAAAATGCTCTGACTGACAGTCCAGAAAGTAAGCATGTAAGGGAAAGTCCCAGTGAGAAAATAATATTGAGGCACAGCCCAATAGCTAAGAAAGAGCTGGCCATATGGAGAACAGCATAGGGAAGAACACATAAAAATGCTCAGGGGTAGGACACAATCTATTTTTTTTCCTGTTTATTTATTTATTTAATTATTATACTTTAAGTTCTAGGGTACATGTGCACAACATGCAGGTTTGTTACATATGTATACATGTGCCATGTTGGTGTGCTGTACCCATTAACTTGTCATTTACATTAGGTATATCTCCTAATGCTATTCCTCCCCGCTTCCCCCTCTCCCTAATAGGCCCTGGTGTGTGATGTCCCCCTTCCTGTGTCCAAGTGATCTCTTTGTTCAATTCCCACCTATGAGTGAGAACATGCGGTGTTTGTTTTTCTGTTCTTGCGATAGCTTGCTGAGAATGATGGTTTCCAGCTGCAACCATGTCCCTACAAAGAACACGAACTCAACTCATCCTTTTTTATGACTGCATAGTATTCCACAGTGTATATGTGCCATATTTGTTTAATCCAGTCTGTCACTGATGGACATTTGGGTTGATTCCAAGTCTTTGCTATTGCGAATAGTGCCACAATAAACATACGTGTGCATGTGTCTTTATAGCAAGATAATTTATAATCCTTTGGGTATATACCCAGTAATGGGATGGCTGGGTCACATGGTATTTCTAGTTCTAGATCCTTGAGGAATCGCCACACTGTTTTCCACAATGGTTGAACTAGTTTACTGTCCCACCAACAGTGTAAAAGTGTTCCTATTTCTCCACATCCTTTCCAGCACCTGTTGTTTCCTGACTTTTTAATGATTGCCATTCTAACTGGTGTGAGATGGTATTTCATTGTGGTTTTGATTTGCATTTCTCTGATGGCGAGTGATGATGAGCATTTTTTCATGGGTCTATTGGCTGTATAAATGTCTTCTTTTGAGAAGTGTCTGTTCATATCCTTTGCCCACTTTTCAATAGGGTTGTTTTTTTCTTGGACATAAGTATTCCAGGGACTGTCAGGAAGCCAGAGTGGCCTATAGTACAGGGGTTGATGGAAGAGTGACACGAAATGAGATCAACAAGAAGCTCAGGATCTATACCTCATTTCACGGGCATGGTAACCAGTCTGATTGTTTTCCCCAAGTGAAATGGTACTCGGCTGGGTGTGGTGGCTCACGTCCATAATCCCAGCATTTTGGGAGGCTGAGGTGAGAAGACTGCTTGAGCTCAGGAGATCAAGCCCAACCTAGGCAACATGATGAAACCCCATCTTTACAAAAAATACAGAAATTGGTCAGGTGTGCTTTGTGCTTGCAGTCCCAGCTACTTGGGAGGCCAAGGCAGGAGGCTCCCTTCAGCCTGGGAGGTTGAGGCTGCATTGAGCTATGATCACACCACTGCACTCCATCCTGGGCAACAGATTGAGACCCTGTCTCAGAAAAAAAGAAGAAAGAAGGAAGAAGGAGGAATAAGGAGAAGATGGAAAAGGAGGAGGAGGAGAAGGAAAAGAAGAAACAGGACTCCACTGAACCATCTCAAGGAGTAAGGGGATTGACATGACAGATTTATGACTTTCCAAGGTCACTATGGCTGCTGTGCAGAGAAAAGGAGAGAAGAAACAAGAGCAGATGCATGGTGTCTAGTTAGAAGACTGGTGCAGTCGTCAATGTGATAGACAGTGACCAGGCTGGTGACAGCGGGAACAGAGTAGGGAAGATGGATTAGAACTTGCTGGTGGATAGGATGATGAAGTAAAGGAGAAGAAGGGATCCAAAAAGACTACAGTAGCTCATCCCTTGTAAGCACTAAAGTTAGATGAGTTTAACTCATCCAAACTACAAATGGCATTAATATGTTAATGAACATGCAGTCTTTCATCAGGTATAGGGAGCCATAAATAGCCCCTCCTTCCAAAATAAAAATAAAAATAAAATAACAATGATCCTTGATGCACTCTAGCAAAATTCCATTTCCGTGCTTTATGCTCTACATTGACTCCTGCACATTTTTCCCTTAGATCATCGCTGAGAACTCGGATTAGCAATCATCTGATAAGGTCTTCTAGCTGCCTCCTAAGCTGTATTCTAAGGTCCATCAGAGAAGGGGTCCTATCTGTCTCGGTCAGCATTAGATTCCCAGAACTAAGCACTGTGTCTGGCATTCTGTGGGTGAATAATGAATAAATATTGGGTGTGAACAGATGCCCTGAAGTTAACTCCTTGAAGGGCAGGAAGTGACCTGAACCCAGCACTAACACTCACCCATTATTTCCCGGCCTCCTCCCCAGGATCCTCCTACTTGCTCCCCAGTTGACTGCAAGTCTAGACACATCATCCTGATAAAGCCAGAGCCACTTTGCACAAGATGACTCATGGTTCAGAAACCACCCCAGCTCATCATCAGGAGGTTCCCTGGTTTGCTGAGGGTGGCTTCCTGGCAGAGCTCTGCAAAGCTGGAGGAGGGTTCATTATTACTTTCAACAAGGGTTCCTCTTCATTCCCTCCTTTTCTCTCCCAATTCCACATTAGGCTCTGAGACACTTAGAAACCATGCTTGAATCCCTTTGGGAAAAATGCCAATGCCTAACGGAAGCATTTCACAAAAGAGCTTCATGAAATCCTGCTCCTGGAGTCCTCCAAGAGGCATGGATCTTTGAAATCCATTATGAGTGTACCAAGGAAACATCCTGGAAAGTTTAATGCTACCTTCCCCATAAATACTTCCTGATTCAAGTCTCCGTCTCTCACTCTCAGTTCTAATAATTATTTCACAGGATATCAGAGATTCTGCTTTCAGCGTTTTACGCAGGAATTGTTGGTTCAGATATTGATGAGCTCTGCCTAGAAAGATGCCACATTCGTTTACTCATGCATTTAAAAAAATAGAGAGATGCCCCCAAATTCATCCATGTATTCATTTATGCACTTAAAAGATGTATTTATTAAACTCATACTATATGCTAGGTCCTGGGTATCCATCAATAAATTGAACAAATGTTTTCTCTCCTTACAAAACTACATATTTGGGAAGATAGACAATACAGCCATGAAAACGTAAGTGCAAACTGAGCTAAGTGGCATAGAAAATGAAGAAAGTCCTATCGTACAGACTCAAGTTGGGGAAAAGAAACTTTGGGCAGTCAGAAAAATAACCAAGAGAAGGTTAAGAGCAGATAACCTTTAAGAAACTAAAAAGAAATCTACCATTCAGAAAATGGACGAAATGGGAGGGGAGAGAGGGAGGGAGGGAGGGAGGGGGAGAAAGAGAGAGAGAGAATGAGAATGAGAATTAATGAGAGAATAAGAGAATGAGAATGAATTAGTTCTAGGCAGAGAGAAGAGGCCATAAATACCTACACAGAGACTACCATTCTTTGACTAATACTCCCAATCCCCTAATGCCCAGACAGCTATCTTTTTCCAGGTGTCCTGGGACCCACTGCCATCTCAACTTGGATATCAAGCCAGCAGCTAAAACTCATCTCAGCTCTTCCTTTCAGGCTTCTGTCTTTACCTTCCTCCTCTTCCAGAGTCAACATTTTACAAGCTCACCCCATCCTAAGGGTCTTAGCTTCCTCCTCACTTCCTCATTCCTTAAGACATGAATGCTTGTCTTTTGTCCACAGCAACTAAAACAGCCCTCTGAAAGGTCACCAATGAACTTAAAAAAAAAATTCCAATCAATGTATTTCTCAGTCTTCAACCTCTTCATGGCCTTTTGGTTTTACTCACCAAACCAACATTCTTGAAATGTTCTCCTTTCCGTTGCCTCTTTACCAAAAACTGAAACTGTCCAGGGTGGACTCAGGTCTCTGTTCCTTTCCTCGCCATTGCTGATAAAAGTAGTAGTAGTAGGCCGGGTGTGGTGGCTCAAGCCTGTAATCCCAGCACTTTGGGAGGCCGAGATGGGCGGATCACGAGGTCAGGAGATCGAGACCATCCTGGCTAACACGGTGAAACCCCGTCTCTACTAAAAATTACAAAAAACTAGCCGGGCGTGGTGGCGGCGCCTGTAGTCCCAGCTACTCGGGAGGCTGAGGCCGGAGAATGGGGTGAACCAAGGGAGGCGGAGCTTGCAGTGAGCGGAGATCCGGTCACTGCACTCCAGTCTGGGCGACAGAGCGAGACTCCGTCTCAAAAAAAAAAAAAATAATAATAATAGTAGTAGAAGTTACCCTTACTCTTGATTCAGCACAGACAATATGTCAGGAACCGTGCTAAGCATTTTACAAACCTGGTTGCAAACTATCTGGGGCTATTTAGTTAGGATTTTTCTCCTTGTGTTTTCTCCTCTCTTCCATCACTCAAACAGGTAGGTATAAAGGACCCTCTTTGTCTCTGAACTCAAGGAGGAAAAAGAATAGAGTTAGTGGAGGGATGGAGCCAAGCATTGCAGAAAGATAAGGCCGTCTTTAAGAAGCTTTTGCTTTTCCGAAAGCTGGCTGTCGAAGTGATTATGTTGGATGTTCTGCCTGGACAGTGAGAGAGTATCTATAATGAAAATAGAAAAAGAAAGAGAAGGGAGGAGGAGCGCACACACACACACACACACAGAGAGAGATTTCATCTGGATTATAAAAGAGATACCCAGACGCTGTTAAGAATATCAAAATCTGTAAGTTGATCATGCACGGTGGTTCATGCCTGTAATCCCAGCACTTTGGAAGGTCAAGGAAGGCAGATCACTTGGGGCCAGGAGTTTGAGACCAGCCTGGTCAAAATGGTGAAACCCTGTCTCTACTAAAAAATACAAAAGTTAACCAGGTGGTAGGAGCCTGTAATCCCAGCTACTTGGGAGGCTGAGGCACAAGAATCACTTGAACCCGGGAGGCGGAGCTTGCAGTGAGCCGAGATCACACCATTGCACTCCATCCTGGGCAACAGAGCAAGACTCCATATTTAAAAAAAAAAAAAAAAAAAAGGTCTAAGTTTATCAAGCAAGCAGCAGAGATCGCCAAAGGGGAATGGGTGTGTGTTCCTTGTTTTAGTGAAATATTCGAGTGTCAAGCATACGGTCTGCAGAAATGCAGCCTATATATCTGGGAGATGATGAAGGTGGATGATTAAGCAGGTCCTCTCCATCCCCTTGATCTTTCTAGGCCCCAGGTGAGAATCATGACCATTTACATAATGGCGGTTACATTTCCTGGCCATGAAGGAAAAGTGGGGATGAGGATAAAATTAACCTTGTTTCACAACAACACAGAACTGTGCTTCTTATCGCAAGACTGAGTTTGTGGGCAGAGACGTACATGCTTATTTTCTTCTTTAGTCCTGGTGGGGTCTGGTGCTTTGAGCATCCTTGCCTCCATGTTGTCAATAAAGAAATGTTGTCCCAGAAAGTTATATGACTTGCCCATGTCACATCATGCCAAAGCCAAGATTTACAGAAGCCTGTTTAACACTGAAACCCTTTGCCTTATTTACTAAGTCCTGCTGCCAAAGATCTCATGTGTGGCCTCTTACTTTTCTCCCTTTATATTTGCATATCTGCACCCTCTCAGCAATCTTACCATCTCTCATGACTTCAGGTATTCCTTTCTCCATCCTCACTGCCCCATCTGATCCTCACACCCAAAGCTTTAGATTTGCATTATCTGATTGCCCTATTTGAGTCAACAGCGCTTTCTCTTTGATTTGGCCGTGTTACAAATCTCTGAGTCACCCTTCTCTCCAAACATTGCTTCATTCTTGAGTGAGATGGTGACTAAAATTCCAGCTCCTCTGCTGTGTCACCTCGTGCAAGTTACCTAACCTCTCTCTACCTGCATTTTCTCATCTGTAAAATCATTAAAATAGAAGCTTAACTCATTGAAATATTTTGAGAATTGAATTAGGTGATGCATATCAAGCTAAAAAGTTAAAACAGTATCTGGCAAATCATAGATGCTCAATAAAAATCAGCCAAAACACACAGTGAGCCTGTGCACATACATTTGCAGATGAACTATAACCTTCCCCTTTTGGAGTTTCTACTCCAGGACCCTGTAGGGACTGTTCTACGATGTTACGTATTCGAGTTTACCACCATTATTCCTTTAAGTTGTTGTTGTCACTTATCAGGCTTCTAATCGAGGAGCCTGCCCCTGATCTGAGGTTCCCTTCTAAGTTTCCTTTTGTATTAGTCCGTTTTCACGCTGCTGATAAAGACATACCTGAGACTGGTTCTTTATATATATAAAGAAAAGGAGGTTGAATGGACTCACAGTTCCACGTGGCTGGGGAAGCCTCACAATCATGGCGGAAGGTGAAAGGCATGCTTTACATTGGCAGCAGGCAAGAGAGAGAATGAGAACCAAGTGAAGGGGTTTCCCCTTGTAAAACCATCAGATCTCATCAGACTTATACACTACTACGAGAACAGTATGGGGGAAACTGCCCCCACAATTCGATTATCTCCCACCAGGTCCCTCCCACAACACGTGGGAATTACAGGAGCTACAGTTCAAGTTGACATTTGGCTGGGGACACAGCCAAACCATATCACCTGTGCTGGTCAGAATTGGTTTTCTAAAGCTGGAAAGTCTCTGATGACTTCCCTGTGTGCACCAGAAGAGTCCAACTAGCTCAGTAATGATTAGACTTTGCAACTGGACTCAGATGTACCTAGAATCCCACTCCATCATTCTTTAGGTGTTTATCTTAGACTATTTAACTTCTCTGAGCCTCAGTTTCTCTTTTATAGCATAGAAATAATAATAGTGTTTGGTGATACAAATAGGAAGTTAGTGTCCAGCTGGCAAACAAAAGACTGAAATAAAAGTCGTGTTGCAGGGAGGCAGGGCATGGGCATCCAGTCCTGGCACATGGGCCATGAAGAGGAATGAAAAGGTCCCAGCACAAACTTCCAGATGCCTCTTTCCTGCCCAGGCATGCAGTGGATTTTGTGTATGAGAGAAATAAACCTTTGTAGCATTAACCCCTCTGGTACAGAGATTTTTGTTGCCGTATCAGAATTCAGCATGCCCTGGTTAATTAACCACTATCTACCTGATGGCTGTGCTCTGGCCTAGCACTATCCAATAATTTTCCCTAGATGGGGCCAGGTGCAATGTCTCACACCTATAGTCCCAACACTTTGGGAGGCCAAGGCAGGAGGATCGTTTAAGGCCAAGAGTTTAAGATCAGCCTGGGCAACACTGTGAGACCCTGCCTCTACAAAAAAAGAAATACAAATTAATTAGCTAGGTGTGGTGGTGTGCACCTGTAATCCCCCAGCTACTTGAGCAGCTGAGGTTAGAAAATCGTTTTAGCCTAGGAGTTCAAGGATGCATTACATCATCACGGCACCACTGCACTCCAACCTGGGTAACAGAGCAAGACCCTGTCTCAAAAAACAAAAACAAAAACAACAACAACAACAACAACAACAAAACCAAGATGATAGAGATGTTCCGTATCTCCACTACGTATTGGCTCCAATATGACAGCGACTAGTCACAGGAGGTCATTGGACACTTGAGATGTGGCTAATGTGAGACAAACTGAATTACAGATTTTATTAAACTTTAATTAATTTACATTTCAATATCCACTGTGATACGGACCAGCACAAAGTACTAGCCTGGATTCTGTTCCTTGGAAATGCCAAACTCTCCCGAATCTTGAGGTCTTTCCATTTACCGTGGAAAACCATTTCCAGGCAACCTCTACCTTTGACATTCTTGCCTGCAAGGTGTTTAGTCTTTCACTCTGCTCAGTTACAAATACGCTCCAACAACACCACACGACTCCTTCAGGCTTCAATGAGCAGCACTGGGCTTTACAGGAAGAGCACCTCTGCCAAAACGAATGCAACTGTTACGGATGTTTATTTTCCGATGAAACGGCAACTCCAAAGACAATGCAGATGAACCTGTGTGCCAGATGCAAAATAGAACAAATGGAGCTTTCTTTGAATTATTCTAGATCCAAACTACCTGAAAAGGCCAATCTGCCGTCAAAAAGACTAGAAATAAGTGGAACGAGGCCTTCAGAATAATTACATGCGGTTAATTGAAAAATGTTAATCATGTCATATTAGGAGGAAGACAGGGTTAAATTGGTAAAATTTCAATTCACTTAGGCCTTATCTCTTGTTGGAATGAACCAGATGATTAATCCTCAATATTCTTCAGGGATGCTGTGAACAGCGGCAATTAAATTAACAACTACAAAGTTTATGCTCAGAGATTCAAAAATGAAAGACGGAAACACTTTAATTTTTCACAAGTTGTTACCTTAATTATCTTCTTATTGCTCTGTCTCTTTTCCCTCATTACAAAAACACACCCCTTAGTATTCACGGATCCCTTTAATTTGCTGTAGCTTGGTAACAATGTAAGAAATGTCATCGAAGATGCAAAGTCATAAATCTTACTTTGTGCATGCTCATTGAAAATAAATTGTTCTGCTGTGCCTAGTCTCAGTGTTCCTTCTGTAAAGTGCTGACAAATTTCCACTTGCAAACAATAATGTAGAGTGTCTCTAAGCCTATGCACACAGCAGAGTTACTTAGTTACTTTCATCTAACAGCAGCAACAAAAAAATTCCTAGACAGGGCTGAAACTTAATTGGTCAGGTTCGTGAAATATACTGAGGAAACAGAACAATGTAACAGTTAGGGAAATAAACACAAACTCGGAACTTCCTTTTCTAACATACAGAACAGACATAAAAACAGCCTCAGGATAAGTCAGTTTCACCAAACACAAAGTTTTAAAATCATCTTTATTGTATTTTTTTTCTCAGAATGATATCTCTGCATTGTCAGCGTGGAATCCCACTTTGCAAAGATTGGATAACTCATCTTTCTCTCTTGGAATGTGGCTAATCAAAATTGAAAAAAAAAGATAAATTCAACAGCAACCACCATAAAGCAAAAGAATGTTGCCTCATGGTGATTTAACAGGTCCCCTGACATATGTGCATTAAAACTGTAACCATCACAAACATTATCTGCATGCTACGTATTCCTTTAACATTAACTCAGAAGACTGTTTGCAAATTAAGTACAGCAGATAAGCCATCTATAGCAGCAACAACAGCAACTATAACACAACAAAAGTGGTTTTCACAGTCAGGGTTTCTAAGTAGGCTCTGTTGATGTGAATGAAAGGTTACGGAATTCTGTTCTTCACAGATCATTTTCTGGATGGGGACAGGGGTGAGGGGAGAGGAGGCAGGGAAAATCAATGACATAATTAAGAAAATAGGCTAGCAATTTGGAAACTGTGAATGAAATTAAAAGCAAACCTATCACAAAACCCTGGGCTGAAACAGCAATACGATCAAATGACTGTGAGTCCAAACTGGAAAATGCATGAAAACATATCAATAATTGAATGCATCACATCCTCAAGCCTGAAGAAGTAATCACCATCACTATAAATCCTCTCCCAGAGTGATGTTAAAGTCTTTGACGGTTATATATACTGAGGCAGTATCATCACTTAGTCCACTTTCTGAATTTCCAAAGTTTCACAGCAAAATGTCATATCCCCAGAGAACATCCTCACAACAAATTATTAGCACAGCTCTATTGATCATCATCCAAATGGCAAAAATCTCAATAAATTTCATCTGGACCTTTACTGAAACCTCAAAAATGCATTACACCCCTCTCTGCTGACCACCGTTTTTATGATCGCTATTGTATTTGCAGGGCAGTCAATTTTATACAGCATAACAAACTGCCAAGTGCTAACGCGATTCCCTCCATTACTGAGGCCCATGTATTAAATTTACTGTAGCACAATATCAGACTTCAAATATTGCAAGGCTTAGAATTGAATGCCGCAGAGCCTAATGTTATCAACCTGACAAATACCCTGACATATTAAGTAGCAGATCATGTATTCATATTTGGAACTGATGTTGTTTTTCTGTTTAGCTGTATATTTTTTGGATTAGCCATGATATTTCAAAATGAGCATTATGTTTTGGAGTGCAAGAGGGCTGACAGCAAAGAAGCTGTGTTAGTCATTCTTTTTTTTTTCCATGGCAGATCAATTATTGTTTTTCTTAATGATGTGTTATTGTAGGTCTAATGAAACTATAAGCACAAGTCAGAAAAATACCACTTTTTAAATAAACAATTAATTTTTTTTGCTTTTGCTTTCTACCAATACAGAAAAGCTCTAAAAGGTTACTTTCATTCTATGAAAAAAATGGAAAGTTTCTTTGGTATTAATCATGTGTGTATCTTTCACCTTTAAATTAAGATAAGAGCCATTCTCTCTCTTCTCCTTCTCTTGTCATTGATTCTCTGTTGGTTGCAACAAAAGCTACCAAAATTACTGAATTGCCTCTAAAAACCTTGCTTTTATTCATATGCTACTAAATGATTTCAACTACATCTCTTTGGAAAAACGAGCATTGCAATGATCTTCACCCAATATGTTCATCCCACATTGGAATGTTCTGATTTACAGAAACAAGAGTCTAGAAACCAAATATCTCAAAAGCCAAAGCTTTAAGTGTACTCTCCATGGCTTATATACAAAACAATACCTTGTTCAAAATATAAAATTCTGTCGTGTATTGAATAGAATTTTTTTAATGATATGTTTTCTCTTTCTCTCTTCACCAAAAACATTGAGAATCTGATACGAAAACCTCTTTCTAGGTCATGGATCCTGGTATTAAAACCTGCATTTTCGATGCATACAAATCATAATATCAAAACATAGTTTTGCCATAATAAGGTCACTTCTGAAACTCAAGAAAATACCAAGGCACATGATTTATATTCTGGTTATTTATTTTCTGGTTTATGTCCTGGTACAACGGTTTGTTTTCTGACTCTAGTTTGCAGATTCATCAGAGTCTGCAAAAATGTATCCTGTTAATGCATTATTATTTATTATTAGAGGGAAAAATGTATCCTGTTAAAATGGGCACAATTTTTATGCACATATATCAGGGGACCTATTTATCACCACGTGGTAGCATTCTCTTGCTTTATGGCAGTTACCGAAAGATTTATCTTTTTTTTTCAATTTTGATAAGCCCACTGTTTCTAAGAGTTTCAGTATTTTAAACAGCTATATAGGTGAAAGCATGCAGTATTTGTCTTCTTGTGACTGGTTGATTTTGTTTAGCATAATTTCCTCAAGGAGTATCTATGCTGAAGTGTGCAGCAGGCTGCCCTTAGTTTTCAGGGCTGAATACTATTCCATCATGTGTGGGGTTTTTTTTTTTTTTTTCAGCTTTACAAATAGTTTATTTGTACCTTTACTTCCACCTTCACAGATATGTGCGCCTCTGACCATTATGCAAGGCACCATGAATTAAATACTTATACCAGGATACATCTGTCTTACATTATTCAAGATAAAGTGACTGTGTGTCTGCATTTGTGTGTGTGTGTGTGTGTGTGTGTGTATCACAATTTCTTGATCCTTTCACCCATCAATGGACCTTTAGGTTGCTTCCATCTCTCAGCTATTATAAATAATGCTGCAGTCAACATAGGAGTTAAATTAAATATATATAAAGATAAAGAAGATTGTAATGATGAAGAACTTGAACTCTGGCCGGACATGGTATCTCACGACTGTAATCCCAGCACTTTGGGAGGCTGAGGCGGGCAGATCAGTTGAAGTCAGGAGTTCAAGGCCAGCCTGACCAATATGGGAAAGCCCCATCTCCATTAACAATGTAAACATTAGCTGGGCATGGTAGAAGTCTCCTGTAATTCCAGCTATTTCGGAGCCTGAGGCAGGAGAATTGCTTGAGCCTGGGAGGCAGAGGTTGCAGTGAGCTGAGATGGTGCCACTTCACCTTAGTCTGGGTAAGAGAGTGACACTCCATCTCAAAAAACAAACAAACAAACAAAAAACGCTGAGACTCCAGTCATCAATGTTTTATAAAGTTCTCCGGGTGATTCTAACTTGCTAGTGGATTAAGAACCACTTCTTTAAGATGCTGTGAAGCCTCTCACCCCCCTAGAAGTTAAGATGTGGTCCTTTGAAATTTAAGCCATTTGGATGCTTAGACATAGGGAAAAATTAATCTCATGTATCCCAGTATTCACAGGACTATTCATCGGCCCCAAATAAAGCTCCTTCAGAGAACCTGAGTGGCCAATTTGTACAAGAGCCTCTGGTCAGATGTATGCGGTTATGTTTGGCTTACTGTCTGCCAAAAAGACAATGCTAACCTTATGCTAAGGAAGCTCTGCCTGTCTCATCTGGGCCCAACACTCTGCTTGAGGGATGGTATACAGGAAAGATTGCAGTGTTCAGAGTCAAATGAACATGGTTCAAACCTCAGCTCCAATCACTTGCCAGCTAGGTTGCTTATGGTGAGTTTACTCTACCCTCTCAGGTATTCATTTCCTCAACTATAAAACGGAGATTATGAAACCTACCAGAGCAGAAGTAATAGATGTAAAATGGCCAACTATAACTTAAAACATAAGTAGGCACTGCCTAAGCAGAAGCTATGGTTTTTTTTTTTTTTTTTTAAGACAAAGTCTCGCTGCAATGCCCAGGCTGGAGTACAATGGCATGATCTCATCTCACTGCAACCTCTGCTTCTTCCCGGGTTCAAGCAATTCTCCTGCCTCAGCCTCCAGAGTAGCTGAGACTACAGGTGTGCGATACCACACCTGGCTACTTTTTTGTACTTTTAGTAGAGATGGGGCTTCACCATGTTGGCCAGGCTGGTTTCGAACTCCTGACCTCATGTGATCTGCCCGTCTTGGCTTCTCAAAATGCTGGGATTACAGGCATGAGCCACCGCGCCCGGCCCAAAGTCACAAATTTCTAACTTTTAAGATACCCATCTCTTTGGAAATGGAAGAACTGATCACCTTTACTTATAGGTGATGCATCTTCTCTATCCAGGGCTGATGATAAAACTCAAGGCAGTCATTGCTGTCTCACTGTCACCTCGTAATGTCTTCTTGACGGCATCCCAGGACTGCCTGATAGATTATGAATGAGATGAGAAAGTGTTCTTGTTCCCCACTCAGTTTTCCTCCATGTTTTTAGAAATGCATTGACAAAATTTAAGCACGATATTAAAAGCAAAGAATTTGGCCAGGAATGGGCTTCCAGAATATTGCCTATTTTATATGCTTTCAAGAAAATTATAGTCTTATATTTACCAAGTAAAAAGGCACTGGAGATGTCATTGGCTGTAACACCTACATCACCACTGTAGACCCTACATATTCTTATCGATGCACATTATTTCCACATTGACTCACTGTTTCATTCCATCATTCAAAATATACTTGCCATGCACTCTCTCTGGGTCAGGCTCTGTGTTAGGCATTAGAGTACTGCAAGGAGTAAGACAGAGGTGATCACTTTTGCCTAAAAGGATGTGGTTCACAAAAGTGTTAACTGTAGTAATATGAATACACTCAGAGAATTTCTAGAGCACAATGGACAAACACTTAACCCATTTAGCTGGCTTAAAAATAATGAATCTCCAGGCCTGGCATGGTGGCTCATGCCTGCAATCTCAGCACTTTGGGAAGCTGATGTGGGTAGATCACCTGAGGTCAGGAGTTCGAGACCAGCCTGACCAACATGGCGAAACTTCGCCTCTACTAAAAATACAAAAGTTAGCTAGGCATGGTGGCACGTGCCTGTTAATTCCAACTACTTGGGAGGCTGAGGCAGGAGAACTGCTTGAACCCGGGAGGCAGAGGTTACAGTGGGCCAAGATCATACCATTGCACTCCAGCCTGGGTGACAGAACTAGACTGTCTCTCAAAAAACAAAACAAAACAAAAAAAATCTACAAAAAATGAGGAAGATCAGACGCCAGGTGTAGATGGAAGTAGAGGAATATGTATCCTATTTGGTATTGCTGGCAAATGATTTGAAGCAGAAAATGGAAAGCAAGGCAAGGTTCCACCTATCATCTAGAGGGTCATTCACTGCTTATTTTTTCACCCACCATCTATCCATGCACCCACCCACCCATCCATCATCCACCCATCTATCTAACCATTCACTCATTTTTTTTTTTCAGCGTGATAAATGTCTCTTTGCAGCTAGGAGTTGTACTGGCTCCTGGTAATTTAAAAATAGCACACACGACCCCATCTGGGGGCTCCCAGGCACTTGAAATTGGCTATTTCTGCCCCTTTCTATAAGGCCCTTCTTCCTAATGTCCACATTATCCTCCTCATGATCTAGTCAACCATCAGATGCATACACTTAAAGCCAGTTGTAATTCTTCAGTCTTTTTTTCCCCAGTAAATAGAGCAAATATGTCTCTCCATTGTAATCCAAGAGCATCATGGCAAGGCCTTATCCTTGAAATTTACCCAATTTCCCCCACCATATCCCTATCACTGAGGGATATTATTTTGTGGCCTGATCTCTATCTATTATTTCTTCTGAAAATAACTTTTCTTTGCGCTACTGTTCCTATGCCACCTCCAGTACCCACGGTTTAGGTAGGGCTGACTCCCGTATCTCATCTTAGAGGTGAAGACAGGACCTAAATCTAACCAATGAAACACTTCATTTTCCTGGCCAAATTGATTGGTTCCATTGTGGGGCTACTATCCAAACTAAATCAATAAAAACTACATAAAGAACATTGCAAAGAGGAAGAACTTGTACTCTGGAGCCAGACTTCCCTGTTTTGAATCCTGCTAAAAATGTAACTTTGGGCAATTACCTTTATGGCCGGGCACCGTGGCACACGCCTGTAATCCCAGCACTTTGGGAGGCTGAGGTGGGTGGATCACGAGGTCAAGGTGTGAGACCATCCAGACCAACATGAGGAAACCCCACCTCTACTAAAAGTATAAAGATTAACTGGGCGTGGTGGCAGGCACTTGTAGTCCCAGCTACTAGGGAGGTTGAGGCAGGAGAATCACTTGAACCCAGGAGGTAGAGGCTGCAGTGAGCCAAGATCGTGCCACTGCACTCCAGCCTGGGTGACAAAGTGAGACTCCATCTCAAAAAAATAAAATAAATAAAATTACCATTATGATAGACTGATTACCAAAATAGCCTCCGATTCTTCCCCAGTTCTAGCCCTTTGTGATATGACCATAAACATCCTCCCATGAAATGGTAGAGTTTAGTTCCCCAACCTCTGAATCCAAACTGGACTTGTAACACATTCTGGTAACAATATGGTAGAAATGAGAATGTGCCAGTTCCCAGCATGAATCTCCCAAGACTTTGGGTACCATTGCCCTTTCTGCCTATATAATTGTGCCTGCTCATTGCCGCATCTCTACCTCACTAAGTGAACCAGGCTAGCTTGCTGGGGATGTGTGAGAGACACATGTACAGAACTGAACTACCCCAGCCAAAGTCACCCTGGAGGATTCAGGCTCTCTTGGTTTGCCGACTTCAGACTCACGGTCACTCTTTCAAGTCACTAGCCTTGGGACTAGCTCATTACACAGCAATAACTAACTGACACAACTGTTCTGTAACTAAATTTTATCATATTAAAATGGGGTTAATTATAGTACCTATCTTGCAGAATTATTGTGAGGATTCAAGGAAATAAGAGTTCATATACAAAAAGGACTTAGTGTCTGGCACTTAATACATGCTATTATTCTTTGAAATAAAATCTTTGAGAGTTTTATTGTTCTGTTAGAATGGTTAAGAAGGAGGGATTTGCTTTTCACCAGGGCTGCCCATTTCATAGAGAATAAGCATGGAGCTGCTGCATCACTTGAGCCTCCATTAAGAAAGAATTTGCCAGAGCACGATGTCAAGACTGAAAAGTTGAGCCAACAAACAGCAAAGAACCAGATTTCAAATCGTGTATTTGTGCATCCGAACCCAGCCTCTTTCGGGCCTTTGCAGTTGTGTAAGCCAATGAACTCCTTCTTCTAAACAAAAGACAGGGTGCATTGTGATTCTGTTGCTTGCAACCAAAAGTGCCTGATTAATATGCTGTTTCATAAAGTCCTTACATGCTTGCAAACAACCTTTGTTCTCAGTTAGGTCATCCCAGCAAGATGTGCCAAGGCTTACAGCCTGCCTCCATGGGGCTGTGAGAAAAAATGTAGAAGATAAGAGCTCATTTATGAAGTGTATACAACCCAAAGTCCTCTGAGAGAAACTCATTCATGCCATGGTTATACACTTAACTTGAAATCAACACCACACCATAAATTGTCATCTCTGTCACTCCTGACTCGTACTCTCCACTTATTCACACCCTGGTACAGAATTTACACATTCTCAACACACACATCACACACTGTATACCAGAAGACCTGTAAGTAAATCCCTGTCATCAAAAACTGCTCTGTTTATTTCTTAATATATTTCTTTCTCCCTACCTTGGCATCTATAAAATGGGGATAACAGCAGCTAAGTATATAGGGTAATAATAAGTATCAAATAAGTTATTATTTACAAAATGCTTATAACCAGAACTGAGATTGCTACTTTTTTTTTTTTTTTTTTTTGAGAGGCAGTCTCACTCTGTCACCCAGGCTGGAGTGCAGTGGCGCGATCTCTGCTCACTGTAAGCTCCACCTCCCGGGTTCACCATTCTTCTGCCTCAGCCTCCCGAGTAGCTGGAACTACAGGCGCCCGCCACCACGCCTAGCTAATTCTTTGTATTTTTAGTAGAGATGGGGTTTCACCGTGTTAGCCAGGATGGTCTCGATCGTCTGACCTCGTGATCCGCCCGCCTCGGCCTCCCAAAGTGCTGGAAGTACAGGCGTGAGCCACCGCGCCCGGCCGAGATTGTTACTTTTAACTTTAACTCCTCTCTTGCGACCAAGCAAACACAGTGTCATCAATACTATGGATAATATTACATATTGCTGACAACACCATGGATAAAGGAAAATGTGAAGAATGCTGAATAATGATTTTATGCTTTTAGAGGCAGTTGCGGCTAGTTCACAGAGACTTACTTTCTCTGAAATTGTAATCACAGTCGGGGTAGAACCCTGGCCACCGTTTATGACCACATGAAGTGCTCCCCTCAGTCATAGCTGTTTAAACAAAAGGGGGCTAGAAAGGACCAACCAGATTTTCTTTTGGGACCACAAGAAATTTTTTTTTTTTTTTTTTTTTTTTTGAGTCAGACTCTCGCTCTGTCATGCCCAGGCTAGAGTGTAGCGGTGCAATCTTGGCTCACTGCAACCTCCACCTCTTGGGTTTAAGCAATTCTCCTGCCTCAGCCTCCCGAGTAGCTGGGACTACAGATGCCTGCCACCATGTCCAGCTAATTTTTTGTATGTTTAGAAATGATGGGGTTTCACCATATTGGCCAGACTGAAAGAAAATCTTTGGCTGGTCTTGAACTCCCAACCTCAGGTGATCTGCCCGCCTCGGCCTCCCGAAATGCTGGGATTACAGGCGTGAGCCAATGTACCCAGCCGAATACATATATTTTTAAAAGAAGAACTTGGGGTCTCTGGTCCGTGCCTCCAAGATGACAAAGAAAAGGAGGAACGACAGTCATGCCAAAAAGGGCTGCGGCCACATGCAACCTATTTGCTGCACGAACTGTGCCCAATGCTTCCCCAGAGACAAGACCATTAAGAAATTCGTATTCGAAACATAGTGGAGGCCGCAGCAGTCAGGGACGTTTCTGAAGCGAGCGTCTTTGATGCCTTTGTGCTTCCCAAGCTGTATGTGAAGCTACATTACTGTGTAAGCTGTGCAGTTCACAGCAAAGTAGTCAGGAATCCAACTTGTGAAGCCCGCAAGGACCAAACACTCCCACCTTGATTTACACATTTACACCTGCCCCATGACCCCCACCAAAGCCCATGTAAGGAGCTGAGTCCTTCAAGACTGAAGACAGACTATTCTCTGGAGAAAAATAAAATGGAAATTGTACTTCATATTGCACGTTAAGTGTATCTGTGCCAGATAGGGTGGGGATTTTGTGTGTGGCAGACCAAGTGCGAAGTGACACATACTATTTTCATGGGGAAGACAGCTTATTCATGTAAACTTATTCCTGGGCGGGGGGAGTGGGGACAGGGAGACGGAGTCTTGCTCTGTCACCCATGCTAGATAGAGTACAATGGCGCGATCTTGGCTCATTGCAACCTCTGTCTCCCGGGTTCAAGTGATTCTCCTGCCTCAGCCTCCTGAGTAACTGGGATTACAGATGTCTGCCACCACGCCTGGGTAATTTTTGTATTTTTAGTAGAGACAAAGTTTTGCCATGTGGGCCAGGCTGGTCTTAAACTCCTGACCTCAGGTAATCCGCCTGCCTCGGCCTTCCAAAGTGCTGGGATTACAGGTGTAAGCCACCTCACCTGGTTAGTCATGTAAATTAAACCTTAATTGTTTGTGGTCATATCCTTGGCCTCACAATTTGCATAGCTGTGTGAAACAAAGGGAGTTTGGGCATCTGTTAAAACAAAACAAAACAACAACAACTTGGGTTAAATTTTAGAGCAAATAACTCATTGCTGTTGTTCCTCAGTTCTCTCTGTAGAGTTAATGATATCCATCTTCTATGTTATGGTGATGATGAAATGAGATAGTGACCGTAAAATGCTTGAACCATCTGTCCCCTCGCACATCATAGGTTATCAAAATATGTGTGTCCACCATAGTTTCTGAGGGAACCAACTTCAAACTAGAAAACTGCTTAGCATTCAACAGGTTGGAAATCTTTTAACAGAAAACTGGACGTTTAAACATGACTTCTTGTGGATACAATAGTTGGCGCTAGTGACAGGTACCTACCATCTATTGATCAAGTATTTGGCTGGCACTCTGCTGAGGATCTAAACGTAGTATCTGATTTTATGCCCATGCCACTATGTGGATTTCTATACCTGCTGTACAAATGAGGATGCTGCAGTTTAGAAAGGCGGAACAACAGCCCCAAAGTTCTATCTCTGCTAAATGGCAGATCTGGGACCTGAATTCAAGACAGTATGACCTGCCCCCCAAGCCCTTACACTTAAAACCACCATGTATTATTACCTCCTTCTTCTCATGGGCAAAAGAAACTTCTCATACTGTCGTTTCGGCTTTTCTTTGAATATCTCAGCTTTGACAGAGTGCTCCCTTCATCCAAACCCAAATGTTGCTCTTAATAA
Organism: Papio anubis; assembly: GCF_008728515.1. Lineage (NCBI taxonomy): Eukaryota > Metazoa > Chordata > Mammalia > Primates > Cercopithecidae > Papio > Papio anubis. The sequence goes on from NC_044993.1 coordinate 66,834,895, forward strand.
GCCGGCCGCCTCCTTCCCATATGTAAACGTCTACCTCTGAGTCCATGAGCAGACACAGACTTTCCAGTCCTGTGAATCGAGCTAATGGCACCACTTCTTCCAGGGCTCAGATTTTAATTAGCTCATAAGTCTGTCACTGGCTGGTGAAATATTTATTTCTCAGGAATACACTTTAGTAATTTATGAATCAGAGTCATACAGTAGAAAGGGGATACGGACTGTTTCTACACTGGCTGTCTGTTTTCATTGGAAGTGCAGCATTCCTCATTGAAAAATCACTGAACTAAAGCCAGCTACTTTTTCCGTATGTGGTATAGAGTCTGTTTGTTTGTGTATGTGGGGGTGATTTTGGATTATTGTGATGCTCACATGTTTGGGTAGGATGTAAAAAGAGGGCCATCATGTATTGCCCTGTTGGTGAAGACATTATTAGAAAACTCACAAGTTATTACAGGAAGGAAGGAAGGAAGGAAGGAGGGAAGGAAGGAAAGAAGGAAGGAACGAAGGGAAGGAGGGAGGGAAGGAGGGAGGGGAGGAGGGAGGCGAGGAGGGAGGGGAGGAGGGAGGGGAGGAGGGAGGGGAAGAGGAAGGGAGGAGGGAGGGAGGAGGAAGGGAGGGAGGAGGGATAGTTCAGAAGTATACAGTACATATTTCAAATTACAAATACTGTATCAGCTGTATTTATTTATTTATGACAGAGTTTCACTCTGTCACCCAGGCCAGAGTGCAGTGGTGTGATCTTGGCTTACTGCAGCCTCAATCTCCTGAACTTAAGTGATACTCCCACCTCAGTCTCCTGAGTGGCTGGGACCAAAGGCACACACCACTACACCCGGCAATTTTTTTAAAAATATTTTTGCCCAGGCTAGTCTTGAACTTCTGAGGTCAAGCAATCCTCCTGTCTTGGCCTCCTGAAGTGCTGTCATTACAGATGTGAGCCACCATGCCACCAGCTTTTATTTTATGTACAAGTTCATTGAAAACTCTCCTGAAACTTGGTAAAAGTATAAAACGCTGTGGGCATTTGGCATATATATTACATATAATATATGTGTAATATTTCTAAATGTACATAACCTTTGACCTAGTAGTTCCATTTTTAGAATTAAATAGACATCATATGCACAAAGATCTACGTAGAAGAATAGTCACTGATGTAGCATTAATAAAACAGAGATCTTTCCCTCTGTCCTTTCCCTTCCCCACTACAAGCTGTGGGATATTCTTAAAACAGAAACTGGATCAAATGACCATAGCCCCACCCTCGTGCAAAACCCTTCTTCTTATATTGCAAATTCTAAATATAAAACAGTGTACTTTATAAATTATTAGTAATCTATAGCTGTAAAGTATCATCATACAATATAAATGTATAGGTCCAAGTAGTCACCATATTTCCCCTAAACTAGCTCCTAACATATCTTTTAAAAGATAATTCTTGCCAGGTGGGGTGGCTCAAGCCTGTAATCCCAGCACTCTGGGAAGTTGAGGCAGGAGGATCCCTTGAGGCCAGGAGCTTGAGAACAACCTGGACAATACGGCAAGACCCCGTGTCTACTAAAAATAAAAGAATTAGCCAGTTATTTTGGGGTGCACCTGTAGTCTCAGCTACTCAGGAAGCTAAGGCAGGAGAATCACCTGAGCCCAGGAGGTCAAGGTTACAGTGAGCTGTGTTGGCACCACTGTACTCCAGCTTGGGCAAGAGAGGAAGACACTGTCTCAAAAAATAATAAATAAATAATAATAACACCAGTAATTCTTTACTCTTTCATTTATTCGATCCACAAATATTCTTAAATGTGTAATGTTTGCCAGGAATGATGCTACGGGCTGGAGATATAGCAACAAAAATATGCAGAGACTTTATCCTCATATAATTTATGGACTTGCATTTATTTTATTTTAGTTTAAATTAATATACCATAAATTTGAAAATTTGGATGTACAATATCATAAATGTTAACATAATTTATAGATTCTTACAACAGCTGTGCAATTAGGAAGCAGAAGAGTTCCGTCACCCCACAAACTCTCTTGTGTGATTCATTTGCAATCGCCCTTCCCTCAGCCCCTAATCCCTGGCAACCCCTGATCTTTTCTCCCCAACCCTACAGCTTTGTTTCTTGCCCATGTCATAGGAATGGGTTTATACAGTACGTAATCTTTTGAGACTGGCTTCTTTCTCTTAGCATAATGCTTGTGAAATAGATCCAAGTTGTCACATGTATCAATAGCTGTTCCTTTTTATTGCTCAGTAGTATTCCACGTGTACATGTCATACTTTAAATTCGTCTATTTGAAGACCGATGGCTTGTTTCTAGGGGGCTATTCCAGAGTTGCTATACACGGTCATGTCCGTGTTTCCTATAAACGTACATTTTCATTTCTTTGGGTAAGAAACCCAGGAGTGGGATTGTGAGGCTCTATGATAAGTATATATTTAACTCGGTAATAGGCAGTCAAAATGTTTTTAAAATGTCTGCATCGTTTTACGTTCCCACCAGCAGTACAGGAGAAATCCAGTTTCTCTGAATCCTCAACAGTACTAAGGATTGTCAATTTTTTTTTTATCTTATGCCTCTACTAGATGTTTAATGGTATCCCATCCTAGCTGTAATTTGCATGTGCTGAATGGCTAATGATGTTAAACACCTTTTCACGGTTTTTTGTTTGTTTTTTAGGTTTTCGCCTTATGAATATCCTCTTTTCCCTCCACCCAGGACCCAATAAGAAAGGAGTATGAATATACTCTAAGTGAAGTGACTTTTCCCCATTATTAAAATAGTTTGTTTGCTTTCTTACTTTTGTGTTTTGAGAGTTCAAAACATATTCTAGATACTGAACATTTTGTCAAGTGTGGTTTACAAATATTTCTTACAGACTCTTGTCTTTTTTAACAGAGTCCCTCACATAGAATTGATTAACAATTTTGTTAAGTCAAATTAAAACTTTTCGGGGAGGTGAGATTGTGCCTTTGGTGTCATGGCCAAAAATTCTTATTTTAACTCCTTTGGACGTGAATATTTTATCCATGCATTCTTCTAAAACTTTATAGTTCTGCATTTTATATTTAGATCTATGATCCATTTTGAGTTAATTTCTGTGTAAGGTATATGATTTGGCAAATGTATATGCAATTATTCCAACACCAATTGTTGAAAACAAAATCATTTTTCCTTTGATTTTGCACCTTTTCTAAGATTAAGAATATTTTGTGGGTCTATTTCTGGAGTCTCTATTTTGTCCAATTGATTAATGTGTCTACTCCTTTACCAGTTTGCACTACCTTTATTACCATAGGCTTATATAAAATACATTAGATATATTCGTCTAATTTTATTCTTCTTTATTTTGGATATTCTAGTTTTTGTTTTTCCTTATAATTTTTAGAATCTTCATGTTCATAGCTACAAAAATGCCTGCTAGCATTTTGATTTGTATTGTGTTAAACTTATACATCAATTTGTACAGAATTAACACTTTTACTATGTTGAGTCTTTGAATCTATGTATATATTTATGTAGATTTTTTTTTAATTTCACAAATATTTTATAGTTTTCAGCATAAAGATCTTTTATATGTTCGTTATATTTATAGCTAAGTATTTCATTTTTTGGAGCAATTGTAAATGGTTTGTTTTTAAGTTTTGGCTTCCAAATGTTCTTTCCTAGTATATAGATATATGATTGATACTTGTGTTTTCATCTAAGAGGTTTTAGAGTTCCTTGGGATTTTATAAATAGACAATTATATTATCTGTGAATAAAGATGCCCTTGTATATTAATTTCCAATCCATATATAGAATCTATAATTCTTTTTCTTCCTTATTGTAGTGAGTAAGATTTCCAGTACTGTGTGGCATAGGTGTGGTGAGAGTGGGAGAGTGGAGCTCCTTCCTTATTCCTGCTCTACTGGAGAAAATAGTCACTTTTTCACCAATAAGTATAATATTAGTTGTGGGGTTGTTTGTAGATGTCCTCTATCAGGTAGTGGAAGGTACCTCCTATCCCTAGTTAGTTGAGAGTTTTTATGAACAATGTACATTAGCTTTTATTTTCAAATACTGTTCAGCACTATTTTATAGGGTCATGTGTTAGTTTTCTTTATTGTGTTAATATGGTACATAACATTGATTTTTTTCAATATGAAACCAGCTTTGCACTCCTGGGATTAACACTATGTGGTCATGCTATGTTATTATTTTTCTATATATGTGTTCCATGATATATGTTTACATATATATGTGTGTGTATATATACATATGTATATATATAATATTATATATAGCCTGGTTTTGGTATCAGATTAATGTTAGACTCATAAACTGAGTTGAGAAGTATATCTTCCACTTCTATTTTCTGGAAGAGACTGTGTATAGTTTGTTTTTTTTGTTTTTTTTTTTTAAGTTTGGTGGGATAGCCAGTGAAACCATTTGTGTCTGAAAATTTTTATTTTGGCAGGATATTTTAAATAAGTCTACTGAACCACTCGGCTTATCTTGTTTGTTTTGAATAAGTTTTGGTAATGGTTGTCAAGGAATTAGTCTATTTCATGTAAGTTGCTAACTATATGTGCATAGATCATTTGTATTATTTCGTTATAATCTTTTTAATTTGTGTGATGTTTGTAATTTTTGTCATCTCTGCTTTTTGTCAGTCTTGCTAGAATAGATTCATCACTTCTTTGCTTTGAAAGAGCCAGATTTAGGTTTGATTGCTTTTTGATTTTCAAATTCATTGATTTTTTTATCTTACATTTAGTATTCCCTTCTTTGTCTTTGCATGAATTTGTTTTTGATTTGCTTTGTTTTAATAGTTTCTTATGCTGTGCACTTAACGTTGTTGATTTGAGAATGTTCTTGTTTTCTAAGAGAAGCATTTAGCATTATATACTTCCCTCTAAGCACTGCTTTAGCTTCCCACCATATATTTTGTAAAATGTATTTTCACTTAAGTTCTATAATTCCCCTTGAGACTTCCTGTTTGAACTATGGGTGATTTAGACTTTGCTGTTTAATTTCCAAGTGCTTTTAGATTTTTTCCAGTTTATTTTATGTTACTGATTTCTAGTTTAACTCAATTTTGTCAGAGGAAAACAACTATATGATTTCAATTATTTTAAATTTGTTAAGTGTTTTATAATACAGAATATGGTTTATCTCGGTAAATATCTCATGTGGACGTGAACAGAACAGACATCCTGCTGTTGTTGGATGGTGTTGATTATACATTTTAACTATGTTTTGTTGGCTGATGGTGTTGCTTAGTACTTCTACAGCTTCGTTAATTTCCTCAATGGTAATTTTATCAAATAGTGAGAGAGACTTCACTTATGTTTGTAGATTCTCCACTTCTCTTTTCAGTTCCATCAGTTTTGGCTTTATTTTAAAGTTCCGTAGTTTGTGCATAAATAATCATGATTGTTTAGGATTGTTTTGTCTTTTTGGTGACTTGGCCCTTTTATCATTACATAATGTCCTCCCGTATGTCTGAGTGTCTTTGTTTTGTTTCGTTATTTTTCTCTGAAGTTGACTTTGATATGTAGTGAAACATATCAAAGCGAAACAGACAGGGTGGGAATTGCCCTAAATATGTCCCATCTAACTCGAAATGGAACTCCCCCATGGATTTTTCAATTGTCAGTTGTCAGTTTACTGGTTCTATCTGCCACAGTAATTTGAGCTTCCTGAAGATAGCTCCTTTATTGTACTTTTTACTATTTACCTCTAGAGGCTGGCATCATGGCCACCAGAGTAGGTGTTCCACAAGTCTGATAACTTAATAAATCGTTCACCATAGGGAAACATGAGGATAGCTGGTCAATTATGCACACACAGACACACATGCGTATGTGCATGTACACAAAAAAATTACTGCCTTCTGCATACAGTAATAGAGCACTGCCTGGGTGGGATTTGTGTGGTATACATTTCTAGTCTGAGTCAAACGCATGGTTGTCCTCAGATCAAGAGCACACATACATTGCAACACTTGCCTAGATTCTGCGTGTTGCTTACTTTACTGGTTGGGTTTTATTCGGTTACGAAATGCCCCACCTGCCGAAAGCAACCTTGATCTCTCCCCATGAGTGTCCTCTGGCCCACAGAACTGACTAAGCAAGTACATCCAATATGTATTTGCTACCAAAGTCACAGAAACAGTGTGCCACATGTTCCTAAAAATCATATCATAACCATAACAACAACAGTTAAGAGATACGAGCAAGTTCTCTATGTGCTCTGTTTGGTATATTCTTCCATTCTCTCTTTCTGTGCCCTGGTAATTCTTCACAAGGCTAAACGCTTCTATTCTGTCCTTCTGTGCATGATTTTACCAAATTCTTGTGGTGTGCATCCCTGAGGATTCTTCTCACCATGATCCCCACATCCTAACAGTCATGCCTTTGCTAATCCCTCCTTGAATGTGAGCAGGACTCACAACTTGTTTCTAACCAATGGAATATGACAGAGGTGATGAGATATGTATGATTGTGTGTATACAATTATATAAGGTTTATTTTAATTTCAGTAGCTTTAGGGGCACAAGTGGGTTATGGTTACATGGATGAATTGTATACTGGTAAAGGCTTGGCTTTGAGTGTACTGTCAACTGAATTGTATACCGTGTACCCGACAGGTAATTTTCCATCCTTTGCCCTCCTCCCAGCCTCCCTCTTTCTGAGTTTCTGACTTGAACAGGCATTTCTCAAAAGATGAGAATGGCCAAAAAACGGCCAACAAACATGAAAAAAATGCTTATCAGTAATCATCAGGAAAATGCAAATTAAAACCACAATGAGCTACCACCTTTCCCCAGCCACAATGACCACTGTTAAGAAGTCAAACAACAACAGATGTTAGCATGGATGTGGTGAAACAGGGACTCTTATATGCTGCTGGTGGGAATGTAAATTAACCTCTGTGGCAAACAGTATGCAACAGTATGCAGATTTCTCAAAAAGCTAAAAATAGATCTACCATTTGATCCAGTAATCCCACTACTGGATATCTACCCAAAGGAAAAGAAGTCACTGTATGAAAAACAGACATGCATGTGCATGCTTAATGCGGCACAATTCACAATTGCAAAGAGAGGAAACCAACCTAAGTGATTGCATAAGATTATAGCAACTCTCTTGCTGTATCTCTCTCCCTCCCTGTCTCTCTGTCTCTCTCTCCCCCCATTGCTGGATGTGCAGAAGCAAGCAGCCATGAATCCTGCAGCTACAACAAAATGAATCCTGCCAGTAACCTGAGGGAGCTTGAAAGCAGATCCTGTTCCAGATGAGTCTCTAATGAGAACCCAGTCCTGACTGACACCCTGACTGCATGCAGTCTATTAGATTCTAAGCAGAGAACCCAGCTAAGCCATGCCCAAATTTCTGATACCCAGGAACTGTTAGATAACAAAAGAGTGTTGTGTTAAGCTTCTGCAGGTGGTAATGTGCTATGCAGCGAACAAACCTAACACAATTCTTCCAAAAGCTCTATGAGATCAGTATTATTACTCCCATTTTTCAGATGGGGTACTGTAGATTGTGGTAAGTTAGCAGATTTTCCTAAACTCACACATTAAGTAATTGGATAAGCTAGAATTCCAACTTACACTATCTCTGATTCCAGAAGCTGTGCTGTTAATAATCATGCCCCATGTTGCTTCCCTTCCCACCCCTACACTTTACAGAAAAACACATAGTATTTGAGGGTTGTTGACACATTACCACTGAATCAAAAGTATTCTGTAAATTTTCTAATTAAATAACATTATAAGCTAGGCTGTTAATACAATGAAAGGATCAGTTTTCCCCCGTGAGTTTAAAATGTGTCAATGCACTTGTTACGAAGCCCAAAATACTTAGCTACTCTTCCAACCTGCCACTTCTCTGCCCTCCCATTCCAGCCCTCACTTTACTATCTTTCCTTCAACCCTATGGAACTGCTTGCAGTTTTGCAGATATATCATTATTTTAGCTGCTTTTGAGTATTTATAGCTGACGTTTGACAAAACTGTCCTCTCTTTTGTCTTCACGTCCCTAACTCTTTCTTGGCCTACATATCTCAGCAGAAACAACCCCTTCTCTCTGGACTTTCTCTGCCTGATTCTTCTCAAGGTTATGTCCTCCCATAGAATCCCAAACTTCCTCTCCTTAGCACACATGACACATTATTTAAGTCTTGTGTTGCTGACTCCCACAAGAATGCAAAACCCTTGAGGGGATGGTCTGTATTCTGTGTGTGCTATTATATGCCTCTGCATAGCACCATGCCTGGCACCAAGGAGGTGGTCAATACCTGTCATCCAAATGCAGGTCGGGCATCTCCAGAGCCCTCTCTGTCTCCACTTACCTTAACAGTAAACAGAGTGCTACTTAGTGAATAATCTAACGGTAGCTTCACTGGCATTCCACCAAGTCACATGAATTGCATTTTCCAACTCCCACAGCCCTGGACAGCTGCTGTCGGTTTTCCTTTTCTTTTCCAAAAGGTTTGGTTTAAGCTTTAACGGACTCATTAAGTGGAAATATACAGTAACCTGGAGCAGAAACAAATCCAGAGTTTGACTATTTATTTACTTGTGAAGTGAGGCCTCATTTCAATAAACTGGTTTGAGAGGAGAGTTAGGGATAGGCAGAGATGTTACTGCATTTGACCGCAATATTGCTATCCCTACTGGGAACCATGGCCATGAAACGTAATACTTTGCCTCAAAAGTGCTTTGGATGACACCTCACAAACTACTCATGAGGACAATTTTCCTTTACCCCTAGGCTTTCAGAGGCAGATACAGCAGCTTGGATAGCCAGGATTTGATTGTTTTATTGCATGGGCCTTCTCTCTGTATATTCAGGAAGGTGGTGAAAATGAATTGAGACCTAAAATGCAACTGGTGAATGGGAGAAAAATGCAGTGCATGACACAGAGAAGAGAATTTCAGAAGCCACTGTTTTCTGTGCCTCAGTTTCCTTATCTGTAAAATGGGTACTGATTGGTACAGAGAGGGCTGTTATGAAGACCAGATGAGAAAGGTCACATGGCCACTGAGTACAGTGCCTGGCACAATGGTGGTTCCATATATGTGAGCTTTCATTATCCTTACCTTTGATACACAGTTGATACAATATTAAGTCCCCAATAAGTGTCATTGGCTGTTATACCTATTACTGCTGTTTTATGGTTTTCTCAGTGCTCCCCAGGGTAGGCATTTAATAAATGTGGTATAAAGCCTGTAACATGGTCCCCAATGATCCCTGTTCTTGTGTAACTCCCTCCCCTTTGGGACAGGCTAGATTAATTAATTATAGGAATGAAAAATATGCAGCATGAGAGATGGAATGTCACTTCCTAAATTAGGTAATAAAAGCAACTGGATTCTCTGCCTTGGGTGTCCCCTCTTTCATTCTCTCTCGAATTGCTTATTCTGGAGGAACTATGTCCTTTGTCCCAAGGCACCTTTCTAGAGAGTTCCCTGTAAATTTGTGGGCAGCAAATCTCGGGCCTGCTAACAGCCAGGTGAGAGAGCTCAATGAGGGTCCCCCTCCAGCAGAGCCTTGACACAATTTTAGCTCCCACCAACATCAGCCAAAACTACTCAGCAAACATGCTTTTGGACTCTCAGCCCACAGCAACTATGAGGGGGTACTTACGTAGCAATGGATAACTAAGGCAATAGAATTAGTTTCTGTTTTCCATTAGAATATAAGTTCTATAGGTAGGACTTTCATATTTCTTATTTGCTTCCATGCATCTAAATCCTAGCAATATTTCTGGCACACAACAAGTAATCAGAAATACATTTTTCCATGAGTCACTGGAGGCCACCATCAAGATTCAGTAACATGGAAATGTCCCCACCTCACTTACATCCCTTTTCATCAGTTAATTTTTAAAAATCGCAGTTTTCTTCATAAAAGTTGTAGCACTAAATGCTAACAAAAATATATATGTTGGAAACTTATTCGAAGGATATTATATAATACACGATTTTTAAGCAAAGGCTTTGGGATATTTTTCAAACACAAACTCAGTGAGTTAAAGAAGCTGAAGAAGCATTCCTTAAGGGGCTAAAGAGTAAATACTCTTACCCTGTTTTCAACCTCAAATCACTTCTCCAGTTCCTAACAGCAGTGGCTTCACAGCTAAGTGACCTTACCCTACCCAGACAATTTCCCAAATTTTGGTTTGCTCCAAGACAAACCACGCAACACACCGTGTGTATTTCTCAGACCTTTGTGATTTGGCTTCATGAAAACCACTAGAGTTATCACACCTAAAACTAAGGATGATGAGTTAGCAAGACAGAGAAGCACATGTAAACAGAAAGTCAAGTTGCCATGCACCTAGCAGGACTCTCCATGAATGTAGAAAGGAAAAAGGTACAAGGACTCTCATTTCCAGCAAGGAAAAAGGTACAAGGACTCTCATTTCCAGCAAGGCAGAGGAAGAAGGCATGAGGCACGACTCAGCCCAGGAAGAAAAGGCGCTTCAGAACCATTCAAATGACAGAAGAGAAAGATCTTGGGCTAGAGGAGATAAATAGATGGTATTCAATTTCTCATTAGGCTTATGGTGTCACTTTCATTTGGAACCATGTTCCACTGCTAATTTTCACAGTGCTTGAGTGCTTCTTAAAATGAATAGCACTCACTCATGCTTTTATGCAGACTGCGTGGTACATTTCTGTGCCTTTATTAAAGGGTACAGTGAGCATATACTTCCTTTTCAGGGGTAGAAATTTAGAACTGTTAGATATGTGACCTTGGACCTCCATAGCAAAATGGCAGCTACCCAAGTAGTCATAGTTTTTTTCATTCCAGCTTGAATATAAAATCTCCAAAATGTGTACACAAGTACACTCATGCACACACACAATCACTTTCCTATTTTGTAATTTGCAACCTTAGCAACTCCACATAAAGACTGATCTGCCTCTGAAAACCAACTCTCATCTCTTAAGTACAAATGAGAGTTAAAAACTCAAAAGGTTTAAGATTTCATTTTTCTTAAAATAGCCCAAGTCTGAGGTGAGAGAAAATTTTGCCAAATATGAGGTGAGAGTTCTCTGCTCATAAAACTCATTGCACATTCATTATTGATCAAATAATTATACATTCACTAAGCACCCATGATGCAAAAGGCACAAGTGATTTTTTTTTTTTAAAGCTCAAGGATTTTACTTCTAGGAATATATCCTACAAAAAGAAATCACCCATGCACACTGAGATGCATGACCTGAGAGTGCCATTGCGAATAACTGTGAAAACTTGGCAGTGGGAGGGAACTTTCGTGCCTATCAATAAGGAAGCAAATATACAAAAAAAAAAAAAAAAAAAAAAAAAAAGCGAACACATCTATAACATAGGAGGTTATACAGCCTTGCAAAGAAAAAAACAGATCTCCACATGTTGACATGCAACAATCTCCAAGATTTATTTCTTGGGTGGAAGGATATTGAGTCAGAAGACACTGTATAGTATGGTACTCTATGTTAACATAATATATATTTTACACACATTCATCATGTGGCTCCAATGGCGTAGGTGCATAATTGCATAATATATTGCTGTTATAATACATCTAAGTAGTCGAATATCAGCAATGGAATCTGATTCAACCAAATACATAACAAGATCGAAAGGGAAGTGGGAGGATATCGTCAACGGGAGGAGAAGATAGCGTGTAGATGAGAAAGAAGGGAAACTTTTTATCGTTCGCTTTGTAAGAATCTTTACCGTTGAAAGACTTCAGAACAGTGCTTTTCACTGTATTGTATAAGTCCTCAAAGTCCAAAAAAGACAGAAAACTATAGAGCATTACCCAAAATGACTCAGAGGTGCACTCTTGTGTCTCCATTCAAATCACCTGCATAGAATATGCAGGCTCCAGGTCTCCTCAGAAAGCTCAATGTATTTATGTATCTATGTATTTATTTAGTTGACAAATTAAAATGTATGTATCTGCAGAGAGCTCAAACATTAATTGACCATGGTTCAACATGTGCCTGAAGCAATAGGAAAAATTAATTAACCATTCTGTCCAGCTCGCAAAGCTTTCTCTGAGTCCAGTTCGATGGGTCTGACTCACCCCTGAATTCATGTAATAACAACCAACCACATTGGCAGTACCTTGCAGAGGGTGCCAGCACTTGCAGAGGTGCTTTCTGATTTCATTCTTTCCAGAAAACATCAGTTAAATTAGGTAAGTAGCATTATAGCCCAGCCATCCCCATTACTGCTATCATTACTAGTATTCCTGTTTCACAAATCATAAAATAGAGGCCTGGAACAGATGAGTAAGTTGCCTTTTGTCACACAACTAACAAATTGCAGAAATGAAGCTCAAACCTGAATCTTGTGAACCAAGATCTCAAGAGCTTTTCACTTTGACTCATTTGCAGATGGACACACACACACACACACACACACACACACACACACACAGAGTTTACATATTGAAGCTGGATTTAAGATAACCTTAAATTTTCAACCTCAGCCATTATTTATTATCCGTAAACAGTGTGAAGCTATTATAGGTTCTGAATAGGAGCTATTAAAGATTCTGACTTGATGGACAATATATGTTAAAAGAATTAGTTTGTTAGGCTGGGCATGGTGGCTCACGCCTCTAATCCCACCTATTTGGGAGGCTGAGGCGGGCGAACCACTTGAGGCCAGGAGTTCGAAACCAGCCTGGCCAACAGGGCGAAACCCGTTTCTACAAAAAGTATAAAAAATTAGCCAGGTGTGGTGGCATGCGCCTGTAGTCCCAGTTACTTGGGAGTCTGAGGCTGGAGGATCACTTGAACCCAGGAGGTGATGGTTGCAGTGAGCCGAGATTGCACCACTTCACTCCAGCCTGGAAGACAGACCCCTTTTCAAAAAAACGATTTGGTTTGTTGACTATGTACAAGGTGGATGGCAGAGAAAAAGTTTGTGTGATTCTGAATTTTCTCATCAGAAACTTTAATATTTCAAGACCTGGTCTAACACATAAGATCACAGGGTATTTTTGTTTCTAATGAAATCAATTTCTGTCTCACACACACACTTACCTCCCTTCCTCCCTTTTCTCATCTCATGAACAGTACAATTTGTGTAGGCCAAACTGTATCTGTCCTTCAAGGGTTAAGCCTCCAAGAATTCAGTGTGAGAAGTCAGCTTATCAATTGTGAATGAGACCACTCGCAGAACCTGCTAAATCAGCCTGTCGGCAGTTTTTCAATTCAGCTGATCAATTTATACATGTGGATGTTAGCCCTGGAATTATAAAGTTTACTTCTCTCCTTTGGGGGGAAAAAATCAAATAGATTGGCCAGAACCTTGAAGATAAAAAAAAAAAAAAAGGTACAAAATAACAATCAGAATAGTTTTATAAAGACCAGGTCCTTTCAGACTAATCTCATCTTCCCCAGAAGAAGTTTTATACAAGGCATGGGTATGAGCCATTTCAATCCAAGCAAATACTTAGTAATTTACTCCTAAGACTCCCAGGATACTCAGATATTGTTTCATCTGGTTTAAGACACAGAGGATAAGCTGAGAAAGCTGATATATTCAGTATCTCTTCCTTTTCTCACTACCCTTCCCCCATCAGCAGAATTGTATTCCACACTGCACACATTTAAAAATGTAATATAATCAAAGGAAGCATTATTCTTACAAAGGCTATTAAAAGAGCTAAGTAAATTCATACAGTATAATAAAAATGATTTATTTACTATGAGGAAAAAATGGTAGGGAAAATAGTGCTGCTCAGCTCCATCTGCAAAATCAGGTTCCCATAGAATATTAATCTTCATTGATTAGCTAGAAAGAAAAGCAAAGCTTTACACTTTCACTTTTACGGTGTAAGTTAATTAAAATACTTCCATTTGACAAAGGCCCATCTGATCACACTGAACTCCTTAATACTGAGCGTTGCAGAATATTCTATTTGCTTCTTGAAATCATCAATTTATGTCCAACAACATCTGTAGGAAAATGAGATTTGCCACATGTCTCGAGATAGTGAACCATAGTTATTTGGCTTTTCAAAAACAGTATTTTTTCTTAACCTTTATGTGTGTGTGTGCCATGCCCTTCTAGGAGAAAAACAACAAAGAAATGAAGATTTCTTCCCAGAAATACTGTACGATACACAATTTCACGGAGAACATGGATGCCCTGGTGTCCTTTTACTACCCAAAGTTAAAACTCTTAATTCTATATCACAGGTGCCCCTGGGATGGGGCAGAACACATATTCTTTACCAGTCATATACTAGAATAAATATAAACAGACATTCCAGCCTTTAGTCACTAAATTTTCTCCTGTGACATGATCACTTTGTAATATTATGTGCACAATTTTAAGAAAAAGTCAAAAATTGTGTTTTTAGACTATTAATGCCAGGCTCTATTTTGTTGACTCTTGCTTCATTTAACTATGGGGAATGAATATGGTTTAGGTTTCTTCATGTCTCACGTTAATACTCCAAATGTCACCAGAGCAACTACACTAATCTTCGTGCCTAGAGATCCCTCCTAGCTATTAGCCACTGTGTACTCAAATTTCTTAGATTTTATAGTTAAAATAACCAACTATGCAACTACTGTGCTCAGGCTCTCCTTGAGCCTGAGCCCTATGTTAATTTGTTCAAGTCTTGTCTCCACTCATATTTACTGTTTGGCAAGCAACTTCATCTTTCAACCCCTCAACGTACTCAACTGTAAAGTGGGAATTATCTTTGTTTTTAAGAGTCAGGATCTTTCTCTGTCACCCAACCTGGAGTGCAGTGGCATGATCATAGTCACTTCAGCCTCAAACTCCTAGGCTCAGAGGATCCTTCTGCCTCAGCCTCCCTGAGAAGCTGGGACTACAGGAGGGTGGTGCCACACCTGGCTATTTTTTCTTTTTTCTTTTGAGATGGGGGTCTCGCTATATTGCCCAGGCTAGTCTCACACTCCTGGCGTGAAACAATCCTCCTTCCAAAGCCTCCCAATGTGCTGGGATTTCATGCCTGAGCCACCACATTGAGACTCTTAGTGATTAGTATTAGCAGGCTTCTAAATAAACAGGTGAATTATAACTCCTCTTCCCTGTAAGATAATCAGGCTTGTTTGTTTTACTCTGCAGTGTCCTTAATAATCCCTATCATAGTTTATAATTTTATATTTGTCTGTGAGATTATCTGATAGCGGGCTCTTTCCCTTGCATGAAATGAAAAGTTCAATGATGGCTAGTGACTTGGTCCTAGCACCTCACCCCATCATGTGCAGGGCTGTGCCAAAGAAGGTGTCAATTAAGGTTTGTTCAGCAAATGGCTGAATGAAATTGCTCAAAGGAGTCATCTCCACTTCGCATTTTTGGATCTGGTATGACCCCTCTTCTTTTCCACCTCAAGACCCTTTACTCCTTGCATCTACTAGTGTAATTAAATAAAGGAGGACTATCTGTACCTATATGGCTGTCTCTACTCTTAGAGCCCTTTCCCCTAAAACTGGGCTTGTGATCCCTGGGTTGTGCAAAATTCTACCATTCCCATTTGCAGCTTCCATCTGCAGAGACCTCCCTCTATTTTTAGGTGAGTCACTCTGTCACTCACCTGGATCACAAGGGCCCAAAGATACACCACCTTCCTTCCATATATCCATCTGGGGGCCTCGCTTTCCTTCTGGGTTCCAAATTGCCTTAGGCTTCTGAGAGGCAGTCAGTAACTCAATCATTTCATTGGCAGTAGTCAAATCTGATGAAAGGGTTTGGTTGCAGGGATTTGCTCCTTTTCTTTTTTTTTTTTTTTTTTTTTGAGACGGAGTCTCGCTCTGTAGCCCAGGCTGGAGTGCAGTGACCGGATCTCAGCTCACTGCAAGCTCCGCCTCCCGGGTTCACGCCATTCTCCAGCCTCAGCCTCCCGAGTAGCTGGGACTACAGGCGTCCGCCATCTCGCCCGGCTATTTTTTGTATTTCTTAGTAGAGACGGGGTTTCACTGTGTTCGCCAGGATGGTCTCGATCTCCTGACCTCGTGATCCGCCCATCTCGGCCTCCCAAAGTGCTGGGATTACAGGCTTGAGCCACCGCGCCCGGCCGGATTTGCTCCTTTTCTCTTTGTTTCAGGGTATGGCCAAGGGAGAAGGGGGACAGAATAGCAACTTTTGGAGACGTTTGCATCCAACAATATATGAGGCCCCAAGGTTAACATTAGAAAATCTTTTGGTATCCTTTACACTTGTTTTATCTATTTTTCTACTTTTAAGATTAGTTTTCCAAAACTGAAAATCCAGTACATTCACCTTGGAAATACTTAAAGTAATTAAAAGAGGTGGCTCTTTTTCCATCCTCACTTCCCTGCTCATCAATAAATTTTCACAAGTTAGCAGTGTCTTGTATTTCCCTATGCTGCACATACATTGCCCTCTTTTCCATCCCACTGACAAATGCAAGCCTGCCACACATAATGCTATGCTTCATGCTTTTTTCCTCCTTGACCATATGTCTGAGAGTTTGTTGAATGTCAGCACAGACAAACCAACCTCCTTCTTTTCATAGATGCATAGTATTCAACCATAAATAGATATCATGACTCGTTTCACTAGTCCATCCTTGACGGGGATTTAGGTACAACAAACGAGATTTCCATGAGCCTCGTAATACACACATCTTTGTGCAGAGGGGTGAGTATGTCTCCAAGATAAATTTCCACTAATACCATCAGAGGATCAAAGAATATGGACACTTTTAACTGTGGTGGATGCTGCAAAATTGTTGCATTACTTTAAGCTCCTATGCTCAGGGTCAGCTTTCCCATTTTACAAGCAATTACTCATATGTCTAACAAATTCCACTCAACCATACACAAACACAAACACAGGCACATACAGAATCACCTTGTGCACCACCATATACTCAGCACCTAGAAACATATCCTGCAGACAGGAAATGTTTAATAAATGTTTAACAGATCAACGCATGGATGAATGTTTTATACCTAGCCTTTGTGATGTTTAATACCTGAAAGTCCTATATTGCAGTGCACTTCAACTTGTGCATGTTTTCAAATTCTTCAGGAAGCAAACAAAGGACAAACTGTACTGAAATAACATAGGAAGGAGTTCTTTTTTTTTTTTTTTTGAGACGGAGTCTCGCTCTGTCACCCAGGCTGGAGTTCAGTGGCCGGATCTCTGCTCACTGCAAGCTCCGCCTCCCAGGTTTACGCCATTCTCCTGGCTCAGCCTCCGGAGTAGCTGGGACTACAGGCGCCCGCCACCTCGCCCGGCTAGTTTTTTGTATTTTTTAGTAGAGACGGGGTTTCACCGTGTTAGCCAGGATGGTCTCGATCTCCTGACCTCGTGATCCGCCCGTCTCGGCCTCCCAAAGTGCTGGGATTACAGGCTTGAGCCACCGCGCCCGGCCAGGAAGGAGTTCTTGATTGTTAATGAGGGGATTGTGAGCAGATATGCTGAGCTCCCTGAACACCAGTTCCCCATTAATCCTTCTCCCCAGTGCTTCTGATTCCAGAGTTGATGCTCATGATGACCCCAAGGCTGTTCTAAACCATCAGGGATTAAACTGTGTCGAACACAATTTTCCTGAAATGTATTTTGTTTTATGCTAATTCGCTGAAAATTGGTCATCCACGTATCTAATTTCTGGGATCAGAATGATGAAGCAGCATCTTTGCTTGGTTCATCCTTTCACTTCTCTATCCCCTCTCCCCAATCTTATGTCACTGTCATCCCCCTTTTTCTTTCCTAGGTTCAACTGCCTTTTCCAAAATAATAACAGAGATAAGAAAAGGAGAGGTAAGGCCAGGAGTGGTGGCTCACACCTATAACCCCAGCACTTTGGGAGGCCCAGGCAGGTGGATCACCTGAGGTCAGAAGTTCGAGACCAGCCTGGCCAACATGGAGAAACCCCATCTCTACTAAAAATATGAAATTAGCCTGGTGTGGTGACACATGCCTGTAATCCCAGCTACTCAGGAGGCTGAGGCAGGAGAATTGCTTGAACTCGGGAGGCAGAGGTTGCAGTGAGCTGAGCTGGTGCCATTGCACTCCAGCCTGGGCAACAAAAGTGAAACTCCATCTCAAAACAAAAGGAAAAGAAAAAGAAAAAAAAGGAGAGGTACAGTCTACCTTTTTCAAGTCAGAAAATCCCTCCACCCGTTAGCATCAAGCAAACACAGGTTTTAGACCACGGGTATAAAAACAAGGAGGTTATTGTTAAAGACGTTTAAGATCCTTTTCAGACACAAAAAGACATATGGAAAAAAGATTAGAACACTTTTATTCTGTGTAGGCTTAATAGCTATAAAAAGTAACTCCACCTCCTCTATGATTCCATTTATATAAAATTCTAGAAAAGGCAAGCTAGTGTATAGAAATAGAAAGTGGATTGGTGGTTGTCCTGTGGAGGGTGGAAGGGGAGGAGTGGAAAGAAGGATGTCAGCGAGGTAGGAAGGAGCTTCTAGGGTAGCAGAGACATCCACTACCTTGATTCAAGTCAAGGTTGCACGGTTATGCATAGAAGTTATCAAAATGGGCCGGGCGCGGTGGCTCAAGCCTGTAATCCCAGCACTTTGGGAGGCCGAGACGGGCGGATCACGAGGTCAGGAGATCGAGACCATCCTGGCTAACACGGTGAAACCCTGTCTCTACTAAAAATACAAGAAAAATTAGCCGGGCGAGGTGGCGGGCGCCTGTAGTCCCAGCTACTCGGGAGGCTGAGGCAGGAGAATGGCGTGAACCCCGGGGGGCGGAGCTTGCAGTGAGCCGAGATCGCGCCACTGCACTCCAGCCTGGGGCACAGAGCAAGACTCCGTCTCAAAAAAAAAAAAAAAAAAAAAGAAGTTATCAAAATGTACACTTTGCATATGTACAGTTTACCATTGTTAATCTTTCCTCAATAAAGCTGTGTTTAAGAAAATAAAACAAAACTTCCTGAGTAAGGAGAGCAGTGTTGTACAAGAATCGAGGAATTCTAAGGTGAGGTTCAGCCTTCACCCCGGACTGGCCCCCTTCCAGTTTGACCTAATTATACCCCCAGAAGATGCTGTGTTAGATGAGAATATCTACTGTCTGTCTGCCCCAGAAGCCACTTACATCCCTGAAGAAAGGTTCCCACCTTGCTCTCCAGTTCACAGTGTGCTGATCTCCCACGGGTTTACTACCCACCAGTCACTCAGTCTTTGCACCCAGCAATCTCTCTCAGCCTCGGTGGCTTTGCACTTTCTGCTCTCCCTGGATAGAATGTTCTTCCATTTCACCTCTTTGCATAGGTCCTCCCCACTTTCAAAAACAGACTTAAATATCACTTCCCCATAGAAGTCTTTCCTAACATCATAGCACTTACCACAGGCTGCAATTATGCATTTGTTCATTTGGTATTTTTTTTATTTGCTTGTTTGTTTGTTTTAACTGTGCGTCTCTTACATGGGAATGCAAGCTTTGTGGGATTAGGGACTCATCCATCTCCTCATTGCTGCATGCCCACTGCCAAGAATAGTGTCCGGTGCATGATAAACACTGGTGTCATGAATTAATTAATATACTATTTTGTTTGTGTATCTGTTTAACGCTGTCCAGTAGACTCCTTTTAGGGTATCTACTCATGTCACTCTCTAATTCTCCTTAATAATTTGGTGCTTCTTGGTGGCAGCAATTATGTGTCATGAACTTGTATCTCAAGCACCTAGCGTGGAGCTCACACGTGGTAGGATTTCCATAAATGTTTAAATTAAATCAAATCATTACACAAGAAACAAAATTATTATTATTATTATCATGCCGGGACCTTGAGACAGACAGATGTCTAAAATGTTTAAAAAAAAAAAAAAGTCCCTAGGCACGTAGAAAACACAAATGTTTAAGCCAAAAGGCAACAAGTAGTGTGGAAT
Source organism: Papio anubis (assembly GCF_008728515.1). Lineage (NCBI taxonomy): Eukaryota > Metazoa > Chordata > Mammalia > Primates > Cercopithecidae > Papio > Papio anubis. The sequence continues at coordinate 66,854,761 of NC_044993.1, forward strand.
TAATGACCTACTGAATTATAAAGGAATCCCAAAGACTTAAATTCATCACTTACAATCACCAAGGCTGTTTTTGTCTTTCTTTCTGTTTACCACCAGAAATATAAAATGAAGAATAAAGAGCTGTAAAATATTGTTCAATCTGACTCCATTTGCCAATTCTCAACTAGCCTTACCATTTAATTAAACAAAGCTGTACCTTCTCTGAGCAGGATGAATAACAGTAACTTCTAGAGATGGAAACTCACCTATGTGTTTACACACGCGCACATGCACACATTCACGCACACAGAGTCATTATGCACCTGATACACAAAAACAAAAAAAAGCCCACAGGAGAAATGGACTCCAAGTGTACTGTGTCTTCACAGGTCATGACGCTGCCACAGATTCACAGTAAAGGAGTTTCAAGGCACAAGGAGGAATTCAAGACAGGAAGTGAGGGTACTGAGTAGTTCTAAATATTCCACAACTGTCCGTCCCATGAATACCAGAGAGTTGTACTGTAAGAAATCCTCCTGGACTGAGTAGTTTCATAGAGTTGTCATTAGCACAGACAAAGACTAGGCAAAGAACAACTGTTTTCCTTCCTTAGCATTTATTGTCTACCTACACCTCTCCTGAGTGAAACCACACCTCCTCCATTCTCAGATGAGATGGTTCCTCCAACACAAATGCCCATCAATCCAATGAGTGGATAAAGAAACTGTGATATCTCTATCTCTATCTATCTCTCTATCTATAGATATAGATTATTTATTTATATATCTATAGCTATAGGTATCTATAGATATAGATTATTTATTTATATATCTATATCAATAGGTATTTATAGATATAGATTATTTATTTATATATCTATATCTACAGATATCTATAGATTATATATTTATATCTATATCTATATATATGATGGAATATGACTCAGCTATAAAAAGGAATGAGTCGATGGCATTCGCAGCAACCTGGATGAGATTGGAGACTAACTCAGGAATGAAAAACCAAACGTTGTATGTTCTCACTCATAAGTGGGAGCTAAGCTATGAGGGAGCAAAGGCATAAAAATGATACAATGGACTTTGTGGACTCAGGGGAAAGGGTGGAAGGGGAGTAAGGGATAAAAGACTACAAATTGGGTGCAGTGTATACTGCTTGAGTGATGGGTGTACCAAAATCTCACAAATCACCACTAAAGAACTTATTCATGTAACCAAACACCACCTGTGCCCCAAAACCTATGAGAATAAAAAATTAAGAAAAAAGAAAATAGGTGAAGACAAAAAAAAAAAAAAAAAAAAAATCAGATCAGATGGTTCCAGAGAAGAAGATTACGGATTGGCTTCCATGGGTTGTCACGTGACCTATACCGGGCCAGTCTCTATAGACTACCACCGAGCCAATGTGACTGGTTAACGGATGGGCCTATACTTTAAGCTGAAGCAATGACAGGCAGTCCTGAGACTTTTGCTTAAACATCCAGGCTTTAGCAGCAGAGGTGCTCTCTACCAGCTCAAGGGGCTCAGCTAGAAGAATGTAAGTGGAGATCTGCAGGTGCCAACAAGAGCTTGTCTGTGACTGAATCAAAGAAAGCAGAGCTGAGAAACGTAAACACACACAAGCACAGAAGCACGTGCACGCGCGTGCGCACACACACACACACACACAGATTTCTGAGTATATTTTCCGAATATGGGTGGGGCTGTACCTGAGATCTATCTCTTGGACTTTTCTGTTTTGTACAACAGTGAGTTCTCCCTTGAACAGTGTGTTTTGTCTGAGCCTGTTTGTGTTGGTTATTTTGGCAAGTCACAACCAAAAAAGGTAGAGCAATACTCAAGAAAGGATGAAGTGGTTGAAGAAAGTGATCATTGGAGTTCCTTGGTTAATTGACCTTAACTCCACTGACCATGAATATGTAACCAACATGAAAACATGTGTTTTTCTGGTGTCTCAGTATAAACACCCAGGCTGAGGGGTTAGCGATATCATAGCAAGAGCTCGTGACTTGACTACAGAAGCCCAAAATTTTCATCTCACCTTTATCATGAATTATTTGTGTAATCTTAGGTAAGTCATTGCTTTTAAAGTCAGGATCTTGAATAGATTATTTTTCTAAATCTTACTCTTTCCTTGTCTATGAATTAGAATCAATTTCCCTCCATCTCAGGATGGTAATAGTCTGTTTTAATCCGAGGGGCATACGCTCCTGATGGGGGTGAGGTACCAGACTGATTAAGAAGATGTCCAAGCTATACTGGTTCCCCTTATGAGAAGCTACATCAACTAATAGGACTGTCTTACATCCTCAATTCCATTGAATGGGTCTGAGTGGGGAGAGGGTCTCAGGGATAAAATTTAGAGGTTAATAATGCAGTTTTCAGTAGTTTCAGACAGCAGTCACTAGCAAAGACATTTAACAAACGAATGCTACTTTGTTATTATTTACCTTGGCCTTAATTTCCATATAGATACAGATAGGTACATATTTCCTAAAATGACTATTCTGACATCTGTGGGATTGCAGGATTGCTTTTAGTAAGAAACTATTTTAGATTTTATATGTGGAAACATACAAAACAAAATTTAAATTCTATTTTACTTTTGTGGTTAATAGCAGGGAGCAAGTTGTCTAAACCAACAGACACTTGGAAGATTTCAACTGTCCATGGACGTTTGAAAGAGAGACTCAGCTAAACAACAGACACATCTCTTTGTGTGTTCTTTTGCAAATGGTGTCACTAGGTAATAGTACTTTCTCATGGCTAAGAGTTAAAGGCTCTTTAAGCCACGAGTCTGGTCACTTCTGACATGTTGCTGGGTACCTCAGAGGGTTTTCTACACACATTCTGATACCACCCGACTTGCTGGTTAGTTTGTCCTGTATGCGGCATGTTCATTATTATTTACATTTCTTTAAGTCGTTTTTATTCTATAAGTAACAGATATACTTAACAAAAAACTATAAACTGCAGAGAGGTGAAGAAGAGAAATCACTCCTACCAATCACTTTTAGCATCTTGGTGTGTAGATTATCTATCTATCTAGCTAGCTAGCTATTATCTATCTATCTATACATTTGATGCACAGCTTTTGTCACCCATCATCTCTTAACATAGCAATACATTGTGAATGTCTTTTCATACCAATGAATATACTGTATTTCTAAATTCAGCAGGACTGAAGATGGCCTTCTGCTTCCTAGCTAGAATGTAGGTTTTGTGTGGAAATAGGCCAGACCAGCTTCATTTGCTGTTTTATTCCAGCATCAGGAACGATGCCTGCCCCTTACTAGGCAATTCTGTAATGATTACTCATTGCTATACTGACTTGAGACTGGGCACGTCACAGACTCAAAACAGTTAAAGTTCTGGAATCAAAGTGGATACAAATGCAAAAGAATGAGGTCATTGGTTTTTTTATCCCCTCTTTAAAAACCACAACTTGGAAAGAAATGTGTAAATCCTCAAATGGAACAACTTTCAATAATATATTGGGCCGACAGCTTGGAAAGCACCCACACTTTTCAGAAACAGAGTGTTGCATTGTGTTTTGTTTTTTTGTTTCTTTGGTTTTGTTTTTTTGAGGCAAAGATAGAATTCGGGAGTTAAATGTGGAAATAGGTAGACAAATAGATGTGTGTGTGTGTCTAAACATGTGTGTGTGTGTCTGTACACACAGGAGAGCTAGTCTCAAGCTCACAGTTTTATCATTTATACTCCATGTGAAGGTTTAGTAAATTCCAATACTCACAATATACTTGTAGTACTCAATTGAAGTGTATGCATTCTGGGTTTGAAAAATTCTTTTGAAATTAGGCTGTGTTTTCCAATCTCAAAAAAATTGCTGGTTGGATGATTTTCATTTCTTTGTAAAATGACAAGTGATACTTCATTCTTAGTAAAAGGTTAATGTTAAGACTCCAAACTTTATAAATTGTACTTTCTCCATAAAACAAACTATCACATGCTGGTGTGCAAGATTAGCGAGAAATGTTCACAGTGTTGAAAATAGATGGATTTTGCATTTCAAGGTGACAAGTGCAATGTCAGACCCAATCAATCGATCACTGCATAATTATTATTGCAAATGATCCATATCCAAGCCGCAGACCTTAAGGGGAATTTAATGAAGCAGTAAGCACATCAATAATAAGATCTACTTTGGTCTCTATTAAATCTCATGATTCATAAATATCCTGGCATGTTTTATTCTTTCTTTAAATCCTGCGAAGACATCTAAAAAAGTGAATGCTTGAAGGCGACTATTTAACACTTCACTAAAGACAATTCTAAGGCTCTCAGTAAGACTTAGGCTCTGTATCAGATCCTTCTTCACATATAGGCTAAGGGAATCCAATAGTCTATGGATATATGGAGAATGGAGTTCCTATACAAAGTTAGAATTGAGAGAGATATTTTCATCTCTCTTCTCCAGCCTGAATTTCCTCAGGGAATGCCCCTGCAAAGAGTGGCTTAACTGGAATCCGATGAGTGTGAATAAGAGCAGTGTTTCTTTTCTAACAGAGAAGTAGGTACAGGCAGGACCATTTCTGCCTGTATTTTTGGTTGTGAGTTAGAAAAAGCACCCTCCTCTGGGCAGGGCCAGCCCAGCAAGGGTGCGAACATTGGTAGCTTATGCAAATTTGGAGTAAAGAAAATGGCACCCTTGTCTCTGGAAAGATGCAGCACCAGGCTTATGATACAGGGCTTGGTGAGAGGAGCACAGACTGTGCTTCAATACTGGTAAACACCTGGTCTGCATGCTCTGGTACAATTCACCAAGTGTACAATCCCTGGACCTGGGAGGCAGACAAAGAGCCTTGGAAATCCCTAGCTCACTGATTACTGAGCATTCGCCACATTCTAACATCAAAAGGGAAAGAGGACCAGGACAGGCGTCGGAGCAGAACCTGTACTTGTCTTTTGTGGCGAGCAAATACGTCTTTTTTCAAATCGCCCTACTTGAATGCCCACCCTAGCATGCCTTAAAATCTTGCCGTCACAAAATGTACCTTTGAATAACCTCCTAGTAACCTTTCATCATAGTCTCAATAGCTGTCATATGATCTTTTCCAAAAGCACCACTGTTCAAAAAGTGATCTGCTCCCTCTCTGTGAATGTTTTTGATTGGATAAACTTTGGTACACCACGTCTCTTTCTGAATCTCAGTTTCTTCCTTCTAAAATTCTCTAATCTCACACATACATTCACTGCTATATTATGCAACCACTATTACCAAGACTCTGGAATGAAATCCAAGAGTTTCCTTGCAATTATCTATGAGTATTATATTTTTTTTCCTAAATTCCCCTTTATTTTCGATAAATAGCATTTTCTCCAAGCACAATGGTGCCTCATAAATTCATCCAAGCTAGAGGCTAGCTGGCACTGCGCTCACTCAGTTTCTCTCTATGCCAAGCTGGTGCAGAAAGAATAAATTCCTAGCCACAAAAATGGGTCCTGCATAGGCCAGCTCTGCCTGCATGCATAGCTCTGACTATCTTAATACTCAGCAACCAACTGCAGGCATCATTTAGTGCCTTAAAAATACCATAGCATGAGAATGTTGGCTTTTGTTCTTTGAATGAAAACTTGAGAAATATTTTAGTGTATATAAGTAACTTTGTACCAGATATCCTTGTACATATTTTTCACTCTATCTCTGAGTATTTCCTCAAAAAATAATCCTTGATCAGGCTATAAAGTACAATCACTTTCATTTTTTAAAAATACCTCATACTTGCAAACTAACCCCTAAAAATGTTTAACAGTTTAAATTCATAGTCAGGATAGTACTGCCCTTTGCAAAACATTTCTCAATTTGACAAAACATTTGTGTGTGCATTCATTTGACATTGGGGAGAGTGAACACAATGTCCTATATGTACAGCCACTGGATCTTTTTCCCCCCTCTAAATCCTCTCTTCACTTCCCTTTGTCCATTTTGTACATTTTTAAGTTGTCATTGTTCATTTCGTTAATATTTATCACAAGCTATGTCAAGAAAAACCTGACACCCAACAATAGGCAAATGGGTAAATAAACTACGGTATAGCCAAATGCTAAAACAATTACAACCTTTAAAAACCCATGTTTTTCCGAATCACCAGTAACATTAGAAAATGTTTATGAGATAATTTGTATGAAAATATGTTTATAGTATGATTCTGTTAGAGGAAAAAGGATATCTAAGTAAATTCAAATACACTGATTTTTAAAAGAGGAGGAAATACGTCAAAAATATTAACAGTGATGAGTGGTAGGCTGGGGGGAGTCACATTCTACTTCATATAGCCAATTTTTTCGTAAAGTCCAAATATGACTTTTATTTTCAGAAAGAGTCATGGTCCTTTTTAAAAAGAAAATTTTCATGAGCATTTTATTCTACCCATTTTTCACAACACTAATATCAGTACTGAATTTTCATTCCTTTAACACACAAATTTCAAAACTCCTTTCAACTTCAATTTTATTTTCTCTGCGTCTCTCTCTATAGCTGTTTTTGTTGTTGTTCCCTTAACTGGAGAGCTTTATTTAGTATGCAAACCAAAAATAAAATTTGAAGGTGACCACCCTCATCCCCCACCATCTGAATGGACCCCCTCCTCGACGAGGGCAATCTAAAATTTAACCTGAAAGACTGGTTCAGACCATGATGAGAAGTGAGGGGTGAACATGCCTCATTATACCGCTCCAGCACTACCATTAACACAAACCTTAAGTCTGATAAGAAATATTTACAGTCTATTCTCTCTAAAACCTGCTACTTAGTGGCTATAACCACATGATAAAACCTAGGTCTCCACAACCCCTTGTTGAAACCCACACATTCCTTTCTACTGATAACTCTTAACCAATTGCCAATCAGAATATGTGTAAATCTACCTATGACCTGGAAACAACTTCCTCCTCGAACTGTCGCGCTCTTCCAGATAGAATCAATGCAAATCTTACATGTATTGATTGATGTCTCATGTCTCCCTAAATGTATAAAACCAAGCTATACCCCGACCACCTTGGGCACGTGTCCTCAGCACCTCCTGAGGCTGTGTCAAGGGTGCATCCTTAACCTCAGCAAAATAACCTTTCTAAGTTGATGGAGACTTGTCTCAGATACTTTTTGGTTTACAAGTAATAGGAGAAGAAAAGAGCATAAAGTCTCACACATCAGTGCAAACCACTCAGCTAGACACTAAATATGGTTCTATTATTTCATCCCATTTCCCTTCTGGTATTAGCCCCATTTTAAAGAGGGGTTAAATAAAACACCCAAGAGAGATCCTACAAGGAGAACCTGGTACAAAGTGAGTATACACCAGGGCTGGCTGTCTCGAAATTCCTCAGTTTTTGAGCCATTTACCACCGCAGCTAGATGGAGTGATCTCTCCTGCCCTGTATCTACCCTCCCTCATTCTACATCCACACATATGCAGAAGAAATAGTTTGTACTTAGCTTTTTGTAATGATAACAGTATTGATGGCTACAACTAACTTTTAGTAAACATCTACTATCTGCCATCTCTGATTCTAAGTACTTTTTTTTTTTGCAATATAAACTTTCACCATAACCTTTCGAGAAAGATACTAGGTAAGGATGATTTGTGAACTATTTAACAAGAGATATAGTTTGGACACTGACCGACCAAAAGGAGGCAGACATCAATCAAAAAGACCAATGGCCATAAGCAACCAGCTCAATATCAGTTGAATAACAACCTCGGGCGCTAGTCATAGCCCCACTTTAAAGACGAAAAAACTGAGAGTTACTGGAAAAAAAAAAAAAAAGGATAAGGACCCAATTTTGCATATAGCTGTGCCTCACTGCAAAGACCATGATTTTAATTATTATTTTCTTTTATCTTTAAGATAGAGACAGGGTCTCACTATGTTGCCCAGGCTGGTCTCAAACTGCTGAGCTTAAACGATCCTCCTGCCTCAGTCTTCCAAAGTGCTGGGATTACAGGCATGAGCCACCACCCAGCCAAGATCAGTATTTTAACCACTCTAATGTCCTATATCCCATAAGAAATGTGTAATTGCCAGTACATTTTCAACTGATCGTATATGTTTAAGGGTACTGATGTATGTGTGTGTTACATTTCCATAAAGTAAAGTGTGCTATCTTTGGCTTAATTTTACAAATGAACGAACAGAATAAGAGTTTTTGCCTACCTGGCACAGTGGCTCATGCCAGGTAGGCAATCCCAGAACTTTGGGAGGCCTAGGCAGGTGGATCACTTGAGGTCAGGAGTTTGAGACCAGCCTGGCCAAAATGGCGAAATGCTGTCTCCACTAAAAATATAAAAATTAGCCAGTCGTGGTGGTGCACATCTGTAATCTCAGCTACTCTGGTGGCTGAGACAGGAGAATGGCTTGATCCAGGAAGGTGGAGGCTGTAATTAGCCAAGATCATGCCACTGTACTCTAGCCTGGGCGACAGAGCTAGACTCTGTCTCAAAAAAAAAAAAACAAGCAAACACTTTTTGCCCCTTCCATATTACTCTCAATCTTCCATTAACTAATTGTGTTCCTTTTCTCACTTGTAACACTTGCCTGTTTGAGTAGCCTTTTAATTTAGCACACTAACAACACTGGCTTTACTCGAATACTCCATCACTGAGCTCATTTAAGTTAAATGCCCTTGAAGATACTTGAAATTCCTCACAACACTCACTATTATTAAACTGTTTTGTATTTCTGATCCTCAACCAAAAGTGCTTTTACTAGACAAAGCAGGTCATTGTGTGAGGCACTATGATTTATTCAAGGACTCCCCAACCCCTTCTCTCCAACTCATCAGGAGACCTCAGAGTTTCCATATACTTCGTATTTTTCTTCCTTTAGATTTTCCTTTCTCCCCCTTTTCATCAGAATCTCTGGATACTATGCACTAGCTTCCTGCTGACTCAGCATCTGTGAAGAAATCATCGTGGAGGTTTTGGGAGCAGGTTTCTTCGAAAATATAGATCAAAACTGGATGCAGAGAGGCCCCAGGTTTAGTGCATATGTAGACTTGCATGTTGTGAGTGGTAGCAGCGTCTAATTGGATGGAATTTGATTATTTGAGACAGATGGAGAGGTGTTTAAAATCCTAGAAAGAAATGACTCCACAATTCTCTAACACTTCTCAAGTAAAACAGAAAAGAAACCTCCACTCACTCTCTTACTGTTCTCCACGTTCTACAGAGTCCTTCTGTCTCTCCCTGCTTTAATGCTAGGGTGTTGCACGGGAGATGGGGATCTTTGATATTGGGGTTGATGCAAAGCAACTCTGATCTACCAGGCTCTGATTCCCGCCTGTCTCAGAACTCTCTCTCTCTCTCTCTCTCTGACCACACTCCTCACATCTCAGGCTGAGCCAGCCTAGCCTCCTGGAATTTCCATGAACACAATGTCCTTCTTACCACCACACATCCCTAACATCCTCCTACCTCATTAGCAGCTTCCTAACTCTCAGGTCCTAGCTGAGAAGATACCTTCTTGGAAAAGTCTTGCTCGAAGTCACCATTCACAATACCCCTCTCATTGTTCCATTTCCCAAACACATTTTTTGTTTTTGTCCTAGATCTCCTTGCAAATGATCACATGTGTTTATTTGTACAAGAGGCATCTGTTGTTTTCACCTCATTAGGCTTCATTTCACTTTCTCGTAACAGCTCTTTAATATTTCCTGGGAAACCACCACTTCCCTACTCTTAGTCCCTGTTTCGTTGTTGTTGTTTTTGTTTTCTTTTGTTTTGTTTTGTTTTTGAGATACAGTCTTGCTCTGTTGCCCTAGCTAGAGTGCAGTGGTACAGTCTCGGCCCACCGCAACCTCCGCCTCCCGAGTTCAAGTGATTCTCTTACTTCAGCCTCCTGAGTAACTAAGATTACAGGCACGCGCCATCACTCCCAACTAAGTTTTGTGTTTTCAGTAGAGTACAGGTTTTCACCACAGTGGAGAAGGCTCAGACACTACTGTGTGTGAGAGGGCTCACAATGTAACTCAGAGAAAGAGAAAAGAAACAACCAAGTAGAAAAGGACACACAACTCCACATCACAGATAAAAATTAACCATGTTTTCATTTTGTCATGAGTTCTATTAAGAAAGAACATTCTAGGCTGGCCGCAGTGGCTCAGGCCTGTAATGCCAGCACTTTGGGAGGCTGAGACGGGTCAATAACCTGAGGTCAGGAGTTTGAGACCAGCCTGGCCAATATAGTGAATCCCCGTCTCTACCAAAAATACAAAAATTAGCTGGGCATGGTTGTGAGTGCCTGTAATCCCAGCTATTTGGGGGGCTGAGGCAGGATAATCATTTGAACCCGGGAGGCGGAGGTTGCAGTGAGCTGAGATCGCACCACTGCACTCCAGCCTGGGCGACAGAGTGAGACTCTATCTCAAAAAAAAAAAAAAAAAAAAAGAAAAAAAAAAAAAAAAGAAAGAACAATCTAGTTAAAACAAATTACTAATATCATCAACAAGATATAGACAGATTTGCAAGTAACAGAATTGCAGATCACTCTGTAAGAGTTAAAAAGTTATTCCATAATCAATGTTTACCTTTGATATTTACACTGATGTTTACAATAGATGTTTACAGATGCAAAATTTGTTCTACAGGTATTAAGAGATGGGGGCAAAATTCTATGTGATTAAAGAGAACACATAATCTAAATGTTATTCATAAGCGAGTTATTTAAATGTAAGCAGAAAAACTCTCTTTCCCTCTGTCTCAATCTCTCTCTCTCTCTCAACACACACACACACAGTTTTACAGTCTGCCCTTATTTCAGGTCATCAGCCATCTTAGTCATACCACCCAACCACTAACAAGACATTGGAGTAGGGTGAACAATGTACTGGAAAAAAAAAAAAGAATGCAGAAGAAATACAGGAGTCCCCAGGTCAAGGTAACAAAGGGTGTTTCCCAATACACAGGACTTGACAGTCTGACTTCAAATAATAAACTCAGGAGAAGATGACATAAGAATGCAAAGAAAGCAATGGTTTACTCTTATCCAGTCCCCGGCACCACTTGAAATAACATTGCATGTCACCAAATCATCTTCAAAGCTTTCTCTTCCTACCTTTCCTTCCCATTTTTTTTTTTTTTCCACTTAGAATGTCTTCGGATAATAAATGGACGACAAGGTGCAAAGCTCTCTCTACTTGTCCTAAAAGCTTCATGTTCCTTCGCTGTCAAAACAATGCTCTATTGCTTCCCGAAATTATCTTGTTGGTATTGAATATCAATTTTTCAATTTGTTCTTCTCTGAATGGGGACACAAGGTTTGCACAGAAACTAATTTGCTTATGTCTTTCAAACCCGCATCGTTTGATCAAGTATTTGTCTGAAGGTTTGAGAAATTTTCTAAAGGTAAGTGAACCACCACTCAAAATGTAAAATGAAGAACAGAAGGGCTATTTCACATCAAATCCATTTTATTCCGATCCTCTGGCACTAAAGAACATGCAGTTGACCAATTACTATGTTTAAAACACAAACATAAAGCCTCCATCACTGTTTTTATTAATACTCAACAGGTTTTGCTTTAAAAAAATTATATATGCCTGATATAGTTGCACCATTATGTTTTGCAAGAATCTTTAAACACAAATATTCAATGAGTTTTGTGTCGTTATTACATTGGGAAAAAAAATGGATGTGGCTTTATGATACAAATCACTTTACAGACAAAGAGGGAATGTGCATGTAAACAGAATTTCAGGAAAATACAAAAAAGCACCGATCAATTTACATCAATGGCTTCTGGGTGCTCAAGCGGAAAATAGCGTATTACTCCCTCTGCCAGATAAAGTCTGCAGTGAGTGGGGAGGCCACGAATGGTTAAGCTAGAGGGGGAAGATGTAAGTCACAAATGAGCTCCCATTCATTCATTGACTTCTGATCCATCCAGTTTCTCTCTAATCAACCAGAAGGTTGAGATGTTCATGAGGGTTCATTGTCATTCCTCTACCTGAAGAGTATCTGGATAAGTGGGACTTAAAGATGATGTGAAACCAGCCCTTTCCAAATGTTCAAAAACATCTTTAAGCAACATTACAGACGTGACTTTGTCAGAGCGCCAAAGAAGAGGTGGGCTGGGTATGGAAGAAGAGCATGGTGGCTGGAATACTCGAGGCAACAGAGAACATTCAGGGCTCTGAGCTGTCTCCTGGTGACACAGACAAGACACGCAAGCTCAGTATACATTACAGTCAAGAAAGATAAGGGATAAGTATAATGAACGCCTTCATCACAGTAATCAGTGTCTGCCGGGCCATTTTCTCAGCCCCTAACTAAGATACACGGTGACCAGTATGGGTGCTGAATGAACTTGCCAAGTCAACAGAGCTGAATTTCTGAATCAGAATTCATTGAGGGAAAAGAACTCATCTTTGCATTCCTGAGGCATTTTGCTGGAAAGCACCACAGTCGTAGGAAACATAGAAATTCTGAACTTTGCAATAAAAAACGAAAATTTCTCTCTCCAAAACAAAAATGTTTCCTTTGGTCGCCACAGGCAATTTCTAGCACAAGTTCCTACGAAAAAGAACCATTCAACAAATGGATCAACTAACTTGGAAAAAAAATAGATGACAGTTAGGCCTCCAGTGCACCAAAGTGGAAGTAAGAATCACTGTGAAAAGGCGGATGTCCCAGCATTCGATTTGGTAAAGGGGAGGGAATACTTGAAGAAAAAATAATTATCAAACCTGTGAATCACAATCAACAGGTGATTAATATTAACAAGCAATCCTCTGTTTTCAGCTTTTCATAGCTTTTCACGTATTTTTAACTTAACTGTGTGTTCCCCCAAGGCCTAGTACCATATACAGAGACCAGGTCCATAAAGGCTCGGTCAGTAATCGACCCACTGAACAAATAAATATACAATTAGTGAATGCATTCACACCATACCAGGAACTAGCAAGGATTTTTATAAGCAGAAACAACTGACAATTAAAGGACTGATTAGATAAGTTCTGGAATCGCCACTTACTGGAACACTGTCTATACAGTATTAAAGAGGCTGTTGTGGAAAAATATTTAACGGCACAAAATGTTAAGTGATAAAAGCAGGTTACAAAACAGTAACTTCTAAAGCAGTGTGATCTCATTTTTTGAAAGAGAATATTTCCTCTTGGAGGCTTTGTTTTCCCTTCTTCACATTTTAACGTATCTGAAATGGAGATGTGTTTTACAATTGATACAGACTTTTAATGCGATAGTATTTCTGCCTCTCCACAAACACACACCAAAGTAGAAACAAACAACAACAAATCCTATTAATAAATCAATGGTATACAACAATGGTTGTATCAAATTTATTAATAGGGTTGTATCAAACCCTATTAATAAATCAATGGTTACAACAAACCATATAACCTTATAGTCAATGCTGTATTCAAATTGAGAAAATAAGGGTATGTGTGTGTGCATGTTACAAAAACATCTTTAAGATATCTCTAAATATCTTCAAGAGTTTAACCAGAGTTTCAGCATACAGCATATATCTTAGGTACGAGAAGAGGTGGTGCTATTTATTTCCTCATTGACTAATTTTACTACATAGGGCACATGCATTGTTTGAAATAAAGGGGGAAAGAGAAAGTCAAACAAAGCTGGGAGATGTTTCTGTCCTGAAAGAGCTTAAATTGGCATGATGATCCAAGACAAGAAAGCAACAATAGTCTGTATCTGCAATTTTTGCATAATCTCTGATCCACATAGAATCTACAAATCAGGCCATCTCTATACTCAGTTAATAACCAAGCTCTAGAATGTAGAGTGCCGACCAGAAAAGGCTTTAGCATTCAGGAAAGAAAATGGAGAATTCAGAGGAGGCTCCCCCAAATACCGAGGATGGGGTGAAAAAGCAGGCGTAAGCCACAGGAAGCTGCTTCACAAGTTTGCTTACAGCAGGCTGAGAACCGGAGCTGTCTGGGTGGTGGGGTTTCTGCCAAGGGTAACACACCCTGGGAGGTACAGGACTCTCAGGATCCTGTAGAAAAATTGATGCATTTTCGTTTATTTCTCTTTAAAAGTGACTGAACTGCATTGGTAAAAGCAGAGACGCTGCCTCCTGTCAAAACTCTCTCCCCGTCTTTTCAACATCACTCAGACATTCTTGAGTTGTTGCTCTTCTCCCATTTGAAACCCAGGTACGTTTCTATAAAATGATATTTCTAAAAAAAAAAAAAAAAAAAAAAAAAAAAAAAAAAAAGTTCTTAAAAGGTGAGGATAAAGTGTGAAATGATAAAGTGAAGAAAAGTTATTTTCAGTGAATAAATGGAAACCAAATTTGTACCCCCAAAAAAGTAACGTTAAAATTAAAAATTGCAGCATTTTCATTACAAGTAAAAACAGAGGAAGTGCACTTGGAATGTAAATGAGAAAACGTGCGTAAAAATAATAAAAGGGAAATAGTTCTTTGTTTCAACCAACTAAAGAAGTAAAGAGAAACGAAAAGGTTATGAAGTCAAACGAATACCTATGGTAGCAGAGTTTAAGGGGGGACCATTTCGTCCAAGACTTGAGGGGCAGAGGAACTGGTATCCTATTTCTGAATTACATGAGTAGGTACCCACTGCCTACTGTCCAGCCCTAGGAGAAACGGCTCAATTGTATTCCAAAGAACCTCTAATCCTGGCGGAAATAACCACAGGAGAGGGGGAGGTTGTGCTGGTCAAGGGGGTTTTATTTCATTCTATGGTATGTGTAGCCTGGTGCCCAGCTCAGATCACGTCCTCAGTAAAAGTGGCTTTCCTGCTTTTCCAGAAAAGTCCACAGGGAAGACTGTTTCCCCCTCCTACTGTGCCCAAGTTTGGTGAATCAAAACTGCCTGGAAGTTAGCCAATGGTTGCAGAGAACTCAACTTTCTTTCCTCTGTATAGCAACCTGTACTCACTCAGGGAAAATAAAATACAATGGAAACTACAAAATTTATTTTTGATAGGAAAACCTTCTTAAAGAAATTTAATGGAAAAAAACGTACAAATCTGAGATGACACCAAATGATGGAGATATTAAGCATCTGTAACTATTTAATCGGACTGACTTAATGGGGCTACGCTATTTTTAATTGATATGATTCCAAAGCATTTCTTTATCTTTCAAATCCACAGGACCATCCTTACAGACAAAAATGACTGGGTCAGTCTAGAAAAGAAGGGAGACTATACCATCTGCCCCACACCTCCCCCCAACAAAAAGTTTTCCATCTTAGTAAAAACACACTCACTGAAATCATGTGCTATTAACACAGATAGGTGCATATAAAGAGGCTACTTTACAAATTTCAGAAACAATGACAGGAGTAAACTGAATATGGATTCTGTTTTACTGTCTCTCCTTGTCTCTTCATTTTCACTTTTATATCCATGAGAGAGTAGCAAACACTATTTTCACACATCGATGTAGCCGAGGCTCATTTTCCTAAAGCAAGATGAGCTCTTAAACAGAGATATCAACCACATTTAGAGTATCTTTATTTACAGACTAATAGGCAAGAGCAGAACTTCTGCATTAAAAAAGAAGAAGGAGGAAAGAATGGAAAACCCTTCCAACCTCACAGTGTTAATGCTAGCTTGCTAATTCATATCTCCTTAAACAGCCTGCATCCAGCTGTTCCAATTTAAAGTCTCTGCCATTTTTTTTTGAATGCAGAAAAAAAAATCTGAATTAAAGATGTAAATAGAATACTTGAGCACAGGACAGGAAGGTAGTACCCATTTTTCAATTTGATAAATGCAGTTAATAAAACCATGTAGCCCTAAAATGCATTGGTCTGAGAGAAGAAAATAGAAATTGAGGAATGCTGCTTTTAAGTCAAGATTAATTACTAGGAAACAGATCAGCAAGTTTTTCAGATGTGGAAGGGGATCTGGGACATGCAACATTTTTCCTCTGCTTTGAGTTGCAAATATGTACATATGTAAGAGCTAACAAACTTCATAAATAATATCACAGACACTACTTAACTCAGAGAAAGAGTGTGACTAGTAACCAGCTCACCACAGCCTAAAGGAATTACTGAAATTTGTTTATAATTAACCAGAATCTGCTCACAAAATAAAAGCCAAAAAGGCTCCTTTCCATGAAATACTAGTATAGTTATTTCCTTAATTACTGAGGCAATAATCCCACATGACTACTTTTTTTAGTCCTTAAAAATCAGCATTTGTAAACATTCAAAATTTCAATTACCTCAATCTCCACTGTCAAAAATAAATGATATGAGAATTCAGTGATGTTAAGTAGAACTCTCTGTTAAGTTTACGCAGTTTTAAACGGTGATTTTATATTTCCAAATACCTCTTTCGTGATACGCAAGCTTGAAGAGAAAACTTGCCCTGAAATGAAGACAAAATAATAATAGAGAACGTCTGTCTCGAACTGCCAGAATTCGTTGTATTAAATTGTGCAAAAATAAACCGGATGGAAATGGAGCTAAAGTCACTACAAAGGAAAATGTCCCAAAGAAAGGGGGCAGGGGTGTAAATGACAAGGGCTCACTGAGGGGCAGGGCAGACCCAGAGACCAGCAGAGGTCAAAGAACCAATGTGATTAACAAAGAATTCAACAAAAAGGCCTTCTTCCTTTACAGCAAAGAGAGTTCATAGATCTGAGTTGAACCAGAACAGGGACTGGAGGGAAGGGGATAAAAAGAGGATTTTCTAAGTCTGCTGAACAACAAAAAACAACAGGGATGATGATGTTGATGAAAGAGAGAGGTAGAGGTGAACTCTCGAAAACGCCTCCCTCCCTTAGAAAAGTAGGGAACACCTGCTCTAAACCTGAAATCACAGAGCAAGGACTTTGGTTACTGGCATGAGTAATTCACACACGTTCTTTATTGGTTAAACCACGCTAGGATATATATTTGTCTCCCAAAACATAATAAGTAATTTTCTCTAAGGCATTCATGCTAGATTACTATTTTTTTCTTGCTTCAACAGTTAAATATTGTAATTCATAACTACAGGTTACCACTTCATTGCTTTTATTTTAATACCATCTCCAGAAAAAAAAAAAAAAACGAAACTACACAGTATTTATCAGTAAGCCAGAATAAGTGCATGTAAATCTACTTTGTAAATCTACCTTTTTCAAGACCGATCTTGTAAAATAAAAACACTCTCGCATACACACGTACAGACACACATCTGGTTAAAGCAAATGAAATACGCTACTCCTCTACAGCACTCAACCCCAAAATGACAAATAAGTAGCCACTTGTGAGACAGAAACAGAAACAAAACAAATAAACAAAGCCACCACTACTCAGAACAGTTCCTTCTTGGTAATTAAATGAAATCCCGCACAGCTACAAGTGATGTAGGATTTGCTTCATGTCTCACCCGACCTCCCTAGACCTTTTTTCTGAATTCACCACCACCAATGTTTTCAAAAAAAAAAAAAAAAAAAAAAACAAAAAACAGAAAACCATGCATCTCCCCCAACCCCCATACACACACACGCACACATGCACATTTTTTTTGTCTTTCCTTTTTGCAACTGAAAATAAAACTGCAGCTTAATGCTAATGAACCAGGTCTTGCCTAAACTCCCACTGGAAATGCAAGCACATGTACTATAGCAGTGCAAGATTATTCTGCCACAAGCATAATCACCTTACACAAAATGCGATTACTCTGGGCTGCAATCTTTATCCCCCAAGTCAATTTATTAATCAGAGAGAAAGAGAGAGCGAGAGAAAGAGAAACAGAGAGAGAGAAAGAGAGAGAGAAAGAGACACTACCTACCCACAAATACATCATCATCTTGAAAGAGAAATCAAGGGCTCTGTCAGCAGACAGAAGTCTCCTTACTTCACCAAGAGTATCTGGAAGAAAAACTGAAACCAGTGGGTAGAAAATCTTGCCTTTTCCTGTCAAGTCCTCAGAGACCCTCTTCTTTCCTTACACAAGGTTTGGTGTGCTTGTTTATGAGTTTATGAGGATAACATTCCTTCAGTGGCACTGTATGTGATGTGACTTGCTTCTGGCTGCCTCTCCTCTCTCTCTCTCTCTCCCTCTCTCTCCCCCTCCCTCCCTCCCTCTCTCCCTCCTTCTCTCTCTCTCTTTTCCCTTCCTAACTCTTGCTCTTCTTCTCTTTTCTGTCAAGCTTGCTTAGGTAACAAATTCTTGGCTTGGCTGTTTAATGAGCAAATCCAGACACTTTAGGCGGCCAGCCACAGTGGCGAAAACAAAACCTGATGATACTGGTAATATTCATAATACTAGCGATGGTGTGATCATAAACAGACAGGCACTACACCATTTCCTGATGGCGGGTGGGAGATTCACGGAAGTTCCCACCGGTGGAATTTACAGGAAGGCGGCCAATCCTCTTGAGGCAAACCCATCTGCACAGAGCCGGTGACTCTGGGAGGCCAGCAGCTGAGAATTTTTTTAAACTCAAAGTAAAGCTCCAGCCGCAGAGAAAAGAACATGTGCAGCAACCCGGCTTCCCCTTTATCTCTTTAAATGTACTTCAGATAAAAGCAGCATCCAGTCAGGTCAAGGCCTCCCCAGACTCATTACTCTTCACACCACACAGCTCAGCACACTTGTCTACAGCCATCTACCGACGCCACGGTGTCATTGCGGGCTCAGAGGCTGCGGTCCTGCCCGTCGCTGCAGCTGCCGCCTGCCCATCTCTGTGCAGGGCTCTCAGCCAGGGTGTGGACCGGGAAAAGGGAAGGAGGGCCGGGGGGATGGGCCGTCAGAAGCCTGTGTGCCAATTCAGCAAATCAAAAGCAAAAAAACCAAGCCCCACCAACTAAGCTCAGCAAATGGAAAGCTTCAAGAAGACTTGCTAGCATAAATCTGTAGCTTCCTAATCTAAGGATGAAGATGATACACACGCCCTCATTAGAAGACCAGATTTTAAAGTGTGTGTGTATGTATGTAAGTGTGTATACATTCTTCTCTCTCTCTCACTCTTTGCAATCGCAGACCTAGGAAATTTTGCAGCGTGCATAAAACTTGATCGTTTCAATAGGCTCTCCTTACAAAATCCATCGGCTTCGATGCACAGCTAAGATTTCCTGAAAGTATCCAAAATTTTTTTCTATAAATCACTTCTCCTTTATTAGTTTTTCTTTTTAATCCATTTTAAATTGTATGCTTTATCTTGAAAATTATCTCCATTACTGAAATACATCATGAATGAGAGGATGGGGAATGCAATTTGCCCGGCATATTAATTGGTGCAGTGTTCAATTATTGATATATGGATAAAGAAGAAATTAATATTAAAACAGACAATGTACAGAAGGGGAGAGGGGGAAACATTATCTCTTGCTCAGGTCTGAGTTTTGACCATTAGTTATATTTTTACATGGCACACAGATAAAATTGCTTAACCGAGCCCCTTGTTGATTTAAATGTTTACCTAAAACTGCACATGGCAAAATGTCAACCTAAATAATTAAAAACCATTAGGTGAATTGTGGAATGATTTGCAGCATGAGACAGGTGGCAAGTAACCTGTTAAAACAGACTATAGGTAGTCCCATCAAGATGCACACTGGCCAAGCATGTTGGAGAGAATTACCACCAAGCCACGCCATAAAACAAGCAGTGAGGGAGACAGCCTCAGAGCTGGCTATCTCAGAGAGGTAAGAAAATAACGACACAGCCCCCAACTGGAAAGTTCTCCATCAGGCATGTACACTGACCAATCTGCTTACTACATTTTAAAGCCCATGAATCACAGCAAACAGGATCAAGAATGAAATCACCAACCATCCTGCTTTGATGGGGCAGAAGGGTTTCCTGGGATGCAGGATTTTCAATGCTAAAACCAGGACCGTCTGAACAAACTAGGATTGATTGCTTTCTCCTACTTGGGAGAAGTTCTGCACATACTTTATCATTACAGTGAAGACAAAATAGAAAATTCATCTTTCTTATGGTTTCTGGTGACAGAGATCACCCCCGGACATGATCTCCACTAATTCTCAATTTGCACAGGGACAAAATGTGCCCTTTTTGGATAGGAAAACTTAGGGAAAAATAAGCACCCTACTCTTTAAAAATTTGCATGCATATATTCATTCATTGATTCCACAAATATTCTATTGAACACCTGCTCTGTATCCATCTCTGTGGAGGCACTCAGGATGCAGTGATGGTGAATCGGTAATGCAGACGTTTAAACCCATGGCCAGCAAACACCCTGATGGTGCATTTCATTTGGCCAATATATCGATACTTTTTTGAAACATAACTTATTTGCTGATATTTAAAAATCAAGAGATTTCAAATAATTTGCACATTTTTTTTTTTTGAAGTATTGGATGATCCAGCAAGGTATGGTCTACATTTTCATAGTGATATCCATGGGTCGGCACTGAGTGGCAACTGTTCTCTTTAGGTGACAAACATGTTCCAGTTCTCTAGTCCACACCAATCCATGGGATCAGAGGTTATTTGGCAAGTAGAATAACCAATTTTCCTTTATAGGTCTGGCCCTTGTAGGCATTTATGTTTGTAGCCTCTTTATTTGATTTGAGATGTAAGTACACACAAGTACAGAGACACACACACACAACTTTAGATATGACGTTCATATAGAACTTTTACAATATAGGCCGGGCGCGGTGGCTCAAGCCTGTAATCCCAGCACTTTGGGAGGCCGAGACGGGCGGATCACAAGGTCAGGAGATCGAGACCATCCCGGCTAAATACGGTGAAACCCCGGCCTCTATTAAGAAATACAAAAACTAGCCGGGCGCAGGTGGTGGCGGGCGCCTGTAGTCCCAGCTACTCGGGAGGCTGGAGGCCGAGAATGGCGTGAACTGGAGGCAGAGCTTGCAGGTGAGCTGAGATCCGCCACTGCACCCAGCCTGGCGCCAGAGCGAGACCCGGCTCAAAAAAAAAAAAAAAAAAAGAACTTTTACAATATAATACTTACTTTATCTTCCATTCTGAGTAAGATACTGACACATTAGTGAGATGGATGGATGGATGGGATGGATGGACAGAAAGATAGATAGATAGACAGATACATAGACAAATGGATGGACAGCTGGATGGCTGCATGGATGGATGGATGGATACATAGATAGATAGATAGATAGATAGATAGATAGATAGATAGATAGATAGATAGATAGGACAGACAGGCAGGCAGGCAGGCAGGCAGGCAGGCAGGCAAAGATTGCCAGCTATAGACATGAGAGAAAGGAGGAGTATGAACACATCATGCTTGTGCATACATTTTACATTCACTCAATGCTCATTTTCTGCAATGAGAGCTACAGGTCACCTATCCTACATTAGGGAGAAACCTCATTTCACTTAGGGCAAGTGAGCACAGGAGACCAATCAGCCTCTGGTCTTTGAAGTTCAATTTGAAGAAATGTATCACCACCTCTGAAATCCTTTAGCCCTCTCACATGGTCACTGAAGTCAGTTATGAAGCAGCACCTTCACATTCCCCTTTTTCTTGGGGCATTGTTGCATGGAGCTCTATTTCTTACAACTGGCCTGCTGAAATCAAGGGAAAAAATGGGTCTCTCTAAGTAAGACGTTACTAGGTCCATGCAAATTCACATTTTCTTTTTTCTTTAGTGAGATTATTTATTCAAATATTAATATGCTTTTTCCTGTCCACAATTTTCTTTCTTCCCTCCTCCACTACTCCCCCACATATATGTGTGTGTATATGTATGTATTTCATACATATATATTAGTTCATACATATATACACACACACACATATATATACACACACATATATACATATATAGTCCATTTGACCAGCACAGTGTTCTGTTTTATTTAATTGCATCTGAATGTCTCTGGACCTGAATCATGTGCTCCTGTCTACCACAGTCCTTCCATACCTTGATTGTATTATACCAGGTCTGCCCCACACATTTATTTACCCATGCTTTGCAGATGTTTGATCAGAGAAGCCCATGGATGGGATCAGGGTAAGTGACCTGAAAGATGATCATCGGGAGAGTGTTAGGGCCTTTAAGAGGTCACAGGGTATCAAGAATGTGAGTGGCGCAAACAGCTCTGGGTCCCAGGAAGAAAAGAGCTGCATGGTGCCTCTAGGTAGGCAGGATGCTAAGTGACAGGGTTCCCAGCTTCCCCACAAAGTCACCATACCTGAAGATGGTAGAGAACCAAGTGAGCCACCAAGCCAAGATGCGCTATGTGTACCTAAAACCAGATGTCACCATGGCAACCGCTAACAACTGACCCATGCCTGGTGCCTTCTGGGCACCATCATCTCCCATGCTCTCGCACATCTCCAGGAAAAGGGAAAAGAGTGAAATAGCTGAAAGTGAACGTTTTGCCTGATAGGGACAAGAATCTGGATTTAAAATTAGACTGATTAAAAATGAATAATGTAATAAGTTGTTTCTTGTGCATCTGAGTTCGTAGACTGAGTTCTCTTACAAGCTCTGAGAAGGCCAACAAACAAACATATTTGATCTACAACGAGGGGTGTACACAGTCTAGACTTCATGGCCTCTGATACACCAAAGGATTGGTATGTGCCATTTCTTGTTTTTTTAAAATATTTAATCTTCAGCTTCTGTGAGCCTAAATGAGTCTCCTGCTTATGCTCTTCCTGCCTCTGCTCAGTTTGCACCCATTCATTCTCCCACCTGCTTGAACATGTGGTCCCTCTGCAAAGGAATGAGATTCGCCCTAAGATGGAGAAATATTTTATCACTGTGACACGAGCAGGAGACAGCTATTTCCCATTAATCAAGCGTGGGAGGTGTTACAATCCCTGTACTCTAGAGTCCAGAGGTTAAACAGACGGAATGGAACATTCCGTGGACTGTCCCCTCAGGGGGTGTCAGCAAATTATTTCTATGTTTGAAATTCTGCTCATAACCAAATGGATGATTCAATCAATTCCTCAAACCTTGTTCCTTGAAATGAGCAGAGTGACATTTTCTATTTACTGCCACCCCCAAAAACTTCCATTTAAAATCATTTTAATAACAAAGTAAATATATCCAAATATTCAATTCAAAACCATTTTTTCCCCATATTTACAAGCAGGCTGGTAGGTCCAGAGCTGCTTTCACAGTGGAAACATTTACAACTCCTGTTGTCAGGCTTCAAGATAAATTATTTTAAAATAATTAATCCAGTTATCAGTTATCAACTCAACACAATAATTAATCAATTGCAAAGCAATAGCCTGAAACCAACATTGATTAAGCTACTGGTGGCCTATCTGTTTCAGTGGCTTCTGATCTGCTACAGAAATTGAATGCCATTGTGATATATTAATTACATACAGCAATCAGCATCCAACTTTAAACTTTATGAAAGAAAGTCTTCAAGTCTTCATTAAAGAGTTGTGTTACTAAACACTGGACTGAATGTGAAAAATGACTTGATAAACTCAACTGAATCAGCGCTGAAACCTTCTTTTTAAAATTTTTATTTATTTATTTATTTATCAAGACAGGGTCTCACTCTGTCACCTAGGTGGAGGTTGGATCAACAACCATCTCCCAGGCTCAAGCAATCCTCCCATCTCCACCTCTCAAGTAGCTGGGACTACAGGTGCATGCCACCACATCCAGCTAAATGTTTGGTATTTTTGGTAGAGGCAGGGTTTTCCCATGTTTCCCAGGCTGGTCTCAAACTCCTGGCCTCAAATGATCCACCCGCCTCGGCTTCCCAAAGTGCTAGGATTACAGGCACAAATCACCACGCCCAGCCTGGAACCTTCATTTAATATGTGTTTATAGGACATCACTTGACAGTATATTCTGTACAACTGAAGCTCCTGAGAAGGTAGATTCATCCTGAACCATATGTCTTCAATGTTGCAGCAGCTAAAATATCCAACCAGAAGGCTGGAGTTTACCAAGATAGATAACAGGGAATTTGGATACCAAGGCGTGATCTCCAGAGTGGTTCTCCCAGATTCTGCAAATTGGGGTGGTTACCACCGACCATCACTATGAAGCAGACAGGGTGGGAGGAATTCAACCACTTCTTCCACTTTCAACCACATGGCTGCTCATTTCCAATTGTGATCTCTCCGGCCACAGGAGCAAGTGCAGATTTTTCTCCTTTAGGAGAAACTCCAGCCATTTCCACTACATTATCCCAAACTCCGCTGCCTGGAAGAAATATTTATGGCACTGAAAAGACTGACCTCAACAGGAAGATGGTTAAACATATTAGTTCATCAATAAAAGCAATCATATTATTGGATTCTCCAGACAGGTAGTGCTCAGATCATCCATGTTACCAAGGCCAGGGTCATCAGTATAATTTTTTAAAATTATTCATTATGAAATATTTAAAATATATAATTATTATGAAATATGGACAATAATAAAACTATCATTTCACTACCCAATCCTAACTTGAGATATAAAACACAGGTGTAGTGAAATGATCAATTTGTATTGAGTCAATGAATAAATTAATTAAAAAGGATATAAATAATGTCCTCCATATAAAAACCCCTGCTACTCCCATTTCCATCATTAGTGAGAAGTAAGTGCTTCTATTTTGCTAGCCTTGGAAGGTGAATTTCTCTAAAGCCAGGAACATCTTCCCTTTGATCTCCCCATGAGGAGTGGCCAAATTATAATAGCTAAGGTTCAGGACACAAACACACAAACAGGTTTAATGAACATTATTACCATGTTCTGCATCTTAATAAGGCCAATGTGGGCCAGGTGCAGTGGCTCACATCTATAATCCCAGCACTTTGGGAAGCTGAGGCTGGTGGATCACTTGAGGTCAGGAGTTCAAGACCAGCCCAGCCAACATGGCGAAACCCTGTCTGTACTAAAAATACAGACATTAACTGGGCATAGTGGTGTGCACCTGTAATCTCAGCTACTTGGGAGGCTGAGGCAGAAGAATTGCTTGAACATGGGAGGTGGAGGTTGCAGTAAGCCAAGATCATGCTACTGCACTCCAGCCTTGGTGACAGAGACTCTCTCTCAAAAAATAAAATAAAATAAAATAAGGCCAGTATGGCTAGGGCCAGCAACTTGCAAGGGCTAAGGAGGGAAAGTGAGGTAAAGACCAGTTCGTGCAGAGCCTTAGTTATCAAAGATGTGATCTGTGTTTTGCTCCACAAGCAATGAGAAACTGCTAAGGAAAGTCAAGGAGGGAATGATTTATCTCAAAGGCTCCCTTGGTCCTAAGGATAGATTGTGGCCTTGAGGCAAAGTGACAGTGAAAAGGCCAGTCAAGAGTTTGTTGTGGTCTTCCAGGCAATGAACGATGGTGACAGCTTGCACAGGGAGAGATGGAGTGGGTAGAACTATTCAATGTCATCTGTGATGGGAAGCATACCCTAACACCCAGGGTTCATATGGCAGCCAATCCCAAAATGCCAGCATGCAGCTAGAAAAATAAAGTTGTGAGTGTACCCCAAGAGAACATGGACCAGGATAAGAGGCTACGAAGACAGCAAATTGCTGAGGAATCTCTGAACAGGTCAGAGAGCTTAAGTGACTACAGGGATGGTGATCTGCAAACTTTATAACAAACATGAAGAGGAAAAATACACATCCCCTAGGGACTGAGGCTCTGTTAAATGTATTCAGTACAAATAGTCATTACTTTGGCATTGAAATCACAGTGAAGGCAGTTCTGCCAGGATAAAGACAGGTTACTCGTTGCTAGGATTTAGGAAGTTGAAGAAGGTACAGAATGATAGGCAAGGCACTGGAGGAAATAATCTATTTACGCCAGTGTTCAACAATCTGCTGAGATATTGTAGTCAGAATCCCGAAAATTGCCTGTCCACGCTGCATGAAATCAGAGGTCAGTTCAACCATTCTTGTGACTCCCCAAGACAAATGGGAATGGGACATTTTGTTTACTTTTTTGACTGAGGAATAATATTGATATAGTAAAGTATACTCGTGTTTTTCAAATTGTGGTAAAATATATATACCATGAATTTAATATTTAACCATTTTAAATGTGTAGTTCAGCTGCATTAAGTCCATTCACATTGTTGGGCAACGATCACCGCCATCCACCTACAGGACTTTTTTTACATTACAAAACTGGAATTCTATACCCAATTAATAATAACTTCCCATTATCACCCTACAGCCCATAGCAACCATGGGGTTAAAGCACACAAATCTTAAGTGTACAGTCTGATAAACACACACAAACACCACCCTATGTAACCACCACCTAGATCAAGACAACAGCTTAAATATCTCAAGTACCCTCAAAAGCCTCCCTTTGCCATGCAGGAAAATGTTTATTTTTCACTCTCATCTTCCTAGTTCTCTCTCCATCATAATGCAAAAGCCTTTATGAGGTACTTATTCAAGATGGCATTTTATTTTTCTTTATACAGAGGGAGAGAAACAGATGTGACACCACCTCTAAATTCTCCAAGAATTTACAACCCGAACTTGACAAAGAAGGACTCTGAGTTGCTGAATGTCTCCTTCTATTCTTGGGACTTGTGCTGCATGACAAAATGCAGGTATGCAGTGTAAACTGTGGTTCTGCTCATGCAGAACTTTCCGTATGAAGCATTCCGTGTTGTTTTCTTTGTTGTACCTGCTCCTCTTCTTTTAGGAACACACACTGGTCTCCTCTTAACAACCCTCCCCTGCTCAACCCTCAGTTTGCAGGCTCCAGGTGGGGCAGAGCCAGATGCATGATGAGCAAGTCAAACTGGGTTTGGCCAACAAACATATGCAGTCCCGGGGCCATACACGACGGTGCAGAGATAGGAAGTGAAGTCAGTGAGTCTGATTATAATCCTACAGCAACAGACCCTGCATGGCCCCTGCCGATTGAGAATGGTGCACCATATGGGATAGATACATGCAAATAGAGACTTCGGGCTATCATGAGTTGAACCGTGTTCCCCCCAAAAAAGATAAATTGAAACCCTAACTCCCAGTGCCTCAGAACGTGACCTCATTTGAAAATAGGGTCTTACTGGGAGGCTAAGGATGGTGGATCATGAGGTCAGGAGTTCCAAACCAGCCTGGACAACATGGTGAAATCCTGTCTCTAGTAAAGAAAAATACAAAAATCAGCCGGGCATGGTGGCACATGAGTCTAATCCCAGCTACTCAGGAGGCTGAAGCAGGAGAATCGCTTGAACTTGGGAAGTGGAGGTTGCAGTGAGCCGAGATCGTGCCATTGTATTCCAGCCTGGGTGACAGAGTGAAAGTCTGCCTCAAAAAAAAAAAAATAAATAAAATAAAATAAAAAATAGGGTCTTGGCTGGGTGTGGTGGCTCACGCCTGTAATCTCAACACGATGGGAGACCAAGGCGGGTGGATCACTTGAGACAAGGGTTTCGAGACCAGCCTGGCAAACATGGCAAAATCTTGTCTCTACTAAAAATACAAAAATTAGCCAGGCATGATGGCAGGCACCTATAATCCCAGCTACTCAGGAGGCTGAGGCAGGGGAACCCCTTGAACCCAGGAGGTGGAGGCTTCAGTGAGCCAAGATCATGCCACTGCACTCCAGCCTGGATGACAGAGTGACACTCCATCTAAATAAATAAATGAAGCCTATGGGGTTGGTCATAAACAAGAGAAAAAGCCATTTTACAAAGACAACCCATTTCTGGGTTAGGTCATTTCCTAAGGTGGTTTCTAAACCAGCTTTCCTGACACCAAAAAAACCCTGTACAGTGGACATCAGCTGGTTTGCCTATTCAGTGCTCCTTTCTCCTTCTGCAACAAAATGATGGCTTTTGAAATCCAGAAACTAAAGATGAGAATGAATGAACAGTGGATTTACCGACCTTTCTCATGAGCCAAAGAGGAGGAGGAGCAAGTGGTACAGAGAAGTACAGGCAGGAAAATCTAAAAAGGTGCCTGTCTGTCTTAACGGTGATGGACGTAATGCTCCATTCACGGGGCCTCAGAGTAACTCAGGAGACAGCACAGCCCTTGAGTTTACTCTCTCTCTCTGTTCGGCCTAATGAGTTGAGCAAACACTTTGACTCCTCAATAAAAGCACAATCTCAAGTTTCATAAAAGGGATACAAAGTAGCTAATGGACTGGGAGAAATTGGTTGTAGCTGGAAGCACATCTCAGAAGTACATTTTGTTTATATTAAAACCTCATTTAAGTATCAGTTCCAGGGAAAGCTGCTAACGGGGCAAGTTTAATATGACTAATACTTGCACAACCCCAGAACATTCCATTTCCATCAATCTGAGAGAGATAATTTTAAAAACATTTTAAAGTCACTAATATGGTAAGATGCTACTAATACGGTACAAATTATAACAAGAAGGCACAAACATGATACTGGATATTTGCTGAGGAACTTAGCAGCAAATTTCATCATTGTACTAATACGATGACAGGTTGCAAATTCCAGCATTCCACTGTACCATATCCCCATTAGTCCGTGTTTACGATGTTACAAACGGCACAGTTATTCACAGATTAGTTCATCTTTGAGACTCTGTGCTTTTGATGCTAATAAATGTAGTAGCTTCACCGCCTACACTAACCTGAAATTCCCATTTTGACTTTCGTAGGAAAATTCATCATGTAAAACTCACTGCAGTTTGCAAAACAGCATTTACTTTGGTCAGTTACACATGGACATCACCGATATATTTTGAAACAATGGGGCTGACAGGGCCTTGCCCGCCAGTGCCAACATTCCCCCTCATGGACTGTCTGAACAAGGACTAGCCTGATTGGAGTGCTGTGTGTGCAGCTGGGAAGCCGCTTACTCAGAGGACTAATTCCCCCAGAGCTAAAACTCCATAGGCCTTGAAGAGATTTCTGGGCAGAAAATTATAAGTGCATCAGGAGAAGTCTGTGCAAAGAAAATCTCTGGGGTCTCGTCCACTAACTAAATGGCCCCGTTCCAAGAAATCAGACGGATGTCCTTGCCCACCTCTGCCACTTACACCCAATAACACAGCACATTTCCAAGCTGTCCCAGAAATACAACGTTAGAAAATTATCAGAAAGTAAGTGTTTAACTAAGACAACAACCAGCAGTCTGCTCACTGGTCTCCAGAGAGGTGACACCACTTAAATTGTACAAGAAACTGTGTCATTATCCCCAGGGCTCACACAAGCTATATGAGTGGGCACATCAACCATAACATTGGAATAGAACTTTAAACTGGTGATTTCACATGATGCATACACTGTTACAAGTGAACATCTTGGTTAGAAATGGGAAGGTCGTATTTAGAATTGTTTACACTTTGTGTTGTTAACCCTGGTTAGCATGATGGCGTATTATTAGGAGGAAAAAAATTTCATGTGCAAAAATAAAGTATTCCTAAAGCAACAATTTGAAGAAATTCAAGTATCTGCAGGCATCCCACAGGTGTTCCATTTGAGTCAACTGAGAAGGCATATGGCATTTTTTTTTGTATATTAGGCATATGAAAATATTTTACACTTACTAAGAAATCTGTTATATCCTATTTTCTTAACATTTTTCTCAAGCATGGGACTCTTCTTGGTCTTTTCTTTTGCTGGTTTTGACAAAGACTTGTGTAAAAGAAACAATTTCATTTCTACTTAATTCTACTATAAAGAAAAAAATGGCCGGTAGCAATGGCTCACACCTGTAATCCCAGTACTTTGGGAGGCCAAGGCAGGTGGATCACGAGGTCAGGAGATCGAGATCATCCTGGCCAACATGGTGAAACCTCCTCTCTACTAAAATACAAAAAATTAGCAGGGCATGGTGGCGAGCGCCTGTAATCCCAGTTACTCAAGAGGCTGAGGCAGGGGAAACACTTGAACCTGGGAAGTGGAGGTTGCAGTGAGCCAAGATCGCGCCATTGCACTCTGGCCTGGCAATAGAACAACACTCTGTCTCAAACAAACAAAAAAAAAACCAAGTGTGAAGATAAATAGCAACTGACACCCGATGTCAGTGTGGGGGACTGATAGGGAAGTGCAAGGACTGTGGCAGAGTGTAGTATGCCTCACTCAAATAAAGCCATGGTTATTCAGTCACAAGAAATTGTGTCCATGTTGAAATGCAAGTCCAGGGCGGGTGTGGTGGCTCGTGCCTATAATTCCAGCACTTTGGGAGGCTGAGGCGAGTGGATCATGAGGTCAGGAGATCGAGACCATCCTGGCTAACATGGAGAAACCCCCGTCTCTACAAAAAATACAAAAAATTAGCCAGGCATGGTGGCGGGCACCTATAGTCCCAGCTACTCAAGAGACTGAGGCAGGAGAATGGCGTGAACCCGGGAAGTGGAGCTTGCAGTGAGCCGAGATCGCACCACTGAACTCCAGCCTGGGGACAGAGCAAGACTCTATCCAAAAAAAAAAAAAAAAGAAAAGAAAAAATAATTAAAAAATCAAAAGAAAAAATGAAAAAAAAAGAAAAAAGAAAAAGAAATGCAAGCCCAAAGTTGTGTGGGCTTTTATTTTTTAATATTTATTGTTTTAAAGGGAAGCCCCAAAAAATCTAGGTATTTCTGTAAAACCTCCAGATTCTTAAATATTTGCAACGTTTTATCTTTCTTTCCCCTAATCATATATGCTAAGAGACACTGTTCCAAGGCAACACAGCAACTGAAAGTTTTCCACTTCCCAGCTCTTCTCCTAGAGTTCTTTTGGGCAACCTGTCAGTGCTCTATAAATAACTGTTAACTAAAACCAATAACTGCTTGCATTTGAAGACTGTTTGATCATCACTGAGCAATGAAGCCCTTTTACTGTTGGTACCCAGGAGAGGATTCCCTATCTATGCAACTATCACTGCAGTCTGTACCTATGCAACAGAACAAAAGCAACTTGTCTGTAGTAAGAGCAACTCCACAGCCTCAGCCCCATGAGTAGCACATTTCAAATAACATGGAACCTCATCTTGGCTACTATCGAATTTGCGGTATGCTGCTTTTACGCTTTGGGGAGTTCCTTTGCCCCCTTTTTCTCTTTTTCTTTAATTCTCACTCTTTGACTTCCCTTTGATTCTACTCTCAATGAGCTCCCCTACCCCTTTCTAACCTCATCACTTCCAATCCCAGAAGTTGTCACAGTGTCTCACTGGGGGATGGCTTTAGAGGACTTAGTTACCTATACTCATGACAGACAGATGTTGCACAACAGGCAAATATAGATCTCTTTCCAAAAGAAAAATGCATCTGTGTATCTTTGGTTTTAAGCATTTCTTTATAACGTTTTCAGATATAATTTTTCCTTATATTTATACTGCTTGCTTTTCCCCCTCTCTGGAGTACAGGCTGATATTTTAACCAAATTTGGAAAACTTTAGCTTTTATTCCTTAAAAGAGTTTTTGGTCCCACCGTCGGTCTCTTCTCTCCATTCAGAAATCCAGTTATATGTATTTAAATGCTTGGTATTTCCCATAAATCATTGAGGCTTTGTTCTTTTTTTAAATATTTTTCTTCTTTCTGTTCCTCAGTTCTATTCTTTGCTATCTTCAACTTAACTGGTTTCTATATTCAGCATTTTACAATCTGATGTTTACATTTTAGATATATACTATACTCTTAATTTTATTAGCTTGGTGCAGAAGTAATTGCGGCTTTTGTCATTATTTATTATCATTTTAATGGCAAAAGCCGCAATTACTGTTGCACCAACCTAACAGAATCTCAGTTTGGTTCTTGTTTATGGTTTTCATTTGGTTTCTGAGACTTCCTATCTGCAAACTCACCATGTCCATCCTTCCTGTAAATCCTCCAATATTCCTAACAGTTATTTCAAAGTCCTTGTCTACTTTAATCCTAACATTTGGGTCACCTCGTAGTCCCCCTTCTACTGACTGTTTTTTCTCCTAATCAGTGGACATTTTCCTTAAAAGAGACAGAAAAACAAATATTGTAGGCTCTGTGGGCCATATGGTCTCTGTTGAAACTGTCCGACCTTCTCGTTACAAAAGTAGCCGTAGGCAAAATGGAAACAAATGGGCATGACTATATTCCAATGAAATAAGAATGTTTACAGAAACAGGGCTCTGTCTCACAAACTGTGGCTTGCCAAACCCTGCTCTAGATTGTCAGTCAATTTTTTTTCTATTCTACACATCTAGTATTTATTTACTTGTTATTTTTATGAGACAAGGTCTTGCTCTGTGACCCAGGCTGGATGGAGTGCAGTGGTGAAATCACAGCTCCCTTTAACCTCCCGGGCTCAAACAATCCTCCTGCCTCAGCTCCCTAAGTAACTGGTACCAAAGGCATGCACCATTGTGCCTGTCTAATTTTTGTGGGTTTTTTTTTTTAATTTTTTATTTTGTAGAGAAGGGGTTTTGCCATGGTGCCCAGGCTGGTCTTGAAGTCTTAGGCTCAAGTTCTCCACTCACCTTGACCTCCCAAAGGGCTGGGATTACAGGTGTGAGTCACCACACCAGCCATGGTATTTATTTTTTATTGTGCTACTGGACATTTCAATTGTGTGGATTTCAGTACATAGAACGAACTGTAAGGGGTCTGAATTATATTGTCTTTCCTTAAATGGTGGTTGAGTTTTGTTCTGGGAGCACTCAGCTAACTCACACATGCTCTTGACCCTGTCAAGCTCATTTTTATGCGTTGTGGGGAAGGTCTGCTTAGGATTTGTCTATCGTCACGGGGCATGCCCCTTACTATAGGGAAGAGATTGGTTGACATTTTCTGAAAAGAGCCAGATAGTAGAAATTTTAGGCTTTGCAGGTAAAATACAGTCTCAGCCACATATTATTATGCTGTAATCATTTAAAACCCATTTTAATTGATCACAGACTGTACAAAGACAGCCCATAGCCAGATGTTGTCTGTAGAACATAATTTGCTGAACCTTGCCCTAAGATACACACTTTACTCCTAAAGTCTGATCTTTCTGGAGTCTCAAATGAATGCCTACAACCTGTACTACCTCTACCCTGGCCTCTGCGTCACAGTTAACCCTCCCTGTGAGGACTCACAGAGCCTGACCCTGTGCATAAGTGGCTTATTCCTCAGCCAAGAACCAGGGCATGGAGACTTCTCCCTCCTACACAGATGTGCTCTTTCTAGCAACTGGTTCCACAAATTCCAGCTATCTCATCATCCTCAATTTCTAAATTCTTTATCTCAGTGCACCTATGTTCGAGACATTCCTCCCAGGAATAAAACTGGGTCAACGGCGGCTTCATCTCACATGTCTCCAATTCCCTGAAGGATCACAACTCTGTGTTGCTTGGTACCCATTGCCTGCAAAATGATGCCTCCTATATTTTAGCTAGTATTAAAGTTGTTTATGGTACAAGTTATTCTGCCACAGCCAAAAGCAGAAGATCCTCTGAAATATTCTGAAATCCAGTCCTAGGGCAGCTTTCTAGAATAAAGGTTATCTTTTAGCCAAAATATGTTATTGGTGCATACTGATGCTTTCACTGTATTAACAACAAAAAACAATAGCCACTGGTATTTGCAAATATGTATTAATATTTAGTTTCTACTGTGTTATAGGCAGTACAGAGTAAAGAACAAAATAAGCATTGTCTTAGCCTTAAGGGGAGTCAATCTAAAGGGAGTGGGAAGACAAGAGAGCTAGAAACCACGACCAAGTAAACCACAAAACAAACTAGGGGATAACAGATTGTGGGTGAGTGTAAGGAAGGTGATAAGCATTGTAATGAAAGTGACGAATGAAGAATAAGAGTAGCATTAATTAAGCTTTTAAAAGGTCACTCTGGCCCTAAGGAGTGAATAGAAGGTTGAGTGATCATAATTTATTCTCCAAACCAGGACTTTCTTGGGAAAGAAGCAATTGCTATTAATAATAATACCAGGACAACAGTTGTAACTACTATTGTTCCAGGAAATGCAAAGTATACATTTTCCCTAAAAGGGACAAAGACTAGAAAACAGGTCAGAGAGTTGCAACGCTATTGGAATAACCTAGATGAGAAATTGTGACGACTTCGAGTAGGTGTGCAAAAGTGAATTTTGAGAGGAATTCACAGACTTGAGAGATATTAGGAATCACAAATCTAAAGGAGAAGGTAGCGATGAAAAAAATGTAGGAGTGAAGAGCAACAGCTGAGTTTCTGGTCTCAACAAGTGAATTAGGAGCTGTTGTAAAAAGACACAATAAGGGAGGAAGAGCAGATAAATGTGCACGTGTGTGTGTGTGTGGAGGATACAGATGATGAGAGTGAATTTGGGTATATGAAGTTTAAGATGTCTAAGTGATATTTAAGTTAAACAGTAACTTTTTATGTATAAGGACCTAGAATTCAGGTAGTATTTTAAAACTGGACATATATATATATACACACACACACACATACACACAAACACACGCACATATAAATTACTCAGGTTATGTGTATATATATATATACACACACACATGCACACATATCTGGGCAAATTAGTGTTGGGGTCAGTTGTGACCCCAATAACAAGTTGTGATCAAGTGGTAGTTGCTTTCAAACCTATTCAAAAATCCAAGAATTAGCAGATACATAAAATATAGTATGTATGTAATATAGTATATGTAATAAAATATAGTATAGTATGTACCTACATATACTTTAAATGATCTGCCACAGTTCCTGCAGTTAGGAGGCTAGGAAGAGTAAGAATATCCTTTTCTGAGCTTTTCTAACACCTCATTTCATGACTAACAAATGGCATTTTCTCTTTCCTTGCATTATAATTACATATACCTACCTTTTTGCACCACCTACTAGAATGCACAGCCCTGGACAGCAAGACATTACTATTTTCCTAGTGGTGTGTATAGTATATGCTCAATAAAAGCTTTTAGACTAATGTAATTCCTCTGTGATACCTAAGAAGCAATACTAGTCAGAACGGAAGCTTAAGGGTAGCAGCTGAGAAGCTCCACTTGTGAAGAAGTTGTAATGTGTTAAGCCAGATGGGACCCTCCTTTCTCAGGCTCTGAGTAAAGACAGGCTTGTGAAGGGCTATGCTGTTTTTTAAAGTTCATTTCTCTTAATGGCAAATGTAGCTTGAGGACAACTTGACAACACGCCACTCTGGGCAAAATTGCATGCACTAAGGATTTTCCAAATTCCAAGCTGAGTCCTGCTTACTAGCTCATGAACCCTTCCCCTAACCAGCAACCACAGTCTTGTCAGCACTGATTTTGTCAACCTCGGTCAATCTGGTGTCTGTACAGTTTGGTTCCAATTTCTCAATCTGCACCACCTGAATGGCTAAGGGGAAGGAGGATGGCTAAACCTCAATTCTTCAGTTTGAGGCCAGTTTTGGGAAACATTCTGGCCAGGAATCTCTTGGCTATTTAGAAAATTATTCTTCCTAAAGCTGTGCTCCCAAATCACTTCATGCCAAGGGAGATGGCTCTGCATTAGAACATTTAGGAGCAAATAAGCAAACCCAGGTTAATCAAAACCACTTAAATGTTAACTCAGCTATCTTGAAAAGAGTTCAATGTTTAATTCAGACATCTATAAAAACATCCCTTTGGCATAAAGATGTCAAGACACACATGCAATCAAGATTAAGAATACATAACCCCTGAAAATAACACCACAAAATTGCCAAAAATATTTAAATCTCTAAGTTGTTATCAGAATAGTCTGTATGTGCATATATCTGTGTATGTGTGGGTGCATCTGAGGCAGGCAAGCTTTCAAAAATCATGCCTCCATGTTCTCTATCCAGGAAAGCATCTATATGGTTAAAAGCAACCTGCAAATGAGAAACCACACTGAGGCAAGTATAAATGAGTAGAATGTGGCGGCAAATACATCAGTCTCCTCACACGTCAGCAAGACATTGTGCCATCAAAACCCTGTGCTCTGATCACTCGGTCAACCCAACTCAAGTTTTTTAACTTTTGGGAAATGCACCATGAGCACACGATCAAGCTGCAGTTGCTTTCAAACCTATTAAATAATCCAAGCATCCACATCCTACAACAGCAGTGACATACTGTACAAGGGAGGAAAAAGAGGGGGAGGGACAAAAGACTGATGACAAAAGGATGATGATGAGAATATCCACCGCTCAGAAAACCTTACTTGATGGAATTATTAGGCTACGCTGTTTCTCATTATGGTGAATGTACTATTTAATTTTGATTTCCCTGAAAGCAGAGCTGGCGTAAAATCCAAGTGCAAACTGTACATTTTAGAGTGATGCAAGAGAACATCAATGGGGAATGGAAATTGAGACTTGGATAGGAGGAGAACAATTAATTTTTGTTAACAAGCAAGTGCCCACTATGGGCAACTGGGGCTTAATCCCACCGTGGAGCTCTGGGAGATGGCAGAACACACTTCAGTGCTGTATCCTCGCTCTAGAGTATGAGGAAGCTGAGGCACGATCCACTAAGTCCCCATTTATCCTAAGTTGAGTGCTTTTTCCAGGGTTGTTAATTCCCTGATGCTTCTTGCTTACTCAGTCCGTGAAAGGAATGTGTCCCATAGCCAGAAAAACAGCCCTTATGAAGAGGTTCAGTGTAAAAGCACGCGATCATGTCTTTTGCAAGGACACAGATGAAGCTGGAAGCCATTATCCTCAGTGAACTAACACAGGAACAGAAAACTGAACACCGCATATTCTCACTTACAAGTGGGAGCTGAACAATGAACACACAGAAACATGGAGGGGAACAACACACACTGGGCCTCTTGGGGGAGAATGGTGGGAGAGAGAGCATTAGGGAAAACAGCTAATGCATACTGGACTTAATACCTAGGTGGTGGGTTGACAGGTGCAGCAAACCACCACGGCACATGTTTGCATATGACACAAACCTATACATCCTGCCCATGTATCCCAGAACTTAATAATAATAATTTAAAATTAAATAAAAGAAACTGAAGGATTAAAAAAAATAGGTTCATAGGTGTTTTTCATAGGCAGCCTTTAACATAAAGGAGTGGGTGATAAAATAAAATGTCAGGGATCTGATACCATCTGCTACAGACATCTCCCAGAATCTTTAGAAACATCCATTCACTCATTCATTCATGTGTTTTACTTAGCACTTCGGTGACACATAGAAATGCTTCTTGTTTTAATAATTTTTACATTTCTACATTCTCATTACCTTACTTGACACAGTTTGTGAGCAGAAATCAACAGAACTAGCAGGCAATAAAATAGTTACAGGCCGGGCGTGATGGCTCACACCTGTAATCCCAGCACACTGGGAGGCCGAGGCGTGTGGATCACCTGAGGTTTGGAGTTCGAGATCAGCCTAGCCAACGTGGTGAAACTCCATCTCTGCTAAAAATACGAAAAATTAGCCAGACGTGGTGGCGGGGACCTGTAATCCCAGCTACTTGGGAGGCTGAGACAGGAGAATCTCTTGAATCCGGGGGGCAGAGGTTGCAGTGAGCTGAGATTGTACCATTGCACTCCAGCCTGGGAAACAGATGAAATTGTTTTTCAATTGTGAATTGAAATTCAACAAAGTGAAATTCTGTCTCAAAAAAAATAAATGAATAAATAGTATCAAAGAGTCAGTGACATTATGGTAGACATTCCAACAATGCTTCTTTGTAACCGCTGGACTTAAATGGTGAAACAATGAATGCCAGTAGGGACTGTGAAAAAAGAGGTTCAAAAGACAGGCAGGGGTGAGTCCTGGGCCAATGGCCACCCTGGGCTACCTTGGATGGTAGTTCTGAATGCTCTGGCCTCTGACTTTCGATATTTTACATGAACATGGAGGTGGATCATCCCAGAACACAAATCAAATGTCTGCAGTGTTTGAATACACATGGAGAACCAGTCTACCGAGAGTGGGGATACTACATAAACAGTGTGGCACGATTTTGGACCCAACGATTTTGGCTGGCTGATGTTAGATCTACGTATGCTATGTTACATGGCAAACAGGATTTTGCCAATGGAATTATACTTATGGATCTTAAAATAGGGAGATTATCCTGGATGATCTGGGTGGACCCAACGTAATCACATGAACCCTTAAAAGCAGGACAGAAAGCAGCCCGACAGATACAACAGAAGAAGAGTCATGAGAAAGTCAAACCATGAAAATGATTCATTAAACCATGGCTGGCTTTAAAGATGAAGGAAGGAGCCATGAAATATAAAAATATATATATGGCCCCCTCTAGACACTAGGAATGACCCTCAGCTCACAGCCAGTAAGAAAACAGGGACCTCAATTCTATAATTACAGGGAACTGGACTCTGCCCCCAATCAGAATGAGCCAAAAAAAAAAAAAAAGTATTCTCTCCTAGAGCCTCCAGAAGAAACACAGCCTTGGCGACATTGCAGTTTTACTTCAGTGAAATTCATGTTGAAATTCTGACCTAAAGAACCGCAGAATAGTAAATTTTGGTTCTATAAACCACTATTTTTGTGTGTGTGTATGGTAATTTGTTAGGGCAGCAATAAAAAACTAATACATTTCAACATGAGTACCAACTGTGAACTAGTCGTTTCGGCAGCCTGGAAGAACTTTGCTTAAAGTGAGCTTTCAAGATCACCTTCTGGGTTTGGTTTAAGGATCACCTGATCAGTTCTCGGGGCCCATGTCACAAGCATGGAAGGCTGGGGTTGGCATATGAGCTCCCCCTCAGATATATGCCTGCTATAGATTCTGTGTGTGTCCCTTCAGCTTATCTTATTATTATTTACTTACAGTAAATGCTCTGTGTGCATAATCTGTTAATGTGTGTTAGAAATATAAAGAGGCACTTCCATGTGTCTTTGGAATGAAAAATTCCACAGTTTGGTATACAAGCTACCACATGAGTGATCTGTTTTTAGAAAATAAATGGTCTGGGTTCAAAATAAGTAAACGGCTAGAAACAGAAGGATTCTGCCACTCACTGGCTGGGAAGACACAGTTGACATCAAATGTTCCTCTTGTAGAACCAAACCTTTGTGTTTTCTTTCCTTTTCTCCTTGGAAAATTCTGGCATACAAAGAAGAAATGATTTCAACCACCAATCCACTCAGTGACTGCAGTCCTGACTGTGAAGAGAACTTAAATTAGAACACATAGATTTCTATAATTGCTGCTATAGTTGTGGAAAAATTTCTACACTTTTAACAAAAACACCTCCCGCTTTATGAGTCAGGGTCAAGAAGGTAGATGTTAAAGAATTTAACTGGTAGCACCTAAAACTTTGCACATAAAATACTCAGCACATCTGGTAGCTATCTAAATATCTAACTAACCAGGGGAGGCATTTTCCAGCTGTCATAGTTGGATCCTGCAAAGGTTAGGCCTCAATGCTAGGTCTAACCCCAAAGTCCAAAGTAATAAAATACCACACCTTTCTCATATCTTAGCCTCACAATGGGACTGATCATTTGAGTTCTTTTCCTCAAAGCAAATGCATTTTTTTTTTTTTTTTTTTTTTGAGACGGAGTCTCGCTCTGTCACCCAGGCTGGAGTGCAGTGGCGTGATCTCGGCTCACTGAAAACTCCACCTCCCAGGTTCACGCCATTCTCCTGCCTCAGCCTCCCGAGAAGCTGGGACTACAGGTGCCCACCACCATGCCTGGCTAATTTTTTTCTATTTTTAGTAGAAATGGGGTTTCACCGTGTTTGCCAGGGTGGTCTCGATCTCCTGACCTTGTGGTCCGCCCGCCTGGGCCTCCCAAAGTCCTGGGATTACAGGCGTGAGCCACCGCACCTGGCAGCACATGCATTCTTACCTTGAGATAAGGCAATCTCAGTAGACATCGACGTAGCCTACCATGTTTGTCAAAACAAGTGAATATAGACATAGGTTCAATTCCCAGCTCCACAATTAGCTATGGTTGTAACTCCATTTTTTTTTTTTTTTTTTTTTTTTTTTTAGAGGGAGTATCACTCTGTTGCCCAGGTTGGAGTGCAGTGGCTGGATGTCAGCTCACTGCAAGCTCCGCCTCCTGGGTTCACACCATTCTCCTGCCTCAGCCTCCCAAGTAGCTGGGACTACAGGCGCCCACCACCACGCCCAGCTAGTTTTTTGTATTTTTAGTAGAGACGGGGTTTCACCGTGTTAGCCAGGATGGTCTTGATCTCCTGACCTCGTGATCCACCCGCCTCGGCCTCCCAAAGTGCTGGGATTATAGGCATGGTTGTAACTCTTAACCCCGCTTTTTCTCTAAGTGTGAATTAAAGAGACTCTGTGCACTAATATGTGAAATGCTTAGCATGTGTTTGTGCCCAATGACTACAGGCTTTAAGGTTCTCATGCAAATACTATCAAACACACTAAAGCGACTCAGATGTTTGCATAACGTTTTTTCCACCTTGGAGTGAATTCAACCATTTCGATTAGTCAATAATAGTTTTTTGTTATTTCTTATTCTCTGGGTATAGGGTTTTACACAGGTGACTGTGGGGAAAAAAACACAAGGGTTATGGCCTTACACAGAAAGACGTGTGCTCCAGGAGCTCACTTACAGGGAGCATCTAAAAAAATTAAACTCATAAAAGCAAGAGTAGAATGGTGACTACCAGAGGCTGGGAGGCTGGAGGATTTGGGAGATAATGGTCAAATAATACAAACGTTCAATTAGACAGGAGGAATTACTTCATCGGATCTTCTGTGCAACATGGCGACTACAGGTGATCACAGGGTATTATATTCCGCAAAACTGCTAAGAGAGCAAATTTTAAGTATTCTTATCTTAAAAAAAAAAAGATAAGTACGTGAGGTCATGCAATGCTAATTAGTTCAATTTAGCCATTTCACAATGTACACGTATTAAAGCATCATGCTGTATACAATAAGGATATACCATTTTTATTTGTCAATTTTAGAAAAATGGTTTAAAAGAGGGTCAGCGCCTCAGATAGATGGCATCTTTGCTACAGAAGAAGGCTCAGGAAACCCATGCAAAATCATGAAGCATGTGGACAGAGGAACTAGGCAGGGTGTGTGGAGATGATGCTGAACACGAGTGGGGAGGCGGAGTGTATCAGGGGAAAGGTGGCACTCAAGGCGAGACCTGCACGTGAAGAAAGCAGATTACCTGGCTCCATCAGATCATCTCTAAAAGGACCACACAAGCACCTTTTACCTCTGGTAGAAGAAAGCTGGACAGAAGCAAAATTTCTAAGCTAGGGGCATTAAACCATGAAACATTAGAATGCATTCTTCCAAACACCAGTTGCTTGCTCATTTAGGTAAGGTGACAAATGAGTCTCCATACAGAATTGGTCTCACAGGAGGCTGTAAACTCCAGAGATGAAACCAAGTAACACGCTGTGACTCACATACTCATCTGTTCCTTTCTCCGTCCATATCGACCTATAGAGGATTGCTGCGTCCATCTGATTTGCTGTATGTGGTGGTGACACAGAGGGAGCCAAGGATGCCATCTCTGTCCCCAAATGGAGTCCACTACTTCTTAAGCAAACAAGAAAATGCACATACACAGGGACTATGATACCATAGCTGGTTTAACATGGTATTTCAAGAGGGCAATAGGATTCAAAATATGTAATTAAATCAGTGGAACTAATACACATCAGGATGAACTATCAACTTTTGGGGGCTTTTGTTTGTTTGTTTGTTTGGTTGTTCATATGCTTTTGATTTTAGTAGCAATGTATTTGATCCTCACGAGGCCTTGAGGTGTGTTTGCTGGGGCTGCTGTAACAAAGTACTATGGACCAGGGAAATGAAACAACAGGAATTTATTTTCCCACAGTGCTGGAGGCCAGAAGTCTGAGACTCAGGTATCAGGAGGGTTGGTTTCTTCTCAGACCATCTTCCTTTGGCTTGTAGGTGGTCATCTCCCTTCGGGTCATGTAGTTTACCTCTTGTGTGTGTCTGTGTCCTAATCTCCTCTTCTGTTAAGAACACCACCCGGCCAGATGTGGTGGCTCACGCTTGTAATCCCAACACTTTAAGAGGCTGAGGCTGGTGGATCACCTGAGGTCAGGAGTTCAACACCAGCCTGGGCAACATAGTGAAACCCCGTCTCTACTAAAAATACAAAATTAGCTGGGTATGGTGGCGGATGCTTGTAGTCCCAGCTATTCAGGAGGCTGAGGCAGGAGAATCACTAGGAGGCGGAGGTTGCAGTGAGTGGAGATCATGTCACTGCCCTCCAGCCTAGGCAACATAGTGAGACTCCATCTCGAGAAAAAAAAAAAAAAAAAGAAAAGAACACCAGTCATACTGGATTAGGTTCCATCCTTATGGACTCATTTTATCTTCATCTTACTTATCTTTTTAAAGACTTTAGCTTCAAATATAGTCACATTCTGAGTTACTGGAGGCTAGAACTTCAATGCATGACTTTTGTGAGGACACAACTCAGCCCATAGAACATGATAATTTAGTATAGCTGTTCCTCCATATCCATGGTCCTTGGTGTCAAGACTTCATGTGAATACCAAAGTCCATGGATGCTGATATAAAAGGAGGTCTCTGATATAAAATGGAGTGATATTTGCATATAACCTATGCACATCTACCCATATGCTTTAAAACATCTCTAGATTAGTTGACTACCCAATGCAATGTGAATGCTACATAAACAGTTACTATCCAGAATGTTTAGGGAACGATGACAAGAAGAAAAATCTGCACATGTTCAGTACAGATACATGTGTGCGTTTGGGATTTTTTCTTCCCCTAAATATTTCTGACCCACAGTTAGTTGACTCTGCAAATATGGAACCTACAGCTATGAAGGGCCAATTGTATTCCTAGGGTGAGGCTGAGACATCAAAACATTTTACCAGTTAAATTTGAAAAGCACTATTCTCAACTCTCATTCCCACGTGAGAAATGGGTTAAAAATAGATAGTGCCTCGGTTCATCTCCAGATATCTGATCCAGTAGGTTTGGGGTGGAACTGAGGAAATGGCACTTATTATAAACATTTTCAGTGGCCGTTGAAGGGTACTCTGAGAAGGAATAACTTGGCAGAGAGACGTGATGATCCCATAACATCACAAGTTCCTCTGACACTGCTATCTGTTTGATACTGATACAGATCCTTTATCTGTGGGCACCTGGGTGGTCCCCTGTGGTTGGGGGGAATATCTTACTCATACAGGGAAGGACAGGGTTCCAAAGACCCTGGAGCATAGACCTTTCTTCCTGTGCCTCCCTGCTCTTGATGACTGAGAATTGAGCCAAAAAGATGTACAAATTCAGGTAAGCATCTAGCCCTGCATGTGCCTGAAACCAATAGCTCCTTTCTCTTAGCTGCCAATACATAAAGTCAGTGCCAATCCACAGAGGCATCAGGGACGCATAGCAGGGTATGATGAAGAGTTGGCTTTTAGCAAACCTTTAACCAAACTCTTGGCTCTGCAGTTCTCCAAGTTTAGCACATTTCCCCAGTATATCAAGAGGGATTCTTTGATCACAGGATAAAAAGGAGTAAGTCTGACTAACTTCAGCAAAAAAAAAAAAAAAAAAAAAAAAAAAAAAGCGATCATTTGAATGAGATGAGGTAGCTTAAGGGATGGATGGATGGATAACCAGACTTAAACATAAAGGTAGGAATGAGGATGAATCTGACGTCTAGCCCTGGGAGCAGTCTCTTCACTCAATTTCACCAGGATATCACTACCGAAATGAATCAACTCCAGATTTTCAATCATGCTTGTTTTCTTCACCATATTTAGCATTACTCTACTCAATATTCAGAGTCTCAGGAGAAAGAATTTCAACAGTCCTGCCTTGGCCATATCTACACCTGATGGCTAGGGGCGGGTGTCTTGATTTATCGTCGCTCCAAGACTGCACATGTGAAAGAGGAAATGTAACCCGAATAGAGTAACAAAGTACTAGCTACCATAGGCAGAAATGTCCGTTGGCTGCAACACAACAAGAAAGCATGTGCTTGCTATACCCACGATTCATCCACATACAAAGCATAGGCTAAAGGAAGTTTATCTATGTCCATGAAGGAGGACAGAAGGCTTTGCTGTCTCATTGCCATTTTTCTTAGGACCATCTCGGGTTTGTCTGCATCATCAGGAAGGAAGAGTTTCCTGCTCGTTACTCAATCCTGCTGAAACTTGCCTCTTCCTACCCCCAACTAGAGGAAGCTAGAG
The DNA here is from genome assembly GCF_008728515.1 of Papio anubis. NCBI lineage: Eukaryota > Metazoa > Chordata > Mammalia > Primates > Cercopithecidae > Papio > Papio anubis. The sequence continues at coordinate 66,898,686 of NC_044993.1, forward strand.
ACGCCCTATTTATTTGCTTCCTGCCCTATTTCCGTTGCCTATCAAGTATTTTTTTTTTTTTCTCCTGGAATGGTATTTAGACCTCAAAGGAATAGAGCAGGAAGACAAGTCCTTGCCGAGACATCAGTCATAGAAATGAAGAGTAGCTATGACAAATTAAAATGTCAGCATTAGCGATTTGCTTGGAGCTGTTTGATACAGATTTAACGATAAAGCAAGAAATGGGGATAGATTTGCCCTGGAAAGAGGCATGATGACTGGGGATAATAGGCTAAATTAAAGCAAGGGAAAGGGAGAATGAATATTAAGCCAAATATCCTAAATGTGTTAACTTTTGAGTCTTCTCCATATAAAGTGTTTAAATGCCTGGAGCGACTCAAATAAAGAATTAATTAACATATATGTGAATTATAAGATTCAGCATCAAAAATGAAGGACAGTGGATACCTGTACACTTCTTTATTTAATATTTCACAATGAAGTTGGAGAAATTAAAATCTGTGACTAGTCAGCTGATTTCTTGACCAGAATCAATCAAGAAGTTGATTTCCTTGTGTTCATCAATTAATGTTCTTGCAAAGACTGGAGAATATATAAGCTCTGTATGGAACAGGTCTTGTGAAGACAACATTTTAAAAACATGTTAAATGTATTTATGAATTTCTTATTTTAGTAGAGAAGCTGCCCCTGGGGATTATATGCCTGCGTTCCTGCAGCTTCTAGAAGCAGAGAACTAATTACTTTGGGGGCAAACTCCCTCTGCTTGGAGAAAATCACAAAGGTGGGACCATTCGTTACGTGAGATTAAAGCAAGCAAACTTCTGCCAGTTTTTTCCTTGTATGCGTGTGCGCGCACACACACACACACACACACACACACACACACGAGAACATACATGAAATCTCATCAACCATGAAGATCTCAGGCCTGAACCCTGAGAGTCCTCTCTGCAACTCACCACCTACCTGGGATCTCTGCTAATCCCTGAGCTGATCACTGAAGTCTGGCTTTAGCTGATCATTTGGAAAGCTAATGCAAAGAATGGTATTCATGCTTACAGAGGGATGCTACTGAGGACAGCACAATCCAAGGAAGGAAGTTACTAGGCTTTTCTTAAGACAGGGAAGAATTCTGGAACAGCTGAACAACAGTTTGCATAGGACAAGCACCAGGATGTATACATGGAAATGTCACCCTCCTTGGGGAGTCCCAGAAATTACTTGCTGGGGGATTCAATAAAAAAGGATAAATTTGTTCTTCCATTATAGACAGATGGGGTTCTGAGTCATTAGGGTTGGAACATAAAAATAAGCATAATTTTATTTTGCGTTTCCAGCCCTAGTTGTAGCTATTCTATTCTTTAAAAGTCATTTCATCTGGGAATGGGAGAAGGTACTGAACTGGAAGTCCTTCAAGCAAGGAATCACTTTTAAAGTGATACAGAAGTAACTTCAATCTTTTGTTTTAATGTAAAATATATGAACATTCATGCGTTTGTTGATCTTTGATGTGAGTCTAAGGCCTTTTCTTTGAGTGATTTCTCTGTCGATAAAAATCCCTCATTATCCTTCCCACATACACCTCACTAACATTTCAGTCACCAGCAGGGGTTGGCTAACTATGACCCACTGCCTGTTCTTATAAATAAAGTTTTATTGAGACATAGCCTCAATCATTCATTTTATCTATGGCTACCTTTGTGCTACTATGGCAGTGTTGAGTGGGGGCAATGGAGACCCTATGGCCTTCAGATACTAAAATAGTCACAATCTGGCTTTTTTCAGCAAAAGTTTGCTAACTCCTGGTCTATGGCATCAATTCTGGGTTTGATTAAAGTGGAATGAGAATGTCAAGACACACTGAAAAGAATCTGACTGCAGGATCTTTCCAGATTTCTGAGGGTTTTTTTCCACGAATATTTTACAGTCCTCTCACCCACAGCTAATCAAAATAATTTTTGAATCCTGTTTTCACACAATGTTTCCAAAGCATTTAGTTTTCATAGAAACAGCTCTTTTTCTTACTGCACTCATTTTTCATCAGTTTACATAATATTCCACTAAATAATGTAATTACAATAAAAAGTGCAGCTGGCAGAAGCAGCCCTGGGAATAAATACAACTGACTCTTGGCAAGCAGACACCGCAACGGGTGAAGAGAAAGGTAAACTTGTACCAAACAGTCACTGCATAGGATGCTGTGCACATCTGCCAATATGTTTTAAAAAGAGATGGGACAGTATGTATTAATCTGGTACGTTTGATAAGTGAAGGTCAATTAGGTAAGCTTCTTCTGTTCATACCCTTTTACATAGCATCTCTTGTTTCTCGTATTCATCAGTTTCAAGTTGGACATTTTTTGCCAATGGTTGTCAATGATTATTTGACAAATGTGTGTCTTTTCCACTAGCCTGTGAGGTACAAGAGAATAAGAACGGTGCAAGTTTTAGTATATTATTATACCTCTACTGCCTAGCACAGTGACTGGCATATGGTTGTGCTCAGAAAATATTTCTTGAATAAATAACTGAATGGAAGCAGGCATTTCTGCAATGAACCATCTTAAATTATAGTCAGGAAGAACTCATGGATCTTGTGAGGTCTCACCAAGGAGTGGGGAGAAGGGGGGCTTACATTTTCTCCCATGCTATCATAAGAGCCACTAAGGAATGAAAAGTTGGGCTTTAAAAAGCAGGGAGGGGTAAGACACGGCGGGGGAAGGTATCTCTGATTCTGATAGCTCAATTCCAAGGCAGTCGGGAAGTTTCATTATCTGATGTCCAGATGAAGGCGATGGGTTTAAGCCAAGATGATCATTAGCAATTTGCATTATGCCATCCACATCACTCTTATATCTAGCAGAAATGAGAAACTCGCTTCTAACTGGCAAATTAAATATTGATAATGCAGATCTGCTCTACAACCTCCTTCACAAGGCGGGTACCATGATTTGAGTATTTCTAAAAAAACTCAGTCATTTGCATTCCGGTATCACAATCTCTGTCATAACTGTGGGCAATCTGTAACATTATGAAGTTAATATTTATCTTTAAAGCAACCCATTTTTAACTTAAATAAATGAAACAATAAATGGAACATAAAATACGATATGTGCCAAGAAAACTTTGTATTGCCACTGCAAATGAAAAACCAATATCAATAGTCACACATAAAAGTTAATGAAAAAAATCCATTAATATCCAACAATAATTAAGAACCTTTTCTATTCCAGACACCTTTCTAACAACCCCACATGCATTAATTATTTTAATCTTTTTTGCATGCAAATATACAGACACAAAGACACATGTGCATGCACACACACACAAAAAAACTTATGAAATTGGTGCAATGATTATCTCCACTACACAGTTGAGGAATTTGAGGTAGAGAGGATTTAAGTAACATGTACAAGGCTAAAAAGTGCTAAATTGCAAAGTCTAGATTTTATCTCAGTAGGCCTAGCTCCAGGCCCCTGATTCTTAACTACATTTTGCAAACAATGTTTTTAAAGTGCAAAGAGATGCTCTAGGGCTGTAGGCTCTCAGCCTGAGGCACACTCCCTTTCCCTTAAAAAGAAAGCTTAGAAAGCGTTAGAGCACTGTTAAAGATACTTTAGTTTAAACTACGAGTTTCTCATTGACATAAAAAGGACTGAGAGAGAATGGAAAGGGGAGTAACTTTCTCTCTAAGCGATTCCCCCTTTCTTAAAGACTTGGTGTTCGCCTGAAAGCTGTGAATAAGACGTGGGGTAGGTGTCTTATATTTTGGGAAATACAGAGCTAGCAGTTGGTGGTAGCACATGTATTTTCCAGGATCCTTTGTTCAACGCTGATAGCCATGTTTTGAAAGCATAGCAGATATCTATATCTATATATTCGGTGGTTTTTTATTGTGGGTTTTGTTGTTGTTGTTGTTGTTGTTTGTTCAGACAGTCTCCCTCTGTCGCTCAGACTGGAGTGCAGTGGCATGATCTCTGCTCACTACAACCTCCACCTCCCGGGGTCAAGCAATTCTCCTGCCTCAGCCTCTGGAGTAGCTGGGACTACAGGGGCCTGCCACCATGCCTGGCTAATTTTTGTATTTTTAGCAGAGACGGGGTTTCACCATGTTGGCCAGGCTGGTCTCGAACTCCTGACCTCAAGTGATCCACCCACCTCAGCCTCCCAAAGTACAGGGATGACAGGCATGAGCCGCCGCGCCTGGCATCTTTGATGTTATTTACTCAGCCAGCAATGGCTCCTTTTCCCCAATAATGAAGTCTTCCCTCAAGAGTTGGCCCTGGGCAACTATGTTTCTTCATACCATTTCCCTGGACAGATCCAATTGGCCCAGAGTGAACAACTGATCCAGACTAAGCCAATCAGGCTTCTTTTCAGGAATGTGTAACCAGGATGCACGGATGGTCCGTCCCTATACCGGTGGAAAGTGATGCAGCATACATTTAGGGGCCAGAAGGTGTCATGTGTGCATAAAGGTAGAGGGAGTCTTTATCAAAAGAAAAATCCAGAGAGGGCCCACGAAGAGAAACAAAGACAGGAGATGAGCAAGAGATATGTGGAGTTCAGACAGCTTTCCCATTCTAAGCTCTGATTCCTGGGAGGCCTGGGTGCGTGCCTTTTCTGCTTAAGAACCTGTCTCTATTGTTTGCATTCCAAATAACCTTAACTGAGAGGGAGTTATCTCCTAAATATTTTGCCATGTCATCAACTACAGAGCCTGCCCTTTGTGTTGTCTTTTCTTGTGGGGAGTTGGGTGGCAATAGATATGTGCTGTCTGTATGCTCTTCGCTGGTATTTCTAGGAGGAAGAGAAGTGAAATAATTCTTGGGAATAATACTGTATTAACAGTAGCTCACCTTGTTGACTACGAGGTCTGCATTATTATTATTATTATTTTTTTGGCAGTGCTTTAACTAAATTGTTTTATTCAGTCACCAATCCTATGAGAAAGCTATTCTCATTTTATGTATACAGTCAAGCTCTGAGACACTAAGGAGCATTTAGAAGCTGGATCTGAACCTAAGTCCACAACCAGTACTTCACCAGCCCTACCCACCCTTCCCAGTATGCTGACTACAGTGTACTTTGCCATACTGCAGATCAATATTTGAATCCACAGAACAGAATCTGGCATTCATGCATTTGGCTACTTAGTAGTTTTCTAACTGAGCTCGTTAATTAGCCCCCAAACCAACATCTAATACTCAAGCACAGAGATCCCTTTGTAATCAAATATTTTATGAGTGCTCAGAAAAGTGGGCACTGGAATCTCCCACCCTATGACCATACAATCTCCCTCAACCGGTAGATTGTTCAGGGAAACAAAGGCTCCTGGGATCATATTATTTCTGTCTTACTTGTTTATTTGTCCATCTGTTGGTTCAGATGCTGGAGAGGTAAATGTTGATAACTGGATATGGTCACTGCACAACTATCACCATGACCTGTAGTGATGCTGGAACAAGCTGGTAAAAACAGCCCATAGAATCAGGAGTGATTCATGCACAGATTCCTTAGTGAGCTCCTGTGACCATCTCCCCAGAAGAATCCAGCCAATAATGTGAATTGCAAGCTCAGAAGAAGGCTCAGTCTAGTCTAGATTGACAAACCTTGGGATGGAGGAATGAACAAGTCCCCTGTTGTGTAGTTTGCATAACAACTGAGCAATGTGAGTAATCCCAATAGTTCTCTGAGAAGAGTGATCCTCCTGTTAGGAGTAACTGGCTGATGCCCTTCTCTTGGGAAGGGTAGGAGCCAGAAAGCTCATGGACAGCATATCTGAGCTGAGCTGGTAACTAAGGTACGATGCCTCATGCCTGCTGTCCACACCTAATGCTGAGGGGATATGAGCAAAGACTATATCCAGTGCAGTCCAAATTACACAAGGCAAAATACAAAGACAGTGCCAAGATGGGTAGAAAACTTAGGATATAGGTTAGGATGGGCGATGTGACCTGTGAGATTAAAGGCTGGCAGCAAAGCATCTGTGTCAAATTCCACAAACCAGAATTCACACAGTTGCTGAGCCCATATATGTAGGATGAAAGAGAGTAATGAAAAGTAATGACAGGAAACCAGCACCTTGACAAACACAGTGGACCCCTGTGGATTCCTTTTGTGGCAGACTCCACTTGGTAACTACTCTGGAGTGCATTTTCTCCTTCCTCCAGTTTAAGTAAATCCTGTTTATGTTCAGGTGACAATGTGCCTGATGCTGGAAATGAATCATAACTGCTGCAGCCAATCACTGAGATTCCAATTCACCTTGCCAGTGACTGATGTACAGATTGGCCAATGAGATCTAAGAAAAGGGCTGCAGTGACGAATTCTGGGAATTATTTTCCACCAATAAAATGCAAGAGCTGTGAAGGAGCCGCTCCTCCTCTCCTTCCTTCTGATGAGAGTGCTGCCCTGTGAGAAAGTGATATGGGGTAGATGGCAGCCATCTTGGAAGAAGGAAAGGCCAAGGGAAGTACAGGGATTCCAAACCACTGCCCTGATACCGAAAAGCCTTTGAATCCAACCTGGAACTGGGAGGTGGAGAGTTATTTATTTTTGTAAATAACTCTTAGCTTTTCTGTAACTCACAGATAATAGCATCTTAACTGATAATACTGATATGATTTCAAGAGTATCTCCTACAACCAAAAATGTTTTGTAGTCACCTGAGTTAGAAAAAAGTTGTATATTATATTGAACTCTTTGTATTTCACCTTTGCACATTAAAGGCTATGAGAAGTCCTGCAGTTAAAAAACAAAAACATTTCCGCTTTTTTTTTTTAACATGGTATTTCCTAAAATTAATCATATAATCGTTTTAAAGACTTCTTAATATTTTCAAGATACTAAGCACTTCACAGAGTCTGTTTTGGAAAAATTAACTTAGGCTTCGTGAGAAAAAGAAAGGAGATCCTAAGACCAAGTATAGGATACGCCAATTCCTACACAGCTTGGATGAGCACAAAACAGAAATGGCAGCTTTATCTTTCTGCATCATCTGCTATTTCCAGGAGGCCAAGGAAAAGGAATAAATTTTACAACTATCCACTTATATCCCTGAATTCTGACAACAGAATGCACTAATGAAGGACCCTCAACGTGGTAACACGGCCTCAGTCCTAGTCATCTGGATAGCAAATCTGGAAATACATTTTGATTGCTGCACTTAGGACACATTCTAATTGTGGCTTGCAGACAGTTATCCTTCAACGATGTGATAACTAAATAGATTTCTATTTTTCTTCCACACTCTTTCTAAGAAAGCAAAAGGAGATTAAGGAAAATGCATTGCATTGAGATGGACAGGTATTTACATTTCAGTTCTAAATTTCTTTCAGAAATCCTTAAAAAATGCCCCCCTCAGGCCTTGCGCAGTGGCTCACACCTGTAATCCCAGCACTTTGGGGGGCCAAGGCAGGCAGATCACAGGGTCAGGAGATCGAGACCATCCTGGCCAACATGGTGAAACCCCACCTCTGCCAAAAATACCAAAAAAAAAAAAAAAAATTAGCTGGGCGTGGTGGCACGTGCCTGTAATCCCAGCTACTCTGGAGGCTGAGGCTGAGGTGATTGCTTAAACCAGAGTCAGAGGGGTTGCAGTGAGCCGAGATTGCACCACTGCATTCCAGCCTGGCAAAAGAAAGGACAGAGTTCCTTTCTTTTTTAAAATCCTGTAATAAAAGGAAGTTTTTCTTTTTGAAGTGATTGGAGGGGCTCTTAAAGACACAGATGTGAAAGGAAAAGAGGGAGAGAGGAAAGGAGGAAGAAAAAGAGATGGAAAGACAGAGAACAAAAATGAAGAGGACAGAAGAAAATATCTACAGATGAGATAGCTACCAGTACTTAATCACACTGGGGGTCTCCCAGAGGGAGCTGGACACCTGAGTCACGTGGGAAGGGAAAACTCCATTGCACTCTCTTTGGTAGTATTTAAATTTTGAACCCTATATATGTGTGCTCTATCCAATCAAATGTGCCATCTATCAATTCAAAACATTAATTCATTTAAAAAGCAAAAACAGTGACCACAAAAGTAACAACAAACAAAGCACTGGTTCCTGATATTAGAGATGGGGCTACTGGAGCCTCACTGGGGACTAATGTAAATGAACCATTATGTTAATATCAAGCCACTCCCTGCATTTATGTAACAGAGAGGGGAAGACTCCATTCTTGAACCTAACCGCGCCCCTGTCGACAATGAAGTCATCAATGAGAAATAATCCCTTAAAATGCAAATAAACCCTTCATTACCTACTGTGTCCTTAACTTGCCAGGCAAGTGCCATTTGCAATAGAGATTTCAAGATTATCTTAATTCTCAGGAATTTATCAGGGACTCCTGGAGACAAAGGCACATATTTCTCTTTATCTAGCTCTGACCTAGTTCTGGCCATCGTCCCCATCCAAACAGCAAGAGAAATCTGAAGTTGTAATACATTATTTAATAGGATGAACCACTAATTCAGACTGCAGGAAAAAAAAAAAAAAAAGGCAGTAAGAGAGTTCAGAAAAGCTTAAAACGTCTTGAAGTCTGTTCCATGAAGGAAAGGGTCACAACTAATGTTGGCACAGGTACTTGAAGGAAAGTAGGTAGAGAGGGCCATACTGAGATAGTACATAAATATGCATAAAAGAAACAGAAAACCTTAACTCGCTTTCTTGGTTTCATGCACCTGGATTCTGTTATTTTACCCAAGTACTTGACAAACCTGATGCCAACAGCAACTGTCAGACGCAAGCAACTCTACAAATTATTGCCATCATGACACTATCATTAGGTAAATGCTCTGAAGTTACAGGGCAGTGTACAAAGGTATTAGGCCTGTCTGATACATTATTCTTATTTATTAGACACCTTTGGGCACAGTGGTTTCCCGACGCCAAATCACACTGTTGTGGTTTTAAAAGCAGCATATTTCTCTAATTTTTATAACAATTTGAAAACATGGCTACAAGGCACATTGTCCAGTAAAAACTGCCAACTTCCATTAGTGACATGAAAGATAGACCAATCATAATTTGAATCTCATCCACCGAAAACATGAATTCATTTAAAAGAAAACAAATGGGGAGAAATCTCATCGTTTCTAAAAATGCCATCCCCATACCAAGAAGAATGTCCACTGAGACGCGATGAAAGCAGAACAATGTCACCAAGCTCCATTTATAACCAAACACTCCCTCCACATCTGGGGAATACTCCTTACACCGATATACCTGAGCACCAAGACAGTTTCATTTTTAAGTGGGGAAATAGAATATGAGGTTTAAAATGTTGTCTCCCTCTCCCATATACACAAATATCACTAAAACCAAGAGGTCTATAGATAACACAAATTCTCCTAGAAAACGCCCTTGACATATTCCTTGCTCACCCACCCCAGTCAACAGCCAAAGAGCATTTTAGCCACTCAGCAAACAGCCTGGTATCCATATTAAGAAGGCAGCAAGCCATCCTTTTGACCTTTGTTATTACTTAGACCTCGTGTTGTACATAAAAAGACTACAATGATGTCAAACAAATTCCAGAAGAGAAGTATTTATTGCTGAAACTAAATCAAAAAATCTATATCTACTATAATGGCACTTCAAAAGAAGATATACTGTATTTACCAGCTCAATCAATACTAAATTAGCTGGGATAAATATTTTCAACTCTACCAGTCTTAAGATGAAGTCTGTTATTTAGAATCCGTGCCTTGGGAGAGACAAGGAAATTTTTGCTTATCACACAAAAATGAGAATCAGGAAGCATTTTACAAGCAGGTGCACCTACCCTTAGCTGCTCTCTTTCACAATTCATCTGTTGTCTTGAAACCTACAAAGAAGAGAAAACGAAGGGGAAAAGTCAGAAGGCTCTGCATCAGAAAAACATGAAAGAAAACAGAAAGTTACTTTTAATTACTCAGCTCAAAGAAAACCCATAATTAATTAATTATGTATTTAATTTTTCTTTAGGGCTACATAGCTCAAGCCTCACATAGCTCAAGCCTCACTTAGAGTTCAATTGTGTTATTCAGAAGCACAGCTAGGATACGTCAGAGACTGGAAAGGGGATTAGGAGAGAGGTGTAGGAGAATGTGTGGGAGGCAGCATCTGCCTGGGATAAGGGCAGCTCCCCTCTCGTCAAGAAACCCCCCACCCTTTGCCCTGAAAACCTCGGCTTGCCCTATCTCACAGGTGCAGGAATTCCTCCATAAAGGTCCACTCGAGATGGTTGGATAAGTCAGTGGAAAACACACAGTCTTCTCTGATGTTTAGGGCCAGCAGTGTCAGCTACATGCCTTGACAACTGTTCTAATCTGATGGTAGTAAGTCCCCATAGGATTGTACTGGGGAGAATTCTGAGGTCAATCCTTCTATCAGAGAAAGAAACCCCGGTGGGTTTCTACTTTCAACTATCAGATAGAAAAATGAGTGTTAGCAATACATATGCCCTGCATTAATTATCTTTGCCCTGCTGACATGTTTTACTTAATGTCCAAGGATGCTTCTTTAGAGTGGCCATATAACTTATTATCCAAACAAGAAAACATAGGTGGGTTAAGAGGGGTGGGTGGAGTGGTATTACACGATTATGCTAAGAACACAGATAAAAAGTAACACACACAAGGAAATTTGAGATATATGGTCATTCTGTCATCAGGAGGTAGTAGACTCCACTGTGAACTAAAATAATTTAGGCCGAAATAAAATTTAGGTCTTTATTCACCTTTATTCTGTATCTTTCCAGTATTTTTTTTTTTTTAACCAATGAAACAACTCCCGACTTCCAGCACCAGACAATATACTGTAAGTTTTTGAAACTTTTACGAAGGGATATGGAGGTTTAGGAACCTTTTGATGTATATTTTACGCATTTTGTACAGAAAGTTTCTTTTGACTTTTTCTAAAACAAAAAGAAGAATCTTTACTTAAGGAATGCACCAGAGCCCAAAAATCTAAAATCAGTGCTTTTCTATGCCCTTTTACCCAGAAATATTACAACTAAGAGTAGCTCTTAAGAAAATAGACAGAGAGGCACACAAATGTTTACTTCCATGTCAATTAACAACAGCATTATTTATGAAAAAAATTATGATGTGTGATAATGGGAAAATTAAAAACATAGTATACTGATAGTGTAGCATAACATGTATCATTGAGAAACAAAGTTTTAAATATAGAGATCTGAAAAATGCTTAAAAGACACCATTTAGTTTTTAAGAAAAGAAACCACAGAAATATACAATATTAGGGTTCCTATCTTGTGTTAAATATACAGTGAAACAGATCATTAAAGAAAGGGAAAGAAGGCTGGGCGCGGTTACTCATGCTTGTAATTCCAGCACTTTGGGAGGCCAAGACGAGTGGATCACCTGAGGTCAGGAGTTCAAGACCAGCCTGGCCAATATGGTGAGATCCCAACTCTACTAAAAATACCAAAATGAGCTGGGTGGGGTGTTGGGTGCCTGTAATCCCAGCTACTTGGGAGGCTGAGGCAGGAGAATCGCTTGACCCCGTGAGGCAGAGGTTGCAGTGAGCTAAGATCCCACCATTAGACCCCAGCCTGGGCAACAAGAGCAAAACTCCGTCTTGAAAGAAAAAGAAAAAAAAAGATAAAAGTAAAGGAAGAAAAAGAAACTAAAGAAGAAAAGACTAGGACAAATACTCCAAAAAACTATAAAAGAAACTGGTACAATTCTATAAACATCCCCCCCCCCAAAAAAAAAACCACATTGAATTATACACCTGAAATAGGTGCCTTTATATTATGTAAATTATGTCTCCATAAACTGTTAAAAGATGAAGTGGGGAAAATTCATTGAGAACGGAGAGCAAATTAACAGTTGCCAGAGGACTGGGTTAATGGAAAAGGAGGAGTGACTGCTTAATGGATATGAGGTGTCTATTTGGGGTGATTAAAATGTTCTCAAACTGGATAATATTTGTACAACATTGTGAGTTTACTTAAATGCCAGTAAAATGTATACTGTAAAATGGTGAAAATGGTAAATTTTATTTTACGTGTGTCTTAGCACAATAAAATAAATGAAGTAGGTAGTGAGGTTTCGGTTCTTGATGAGATGGAGAGAAAACAATCCATCCTGCTTCCCCGACTGAACGCAGAGAGGAAATCTGTATAGAATGCATGGGGCAGCTATTCGAGATCTCCGAAAATTAAATAGCAGCAAGTAGAGGGGGAAACAAAACGACCAAAATTTAAAGTACCACCAGATAAGTGGTGAATTACCACCTCCCACCACCAATACCCCTCAGTGTGGGTGCAAGGAAGCCAAGAGCTGAAAGACTCAGGAGAAGCACTCTGGTTTTGTCTTGAGAAACAAGATACAGGAATCTTAATGCTCAAATAGGGAAAATCCCCATTGTTCTTTTTTTTATTATTCTTTCTTTTTAAAAGTTTATCTGTCCTCTTATGCTGCAGTCTCCAGGCAATCTCAGGGTAGTGTTCCTGTATAAACAACAGTGGCAAGTGGGGCGGCTGCAGACACTTAACATCTACGACTGCGGTCCCAAGAGGTTGGGCAAACAACTACCACCTCCCATTGCTTTTCTTTATTTCCTCTCTTCTCTCGACACATGGCCCTAAATGCAGACTCAGATGACAAGCATGTGAACAGAAAAATGAAAAACAAACAAACAAAATACCACCAGCTTTCTGGGTGGAGGACAAAAAATGGGGAACCCTAGAAAACAAGTATTACTTTGAAGATCCTGGAGAGAAAATAATGGGGGAAAATCACCCTCATACGGTATTTTTTTTACAAACTCTTGCACTCACCTCTTTGCTCATGTCTGTATCTGACCCTAAAAAGTTTCCATAAGCTTTGATAATTGAACTAAGGAACAGATTACTGCCCACGTCCCAGACTTGATACGTACATGGGAGACACCCAACAGAACTGATATTGGAAACAAATCCACAGAAGAAAAGCAAGAGCTTTCAGCCTGAAACCAGCAAGATTGATTGCTTACTAAAACAAACATATCAACAACTTCCATGGGATTTAAACAAGGCCTAGAGTCTCTTAACACAATATTCAGTATACCCAGGATACAAACCGAAATGACTTAGCATACAAAGAACCAGGAAAATCTAAACTTGCATGGGAAAAGACATTCACAGACACCAACATCCAGATAGCAAAGATGTTGCAATTATCAAATAAAAACTTTAAAGAAGCTGTTACACAACTGCTCCAAAGAGTAAGAAAAAACACACTGAAAATAAATGAAAAAAAAGAAATGGACAGTGTTAGCAAAGAAACGAAAGATGTAAAGAACCAAAAGGAGCCGGGCGCAGTGGCTCATGCCTGTAATCCCAGAATTTTGGGAGGCTGAGGCGGGGGATCATGAGGTCAGGAGATCAAGACCATCCTGGTTAATATGATGAAACTCCGTCTCTACTAAAATTACAAAAATAAAATTAGCTGGGTATGGTGGCGGGTATCTGTAGTCCCAGCTACTAGGAAGGCGGAGGCAGAAGAATCGCTCGAACCTGGGAGGCGGAAGTTGCAGTGAGCCATCATCGCGCCACTGCACTCTAGTCTGGGAGACAGAGCCAGACTCTGTCTCAAAAAAAAAAAAAAAAAAAAAAACCAAAAGGAAATTTTACTACCGTAAAAATAACCAAAATCTCGGACTGGGCACGGTGGCTCATGCCTGTAATCCCACAATTTTGGGAAGCCATGGAGGGCGGATCACCTAAGGTCAGGAATTCGAGATCAGCCTGGTCAACATGGTAAAACCCCTTCTTTACTAAAAATACAAAAATGAGTGGGGCGTGGTGGCAGGCACCTGTAAGCCCAGCCTCAGGAAGCTGAGGCAGGAGAATCACTTGAACCCGGGAGGCAGAGGTGGCAGTGAGCTGAGATCGTGCCACTGCAGTCCTGCCTGGGCTATAAAAGTGAGACTTCGTCTCAACAAAATTAATTAATTAAATAAAATGGAATAAAATAAAATCTCACTGAATGTGTCCAAATACAGAATGAAGACAACAGAAGAAAAAGAAGTAAACTTGAGTACATAAAAAATATCCAATCTAAACATAGAGGAAAAAAAAATGTAAGACAAAAAAAAAAAAAAAAGGGAAACTCGGGCCGGGCAGGGTGGCTCACGCCTGTAATCCCAGTACTTTGGGAGGCCGAAGCAAGCGAATCACGAGGTCAGGAGATCGAGACCATCCTGGCTAACACGGTGAAACCTATCTCTACTAAAAATACAAAAAATTACCCGGGCAAGGTGGAGGGCACCTGTGGTCCCAGCTACTCGGGAGGCTGAGGCAGAAGAATGGCGTGAACCCGGGAGGCGGAGCTTGCAGTGAGCGGAGATCGCACCACTGCACCCCAGCCTGGGTGAAAAAGCAAGACTCTGTCTCAAAAAAAAAAAAAAAAAAAAAAGAGAAACTCAGGGACTGGGAAACAAATATCAAAAGGTACAACATTTCATGTTACTGGAATTCTAGAATATAAGGATCAAGAGTTCACTGCAGAAAAAACATGCTAAGAAATAATGGCTGAAAACTTCCTACATTTGACAAAAGATATAAACACAGTTTCAAGAAACTAAGAGTTAAAATCAATGAAATCCACAACCACATATATCATTATCACATTGGTACAGCCTAAAATTAAAACACACTGAAAACAGCCAGAAAAACAATGCAATACTTGTAAAGACCCAACAATTCAAATAACTATGGATTTAAAACAAAATTCAAAGTAAACAAAACAGACAAATGAAAATCCAGAGAGATCGGCAAAAAGTAGCACCCAGTTATTTAAATACTGAAAAAATAGGCCGGGCGCAGGGGCTCACGCCTGTAATCCCAGCACTTTGGAAGGCCGAGGCGGGCGGATCACAAGGTCAGGAGATCGAGACCATCCTGGCTAACACGGTGAAACCCCGTCTCTACTGAAAATACAAAAAATTAGCTGGACACGGTGGTGGGCACCTGTAGTCCCAGTTACTCGGGAGGCTGAGGCAGGAGAATGGCGTGAACCCGGGAGGCGTAGCTTGCAGTGAGCCGAGATTGCACCACTGTACCCCAGCTTGGGGACAGAGCGAGACTCTGTCTCAAAAACAAACACACACACAAACAAAAGAACTGAGAAAATAACTGTCAACTGAGAATACTAAATCCAATGAAAATATCCTTTAGAAATGAAAGTGAAATATGAAGGTAACTAAGCAAATTCACTGCAGATGGACCTGCTCTAAAATAATCACTATAGAAAGTTTTCCAGTTAAAGAAAATATGATACGTGAAGGAAACTTCAAACAACAAGAAAAGAAGTGCTGGAAATGGAAAGGGTAAACATATGGGTAAATGTTAATAGGTGACTGTACTCTTGAGTTCATTAAAATATGTTTAATATCTTAAAGCAAAAAATAAAAAAAAAAAAAGGCAGGGGCAGGGGGAAATGCATGAAGAGCTTTTCAATTTATGGATATACAATACACAAGATAAACAAAACATAGGCTGGGCGCAGTGGCTCATGCCTGTAATCCCAGCACTTTGGAAGGCCGAGGCAGGCAGATCACCTGAGATCAGGAGTTCAACACAAGCCTGGTCAACACAGCAAAACTCTGTCTCTACTAAAAATACAAAAATTAGCTGGGCATGATGGCATGTGCTTATAATCCCAACTACTTGGGAGGCTGAGGTAGGAGAATCGCTTGAAACCAAGAGACGGAGGTTGCAGTGAGCCAAGATCACGCCATTGCACACAGAGTAAGACTGTCCCCTGCGCTCCAAAAAAAAAAAAAAAAAAGATAAACGAAACATAAAGACTAAAGAAAAAGAGACATACATGGTGATAAGTTTTCTTTATTATCTCCCATCTTTATTGAGGCACAATTAAAAAATAAAAATTATATATATTTAAGGTGTTCAACTTGGTATTTTAATGGATGTATAAATTGTAAAAACAATCACGAGAGTCAAGCTAATTAACATGGGTGATAACGTTTCTGTGTTCCAATTAAAGAGGCAAAATACTGAGTCTTGTAGACTGAGAGAAAGATATGTGTTATAATACCACCTTTAAGAAAACCTATAAAAAGTGATATGCCCAGAACAAATAATGTTAGAGTAACTGGATGTGCACCCACACACACACCCCCCTTTACCTAAACCTCACACTTTATACGAAAATTAACTCAAAAGGGAACACGTATCTATGTGTAAAATATAAAAGTAATGGCCAATGCAGCTAAAGACTGAGGGCAATGCTTCCTTCTTAATGCTTTTCTGTAGTTTTCAAATTATCCTTTGTAACATGCAGGACATTAATAATCAGAAAGTATTTTAATATCAGTACCTTGCAGAAATACAGGTGTTTTTAAAAAATGTACAGTAATAGTGATAGCATTGATTTTCCTTAATTAATAAAAAGTTTATCTTGGCTGGGCATGGTGGCTCACGCCTGTAATCCCAGCACTTTGGGAGGTCGAGGTGGGCAGATCACCTGAGGTCAGGAGTTCCAGAAGAGGCTGGCCAACATGGTAGAACTCCATCTCTACTAAAAATACAAAAAAAAAAAAAAAAAAAAATTAGCCAGATGTGGTGGCACACACCTGTAGTTCCCAGCTACTCGGGAGGCTGAGACAAGAGAATCGCTTAAACCTGGGCAGTAGAGGTAGGCAGTGAACCAGGATCGCGCCACTGTACTCCAGCCTGAGGGAAAAAAGCGAGACTCTGTCTCACACTATTAAAAAAAAAAAAAGTGTATCTTATAACTAGATTAGTATTTTTAACATCTGCCTTCAAATATTACAAGGATTTGCCAGACTCACAGGAGCACAATGTTGACACTGAAGGAACCAGGTGGCCTGCTGACCTCTGACCTGTGCCTTGTGAAGTGGCACCACACGATCATATTCCTATTGCAGACAATGTCAAATGCAAAATCCAACAGTAGCCAAGGAAATAGCTTTGCTGCCCTTCAAATGAAGCCGAATAAGGAAAATGAGATTTGGGAATAACAAAAAGGACATTTCAAGTAATCTCCATAGTAGACGTATTTGTTTTTGCTGTGTTTATTTTTCCCTGCACAGCATCCCATATTGTTTTGCTTATATTCTAGTGATAATATCCAGCTTCTTTTTTCGGGTCATGCACCTGTTCCATTTCATAAATAATTAAGAAACTGGATGCCACCACTACCACCATACTCCACCCACCGCCAACCCCTTTGTTTGGAAGTGTGAGTCTGGCCAATTTGAGTCAATTCAGTGACATACACATCTCATGAGTAAGGTGGCCAGTGACCTCCCCTCCTTTAAGTAGCGAGCATCAAATGTAGATCCATGCTTTCCTCACATCTTCCCTGAAGACAGAGCTGTCCACTGCGCAAAATGGCAGAGTCCCATCACGTGTTGTGCGTTTCGGCTGCAGCCTTGCTCATCAAACAGCATCCCAAACAGGGTGTAACAATGCTCGGAAGACTAAGTTATTGCTGCAACTAATGAGGCTCTTTAAAAAATTTCCCCATAACCATTATGGGAGAGGCTCAGGGTGCGGGGATTGGGGGGGCGGTTGGAAAAAGGCACCTGTAACTCCCTACAGTCTGTGATGAAGAAAGACCCTACCTGTGCACTCTTTAAAAGCCAGCCTTGAAACATATCTTAAATGTACACTTCATCAAATGTCATTTCATTTGGAAACTAACATGTGATATTTTTTTTCTCCCATGGCAGTAATGCACAAAACCAATATATTTTATGGCCTAAATGAAAAAAAAGGGAAGTGGAAGGTCGGGCACTGCTCCTTTAAGATGCTTCCAGAATCAAATACCACTCTCGAAAGGGCTGCCAAGTAAGCACTTATGAAAGGTTAGAAACTGAAGCAATAAACTTCAGCATGAGACCCTTTGCTCTCCTGGTTGAGTGGGATGTTTAATAGCAGGGATTCATCTTCCCCATCTCCTATCTTCATTTAGCCAACAGGGCCAAAGACGCTTTCTCACACTCAGCGTTTTTCATCCTTCTCCTGACTTTGAGTTCTCTCTTATCAGTTCTTCCCGCTTTATTCTGACCCTATTTCCAGTCTGATTTTCTCTCCCACACATCAGACTGGCTCTGCAAGAACTAGAACTGAGTCTTCCTTTTCTCGAGATGAGTATGATGTTGGAATCCACTTGTTTACTCATCCATCCTTGCATATATATCCATTTACCCACACACATACACACTCATACCCACACATGAATATATATGTACACATATATCTCAAGCACCTTCTGGATGTCAGACACTGTCCTAGGTGCCAGGAATACAATAGCAAAGAAGGCTGCTGGAGCTATTGTCTAGGTGGGGAAAAAGATGAGTCTATGGATAATTACAATACAGAGAACATTTGTACAGTGAAAGTACAAGAGGTACTCACAGTGCATAGGAGGTGGCCAAACTTGTATTAGAGAATTGAGAAAGGTGTTAGTGTATTTTGTTTGGTTGTTTTTGTTTTGTCTTTTAGACAATGTATCCAGGGAAAGAATGAAAAAAATATATATTTGGAGGAAAGGAGCGGGGATGTGTGGAAAGCTCAGTGAGATTATGGAAGTGCAATAACTGAATATGGCAAAAGAGTCAAGTGCAAGAGGGAATTGGTGAGAGATTAACTTGAACTGGGGAAAATAGGAGTCAAAAGAAATATACGACACACAATAAATAAATGGATAAACAGATGTGCATGTTTTCATGTCCACAATAATAGAATGGAAAATCCAGTTTTCAGGACAATTGTGAATCACTTAGAAGGAAAGCACTGGACAAGTTTAGCAGCATAGAACTCAATAAATCAAATCAATTGGTAGCTGTGAGTATTTCTCAGTGTTGCTGTTTTTGTAATCATTATAAATTCTTCTGAAACAAGATGGCATTTTCCTATAAACACACGTCTCCAAGTACCTAAGGTGAGCCCCGCAGTTTGCCTTTTCCTTGATGCATTTCAGGATTATCATACACATTTGAGATGTGTACTCTGGGTACTAACTGCCTAGCACTGTGCTAATGAAAGAGGATGTGTATCTAAGTGACACCTCATACATTTTAAAGGATGAGTTCGTGTCCTTTGTAGGGACATGGATAGAGCTGGAAACCATCATTCTCAGCAAACTATCACAAGAACAGAAAACCAAACACCGCATGTTCTCACTCATAGGTGGGAATTGAACAATGAGATCACTTGGACACAGGAAGGCAAACATCATACACCAGGGTCTATTGTGGGGAGGGGGAGGGGTAGGGATAGCATTAGAAGATATACCTAATGTAAATGATGAGTTATGGGTGCAGCACACCAACATGGCACATGTATACATATGTAACAAACCTGCACATTGTGCACATGTACCCTAGAACTTAAAGTATAATAATAATAATAAAAGAAATTCTTAGTGAAACTCAAAAAAATGTATAAAATAAATGACACATTGTACATTTTATTTAAAAAAGACAGGGGAGGAGTGATGAATAAAATAAAGATGATGATACAGGGTCATATGTGATAGAAAAGAAAACAATAGGGTTCCAGGGCTGCTCAAAGGAGAGGCAGCAGCCCAGCCTGCTGAAGGAGGAAAGCAGTGCAGGAGACATCAGTCAGGTGTTTCTGGACATGAGACCCTCGATGTAGCCCTTACTGAGTAAATAGGAGTTGAGCAGGCGGACCTCCCCAAGGATACAGAAACAAGATACTGTGAATGGCACAGTCAAAAGTTGGACAAAGTAAGGGAGAACACCAGATTGGGGTGTGGAGGGTGGAAGCGAAGGTACTTTGGGATTACATAACATAGGTTTTGCTCAATTTTAACTATGCTGCTAGGAAAGTAATTGTTTTAATCACTTTATTTATTTATTTAGTTTTATTTATTTATTTTTGAGACAAAGTCTTCCTCTGTCACCCAGGCTGGAGTGCAGTGGTGCAATCTTGGCTCACTGCAACCTCCATCTCCCAAGTTCAAGCTATTCTCCCACCTCAGCCTCCCAAGTACCTGGGATTCCAGGTGCGCGCCACCACACCCGGCTAATTTTTGTATTTTTAGTAGAAATGGGGTTTTGCCATGTTGGCCAGGCTGGTCTCGAACTCCCGATCTCAAATGATCCACCCGCCTGGGCCTCCCAAACTGCTGGGATTACAGATGTGAGCCACTGCGCCTGGCCTTAATCACTTTTTGCTGAAATAAATTTCACACTAACAGTCGTTAAAATGTATCCAACGTTTATAACATGTCATAAAATGAGCTAAACAGTTCCTAGTTACGAGCTCAGTTAATTCTCAGAACTTTGTAAGCAGCTGACAATTGATTTCATTGGCTGATTTGATTCTAGCTCTAATTTACAGGTAGAGAAACTGAGGCACGGAGTGAGTAAATTCCTGAAACCATAAAGATAGGAAGTATTCAAGAGGGAATTATCATCCAGATGTATTGACTAGGTTTCCTCTCTGAATCACTGTTGTACACAGCTTCCAGGGTCAAGTAAATCAGCCAAAACCATGGACACCGACATTGTTAGCCCTCCTCTCCCAATCTGTGCCTCACTTGTCCTTAGCAGGTACTCATTAGCTACTCTACCCTGACAAGATGCTGTTTACACACTTGTGTTTCTCTACAAGACATGCACTGACTAGCTAGTGTTATCTAGTTCCATAAAACACATAAATTTCCATACCTGGCTTCTTGAGGTAAGGACCAGTATAATTTCCACCAAATTAGATTTCTCTGATATCAAAGCATTGAGCCCTTCTGTAGATCCAGTTTTCTCCCCAATGGAGACTGGAGGTTCAGGATCAGACGAAGGAAGTCCAGTCCTTGTACATCACCTACGTAATGTTGGCCACATTATATAGTCTCTGCAGGCAATTTCCCCATTTGTACCATAGAGACAATATGGTACCTGCATAGTGTCTACTATTACTGTGAGCATAATCTATTTGAATCACTAAGCAAAGCACTCAGCACATTTAAAAATTCAGCCAATACCAGCAATTGGTATTCAAATTAATGAGAGAGCCAGCAGGTTTTCACAAGAAGTACTGGGTCCAATGACTGGGGTCTAAATCCTGGCTTTGTCCCCCAAGGCAACAGCTTCTTTGAAATTTCGAAAGGTTTGATACTATCTTTTTAAGAAGTGTGGCTAAATTGGTACCAATTGTTTTGAGGGGGCAGATGGCACTTATCACAATGCAGAACTTCCATTTCCTTTAATTCAATGGTTCACATTCTAGGAATCTCTTTAACAGAGCGCAAGGGCAAATGAGGAAATAAGGACAGCGCTTGTCATGGAACAGACCCAGAACTGAGAAGAATGCCACTGTCCACAAGTAATGAAATGGTTAAAAGAATTGTGGTTCATCTACATTAGAGGTTGAAAAACTTTTTCTCTTAAGAGCCAAATAGGAAATATATTACACTTTGAGAGCCATACACTCTCTTGTCTTTGCTGTAGCTACTCAGCTCTGCCATCATGCTAAAAAAAAAAAAAAAAAAAAAAAAAGCAGTCATTGACACAGTGTGTAAACCAATGGGTGTTACTGTATTCCAATAAAATTTTACTTACACGGTCGGGCGCAGTGGCTCATGCCTGTAATCCCAGCACTTTGCAAGGCCAAGGTGGGTGGATCACGAGGTCAGGAGTTCGAGACCAGCCTGACCAACATGGTGAAATCCCGTCTTTACTAAAAATACCAAAAAAAAAAAAAAATTAGCTGGGCATGGTGGCATGTGCCTGTAATCCCAGCTACTCAGGCAGCTAAGGCGGGAGAATCACTTGAACCCAGGAGGTGGAGGTTGCAATGAGCAGAGATCGCACCATTGCCCTCCAGCCTGGGGGACAGAGTGAGACTCCATCGCAAAAATAAAAAACAAAACAAAACAAAATAAAACAAAACTTTATTTACAGAATCAGGCAGTGGGCTGCCTTTGGCCCATGGCCATAATTGGCCAATCTTTGATCTACAGTATGGAATACTATGGATCCATTAGAAATTGAGTGATTTAAGTAAGGATGTCTATGACAAAATAAAACAAAAGCAAGTTAAAACAATTTTTAACCTATAATCAATTTATGTATAAAAAACCTATGCACACACACACACACACACATGCACATGCACAGAAAAATATCCACTTATACATGGAAAAAAGTCTGGAATAATAAACAACAAACTTCAGACAAAAAGCACTAAAATGATGTCCTGGGAAACAGACCAACAGTGGAGAAGAAGGGGCAGCGGAACTCGTTTTCTTATTTTTAATCTTGGATGCTGTTATATCACTTCAACTTCTTGCAATGAGCATGCATCATTTTATAAATTCATAGGAAGAGCAGCCATAATCATATAATTTAAATGGCTTCTAAGTTATAGGGTTATTGTAATAATTAAATGAGATGTTATTTGTAGAGCATCAAAGCCAAACCTGGCTTGGCACATAGTAAGTGCTGGATTAATGGTAGCTATAAAATAACTCAGCCGGGTGTGGTGGCTCACACCTATAATCCCAGCACTTTGGGAGGCTGAGGCAGGAGGACCACGAGGTCAAGAGATCGAGACTATCCTGGCCAACATGGTGAAACCCCGTCTCTACGAACAATACACAAAACTAGCTGGCATGATGACAGATGCCTGTACTCCCAGCTACTTGGGAGACTGAGGCAGGAGAATTGCTTGAACCCGGGAGGCGAGGATTGCAGTGAGTCAAGATCATGCCACTGCACTCCAACCTAGTGACAGAGTGAGACTTCGTCTCAAAATAATAATAATAATAATAACAACAACAACAAAATAACTCCCCATAGCACCAAAAGAGTAAATATAGGGTAGCTATTTTGAAAAACAAAACAAAACAAAAACTCCAATTCTGCAGGGACATTACATATTTTTGTGTGGATTATCTTCAGTAGGAAAGTAAAAGTACAAGTATAAAATAAAAAGAGGTCACTTTGCTTAGTCTGCTCCTAGGGTCTCCTATGTAATGTTTATTAGATATCTGAGTTTATAAAGGCCTGAAATCTTTGAATATAATACAGTCCTATAATGCAACGTATGTTTGTAATCATATCCATTGCTTTTTACAACTGTATCACACAATAAAGTGTGTCCTCTGAGTCTAAGAAGACAGGATAGTTTATGTCAGATAAGGAAATACAGATCCCACTACTGGTCATGGCAGTTTTTTGTTTTTTGTTGTTGTTGTTTTTTTTTTTTTTTTTGTCACAAGGGAGAAAAAGAGTGTGTTGTAGTAGTAAATGCTTAGGATTCGGGAAAGGAAGTGAGAAATAATCAATTTAAAAAATAAAAACAAAAAGTCACAACAATGACTCAAGTCAGCCATGATTAACTCGATTCTGGCTCATGTTGTATAAATGGAAAAAAAAAAAAAAAAAAAAAAAACACTTGAGAAAATAACCTGGAGAACCCACCCAGCTCTCCTATGATGTTTTCATCTTAACCTTGGGGAGGACCATTATCTGCTGCTAAAATCTTGTCTGGTTTTGAAAGGATGCCAGCTTTGGAGGGTCGAGAAAGATGGAGGAAAGAGCTTGACAAGGCTAAGTACAAAGTAGAAAAAATAATAATGGATTTGTTGTTATACGTAAACTTGCACAACAAACCCAAATGCTGAAAGCTCTAACATATTTAATTTATGGCTAACAGTCCTTAGGAATACTTTACAGAGCATATCCTAAAATCTCAAAACACTTAGCATTCTTAGCACTTGAATGACCTATGGTGTGGTATCTTCCAGGCAGGACAACTCATTTAGTGAGCACTTCTCCTGCTGTTCCTTTAAAAATCATATTGTTTGGTAATAATGGTACTTATGTCACGAGAGTCACTGTTCTGGCTGTAAGTCACTGGAGAGATTCAAGTGTTGGTTATCTGATTAAAGGGATGTCAGAGGTCAGGATGCCCACAGAACTTGAACAAACCGCAAATTACAGGTTTTAATGAGGTGTTTTCTTGGGAGGAAGTGCTTTTCACACTTGGTCTGCCATGCACCCACTTGGTGAAGACCCCATTATCAACAAAAGAAGTCCCCCAGGTCCAGGCAGATTAATCAGATACACAAACATTGAGCAAGACATGGCAGCCCCAAGCAGCACATGGCCAAGATTCCCTTCGGCTTCCCACATCTGCTTTCTGCAAGAATGCGGTCTTGTGGAGTTGTTCATTTCAGGTTTGATGCTGGTCTTGAAATGAAAGGGCTGCCCCTGGCCATGAAGAGCCTGGCTGGTCTGACACATGTAAGCACCTTTACAAGCTAAACCATGAAATGTCTTTCCATCTGATACCTTGCAAGGTGGAAGAAACATATTGCCTATTATTTATTCTAATAATAAACCATTACCCCAGGCACATTTTTATTCTCCAGATTTAATAAGGTATTTTGTGAACCGAGGCAGAGGAGGGTTGGAGAAAACAATTGCAGTTATTACAAAGATGATTTCTATTTGTTTCAGCAGCAAAAGCAATCACCATTTCTTTCCTTCATAATCAAGGGTTATAATTGCCCTCCTTCAACCCCATCCCAAACCCTTGCTCAGTCTAAGAAAATTCAGGCAATACTCACCAAAATGTCCTGGGTAACTAAAAGGGTTTGGCATGCTTCCCTGAACATGTCTCCTGGGACCATCATTACCCTATAGCCAGGAAACTCTGACTGTGTAGAATGAGCATCTCAACAAAGATTTTCCCATCATCCCCCTCTCTACATCCAGAGGTGGGAAAGAGTGTGGAGGGGAGGGTAGGTGGGGGATTTACATACCATTTGCATATCTCTAGTTGGATAGAATATACGTTCTCAAGACATTTTCAAGTGAAGACGTTTTAACTGGATTTTTTTTTTCTTTCTCAATGCATGTTACAGAGCTCTAATGATAATTTTATCAGAAGTTGATAATTTTATAATCTGCATCCCAATTAAATAGATTCAGCAGAGACACACAGGCCATGGCCTTATCAGGGCAGTCATCTTGATCATATTAATTGAGAGACATTTGAGAGGCATCTAAAATGCAGTGGTTAAGAGAACAAATTCTAAAGCCAGACTTCCAAGGTTCAAAGCTCAACTCAACTCCTTATTAGCTTAGGGACCTTGAACAAATTCCTTGCCTGGGTCTACCCATGTGCCCCACAGGTTCATCACATGATTTGAATGAGTTAATATTTGCAAAGCAATTAGAAGAGTGCCTATCACACAGAAAGCACTATATAACGTGCCTTTTCACTACAAGAAAGTAAACGGAATTCAGCAGTCCATTTGTCGTTGCTGCTGTGATTAGTTCTTCTCCTAACTTGACAGTGGACTGGACTTGCCTCAGTATATCCTCAGATGTTTAGCAGACAGAATCACAATTGTCAGAGGTGTGTGAACCAGAGCAACTCCATCTGTAGTACGGGCTGGGTGAAATGAAGCTAAGATCCTCGGTGTGGTAGTGCATGCCTGTAATCCCAGCTACTTGGGAGGCTGAAGCAGGAAAATCTCTTGAACCGGGAAGTGGAGGTTGTAGTGAGCTGAGATCGTGCTGTTGCACTCCAGCCTGGGCAACAGGAGCAAAACTCCATCTCAAGAAAAAAAAAAGAGACTAAGACCTACTGGGCTGCACTCCCAGATAGCTAAGGCATTCTAAGTCACAGGGTAAGATAGGAGGTCAGCACAAGATACAGGTCATAAGGACCTTGCTGATAAAAACAGTTTACAGTAAAGAAGCCAACCAAAACCCACCAACACGAAGATGGTGACGAAGGTGACCTCTGGTCATCCTCCCTGCTACACTCTCACCGGCACCATGACAGTTTACAAATGCCATGGCAACATCAGGAAGTTACCCTGTCTGGTCTAAAAAGGGGAAGCATGAGTTATCTACTCCATGTTTAGCATATCATCAAGAAATAACCACCAAAATGGGAAACAACCTGCCCCAAGGGGCTCATCATCCACTCTGATGAGGGGCTCATCAGCCCTTCATCCACTCCGTCTGTGAAGTAGCCATTCTCTTATTCCCCTACTTTATTAATAAACTTGCTATCACTTTACTCTGTGGACTTGCCCTGAATTCTTTCTTTCTGCTTTTCTTTTTTTTTTTTTTTTTTTTTTTTTCCAGACGTAGTTTTGCTCTTTCGTCCAGGCTGGAGTGCAGTGGTGCAATTTTGGCTCACTGCAACCTCCGCCTTATGGTTTCAAGCGATTCTCCTGCCTCAGCCTCCCAAATAGCTGGGATTACAGGTGCCCGCCAGCGCGCCTGGATAATTTTTATATTTTTAGTAGAGATGGGGTTTCACCATGTTGGCCAGGCTGGTCTCGAACTCCTGACCTCGTGATCCGCCCGCCTCGGCCTCCCAAAGCGTTGGGATTACAGGTGTGAGCCACCACACCCAGCCGCCCTGAATTCTCTCTTGTGGGAGATCCAAGAATCCTATCTTGGGATCTGAATTGGGACCCCTTTCCTATAACACAGTGGTACAAAACCAAGATTTTGAAAAATTAGCTGATGCTTCTGAAAGTTTTAGGATGGGACATTGTAAATCCACAACTACAAACTGTAGAGAATGTCAAAAGAAATAAATCATGTATCAACTACAAGACTATCATGGAAAAAAACAACATCAAGGTGAACTAAGTCCCCTGGGACCAATTTTCCAGACAAGGAAATAGGGATAGAAGGCACCCCAGGTGGACATCCCCAGGATGTCTTTCCATGCTATTCTGACTTTTGCATCTGAAGAAATCTTTACACAAGATGTCTTTTGTAGTGTTGATTTCTATGACTTTACAAAATGTCATTATTTAAGAAATGGGAACAATTCTGTAGCTTGAGAAACTTGAGGAGTATTCATTTTCTAATTTTCCAGTTCAGTTGTCTGAAAGGGTTGGCTGGGTGGTGGTGGTGATTGTTGCTGTGTGTGCGCGCGCGTGTGTGTGTGTTCATATTCTTCCTGGAAAGCTTAATGGAACGAGTGCTGGAAGACATGTGCTTCACACAAAATGAACTCCTAACACCCCCAACTTAAGGAGTCGTAACTGGAAGGACTAGATTCCCAAAAGTTCTGCAACAATGAGCAGGCATTCATGTTAATTGCCAGCAATTGAAAAGGAAAATCTAGGTCACCTGGCTGTTTGCTTTATCATCATCAGTATTAATTAGACACTGGAAGTAATGACCGAGCTCAGAGAGCTCTTCAGATTTAAAATAATAATAATAAACCAACAGCGCAGAGCTTTACCTTCAGAAAGAAAATATTTTCACAAGTAGCGTTCAGAAAGAAACTGAGTGGGAAAATCTTGCAATTAAATTCTGCAAATGCGCTCTGAAATAATCCCAAGGGAAGTCTTATCTGTACTTAATATTCAAATAAATATTCTTTTTGTGTGCAGTGCATTCGATAGGGTGCATTTTATTTAATTTAAGTGTATAATGTGATCCGTATCATGAGGGATAATCACAGTGAACTGTGGAACCCTTTAAGTAGGATAAATGGGCCGGTACCACAGCCAAATGGGCACTCCTGGGTAAGGAAGGAAGTGGAGGGTGCAGAATCCCAAGTACAGTTTTTCACTTTGAGTATCTTGCAGGATCGTAACACTCAAACTGAGACTGAGGACCAACAATGTTGGCATCACTTGGAAACTCATTACAAATGCAGTGTCTCAGTGGCTCACGCCTATAATCCCAGCACTTTGGGGGGCTAAGAAGGGTGGATCTCCTGAGGTCACAAGTTTGAGACCAACCTGGCCAACAATGTAATATCCTGTCTCTACTAAAAATACAAAAATTAGCCAGGCATGGTGGTGGGCACCTGTAGTCCCAGCTACTTGGGAGGCTGAGGCAGGAGAATCAATTGAACCTGGGAGGCAGAGGTTACAGTGAACAGAGATCATGCCACTGCACTCCAGCCTGGGCAACAGAGTAGGACTCCATCTCAAGAAAGAAAGAGAGAGAGAGAGAGATACATTGCATAATGAGTTGAATAGTGTCCCCTCAAAATTCAGGTCTACCCAGAACCTCAGAATGTGGCGTTATTTGGAAACAAAGTCTTTGCAGATGTAAATAAGGTAAGGATTAAGACAAAATCATAGTGGATTAGAGTAGGTCCTAGATCCAAAGAGAGTATCCACATAAGAAAGAGAAAAGAACACACAAAGAAACAAAGACATTACCATGTAAAGACATTACCATGTAAAGACAGAGGCAGAGACTGCAATGATGTGGCCACAAACCAAGGAATGCCTGGAGCCACTGGAAGGTGGGAGAAGGAAGTAAGGATTCTCCCCTAGAGCCTTCAGAAGGAACTTGGTCCTGCTGACATTTTGATTTCAGACTTGTGGCCTCCAGGACCATGAAAGAATAAACTTCTGTTGTTTTTAAGCCACCCAGTTGGTGGTAATTTATGACAATGCTAGGAAATGAATACATTTCCTCATCTGTAAAATGGGTATGAAAGTCCTGACTCCACTAAACAGAGGCACTCCACTAAACAGAGGCACTCCACTCCATCCCATCTGTATCACTGAAGAACAGCCTTCTCTATCATGATCCAACCATTTAGAAAAAATGCCATCAGGACATAGCTCAGAACAAAGCTCACTGACATCACTACAATGAAAACCACCAGGGTTATGGGCCAATCTACTCATTATAATTTTTGGCACCAATTTCCAATAATGTATTACCTTCCCACATACTTTTCTGAATATCTATCCCACCATCCTCCACTTTTCTCACAAAGGGATCACACACGTACCCAAAAAGGGTGTCCTTGTCGACTGTCTTGCTGGAATTCACACATCATGTGTCTACCCCGTTTTCCAAATCTGCCACTCCAGGGAGAATAAACGGCATTTGCTAGGTCTACATTATTCCCAATGAATGGACACATGAATCAAGTTATCATTCTTTTATCTTCAAGAAATCCACGAACCATACTTTTCATAATCCTGTCCAGACTCATGTGCAGATCAACCACACGGGACTTTAATCATTGACAAACAAGTGAACCATTAATAGTGGTTATACCATGAGATGCTACCACCCTCCAGTTATGGGGTCTCCCAGCTTCTTTCACCTGTTTTGAAAATTAGAATATCATCTGATATTTCCCCATTTCGAATCTCACATCCTTCTGCTTTTTGCCACAAATTGTCAATGATACTTAATGATCTCATGTCCAAGTTACTCTCCTGTTTGGGGATATTAGTCCAGGTAAAATACTTAGACTTCTTTAGAGCTAGAACTCTCTTCATTCTGCTTCACCAACACTGACTTCGTCACCTAAACCAAAGTCTATTCCACCCTGACTGAAGATGATTTTTCTTGACAGAGAAGACAAGAGGAAAAGAAGAACTGAAGACTTATGTCTCTTCTATGTGACACATCAGCTTTTTCGCTATCAGGGCCAAACAGCTTTCCAATCTCTTCTGGCCCTTCTTGATCTTATTCATATATATATATACACACACACACACACGTGTATATATATATACACACATGTGTATATATGTATATATTAAAAAGCTTATATATATACACGTATATGTAATACATGTAAATATGTGTATATATAATAAAGCTGAATAATTTGAGGTCTTGGGGATTAAATTCTATATATATTTATAAGGATTATATACATGCACACATGTATATATACACTTATATATATACACATATATATATTATATAATATATATATATATATATTATATAATATATATAAATATATATTATATAATATATATATTATATAAATATATATAATATAAATAATATATATATTTATATTATATATAACATATATATTATATAAATATATATTATATAAATAATATATAATGTTATATTATATAATATAAATATATATATTATTTATATTATATATATATCTCAATATATATTATATATAAAAGTGTATATATTTTTTATATATATAAAGTATATATATATGCATATATATATATATATATGCTTTTTTTCCTGTTTTAGCCTTAGCATTACTAGAAACCCTTAGTTAAGTTCATCTGAAGATCAGTCTTCCAAACTGCGTGCTTGCTGATATGGCCATTTAAACTTTCACTATGTTGCAGATGCTTGCAAACTTTCCTAGCAACATATAGCTGAGTGGCACAGCTTGGATTCCCACTCAGATCCGAGCAATGCCCACACCTTTTCTCATAAGCCATCCACATGTTGCTGACTTTGTTGATCGCCAATGTTTGGATGTTCCATGGTTTCCATACTCACATTACCAAGCTCCACGCACCTATTAAATTTCCTGTGTATATCAAGTCCTGCAATAATTCACAGTTGGTTCACATTGACAAATATCCTTTGGGAATATTTCACATATAGAAGTCACAATGATGTGTGGTTGAATTTTTTTTTTTTTTTAAGACATAGTTTCACTCGTTGCTCAGGCTGGAGTGCAAAGGTACAACCTCGGCTCACTGCAACCTCCGCCCCCTGGGTTCAAGTGATTCTCCTGCCTCAGCCTCCTGAGTAGCTGGGATTACCGGCATGCACCACCACGCCCGGGTAATTTCATATTTTCAGTAGAGACGGGGTTTCTCCATGAAGAGCCCATGACGATCAAGCATCAGCGAGAAAAATCCATCCCATCTAACTCCAGCCCTGAGCCGAGGCAGAGCAATTTCACAGAAGCCCATTTATACCAAGTCAGAGCACGAACTGTGTGCCAATTTGATTAGAAAATGGCTTACACGTAGAGCAAGCCCTGTCTATTATAGGGAAAGCTGGACTAATGAATCTTGGAAATGGAAGAGTCTATCTATCCTTCTTCAAATCTGTAAGCCAATTATTATATTGGATCTTGACTTCCAATATTTCTGCAGGCTTCTAGGCAGTGAAACCGTGCCAAGTAACAGGCAAATGAGAAACCGCGTTTCTCAGGGCTGCAAATACTTTCTGTGTTGGAGATTAAATAAGGCTTCCTTCCTTCTCTTCTCCTTATTCCCTTCCTTCTTGCCTTTCTTCCCTTCCACCCCTTTTTTCCTTCCTTCTTTTCTCCCCCTCTTCCTTCCTTGCTTCTCTTCTCCCTTTTCTTCTTCCCTGTTTCCCTCTCCTCCCTCTCCTTCCTCCCTCCCTCCTCCTTCCATCCTTCTTTCCCTTCTTTCTCACTTTTTTTCTTCCTTTTCTTGTTTAAAATCAAAAACTGCTATCTGTGTGTTACAAATATAAAAGGAAAGAAATCTATTTGTTTTCTTGGTGAATTAAAAAAATCTGACTATTCCTCTTCTGTCTGGAAACCTTCCTTGCCATGTCTTTTGAAAGCTGAATAATGAAAGTTGGACTTAGGGGATTAAATTCTATGCATTCTTGTTCCCTGGTTGGGTATATCTAAGTACATTAGTCTTGGTCAGAGGACAATAAGACTAAGAGAAACCATAGTCAGCGATTTAGAGAAAAAGCCCCGAAGCCAGACTGCCTGAGTTTGAACCCTGGCTCTGCCTGACCTTGCACAAGTTACCTACCCAATCTGCATCTCTCCTATTCCATCTGAAAAAAGGAGATGTTAATGGTATCTAACTTACAGCGTTTTTGTTAGACATCTATGAGATTATATCTAAAAAACACTTTAGGCAGTTCCTGGCACAGAGACAGAATTCTATAATGCTTGTTAAATAAAATAGATGTAATTAACTTACCCTAAAAGATTATTCATCCTCTCTATTCATTTACTTGTTTATTAATTGAACAAATATTTATGAATGTTGACTGTGTGCCAGAGAGTTCAATAAGATGCAGGTCCTGCCTTCAGGAAACACTCAGTCTTGTAAGGAGGGTAGACTGTTCTTAGCACTGTAAGGCATGAAACGTGTTTAGGAGAGAGGGGTTCAGGAAAGAGCCTCCCCTCTCCCACCAGACTATCTCAGCAAGCGTCCTATTGTTCGGAGAGAATGGAGGAGTGTGTGCGCTGTGGCTGCAGCACAGCTAGACCTTAGGGGTGCTGGTGTCTGCTTCAGAGAGGGCAAAGCACCCAGGCCCCTTGCAACCTTCCTGGGAGGCTGCTAGTTCCAGTATTACCAGGCAAGGCACAGGCTGCTCTAAGCAAAGCCTTCCCTTGCAACTAGGACACACAGCAAACTAACTGGAATGTCCAGGTGTGCAGGTGCCATGCGTAAACTTTTTCTAAATCTGATTTAAAGGTGGCACAGTGCCCTCTGGCAGCACAAAGTTGAGGACTGGGAATTGGGAAGGGGACGTATGGAAGAAAGAGAGTTCAGAGGCACAATAAGTCACCCGACCTGAGAGGTACAGGGATAGTATTTCTGGTTGATGTTTCAGCCGGCTCCTGCCCAGGGGACCCAAGGCCTTTCCTCCTTCCCTGCACCTCTGTGCAGAAACGCCACAGCTGCCAGGAGAGGGGAGGGGGAGAAGCCATAAGAAGCAGCAGCTGTGATTGTGTAAGTGTGTGAGACAGACAGAAACGGAGAGAAGAAA
Source organism: Papio anubis (assembly GCF_008728515.1). Classification (NCBI taxonomy): domain Eukaryota; kingdom Metazoa; phylum Chordata; class Mammalia; order Primates; family Cercopithecidae; genus Papio; species Papio anubis. The sequence continues at coordinate 66,931,144 of NC_044993.1, forward strand.
AGAGACATATTGGAAGTGTGAAAAAGATGAAAGAACAAGAAAAAAAAAGAGTCTAAATATTCAGAAATGTAAGTGCTGCCCTAAACACTTCTTTATCCACTTAATTCTGCAATTTTGAAAACGAAATTGAATTCCTTTGCAAAACCCTTTCATCATGGATACCCAAGTTAAGCTGTTAATTAAAAGACATTAAACATGGCCTGGTGGCAATCTCCATGCCTCCAAGGGGAAAGGAAAAACAGCAGCTTCATGGGTGTTAGCTTCTCGCCTCCCCAGAAGAGACGGTCTTGATGTCCTTAGAGTCGGCCCCAATTAGTTGTGTTTAAGGGAGACCCCACGCAGAGGGAGACCTTCTGGCTGCCATTTCCACCCTGGCCTGTGGCTGCAGTCCTGCCCACATAGCAAGCACCCTGGCTGGGATACAGCAGCTGCGCTAGTCCTTCTGGTTTTCCCTTTGTTCCTTCTGCAGCTTGGTGTGAGGTCTGATCCCAAACCCAGTATGACCAGTCTACAGATACCTGCACCAGCCCATCCTAGACCCGGCTGTCTTTCCAGGCGAGGCTGGAGCTCCCCAGAGGGGTCCAGGAGTCGTTAAAGTCCAGGCCTCTACTTGCAAGCAGCAACTGCGGGTTGCTGGAGTTTTGAATTCCTGGCCTGGGGTTGCTTTTGGATGTGGCTGCTCCAGTTTGAATCCCTGCAGCGCCATCTGCTGGCCATCTCCTCTCAGTACCTAGTATTCCCTGGGACGCCCAAGGCTCCTGCCTAGTTGGGACGTCCTGACTGGCAGCGACAGACTCCAGAGGCCAGGTAAGGCCTTCTCCAGAACCCCTGATAAAGAGGTGCCCCCCTATCTCCAAAATACCCCCAGGGCATGCCCAGGTCTCCTTGACTGTGAGGCTGAGAAGCATGCAAATGCTCAGGGCATGATCTTACACCTTGACATCCGGTTTTGTCAGAGGCATTTGAACCAGAGCAACTCCATCTTCAATAGGGACTGGGTACAATGAGGCTCAGACCTACTATGATGCATTCCCTGAAGGTTAGTTATTCTAAGTCACAGGATGAAATAGGAGGTCAGCACAAGATACAGGTCATAAGGACCCTGCTGATAAAAACAGGTGGCAGTAAAAATGCCAGCCAAAACCCACCAAAACCCACCAAAATGAAGATGGGCCTTGAGAGGGACCACTGGTCGTCCTCACTGCTACACTCCCACCAGCGCCATGACAGTTTACAAACACCATGGCAACATCACAGAGTTACCCTATATGGTCTAAAAAAGGGGACTCATGAGTCGTTCACCCCTTGTTTAGCATATCATCAGGGAATAACCATAAAAATGGGCAGGCAGCAGCCCTTAGGCCTGTTCTGTCTGTGGCGTGGCCATTCTTTTATTCTTCTACATTCTTAATAAACACGCTTTCACTTCATTCTATGGACTTGCCCTGAACTCTGTCTTGCATGAGATCCAAGAACCCTCTCTTGGGGTTTGGATCCAGACCCCTTGCCTGTAACAGTTTCATCTCTGCTTCTTGCCCGGTGTGTGGCCTGTGAATGTCCTGTTCCTCTCTGGGCCTCAGTGTCCTCCTCTATAAAGTAAGAAGTAGAGCAAGGCGACTTCTAAGGCCTTTCCAGCTGTAGCTTTCTGTGAGCCACGTGACACCCAGCCCCGTGGGAGAACCATCGTGGTTACCATCCAACAGGGTCCAGAGGGAATTGAAAGGGATGGCTCTGAACTCAACCTTGAATGCACTGTCTGAAAGGCACTAGAGTCCAGCAAGAACAGCAGGACTGAGGAACTTGTGCCTGGGGCTCCTCCACTCGTATCTAAGTGCCTGTAAAGAAAAGGAGGTCTCCCTAACCATCAAACAAAGATGGTGGCAGGGGAGTGGCCATCCCATAGTTATGGCTTGCAGTAAACCCCTTACCTGCCCCAGTGTTTACAGAATGAGGAAGCATCTCCTAACATCTACAAGGAATTTTTGCACAAGGGCCTATAATTACTGCCTATTATGAAGAAGTGCATGAGAGAGAAGCTATGGATTATAAATTCATGGTAGATTATGTTTTAATGTTCCCCAAACAGAATAATAATTGCTAAAACTGCTTTGGGTATCAAGCTTCATTGCACTGAACTGCCCTCCAAGAATTACTATTTTTAAAAATCACTTATGGTACCAGGATGGCACAATGTCACAGAACTAGGCTTATCCATGGTAGTCTTTGTCAAAGCCACCACGTCTCTGTGCATTCATGTCCGGAGCAGGATATGAGTGCCAATGCTGTAAATTAAGGTACAATTTGTAAATGCTTCATTAATATTTATTAAATGATTACTAGATGCTTTTACAATCTTTAATGTGATAATATAAAGCATGTCATTAAAATGCATTAGAAGCATATTCTTAGTAAGCCCTGCCATAGCCTGCTGTTAGGAAATCCCTGGTTTTATGATCCTCCTCCTAAATCCTTTTCCAACATATGATTATCAGGAGGATATAGAAACTTAAGTGGCTGTCTTATCAAAACATCCCCTAGGAGAGGGATAGCTATTGCCCTCATGGGAATCGAAAGCAGGGAGTCTTTTTTTCAACTCCCTTTCCAAATTTGATATACTTTGATCCTGATGAATAAATTTAACATCTGGGTGATTAAAAATGGCAGCCTACTCCAGAGTGCTCAGAAGGACTCTGAGGCTCTATTTGAGCTAAGTGAAAAAGAACACAGGGATTGATAAGTGATACTTGTTTGTGTGTACTGTAGAGTAAGTAACACCCATCTCTGATTTAGGACAAGGGAGATAACCTAGGCAGAGGAGTTCAAGGTGTGCTGGGGCCTCTGCAGTGCTGGGATTTTAGTCATGGACCATTATGCCCAGCTAATTTTTTTCTTTTTAGTACAGACAAGGTTTCACCATGTTGGCCAGGTTGTTTTTAAATTCCTGGCATCAAGTGCTCCACCCAACTCATGCCCATCTCTCTCTCTCTCTCTCTCTCTTTTTTTTTCTGAGATGGAGTCTCACTCTGTCACCCAGGCTAGAGTGCAATGGCATGATCTCGGTTCACTGCAACCTCTGCCTCCCAGTTCAAGCGATTCCCCTGCCTCAGCCTCCCAGGTAGCTGGGATTACAGGTGTGCACAACCACTCCCAGCTAATTTTGTGTATTTTGTATTTTTAGTTTCACCATGTTTCCCAGGCTGGTCTTAGACCCCTGACCTCAGGCAATCCACCCAACTTGGTCTCCCAAAGTGATAGGATTACAGTCATGAGCTACTGTGCCCGGCCCATTCATTTCTTAAAGGTCACTATCTCTCCCTCCTTCTGTAGCCTCTCACTACATGTTTTATTTTCTTTGAATTTACCCAGCTCTCTCCTACCTTGGTGCCTTTGCACAGGCTGGGCTTTTTGCATAGGATTCTCTTATCTCTACTTTTCAAATGGTCATTCCTTCTTATTTTTCAAGCTTCAGATTGAATGCCAACTTCTGCAAAAGCATTTCACTGCCCATTCTGCCTCCCTCCTGCCTGTGTCTATTTACTGATAAAGAATGAAGACTCAAGAGTGAGACAATGGGGCACAAGCTCTAGTTCTGCAGCGTTCTAGCTGTATGAACACTAGAGCCAGTTATTCAAATTCTCTGCCCTTCAGCTTCCTTGGATATAAAATCAGGTCAGTAAGAATAGAACTCATCTCATGGATAAAATGAGCTAATATACCAAACATTAGGAAAGTGTTTAGCCCATACTAAGATTTCGTTTTTCTCATTTTGCCTACTTTTTTTTTTTTTTCTGCTTTCATCTGCTACATGTCAGCACTATATGGGGATAGGTCTAATATATCCAGCACCTACTACAGTGCTTGACTCACAACAGCTTCCCAGTAAATATTAGCTAAGTTTTTAAAATTAGGATATTCACTAGGGTTATCATGAATAAGGCCTAGTTCCTGACCTCATAGGGAATCTGGAGTATAAAGAAAAAAAGAAATACGATATTTCAAATCAACTCCTTAAACTAAAAGAGAGTGAGAGAGATGTGGGTCATGAAGATATGCTCTGGGTTCAAGAGACCTGACTCTCAATCCCAGCTCTACCATGTTTAAGAATATGGGGTGTGGGGCCAGGTGCAGTGGTGGTTCACACCTGTAATCCCAGCATTTTGGGAGGCTGAGGTGGGTGGATCACTTGACGTTAGGAGTTCAAGACCAACCTAGCCCACATGGTGAAATCCCATCTCTACCAAAGAGTACAAAAATTAGGTGCGTGCCTGTAGTCCCAGCTACTCGGGAGGCTGAGGTGGGAGGATCATTTGAACCCAGGACACAGAGGTTGCAGTGACTGAATATCGCTCCACCACACTCCAGGCTGGGTGACACAGTGAGACCCTGAAGAAGAAAAGAAAAGAAAAGGAAAGAAAAGAAAAGAAAAAAGAAAAGAAAGGAAAGGAAAGGAAGAAGGAAAGAAAGAAAAGGAAAAGAAAGGAAAGGAAAAGAGAGAAAGGGAAAGAGAGAGAAAGAAAAAGAAAGACAAAGACAGGAAGTAAGGAAGGAGGGAAGGAAGGAGGGAGGGAGGGAGGGACGAAGGAAGGAAGGAAGGAAGGAAGGAAGGAAGGAAGGAAGGAAGGAAGCAAGCAAGCAAGCAAGCAAGCAAGCAGGTTGTGGCAAATTAGAATGAAGATAATACTACCTACCTTCAATAATTAGAAATAATATATATAAAGGCTCTTCAAGCATACCTGGTACATAGTAAATGCTCAATAAACAAAAGCTGCTACTCTTGTTTTTAGGGTCATTTTTATTATGTACAAAAAACTTGGTAAATACTATGATGGACACTGAATCCAGTTTGTGCAAATAAACTGAGGGAAACGGGCCATGAATTGAAAGAATCAGAGTCAGCTGTGGCCACAGAATCCTAGACGGTCTCTAGTTAGTTTTCTAAGAACCCTCTGCATGACCAACGGCCTATGCAAGTCTTCAGGGAGGGTTCCCATTGGAACCCCAAGGGGCCCTGCCAGCCTGGAGTTCAGTGACCTCCTGGAGTTTTCCCCGACGCTAGAAAGAGGTCAGCTTTGGACTCCTGAGCACCTTCTGGCAGCCAAGACCCTGTCTGGTCTGGGAGAACTGCAGCAGGCTCTTCCCAACCTCCCCTCCCCTGACCAAGGAAGCAGGAGACAGACCTTGGTTCACGGGTACCTGCTCCACTGCTTCATCCATGAGTCTTGCTTCTTATGCCCCTAAAATTACATAAATACCTGTATGGCCCACGCCGCAGGGGCTTTCTTTTAAATCCCAGTATAATCCTGGTAATTTCCCAGTCCCAAAGCCTCCTCAACAAGGGCTCTGGAGTTTGAAAGATCTGGGTTCAAATCCCACCCCTGTCACTTTCTGTCTAACAGACTTTACTTAAATTACGATACTTGATCTCTTTTAAGCCTGTTTTTAATTTTTAAAAGTAAGGGTTAATATTAGTGTAGAGGCAAGACATACATCATTTAAAATGGCAATTTCATATTACAAATGTATTATGTATCAAATATATATATATTTACTGTACGCCTAAACCTTTCAAATTCTTTTAAAATTGGTTTTTACCATATTTATCTTTTTGTAAAATAATCAAGGCTGTACCATTTGATCAAAGCAATCTATTCCCATGAGAAACCACGGCATGACCTGCAAAACGCCAGCAGAGGAAAGAATATTGACGTATGGATGTGGTCACTTGCTATTAACCAGTATGACAAAAGTGGTATTTTCTTTGGTTTTGCTTTGTGATTCTAGGTGCTCAAGCCCCAGAAAAAGAAATCCAATATGCTAAAGGAACATGAGTACAAGAAAAAAGGCACAATGGGAGAAGCATTTAAGCTTATTAGCCATATTCATTCATGTTTTCATTTTATTCAGCATGGCACATTCTTCCTCACTACGACCCGCTGTGAGGGTGACGCTCTGAAGCTAAAAAGCCTTAGGAATAGCCGCATACCAAAACTGGCAGAGTGGCCTGGCCAAGCCTGCACAGTCTTAGCCACGCCATGTTAGTGTAAATATCAAGACCAAAATGAAACCAAGGCTGGGTGCAGTAGCTCATGCCTGTAATCCTAGCACACTGGGAGGCTGACAAAGGGGGATCGCTTGGGCCCAGGAATTTGAGACCAGCCTGGGTAATGCAGAGAGATCTCATCTCTACAAAAAATACAAAAATTAGCCGGCTATGGTGGCATGCAACTGCAGTCCCAGCTACTCAGGAGGCAGAGGTGGGAGGATGGTTTGACCCCAGGAAGTTGAGGCTCCAGTAAGCTATGATTGCACCACTGCGCTCTGGCCTGAGTGACAGGAGGATCACCTGGGCCCAGGAGTTTGACGGTAGCCTGGGTGATAGAGCAAGGGCCTGCCTCAAAAATATTGTTTTAATATTTTTTAAAAATATTTAAAATATTTAAAAATATAAAATGAAAAAATACATAATCTATTATACATTTTAAAATATTTTATTTTAAAAGTATATCTTTTATATATTAGTATTTTATTAAATATATTTATATAATATTTATATAAGTTATATACAATATTAATATAAATTATATAAAATTTAATACTGATATATAAAACATACTTATAAAACATACATTTAAAATAAAAATATTTTAAAACATATAAGAACATAAATATCAAACCATTCAAAAATGTTTTTAAATATTAAAAAGTAAATATATATATATAGAGAGAGAGAGAGAAAATAAAATGAAACCAGAAGGATCCAAGCAGTAACCAAAAGAGGTAGGGGCCGATGCAACACATATAAGATACAACAATTTACTCAGCAACTAACTGAGCAGAGAGGAGTTTCCCTTGCCCTTTGATGCTTCATTTATTCATTTATTCAACAAAAAACAATTTTTTTTGAAAAAGAGTCTTGCTCTCTCACTCAGGCTGGAGTGCCGTGACATGACCTGGGCTCACTACAGCCTCTGCCTGCCAGGTTCAAGCGGTTCTCCTGCCTCAGCCTCCCAAGTAGCTGGGATTACAAGATGCCTGCCTCTATGCCCAACTAATTTTTGTATTTTTAGTAGAGACGGGGTTTCACCATGTTGGCCACGCTGGTCTAAAACTCCTGGCCTCAAGCAATTTGCCCACTTTAGCACCCCAAAGTTCTGGGATTATAGGCATGAGCCTTCAAGCCTGGCCTCAAGAAAAATTCTTAAGGGCTCACTTAAGCCGGTCAGGGTGGTGGATACTGGGAACATTAAGGATGTGGGCAGGAATGTGGGGATTTCACTGAGCTCACGGTTCTCAGAGGGAAGGACATTTCCCTCCTCCTCCTTTTCTTCCCTCTGCAGTGTACTGACACAGACAGTGTCCAGTGTTATTTCCTTCTCTGTTAATACTTATTTGTCACTCTTTATGTGGACGTGTCTGATCTTCTGTTTGCTTTGATAAAACACAGATATTGTCCCAGATTCCTTTTCATTGTATTTAATTTTCATAAACATTTTATTTTGAAAATATTTTAGATTGACTGGGCATGGTGGCTCATGCCTGAAATCCCAGCACTTTGGGAGGTCGAGGCAGGTGGATCACAAGGTCAGGAGTTCAAAATCAGCCTGGCCAGCATGGTGAAACCCCATCTCTACTAAAAATACAAAAAAGTAGCCAGGCACGGCGGCGTACGCCTGTAATCCCAGCTACAGGAGGCTGAGGCAGGAGAATCTCTAGAACCCGGCTGACAGAGGTTGCAGTGAGCTAAGATTGTGCCATTGCACTCCAGCCCGGGTGACAAAGCAAGGTTCCATCAAGGCAGGAAGGCAGGAAGGAAGGAAGGAGGGAGGGAGGGAGGGAAGGAAGGAAGGAAGGAAGGAAGGAAGGAAGGAAGGAAGGAAGGAGAAAATATTTTAGATTTACACAGAGGTGTAAAGATAGCATAAGAGAGTCCCCAGGTACCCTGCACCTGGCCTGAGGCCTGAGACATGATTACTGTAGTAAATACCTTAGCAATGGAAGTGGGGAGGCTGGAGGAAGACATGAAAGGTTCACCTAACCTGGTCTAGAAAACACTACAGCCGCCTTCCTGGGGGTAGCAGCACTTCATCAGAGCCAGAAGAAAGGGAAGGCTGTTTCACGTGGAGAAAACAAAACGTGGAAAGGCTGGGAGGTGAAAGAGAGCAGGGTTTAGTTGGAACACATGTAAAAATGTCAGTACTGCTGGACCACAGATTGGGAGGTGTGGAGCAGCTAGAGAGAATCACCTGTTCAGGATTAATGGGAATTGGGGTGTGGGCATTTCCTTGTACAAGCTAAACCTGGTGGGCAAAGCCCTAAACATACAATGTTTGAAACCAAGCATGTTCTCTTTAGCATGAAATTCACTTCCTTACTTTTTTTTCTGGTCCAAGTCACACCTTTCCCAGTAATGGTCTAGCCTAGAAACAGCTCTGATCACATCATTATAACTGTAAAATAAAACTACATATCCACAGCACAGATCATTCATTCAAACTGTAAAGTAACTGCAAAAATCCACAGCACAGATCAGAGGAGAGGACCATGGGCTCAGGGATTCAGACAAGAGGGCTTTTGCTGACCTAACAAAAAGTATAAAATTTCTTAGCAAAAAGTACAACAGCATGAATACACTGTCCCACTCTCTCTCACACACACAAACACACACATACTTTCATGAAGTCTATGAATCTCAGTTAAAAGCTCTCACTCCAAAGAATTCATGTTGTATGAAATATTGGATCCCTTTTCATCCTAAACATCAACATTTTCCAAATCTACCTGTTTTTTTCTTAAGCATCAACATAACAAAACCTAAAAAAGGCAAATACACCAAATTACCTAACAATATATAGTTTTATGTGAAATAATTTTGTGTCCCAAAAAATTCTAGAAATATTACAAAGGAATGGTTATTTTCAACTCAATCAGTACCATTATCTCTTAGTCTTTACACACACACACACACACACACACACACACACACACACTCTTCTAAAACCTAGGAAACCAGAAACACTTTTTTCAGTTCTGAACAAGAATGCTTTTTTTTTTCTGTTTAATTTTTTTGTAGAAACGAGGCCTCACTGTATTGCCCAGGCTGGTCTTGAACTCCTAAGCTCAAGAGAGCCTCCCACCTTGGCCTCCCAATGTGCTGACATTACAGGTGTTAGCCACAGCACCTGGCCTAGAGCGGGTTTTAATCTGTAGACATTGTATTTCTTTTATTATTATTATTATTATTATTATACTTTAAGTTCTAGGATACATGTGCACAACCTGCAGGTTTGTTACATAGGTATACATGTGCCATGTTGGTGTGCTGCACCCATTAACTCGTCATTTACATTAGATATATCTCCTAATGTTGTGGAAGACAGTGTGGCATTTCCTCTAGGATCTAGAACTAGAAATATCATTTGACCCAGCGATCCCATTACTGGGTATATACCCAAAGGATTATAAATCATGCTGCTATAAAGACACATGCACACGTTATGTTTATTGCAGCACTGTTCACAATAGCAAAGACTTGGAACCAACCCAAATGTCCATCAATGATAGACTGCATTAGACGTTGCATTTCAAAACCAGGAGCAATTAAGACAATACTCATGAACACACCACACACAGACACACATACACACACAATTATGTGTAAAGAAGCATCTAGAAAGAAGTATCTAACTCTTAATGGAGGTGGCCTGAAACAATTCCTGGAGGTTAGGCTTCTCACTGAAACTAAACATCTTGCCCAAAATGTTAGAAATCCGCTTGCAGAAGGAGAAGCTGGAGGAAACACCTCGAATGAGAGGCAGTAGAGAACGCCTCCCTCTTCAGGTAGTTACTGACTTCGAAGGATCCGCCAATGCACGACTCATGGAAATTCATCGAGGGGTTAAGACAGATTTGCAAATGGCTTTCCCTTCGTAAGACCTAGGTGCTCCACGGAGAGAACATGGCTGGGTATGCATGCAGGCTACCTGGAGGAGCGGGCAAGGCCTGTTTTCAAATGTGAATGACAGCCTCCTGAATTGCAGTTTGTAAAATTCCATTCCCTGAAGACCCCAAGTGCCTGAAGAGAAAGCGTGCATGCCTAATTCACACGTCACTGACGTTTGCAAATATAGCATTTTGGTAAATGTCTTTCATCTCTCCATTCTTGCTAAGCCTCTAAGATTCCAATTTTCTCTGAATGAATGAATGCACAAATAAACAAACAAACATAAGAAAACATATAAGCACACCACGATGTTCTTTTCCCAGAGGGTGATAATTCGTCAGTATTTGTTTGGAAGTTGGCCTGTCACAGGGTTGTGAAAAGGTGAAGAGAAAAGCTATTGAACATCCAGAAAAGGAAAAGCTTCCCACACCAAGGTCAAGTATAAATCAGCCATGAGACAAAGCAACACTCATTTCAACCTGAGGCCACAATGCACCTTGACCCCAGCCTCATGAAAACAACAATTTGCAGTCGTCTATAAAACACTTCTTCTACTTTCTCTGTTCCATTGGCTTCTTCCAAACTCAGACTCCTGAGTTAGCAGTATCTGGCTATATTTTACAAGCATGTGTGTGCGTGTGAGTGTGTGCATTGCATGCTAACGTTTGGGGCCAAGATTTATCTCATTCTCTGATGGCATTTTATTGTTATTAGAGAGCCATAAATTTCAGCTCCGTTAGCACTGCATTTAAATATGCACCCGCCAAGATAGAAAGGTGCTGGATCTATAGTACGCTATAAATTTCCATTATTTGCCATCATTCTATACTTGGGCCTTGGCAGAGCTCAGCCGAGGCTGCACATTTTGTTTAGATAGCTCCTCTTCCCTGAAGGGAAACTTCGCCAACACTTGAAGCAGACACGATTTGCTGGCCGCGACTCTGTTTGCACCTTAACAGCTGTTTTGCTTTTTTATTTAGAGAGAACAGGGTTGCCACCATCTGTCTTTTGAAAAATGAGTTCTGCTCACAGCAACATGGAACCATAAAAAAAAGTGAAAGAGGCTGAAGGATGAAGCCAAAAGTCATGAAACAAAAGGGTTGCTCAACCAGGAGATGAAAATAATGGTGAAACATTTACTACTGGTGGGACAAAAACATGAAACAAATTTACCAAAATGCCTGTCAGGGATTTCAAAGTTGGTACACAGGGATCAAGTGACAGCCAGAAAAGAAACGGTCTTACGTTCTCTCCAGCAAGTGCTGGCAGAACCCAAATCACAATAACCTCACCTAGTGGGTAACCACATCCTGTCACCTGCCCTGCTCACAGCATCCTAAAACTGCCCAGTGAAGTAGATAGTTTAATCAACTCCACTTTAGAAAAAAGAAAAATACGGTCACAGGCATCAGTCAGATGTCACTTCAAGTTCAGCATTTCCACTTTCTAGTTTTGCATCCTGTATCATGCCTGTTACCACGTCCACCAAGTGAGGCATGTCTACCCAAGTGGAAGTGGCGCTGGAGGAATTACGTAAGATGATACACGCAAAATGCTGTGTGCAATGCTTGCCACATACGTGTACTGAATACACTGTGGCTGTATCTGTTATCAAAGCAGTTCAGTGACTTAGGTTAGGTCCCAAAACAAGTGAGGAACATGAGCCCAGATTTAAACCACCCAGTCTGCAGAATTTAAGTCCAGTGCTTGTTTTTAATATCCGAAAGCCATCTTCTAAAACTCAACTTTATAGGCGAGTTGATACCATGACACCACATTGACTCTCAATCTTCAGTTTGAGTAGTATGGCAGAAGGATATGCCACATGTCTAAGATAGATCCTGGGGATGAGGCAGGTTCTGTTCCACATAACTGCTTGCGGATACAGGTTGATGGCGATTTCATGATCTCAAAAAAGGACTTCAAATTCACTGTGGCAAGGGATTCTGGTGTCTAGTGGTGTCTCCCTCTTCCATGCTTTATCCCAGAAGTGATGAACTTTACTAAGCCTACAATTCATTGGCAAAAACAAGCCTTATGGTCTCACTTAACTGCAATGAGTGACTGGGAAGTGCAGTCTTCCCAAGAAGAAAACCCTATAACCACATAGCGATAATTACTGGTATTGTCTATCACACCAACTGATGGGCAAATGATGAATTAACTGGGTCTTTCCCCTTCATCGAGAAGTTAGATTTTCCTGAAACATGTTGCTTACCTCTATAGATATAATTAAAGCCAAGTAAATTTGGTATTCCACAATTGCTTATTATGGAATAATATTTCTTTCTACCCAAATCAGAAAATACTATTAATCAGAAAAAAATTCGAGAGAAAAAGAAGAAAATGTTATTAAAATGAATTATTGGGAATGGAATAGAACATAATGGAAGTGTAAATAACTAGACTGCTAGTCATCAAAAAATTTCAAATACTCCTTGTTTGCTTAAAAGAGCCTTTTAAACAAGAGGAGATGAATCACAAATGGCGTCTAATAGGCTCTTAAATAAGCCAAAAACTCAGAATAATGTGAACAGCCTTCTATCCAAAGCAGTCTTGAGAATTAACTGATGTTTTATTTGAGAAGGGAAAAATACTTTCTCCTCTCCCCAGCCTCTGTCTGAACACTGTTGACCACAACTTCCTGCTCAGTGCCTTACACTCCAGAAGATTCAGATTGCGTAAGTCTATAATATTACTCAAGTTTGTTTTTGCCAACTCTGAGGTGATTGTGATGCCCAGAAAAGGCTGAGAAGCCAAGCTCCAGATCTACTCCATAGTCCAGGAGAACAATCCCAGGAATATGAGCAGTTTCTGATTTGCTGTCCCAGGCCATATGCTCATCCATAGCTTCAGCGCCTATAACGATACTAACGCCTTCACAGTGCCATTGGATGCAACTACTGCTGTCACCATGACAAATTGAGGCCACTGAGAGTGAGGAAGAAGAAAAAACAGAACGTGAACTGACCCTTGACTGTGTCTCAGACCCCAAGTTTGTGCTATTCCATAACACAAGAAAAAGATAAACAGAATCCCTGCATTCATGAAGCATAGAACCTGGTAAAGAGACTGAGCACGGTGGCTCACACCTGTAATCTCAGCCCTTTGGGAGGTTGAGCTAGGTATATCACAAGGTCAGGAGCTCCAGACCAGCCTGCCCAATATGGTGAAATCCCATCTCTATTAAAAATACAAAAAAATTAGGCAGGCATGGTGGCACATGCCTGTAATCCCAGCTACTTGGGAGACTAAGGCAGGAGAATTGCTTGAATCCAGGAGGTGGAGGTTGCAGTGAGCTGAGATTTCACCACTGCACTCCAGCCTGGGTGACAGAGTAAGGCTCCACCTCAAAAAAAAAAAAAAAAAAAACCCGGTAAAGAACTTAGTTTCTAGTTTAACACCCACTCTCTCTCACTCAGGATTCCATTCCCATTACCTCGAAAGACTGAGAATCAGATCCAAAATATATTTTCCCAACCTTTTGAATGTGTTTTTGCAAAGACAGTTATTCCATTTAAACTTCAGTTTAAGGCTGGGTGCAGTGGCTCACGCCTGTAATCCTAGCACTTTGGGAGGCTTATCACTGTAATCCTAGCACTTTGGGAGGAGGGCGGATCACCTGAGGTCAGGAGTTCGAGACCAGCCTGGTCAACATAACTAACCCCATCTCTACTTAAAAAAAAAAAAAAAAAAATAGCCAGGTGTGGTGGTGCATGCTTGTAATCCTAGCTACTAGAGAGGCTGAGGTGGGAGGACTGCTTGAACTCAGGAGGCTGAGATTGCAGTAAGCCAAGATCATGCCACTGCACACTGCAGCCTGGGTGACAGAGCAAGACTCCATCTCGAAAACAAACAAATGAAACCTTCAGTTTACACATCATTTTGAACAGGTTTAGTTTCATTCGTCAAAGTTTCAGCACCTTGGACACTTCTTTTTGAGCATTTATTTGGCACACACAACTGCCTGGCCCAATAAATCTGCCATTCCAATTACACTCTGTATTTATTTTTAATACAATGAGTGAATACTGTTACCTACTTGGTCCTCAAGTTCCCTGAAATCTGCTTTTCCTTCTTTTAGGGAGAATATTGATGTTGGGAATAGAATATATAGCATTTTAGCCAGGTGTCATGGCTCAAATCTTTAATCCCAGCCCTTTGGGAGGCTGAGGCAGGAGGGTTTTTTGAGACCAGGAGCTCAAGAATGACTTGGGTAACATGGTGAGACCTCATTTCTATAATTTTTTTAAAAAAAATTAACTAGGCATATTAGTGCACACCTGTAGTCCCAGCTACTTGGGCAGCTAAGATGAAAGGATTGCATGAGTCTGGGAGTTTGAGGCTGCAGTGAGCAGTGACTACCAATGCACAGGTAAGATAACATTAGTAGTTCTAATGTTTTATTAGAATGATATAACATTCATCGTATCATATATGCAGAATGATATAACTGCAATGATAGGTTATACCAGAGTTTCTCAACATCAGCACTGCTAACATTTTGATACAGACAATTCTTGGCTTTGGGGACTGTCCTGTGTATTGCAAGATATTGAGTGGCATGCCTTGACTTTACCTGCTAGATGCCAGTAGCATCCTCCTCCCAGTTGTAGCAACCAAACATGTCTCCAGACATTATCACATGTTCTCTGGGTCAGAAAGTGGGCAATTTTTCCTCCAAGTGAGAGGGACTGGTTTATGTTTATTGCACATGTAACATGAGCAAAACACTGAGTTAAGCTCCTAACATACCTTACTTCATTGAATTACCTCGGCAGTCCTATGTGAGTAGGGACTACAAGCACTTTTTCACCAAAGAAAGGATGCTTAGAGAACTGAAAGGCTTATTCTCAGTCACAAAGCCAATGAGTGTCAGAGCATTACACCACAAATTCGTACATGAAATCCCTAACCCTCAGTGTGAAAATATTTGGAGACAGGACTTTTGAGAAGATAACATCTTAAAAGTAAGATCTTCATAATGGGATAAGTGCCCTTATAACGATAGGAAGAGAGGGATTACCTCCTCTCTCTCTTTCTCTGTCTCCCCACCTGTGCACACCGAGGAAAGCCACCAAAGATACACTGAGAAGGTGGCCATATGCCAGCCACAAAGATTCCTCACCAGGACCTGACCTTCTTGGCACCATGATCTTGAACTTTCAGCCTCCACAACTATGGGAAAATAAGCATCTCTTGTTCAAGTCACCCAGTCTATGGCATTTTGTTATGGCAGTCTGAACACACTAAGATATCAGTTTGTTAAAATGGGTTAAAACTTGAAAGGAAACATTATTTCTCCTCCAACCCAGTGTGCACAACTTTCCAACAGTTACAAAGCACGTCACTCTGGCCTTCTTTTGCTGACAAAGTTAGCTTAAAATTAATTGTCCCATAATAAACAAAAGTCTATTGGATCTCATTTACTTTTTCTAGAGTACGATTCCTTTCCATTGTTTTGTTAACAGTATTTAAAAATCACACTGTGCAAGAGAGAAAGGAAACCAGAGATAAGGTATTCCAATGTCCTTGTGTTTTTCTCATTATCTTTTCAAGGGAGTCGTTAACATGGCTTGGGAAATGAGACAGAGGTGACTTTCCATGTCATGAGTGACTGAAGTCTCCTTGCCTGTGACACACTCGTGTAGCCTCAGAAACCTGAAGGATGAGTAGTTTCATAGTGGCAAGACGATGGAACTGAAGAGACCTAAGATTCAGTCCCAGGTCTGTCACTAGTAGTTATGAGATCTCACCTGCCAGACATTCAGTCTGTCAGCCTCAGATCCTGTATTTTTAAAAGCGGGGAAATTTCTTTCATCTTGCAGAGTTATGGAAGAGTTAAGAAAGTGGAACAAAAACATCCACAAAAGCTCCCAGCATTCAGGGATGGTCAATAAATGATAGTGATCATAGTCTCATCCTACGATTATTCTAGATCTTTGCTGGATGGATTCTGAAGCTGTTTCTCACTGGTGACTCCATACGTCTGACCTGAAGTCCACTTACTATTTTGGAGGTCTGGGTAATCCAGTCTGACCTACAGTGGCTGGCCTTGACCTCACTGATCAGAACACCACATCATGATCTACTTAGCCAACGTCAGAGGACAAATGAAGGGCGTATCTCCAGAGAGAAATGTGCAGAAGATGGGGTGGAAGAGCATGCAATACCAGTTAAGCTAACATCATCCAAAGGCATCCCACTCCTTCCCATTTCCCATGACTGATATCACTAACCAAAAACAACTTGGAAGACCCAAACTGTTTTAACAAGACATAGCCACAAACAGCCTGCCAGGTTTCCATCCCCATCTGCCACACTTGCACTCTTTAAGACCTTGGCAAATTACTTAAGCTTTCTGAGCTTCAGTTTCTGCTTCTGCAAAGTGAAAATGATGATAGCATCTTGACCTCAGAATCATTAAAAGAATTATATAAGTTAATGTTGCAAAAGCCCTTAGAACCAGCCCTGGAATGGTATGAGGACTCCACGAATGACCGTTAATTATTGAAATCAAATAAATCCAAATCTTCCTGCAGTTTTTGACTTTTCAACTACATAAGACACAGGCTGAACACCTCTCTTCTTTCAGTAACCCTTTCCCAGCCAGGAAAACAAAAGAACTTGCTTTCAATTGAAAGGTAAGGCCACAAATTGACTTGAAATAAAAACAAACAATCAACAAACAAAATATAACAGAAAAGAACAGCTTAAGTAGTTAATTAATCCTCTTGCCCAAGGCCCTGCTATGACTCACTTTGGTGGGAGAGCTTTATCAGCACACTATCTTCTGCTCAAGAAAACAGATGTGGGCTGGGCACAGTGGCTCATGCCTATAATCCCAGCACTTTGGGAGGTGGAGGTGGAGGCAGAGACAAGCAGATCACTTGAGGCCTGGAGTTTGAGACCAGCCTGGCCAATATGGGGAAACTCTGTCTCTACTAAAAATACAAAAATCAGCCGGGCAGTGGTGGCATGCGAATATAATCTCAGCTACTTGGGAAGCTGAGTCAGGAGAATCGCTTGAACCCAGGAGGCGGAGGTTTTAGTCAGCCAAGATCACTTCACTGCACTCTAGCCTTGGTGAGAGAGACAGACTCTGTCTCAAAAAAAAAAAAAAAAAAGGGGGAGATGTGATCAGTGTCTCTCCCTCCTTTTCCAAACCACATCTCCTTCACTGGCCACCAGACATCTAGCCCCATGGATGTTCATTGACTCTGTCAACTCTAAGAGGTCTCATTGACCACTGCATATAATAATCACAAGGTCTCACCAGTGTGTGTCCTAGGGTAAGGGTCTGCACAGAAAGTCTAACCAGACTGGGTTTGATGCTCACAATGCAAGTTCTTTCTCTTGTGTTATCTAAATGTTCATGAAAAGCAGTTTTCTCTTGGTCCTGGAGAATTTGCCATTTAGCCCTAGGTTGTCTGTAGATTTGAACTTCAGGACTTAATAATGACACGTATGTATAAGGGATCCTCATAGTATTCACAGATGATTAAGTCTCACCCCTCCTGGAATGATCACGTGCTTTGCAGCAAAGAATAGAGTTGATGCCCTCAGGCAAACCGTTAGAGAAGTTAACTAAATTTGAATTCTCCCAGGGCCTCTTGACTGCATTTTTATTTTTTTCTTAAGAGTTCTCTGAGCTTCTATCAAGTCTAATTGATTTTTAGCACAGGAAGCCTTACCTCCCAATATAGCTTCGGACCCTTTTTCCTTGCAGCCAATGGCAAAAGATCCATTTATAAATTGTTAAACATGTTCACAGCTAAATGGCACCAAAATAGCCCAGGAATATTTTAATATTCATAGTTTGCTTTGATTAAAATACAAACTTTTCACGTTAGCTCTAGGATTATTTTTCATAAGGCAGGCAGGTTACAGAGCTGAGTGCCACTTAATTTAGTGTTTAATCAAGAGAACTACTGTGGTATCAGGCTGATTAGGTTGGCTCAACTGCTGCCTGCTCAATTTTTCCCCATAATTGTGGGATATTCTTTATGGTGACAAGTGCCCAGACGGTAGAATTCCAATATGCTATACATCAGCTTCTCCATTATTGGATTAGCTGGATGTGGCATCGTTACTGCTGCACTTTCATTCCTATCATTGATCGCATCGTCCCTTCTATTTCACAATTAATGCAAGTCTGCTGGATTGATCAATCCTCTCCCCTGCTTGGGCAGCAGTCAATATATTCTTATGGCCATGTGTTAGTGATCTGCAGGGTTTCTTGCAAGGCCTGTGGATTTGTCACTGTGGCGAGAGATTTTTTTCATTTTAAGGTGCTTCTGATGGTATGAGACTGCTTGATGCAGGGTCTTCAAATTACACATGTACAAAGAAAGAGAAAGAAGGAAGACAGAAGGCAGAGACAGAAAAAAGAAAAAGAAAACCTCCTGCCAGATCAAAACCGGCAAACCGATGCGTCCGGCGGTACGGTGCCAGGCAGTTCGATCAGGTGCGGCATCAAAATCAGGCGGCAAAATCAGGCGGCAAATCAGGCGGTGCGGCAAAATCAAAATCGGTGGTGCAAAATCCGGCGGGTGGGAGGGAGGCGGGGGGGTAGGGAGGGAATTTCATTTTCACAGCTATCAACCTTAAATCTCTTGAATTATTACTCTTGTTCTGAATTTTTATTTAATTTATTTTATTTTTGAGACAGTCTTGCTCTCTGTCACCAGGCTGGAGTACAGGCATGATCTCGCTCACTCTGCAGCACTTTGGCCTCCTGGGTTCCAGCGATTCTGCTGCCTCAGCCTCCTGAGTGTCTGCGATTACAGATGTGCCGCCATACCTGGCTAATTTTTGTATTTTTAGTAGAGACAGGGTTTCACCACATTGGCCAGGCTGGTCTCAAACTCCTGGCCTCAGGTGACCCACCTGCCTCAGCCTCCCAAAGTGCTGGGATTACCACCAGTATGAGCCACCGGCCTGAATTTTACTTTCTAATACTTCAAGCTATTCATTCAAGACTCACTAAAGCCAATTCACCAAAAATATTATCCTGTTACATTTTCTTTGGTAACAACTATTCTCATTATGCAGTGGATATATATTTTTTTCAATGAGAACTTGTACATGAAACAAGAAAGGGCAAGAGGTGTAGGTGTGGTTGAAAACTGGATCCAAGTTTGCTCTCAACTGAATGTAGATAATGCTAAGTTGGGTGAGAGACACGATACCCAGCGTTATATTGGAGTTTTTTTGTTTGTTTTTTTGCTACCATTTCTGAAATGTGTTGCCATTTCATGTGTTTCTCAGGGCACCTGTTGTATTAGGAGGCCTGGCTAGCAAGTTTGAGAAGATTGCATGGAGGTTCTCTTTTTTTTTTTTTTTGAGACGGAGTCTCACTCTGTCGCCCAGACTGGAGTGCAGTGGCCGGATCTCAGCTCACTGCAAGCTCCGCCTCCCGGGTTTACGCTATTCTCCTGCCTCAGCCTCCCGAGTAGCTGGGACTACAGGCGCCCGCCACCTCGCCCGGCTAGTTTTTTGTATTTTTTAGTAGAGACGGGGTTTCACCGTGTTAGCCAGGATGGTCTCGATCTCCTGACCTCGTGATCCGCCCGTCTCGGCCTCCCAAAGTGCTGGGATTACAGGCTTGAGCCACTGCGCCCGGCCTGCATGGAGGTTCTCACACGCCCATGTTGATACTTCCTAATGCTGAGGTGTCCACTAGGTCGGCCACAGAAATGCACAGGAGTGTGCAGGCTTCAGTGGCAGCAGCCTTACCCTATCCTCACCATTTCTAAGGACCTGCATGTAGGGAAGTGAGATGATTTACTTGGGAGTTTACCCTGTATAGTCAAGAAGTTAGCAGCAAAAGTATATGCAAATTCATGTTAAAGAGAAGAGCTTCCAAACGACAAAGAGTAGAAACATACAGTTACATTGAAAGAATGATTAAAACAGTCAAAGATGGCTGGAGGATGGGAGGGTGTTTAACGATGTGCAGTAGGCAAATTTATGCCCTGCTTCCCCAAGATACCCACGTCCTAATCCCCAGAACCGGTCAATGCGATGCGTGACGTAACAAATAGGATTTTGTAGATGTTACCAAAGGTATGCACCTAAAAATAGGGAGATGATTCTGGATTATTGGGGAGAATCCCATCTAATCACAAAAGCCCTTAAAAACACAAGACTTTCTCCAGGTGCAATGAGGGAGACGTGGGAGAAGAAGTCTATGAGATTTCAAGAATGAGAAGCATTTGTACCACTGCTGACTGTCAGTTGGAAGAGTCCACACATCATGAAAGGAAGTAAAAGGCTCCCAGGAGCTAAGAGAAGTCCCTCTGCTAGCAGTCAGTAAGGAAGTGGAGACTCCAACTTTACAGCTGCAAGGAAACAGATTTTCCTGACAACCTGAAGGAGTCTGGAAATGGGCTCTTTCCAGAGCCTCCTCATCAGTCCATACAGCCAACCGTTGACATCAGCCTTGAGAAAAACTCACAGTGTAGAATCAGTTGAGTCAACTAGACTTCTCACCTATAGAACTGTGAGATCATACGTATTTGTTACTTCAAGCTGCCAAACGTGTAGTAGTTCTGGCAGCGGTAGAAAACTAAGACTATGAAAACATGGAAAAGACAAGACACTGGGTCCACTTGGGGAGGTGATCGCAAATGCAGAACAAAGTCTCAGACATAACATGCCAGGGTTCAAAGTGTGGTTCCACTGCGTGGGAGCTGAGCGTCCTTGGGCAGGTGACTTAATTTTGCTAAGCATCCTCTTCTACATAGGCTTTATCTTTTCTTAATGAAATTAATGGCCAGGCATGGTGGCTCATGCCTGTACTCACAGCACTTTAGGAGGCTGAGGAAGGAGGATCACTGGAGTCCAAGAGTTCAAGACCAGCATGAGCATCAGAGGGAGACCTCGTCTCTACAAAACCTGAAACCTAGCCAGGTATGGGGGTTCCCAACTCTTGTCCTACCTACTCAGGAGGCTGAGGCCGGAGGACTGCTTGAGTCCAGGAGTTCGAGGCTACAGTGAGCTGTGATCATATCACTGCATTCCAGCCTGACCAACAGAGACCCTGTCTCTAAATAAAAAAAAAACAAAAACCTTGTTTGGCAGGGCTTAGGGGCTCATGCCTGTAATGCCAGCACTTTGAGAGGCCAAGGCGGGTGGATCGCAAGGTCAAGAAATCGAGAGCATCCTGGCCAACATAGTGAAATCCTGTCTCTACTAAAAATACAAAAATTAGCTGGGCGTGGTGGTGTGTACCTGTAATCCCAGCTACTCGGGAGGCTGAGACATGAGAATTGCTTGGACCTGGGAGGCAGAGGTTGCAGTGTGCCAAGATCGTGCCACTGCACTCCAGACTGGAAACAAAAAGAATGAGAATCCATCTCAAAAAAAAAAAAAAAAAATCATGACATTACCCATGCCCTCTAGTCAAACATGTTTAAATGCACACCTGTATTTGAACAAAGTAGGGTTTACTACCTGTTGCAAAGGAGAACGTATACCATGAGGAACCACGGACTATCTCAGTAAGATGTTGTCAGGGACATCTTCTTAGGGGATTTGCCTTTCTGTTACATGATCCTGAGTAGGGCTCAAAGAATTGGGGCTTTTCTCTGGATTGGATGCTGTCAGAAAGCAGAGCAATTATATCACTGGGTGTCTTCATAGTTCTTACCCAGAAGAAGGGAAGAATTCAGGGAAGCAAAAGCTGTAGCTGCTGAAGCAGCAGCAGTCACTCACATAAGCCAGCAGAGGAAGATGACTGGCCATCTTGCGATTTAGACAAGACCCATGTTTTGGACTGAGTTCAGCCATGACGACCTAGTGGTTTTGTCTTGTCCTGACCCACCACAGTCCTGAGATGGCCTTGTCCGATGCTGACATTCTATGAAATTGTTTGTGTTCAACAGGCAACACCAAAGTCTATCTGTGAGTGTCAGACCAGCTCCTACCAACACCAAGCCGTCACCAATAGGATCTTTCAGGAGCTGCTTTTCTATTTCTCAAGATAAAAAAACAAAAAACACGTATCATTAGTACCAATTTTCTCATTCACCTGCCATTCCTGAGTTCCTTCTCCCCATTCATGTCAATTATCTTTCTAGACATAACCCAGAAACTTTTCTCTTTTTCTCCTTCCACAAGAAATACTGACGGTATTGGGATGTTGCCTTGCCATCCCTCTATTCTATAGGTCAACTTAGTCTTTCTCCCTCAAAGCAAGCAAGAATACAGTCTCATGAAAAGGGAAGAAGATGACTGGAATGGAAGCAAGGAATCTTTAGATTCTCTTGAAAGGTAAGGGGAAGGCTATTAGCACTCATGTTTTCATGCTGTATATGCCACACAC
The DNA here is from genome assembly GCF_008728515.1 of Papio anubis. Lineage (NCBI taxonomy): Eukaryota > Metazoa > Chordata > Mammalia > Primates > Cercopithecidae > Papio > Papio anubis. The sequence goes on from NC_044993.1 coordinate 66,953,412, forward strand.
AACAAAGATGAGGGTACGTGTTTGTTTATTTTGTTTTGTTTTGTTATTCGAGATGGAATCTCACTCTTGTCACCCAGGCTGGAGTGCAAAGACACGGTCTCAACTCACTGCAACCTCTGCCTCCTGGGTTCAAGAAACACTCCTGCCTCAGCCTCCCAAGTAGCTGGGATCACAGGTACCCACCATCAAGCTCTGCTAATTTTTGTATTTTTAGTAGAAATGGGGTTTCACCATGTTGGCCAAGCTGGTCTCGAACTCCTGACCTCAAGTGATCCACCCGCTTTATCAAGTCCTGGAATTACAGGCATGAGTCACCGCACCTGGCCTCTTTGTTCAAGGATTCGACCTGTTCTGTCCCAATAGGTTCCAACAGCCGATCCAGCCACTTACAGAGACACGTGGATTAGGTTCTCTTAATCTGGTGCAGCCAATCCTTGGTGTCTCACAGTCACTTCTCCTTTCTTGAATACCAGCTCACCATACATCTTCCTGGTTATAATGTGCCTTTTGTATATTTTTCCTATATAGAAAAAATGCCCAGACAGTGGCATACAAGTGTTGAGCCTTTCAAGAAAAGTGTTCTAAATGAAAGCCATTAAATAGACATTCATTATACTAATAAACCTTAGATACATAGCAGGATGTGTCCATGACAAAGAGATGGTCTCTCTCTTGGAGTGCCTGCATACCAAGTTACTGGTCCTCCAAACCTGGGCTGGGCTCCAAACCTCCAAATCCAGGCTATGGTGACTCCACCAGAGCCAAACATTGACCAGTTGGGGTCTGTGAGAGTAAATAAAACAGGTGGATCAAGAATATGATGCCATGGTGTCTCCTTAGCTTTTACCCTGATGTTGAGGTGCTTAATAACACACAAATATAACCTTAGGTATCTGAATTGAGTTAATTTAATCTAATTAATATATAATGCGTAAGATTGTTCTTATACATTATATATTCTATGCATAAGATTCAAAAGACAATGCGTAAGATTCTTCTTCTTATGCATTATACATTCTTCTATGCATTATTCTTCTATGCATAAGATCCAAAAAGATGCTCTATTAAGTACAAAACTGATTTCTAGCATTCGCACTGGCAACACATATACTAAAACCAGAATGATACAGAGAAGGTGGTATGCCACCTGTGCAAAGATGGCATGCAAATCGTGAAGCGTTACATTTATTAAAAAAAAAAAATCCTCATTTCTACACTGGGGAAATGGGGTATTTTTTAAAGGGAAGCAGATAAATTTATTGACAGTTCTTCTAATGACCGTTTCATTGACCCACTGAAAGCCAATTTACCAAATAACCAACACTCTGAAAACCATTAGTGAGTCTTTCCAATTTGTAAGTAGAACCTGGACAAGGAATTGTCCTTTAGTCTCATCCCAGAAAGTTCTATTAATACAATTAGACTTGATGTGCATATCATGTTTTTTTCTAATACATACTAACTGAATTATATTCTTTGTATTTAATAATTACAGCACCAAGTAAACTTTCCTACGTTCCTTTGATGCTACACGTATCAACCTTTGAGTTTACAGCTAACAAAACTTTCCTGGAAGAGCTTAGTGTTTCTCCAGAGGTATTTTAATACCTGATTTCAACCCCTGGTTTTATTTTATTTCTAAAGTGTGTAAATATGCATCCATGAGAGCAGGATTTAACAGGGCTTCAGAAACTCCTTTTTTTTTTTTTTTTTTTTTTTTTTTTTTGAGATGGAGTCTCACTCTGTCACCAGACTGGAGTGCAGTGGCACAATCGCTGCTCACTGCAAACTCCGTCTCCCAGGTCCAAGTGATTCTCCTGCCTCAGTCTCCCGAGTAACTGAGACTACAAGTGCTCACCATCACACCCAGCTAATTTTTGTACTTTTAGTAGAGACAGGGTTTCACCATGTTGGCTGCATGGTCTTGATCTCTTGACCTTGCGATCCGCCTGCCTCGGCCTCCCAAAGTGCTGGGATTACAGGCATGCACCACCATGCCCAGATAATTTTTATATTTTTCACAGAGATAGGGTTTCACCATGTTGGCCTGGCTGGTCTCGAACTTCTGACCTTGTGATCCGCCTGCCTCAGCTTCCCAAAGTGCTGTGATTACAGGCACGAGCCACCACACCCAACGAAAATAGCTTAAAAGATCTTTTTAAATCTCTTTCTTGCTGGATAAATAGAAAACCTTCATATTAGGGCAATTTCATGTGTAAATCCACATGCTCACACACATACACACAGACAAAATAACTTTAGAGGATAAAAGAAAATGCATTGGCTCACATACTTGCAAAGTTCCAAAGGAGGTAGATTAACTTCATGCACCACTGTATCCAGGGCCTACAAGTGACAGCATCAAGAGTTTCCCCTTTCCTAATTTCTTAGATTGCGTGTCAGTACGTTGACAGGTGGATGGCCACCATAACCCTAGACTCACCTAACAAGCTCAACAACCCCATGAGGAAAAAATAATTTCTCCATAGAGTCTAACAGCAAAGTCCCCTAGGAATCTCTCAGTGGTCCACCTGATCATATACCCATCCCTCAATCAACCGGCCCAGGGATACTGTCACTCTAAACACCAAGAGTTCACTCATGTGCTCAATCCTGTGCACAATAAGAGATTCCAGAAGAACAAAATAGAACTGATCTTCTATTCTGGGGACTCCCGCTTACTACGGGGACTGCCCACTTACTAAGCAAAGATGAGACAGGTGCTGAATAGAGTTAAAATGATAATAATAAAGATGTTCACAAAATCTCTCAAACTGAGATGCCTCCTGTTTCTGAAAAGTTTCTACAAAGAAATAATAGAGGCCGATGTGTTGACTCATGTCTGTAATCCCAGCACTTTGGGAGGCCAAGGTGGGCAGATCCCTTGAGGTCAGCAGTTTGAGACCAGCCTGGCCAACATGGTGAAACCCTCTCTCTACTAAAAATACAAAAATTGGTCAGGTGTGATGGCACATGACTGTAATACCAGCTAGTTGGGAGGCTGATGTAGGGGCGTCACTTAAACCTGGGAGGCGGAGGTTGCAGTGAGCTGAGATCATGCCACCATATTCCAGCCTGGGTGACAAAGTGAGACTCCATCTCAAAACAAAAAACAAACAAACAAACAAACAAAAAATATACACACACATACATACATACATATACACACACACACACACACACACAGAGTCAGGGCCAGGGTAGGAAATACATGAGTTGACCAGGAATACCTTGTCACCTCACAAAGCAAGGAAGATCTCCATCTGGACAAGGAGACAACAGAAAGACATTCCCACTGGCCAAGGCTAGAGCTTCAGAATGGACATTTAGAATGATCATTACTCTCCTTTGGAATATGCAAGCAAACTAACTCGAACTAATTTGAAAACCGGAAAAAAACGGAAGAAGATACATATGCCCTATTTTTCTCATATGAACTCTATCTCGGGGTAAGCAAAGAATCATTTAAAGATTTTTCTCTGTAGAAGTATTCTACCTAATAAATGAAAAAGGAGTGATGGTAATGGTTGCTAGTGATTGGTAAAAATCTCCAAAGAGGACATCAAGAAAGAAAGGCATTATGTGGTTCCTAATGGAAGTACACAAGAAAATTTATTATGTGTTTTTGCCAAAAACAAAATTGAACAAAAATCTCATCAAACTTCTGAATTTAACCACCAGTCAACAGAAAATATAAAGGAGAGAGAATGCAATTAGCAAATCCAGACTGTGTAGAGACTCTTCCACAAAAATGACCCGGTGACCTCAACAAATAGATTGCAAACACTGGGTTGGAGGAGGCACAAATATAATAAAAGAAACTTCAGGGATATATCAACTAACTTTAATTTGACACATATCAATCACGTTCCAATTTCTGATAAATAAGAAAACTTGAAAAAATGTTTAAGACGATTAGGTAGACTTGAACAACGATACAATGCTTGCTTACATTAAGAGATTATTGCTAATTTCAAGGCATAAATCATGCTAATGACAGTATTTTTTTTCCCTTAAGAATTCTCATATTCTAATTGTAAGTACTGAAATGTTTTAAAATAATACGATGTTTGGACACCTACTTAAAGAATCATTGCTTTTTTTTTTTTTTTTTTTTTTTGAAACAGAGGCTCCCTGTTGCCCAGGCTGGAGTGCAGTGGCGTGATTTTGGCTCACTGCAGCCTCTGCCTCCTGGGTTCAAACAATTCTCCCGCCTCAGCCTCCCGAGTAGCTGGAATTACAAGTGTGTGCCACCACACCTGGCTAATTTTTGTATTTTTAGTAAACACAGGGTATTGCCATGTTGGCCAGGCTGGTCTCAAACTCCTGACCTCAAGGGATCCGCCCACCTCAGCCTCCCAAAATACTGGGATTACAGGCATGAGCCAATGTGCCTGGCCCATTGCTAATTTTAAAGGCATAATAACATTAATGATAATACAGTTCTTTTTTAAAAAATCTCATTTTTTCCTCTATATATACTGATATATTTAATAATAATAGTATATTTTGGATTTGCCTCAAAATATTGATGGGAAGGGAGAGGAAGATTAAAGCACAGAAGAAAGAAGTTTGGCCACATATTGGTAGTTGTTGACTTAGCATAGGGCATATGAGGGATGAGTACACTATTCTACTTTTGTGCATTTTTGAAATTTTTCATAAAAAATCATTTCAAAACCACCATTAAACAAATGAGAATGCTCCAGCCTGGGTGACAGAGCAAGACTCCATCTCAAATAAAAAATAAAAAAAAAATCAGAATGAGTTTAAGTATCACCAAATCACTCTGGCCCACCAATGAATCTGGACTAAAAATGTAGCTCCTGGCCATGCACATTGGCTCAAGCGTGTCATCCCATCACTTTTGGAGGCTGAAACAGGTGTACTGCTTGAACTTAGGAATTCAAGACCAGTCTGATCAACATAGCGAGAACTGATCTCTAAAAAAAAAAAAATAAATTAAATTAAAAAGGCCAGGTGCAGTGACTCACACCTGTAATCCCAGCACTATGGGAGGCTGAGGCAGGCGGATCACCTGAGGTTAGGAGTTCAAGACCAGCCTGGCCAACATGGTGATACCCTGTCTCTACTAATAATATAAAACTTAGCCTGCAATGGTGGTAGATGCCTGTAATCCCAGCTAGTCAGGATGCTGAGGCACAAGAATCGCTTGAACCTGGGAGGCGGACGTTGCAGTGAGCCAAGACTGTGCCCCTGCACTCCAGCCTGGGTGACAGAGTGAAACACAGTCTCAAAAACAAAACAAAACAATTAATTAATTAAAAAAAGAAGAAACATGACTCCAGTATTTGTGGGTATGTTATAAAATACTTAGAAGGAATTTTAGACTGGGGATTCTAATAAAATACCCTTCCTACTCTCTCAAGAGAGCCTGATACGTTAAGTCTTCTATACAAGACAACCTGTAGCCATCATCAAACATCCTTCATTCTTGGAATAGTCTGAGGCAAAAGATCACAAAATGTGAAACAGGATTGCAATTTTGAGACACCAAAAAGAAACAGCAGTCATCGATCACAATGATACAACCAAATTAAAATACTCTTTTGGTTCTTCAATACAACCAGCTGTTCTCGCCTGTAACTTTATGTCTCTTGCTCTTGGTAGGGCTAACTCACTGCCAAGAGCTCTGACATCACCTTTCCCCTAAAACCTTCTCTAACACCACTGCCCCATCCCCAACCCATTTTGTGTCTCACTGGCTTCATCTTTCCCCCTTCAGATTAGTTTTCACCATCTGCAGCATCTTATTATTTCTCGGATTCATATGTAAGCACTTGAACACAATGGCAGAAACTAGTGAGTGTTGTTCATCCTCCAGTCTCCTCTCCTAAGCCAGTTTCTAGAATCCCGTAGGCTTTAGGAATATTTAGCAACAAATATTTGAACATTTAAATGCTTCATAGCTAAATCACTACTAATCCACCAAATGCACCGGCTTGGCTGCCTTCATTTTACACTAAATAACTAAATAAATAGATAATTATGTACTAAATATGCTATTGTACACTAAATATAATGTACACATTATACTCAGATCCATTTTTTTTTTGTAAATCTCAGCATTTCCTACCTTGAATTTTAACAAAAGAACAGCAATTATCTTCAATTTTAGTTGCTTTTTTTTAGTTTGCTAGGACTGTCAAGCAGTTTAAATGATTAAGAAATATAATATTAAAATAGACAAGAGAATTGTTTTTACCTTTTTCTAAGAGCTTGCATGTAGTGCACAACCTTCAGACAATTAAACTAATGTTCTGATAACTCTTTCCTGCTATTACTAGAAGACAAATTATTTGCGCTAAGAGAGCAAGAAACCCTACCTCAGAGAAATAGGAAATTGAATAGTTTGTAGTTGTGAGAACAACAAAGTTAACATTCAATTAAGTTCCATTACAAGATTTATACTAATCATTAACCAAAAGTTGTCTTCTGTTCAGTTTCAAGAAACTGAACAATACCCTGACAAAGAGAAAGACCTTTTAAAAATTAAGCAATAATTATGGTATGTTTGCAAAATGCAGTCTATCTTTTGTATCTTAAATTTCTTGGCTGTGTAATTTGCATACACATTAAACTCTGTGGGAAATTGGAAAGCAATTCCGAATTCAACAATTAAAAGATACAAATTAAAATTGTTAACATTAACTTAAAGTTTATTGCTGGTGCAATGCTCTTGGATATAAATGAACTCTGATCAAGCAGCCGTTTCCCTCTTGGAAGTTCAACATATTTTCAACGTAAGTTGACAATTGTACCTTTAAGTCATTGGTTTTGCTGATGCCACTTCATACTGATAAATATGCTATTTTAACAAATACAAACATGTATTGGTGGCAGATTTATTTTTTATTAGAAGGAAAAGTTGAGTCAAATCACTCTAGTCTTCAAAAGGACTTACCGTCTCTTAACCTTAAAATTACTGGGGGAAAATGCTAAGATAATTCTCTATTTAATTTCAGCTAACAGAAAAGACAACTACTGACGGTTGTAACTTTGGGGGCAAAATACAGTCAACACAACAAAAGGTACTTCCTGCTTTTATTATTTTTCATCTGTCTACAATGTACTTACAAATATGTGCATATAAATATAAATATATATATACACACATATATATGCATACAGCTGACGAGGAAATCTTCAATGCTGCCTAGAAGCTTTCTTGCTAATTTATTAAAAACTCTCTAGTCTGATTTCCTGGATGCAAAGTTCAGTTCCATCAGCTTCTAGCTCTATGACTACAGATGTGTTATTCTTTCAGCCTCTGAGTCCCATTCTGCAAACTAGGAATAATGACGGAAACCAACTCATGGATTGGCTATGAAAATCAAATGAGGAAAAAATTAAATTCCTGTATCTGACATGTAGAAAAGTGCTCAAATATTGCAAAGCATTATTTGTGTGATGCATTATCAGTGGAATCCCAATCCTGCCACTTACTAGCTCTGTGACCTCAGACAGACTAATTAGCTTCTTTGTGCCTCACTGTCCCCGCTGGTAAAATGAAAACACTGTGCCTAAAGCATAAAGTCGTTGGGCTAGTAAATGAGTTAAATATTTGTAAAGCACTTACAATAGTAACTACAACGTATGCAAGCCCTACTGAAGTATTTTCAAGTAACAAATACGCATGTCTAGGTAAGAGGATGGAGATATATATATATATACACACACACACACACACACACACACATATCCATCTAGATGTATATACATCTAGATATGTATCTAGATACCTATACATGCATACACATATATGTTTATATGCACACATACACACACATGCACAAAACCACGGAACAGAAAAAGAACTGTCCCAATATCAAATTTTAAAAATCCCAGTACTAGTTCAGTGTTATTCTAAGGCAGAGATACTGAATATCATTGTATTTATATGAACTTAAAATCTAAGGCTAAACTAAGCTTTCCTATATTCGGGATCGCTAGGAAATCAAAAAGCAATGATTTATCGGGAACTGCCACGTTATTTTAGATGACCAAGTTTCAGAGAATTAGGATACAATAAAATGTTCTTCACATGAAAACGAATGGAATATGCTTGGCTCATTGATGGTCCTTCAAGATGCCCCAGGGCCATCAACATGGGGACCAATTATCAAGATAAGCTGAGAAGTTTAGATTTGTATGCTATAAATATACTTCCAATGGGAAAAAGTGATGAGGGACTAGAAAGTTTCAGACTCACAGGAACTGGGTTATATTTTCCTATATATGTTTTCTAATACATTTGTGGTTCAAACATAGGAAGATGGAAAGAATCAGATACTTGTTTGTTGAGTTATAAAACCTGAATCAATCTCAAGTGTAAGTACCTCTAGCTTTTACTGCAAAGCCTTTCTCTTTTTTTTTTTTTTTTTTTTGAGATGGACTCTCACTCTGTGGCCCAGGCTGCAGTGCAGTGGTGCGATCTTGGCTCACTGCAACCTCTGTGCTCCCAGGTTCAAGTGATTCTCCTGCCTCAGCCTTCTCAGTAGCTGGGATTACAAGTGTGCACCACCACATCCAGCTAATTTTTGTATTTTTAATAAAGACAGGGTTTCACCATGTTGCCCATGCTGGTCTCAAACTCCTGACCTGAGGTGATCTGCCCACCTCGGCCTCCCAAACTGTTGGGATTACAGGCGTGAGCCACCACACCCATCCTCAAAACCTTTCTCTTCTGTCACCACCAGCAAGATTATCAGCTTGGGAATTTTAAAACACCCTATAGGTCTATCACACATCACAATACTAAAGTGAAAAATCCATCCCCCTCCCCAAGTTGGCCACATGCAAAACAGTGTCACCACTTCCAACACACACACACACACACACACACAGCTACTCTCAGATCAGAGCCATTTTGTAATCAATACAGGTTTGACTAATGTATATCATATGCTCTAATTAACTGATCACTTTACATCCAATTCCCATTATGTAAAGCCACACTGCAGGAGAAAAGTCCATAACAAGAGAATTGAGATATTAGACTAAATTACAAGTGTCAGATAACAGACTACGGTTGTTCTGAATTTTTAATTTTCCACTTAACCCCAGAGAGTTTTAGTCACAATAATTAGCCAGCATATACATGGCACATGTTTCCATATACACACATATGCAAACACATTTTTAAATACAATGGCCAATACACACACACACACACACAATGCAAGAATCACATGCCCAGTCAGGGATATGTTCTGATAGAGATATCCAAGTTAATTTGGAATTTTGTTTTGATAACATCTCATCTTGGGTCTACCGTCAAAAGTGAATTTTTATCAGTCTCTGAAAGCAAATGGCTTCCATGCAATTTGGTCGGTAGCATATATAAATGTTTCAAGCATAACAAAATAACATATTTCAGAAAAAGCTGTGGAATATGATAGCTTTAGGACTTTCAGAATAAAACCACGATCCTTTCCGGTGGAGAGGCATAAAAGAGATTAAGTGGACGACACTTTCTTTGAATTACTGATGTAATCAAAACACTAGCAGATACACAGCATCATTCTTCGTGGTGCTGGACCCAACATGAAATTTTAGCTAGGCTTTGGCTTCTTTTGCTTCCATTAAAAAAGGTAAGAAAATCGGTCACTTGCTGTTTACCTTAAAAATGTGAAGTTTCCTAACAGTTCTTAGCATGGCATTAAAAAGAGAGAGGTGGGGATGGTTTTTACAATTGGGTGCCTGAAGCATTGCCCATGCACTATTCATGTTTTCAGCTCAACTCTGTGTTTTTCATCAACATCTGGGACTTGAAGATCATTAGACTCTAGACACTTATATCCAACCCTGCATTTAAGATGGAGATGGCTTCATTAAGTCGGAAGGCAGAGTTCTATTAGACTCCATAGCTTAACCTTAGAGTGTTAATGCAGTCTTTTTCTCCTTCTAATTTTGCAGACTGAAAAGGAGCTTCCTGTGGCTCCCTGATCTTGCCAATACCCCAAGCCCAATTCCCAGACTCCCCTCATCACGGGCAGATATCATTTCAACAGATGTCAGCAACAGCTAAAGTGCACTGAGGCCTGTTTGTTAAACTCCCAAAAGGGGAGGTGGATTGAAGAAATTCAGCCAGTAATTAAACCACATACTTCTTCTAAAGCCGCCTCTACCCCTCTTCCCTGCATAATCTCTCTGCCTCGCATCAAATCATTTAGGCACTTATTGGCTACAATCAATACAATATGATATACATTAATGTTGTCCCTGAGAGACGTTCGGGGAAGAGGTGGTATTGCTTCACAAGCATTTTGGAGTGTTCATGCAAGCATACTATCAAATGTAGCAATACACTTTCCATGCTCCAGGCTGGCAGATTTATGGTCTCCCCTGCCCCATGCCCATGGAGCTGGGCTGCTGCCAAACACACGCAAATTGGATTGGAGCGAGAAACATTAAATATATTACCTAATGCACACAAATGCTAAATAGTGCAAATCACAGTGAAGAAGTGGCCCGGCTGAGTGGAATTTTAACAATTAAACTCAAGTCTCTCCATATGTTCCAGCGCCACTCGTGCCTCGCTATGTAGAATAAAATTACAAAGGGGGAAAGACCTTTAACCAGGTTTCCTGATCACACATTCCATTTCTTCCATGCAACAGGATGACTTCCCCCACCTCTCCTCCCCACTTTAACGGATCCCTCAGCCAGCAATGCATTTAGAATACGCTCTACAAACCCTGAACCCAAGCAAATGAATTTATTATGGAAAAGAGCTAAATGAAGATTTGCCCTATTTGCTCGTTTTTTAATATTATTGATGTGTTATCTTTTTTAAGAGGTCCTGATTCTCAGAAGCCTCATTTGAAAGACAAATGTGACTCCCAGGAAGGTGTGTGCAGGGTCCCCTCCACAGAAGCAACAAGTCATTGCACAGCTATCAATACCATTCAGCCTCAGATGATTTTATTTGACAACTGAGGCAAAGAAAAGAAAGCCAGTGTTACAGTTCAGTCCATCTATGGATCCTACATAGAACCAAAGATGAATGCAGTAGACTAACAAAAGAAATTAGGGAATGACTGTGAGGACCAGGCTCCTGCTGCAAAATTGAAATCTATCAGAAATTCAGACAAGAACTATTCCCAGTGTCGGGCTCCTGGCTTCATGCTTAAAGCAAAGAAGTAATTGGGAAGAAGGATTCTGGATTCTACAATGAAATCCATTATAATTTCTCACGAATGACACCCTGCTTGGTCAATGGGCATGGAATATGATGAAATACCACAAATCTTTTATTGATTTATTTTTTTTTGGAAAGGGAAGGAATCAGGCTTTCTGGGCCATGGCCATCAGTCACGGCACGATACACAAAGAATTCTAGACACAAGTGACCTTGGGTAGATCATGGGAACTCTTGGACTCACGCCATCTTTTCTGTAAAATCATTAGCTGATTTCTGAAGCCCTTTGCGACTCTAGCAGAATATGGCTGAAGTTGTGTAACTTTTATCCTTAACTGCCTTCTTACCTAGTTTTTAAGTCTTTCATGTGCATTTAACTCCACAGAGAAATGCCATGGCTACTGAGGAACCCAAGCTGACCTTGGAAGGGATGAACAAGATATATAAAAAATTGCTAGGCTGGATGCAGTAGCTTACGCCTGTAATCCCAGCACTTTGGGAGGCCAAGGCGGGTGGATCACTTGAGATCAAGAGTTCGAGACCAGCTTGGCCAATATAGTGAAACCTCGTCTCTACCAAAAATACAAAAATTAGCTGGGCATGGTGGTGGTCACCTGTAGTACCAGCTACTAGGGAAGCTGAGGCAGGAGAATCGCTTGAACCTAGGAGGCAGAGGCTGCAGTGAGCCGAGATTTCACCAGAAAATCCCTTGATCCAGGAGGCAGTGGCTGTAGTAAGCCGAGATTGCACCACTGCACTCCAGCCTGGGCAACAGAGTAAGACTCTATCTCAAAAAAAAAAAAAAAAAAAAAATTGCTTCTCCATGAGCTTGGTTCTGCTTCCTACACAGACTGGAAAGGAAGAGACAGCTACACCCGTTCTCCCGAAGGAATGGGTGAAACTCTGGCAAACACAGGCCGTTATTTTCTAGAAGTGGATCACACTCTGACAATAGTTTTCAAGTTGTACTTTTCATAGTACCAGCTTCTGAAACTCAGGGAGTCCTGTTAACAATACAGGGTCTGGGACACCCCCACCACCCTACTGATTGAATGGGAAACTGGGTGGGTGGGCTCTAAGAAATTGAATTTGAAAAAAAACTTTTAAGTGATTCCTATGCACATTAACATTTGAGAAGTGGGCTGGGCGTGGTGGGTCATGCCTGTAATCCTAGTACTTTGGAAGGCCTAGGCAGGCAGATTGCCTGGGGCTCAGGAGTTTAAGACAAGCCTGGACAACATGGTGAAACCCCATCTCTGCCAAAACTACAACAGTCAGCCAGGTATAGTGACACAAGTCTGTGGTCCCAGCTGCTTGGACAGCTGAGGTGGGAGGATGGCTTGTGCCTGGAAGGTGGAGGTTGCAGTGAGCTGAGATTGCACCACTGCACTCCAGCCTGGACGACAGAGTGAGACCCTATCTCAAAACAACAACAACAAGAAAAACCATTTGAGAAGTGAGTTGATCATGATAATCACAAGGGGAGCTCATTTTTCAAAAAGAGTTATCTATGTATTTGTGCTAATCATCGTGTCAGTTCCCCTACGGGATATGAGCTTCCTGAGGCCCAAATGGAATGTTGCTTGTTAATGTTTCCCAGGCATCCTATCCAGGGCCTGTACATACAGATGTATTAGCTGAAATGGAGACATGTAGAAATAGCCAACCTGTGTTTTGAGACAAGGAGAAGGTCTCACTCTATTGCCCAGGCTGGAGTGCCGTGGCGTGGTCTCAACTCACTGCAACCTCTACCTCCCAGGCTCAAGTAATTCTCTTGCCTCATCCTGTAGCTGGAACTATAGGTACAGGCCACTGTGTCCAGCCTTTTTTTTTTTTTTTTTTTTTTTTCTGTAGAGAGAGTTTCATTATGTTGCCTAGGCTGGTCTCCAACTCCTGGGCTCAAGTGGTCCACTCGCCTTGGCCTCCCAAAGTACTGGAATTACAGGTGTGAGCCACCACGCCTGGCCACAAATAGCCAACTGTGATGTAGTAAATTACAACATCTGGACACAGAGCTTTAAAATACACAATCAGTGAACAATGTGGTAGTTCTCGTTCACAATAAATTGTGAGAGCAACTTTTCTACCATAAAAAATGAGAGCCTTATTTTATCTTAAAAAATTAACAACTAGATATGGCATGGTTTTCTGTTATCAACGCTAATTGATGCATATTAGTTTCCTGAACCTTGACAAGCAGCTTGGGCTGGAACTATCTTGAGATGGACACGGAAGATCATGGAATACCAGTAAGCTTAAGAAACTTGTCCAAGCTCACATTTGCAACTATTAGGTCAGTGCAAAAGTGATCATGGTTTTTGCCTTTGAAAGTAATGACAAAAAGCGCAATTACTTTTGCACCAACGTAATATACGTTACTTCTGCTTGGTGAGCTTGGATACATTTTATGGGACACAGTATCCTATTTCTATGTGAATACTAACAGAATTTTTGTTTTTGAGATGAAGTTTCTTTCTTGTGGCCCAGGTGGGAATGCAATGGCATGATCTCGACTCACTGCAAACGTCACCTCCTAGGTTCAAAGGATTCTCCTGCCTCCATCTCCTGAACAGCCGGGATTACAGGCATGTGCCACCACGCCCGGCTAATTTTTGCACTTTTAGTAGAGACAGGGTTTCACCATGTTGGCCAGGCTGGTCTTGAACTCATGACCTCAGGTAATTCACCTGCCTCAGCCTCCGAAAGTACTGGGATTACAGCCGTGACCTACACCACTATCAGAATATTTAAAATGTGAAGCAAAAAAATTCAAAATTGAGAGTTGCCATTCCATTCATTGATTCAACAAATACTTACTGAATCCCTACTGTGTGTTGGGCACATTTACTAGTTGTTGCTGACATATGTGCAGATAAAAATATACAGTATCTGTCCTCTTGAAGATTATATTATAATACAGGGAAACTAAATCAGATTTCATGTACTATGCAGACATTTTCTCAGTTTTGTTTGTTCGTTTTGTTTTTTTCAGACAGAGTCTTGCTCTTGTCACCTAGGCTGGAGTACTGTGGTGCTATCTCAGCTCACTACAACCTCTGCCTCCTGAGTTCAAGCAATTCTCCTGTCTCAGCCTCCCGAGTAGCTGGGATTATAGGGCGCCCACCACCAGGCCCGGCTAATGTTTGTATTTTTAGTAGATACAGAATTTCACCAAACTCCTGACCTCAGGTAATCCACCTGCCACAGCCTCCCAAAGAGCTGGAATTACAGGTGTGAGCCACCGCACCTGGCCCCTTTCAGGGACTTCCATTTCTTCATTTCCATCAACACCTCTGTTGCAAATAGGTTCTGTACCTTCGTTTCTTTATTCTCCAAACAGTCTGCAGAGATAACTTCTGTCCACCTCTTAAATGGCTGCATTCTCCACAGCTGTACCTGCTTCTATTCTTATACTTTATATCCATCCCCGGTACTATGTATAAATTGATGGGCAACTAAGAAATGAGTTTATCTAAGGATTGCTATATAATAATCACAGAGGATGATGTTAACTTACAGGTACCAATATGTGGGGGAAAAAAGGTCCTAATTGCACTGTTAAATGATAAGAACAAACTGTAATTCATTATACATTATATGATGCTGTTTAATAAAATGTCCTTCAAAAGACAGACTGACACAGATAGAGAGAAGCATACATAATTGTAAATGTATCTTCACAAATTATCCAGATCCATACTGCCCAACAGAAACATAATGCAAGCAATATATGCAATTAAAATTTTTCTAATAGCCACATTTTAAAAGGGAAAAAGAGGCCAAGCACAGTGGCTCATACCTGTAATCCTAGCACTTTGGAAGGCTTAGGCGGGCAGATCACTTGAGGTCAAGAGTTTGAGACCAGCCTGGCCAACATGGCAAAATCCAGTCTCTACTGAAAATACCAAAAAACCCTCGCACGGTGGCTTACGCCTATAATCCCAGCACTTTGGGAGTCCGAGGGGGGTGGATCACCTGAGGTGAGGAGTTCAAGAGTAGCCTGGTCAACATGGGAAAGCCTGTCTCTACTAAAAATACAAAAATTAGCTGGGCACAGTCATGGGTGCCTGTAATCCCAGATCCTTCGGAGGTTAAGGCAGGGAGAATCACTTGAATCCAGGAGGTGGAGGATTTAGTGGGCTGAGATCGTGCCATTGTACTCCAGCCTGGGCAATAAGCAAGACTCCATTAAAAAAAAAAAAAAAATTAGCTAGGTGTGATGGCACGCACCTGTAATCCCAGCTACTCGGGAGGCTGAGGCCGAGACAAAGGTTGTAATGAGCTGAGACTGCACTACTGCACTCCAGCCTAGGGGACAGGGCAAGACTCATTCCCAAATACATTACATTATATAACATTACATAACATAACATAACATAACATAACATAACATAACATAACAAAATAAAATAAAATGGAAAAAGAAAAAAATAAAACAGGTAAGACTAAATTTTAACAATATATTTAGCCCAATATGTTATCACAACAGGCAATCGACTTGTTAAAAATTCTCAATGAGATATTTAACACACTTTCACGTACTAAGTCTTTGAAATCCAGTATATATCTTAACTCACTCAATAACCATAAGTAAACAGTAGCTACCATAGCGGACAGTAAGATTATAGAACATTTTCATCATCACGAGAAACTCCAATAGACTACACTGGTCTATAGGGCTTTGGTGAGAGGAGAAAGTCCTGCCTGGAAAAAACCAGCAGGAAAATGCAAATTTGTTTCCCAAAATTTAGGGGGAGATTTACCGTTTGGACACTTTTAAATCTTTGGGGGGGTTTCTCTTTGAAATTTGTTTTCTTTTTTATGTATTCCTACGTTCTCACTGTTCTCTGGATCCACATTTCATTCTCGGTTTTACCATTTACTGGCTGTGTAATTTGGGGTAACAGCCTTTCCATGTGTAACTTTTAATTTTTTCATTTTTATTTATTTTTTTTTACCAGAAACATAACCATGGTGAGGACTAAATAAGATTATCCAAGGGAAGAGTGCCGAGCTGGTACTTAGTAAACTCAAGTTTCCTGTGGGATCTCATTCCAGCCATCATAAACATTTCAGTTCTGACCCCAATAGGGATAAAATATGGCTGCTTTGAGATACCGTCCCAATAAACCTGCATTTCTATATTTCTTCTGTCATTCCACAGACCAGACAGTCATCCCAGCAGCCTTACAATGTTCGTTCTTATTCTCCTCCCCTCTGCTACCTGCAAGAGGCACTAAACAAGTGAATAAACTGTGGTCATGTATTTGGATGAGTTTCTATTTCCAAGTCCACATTTCCAGATTGTGAACTGGAGTTCAGTGGAGTCCCCAGTCATGAGCTGTATTTCAACGCAATGGAAATTCCATCTTTGAATGAGATTGTGGGTATGTCAGTGCACCTGTGCCCACCTATGCTTATGTACAGATGTGCCCATGTATATGAGTATCTTTGCAATGTTTGCAATGTGTGGGGTGTGCATGTGTGTCTTAAAAGTTTTCTGTTGCTGTCCTGAGACAAGCCTAGTGGCTGGGGAAATAACCTGGGCCTGGAATCAGAAACCATGGTAGTGATGAGATCTTAGGCAAACTACTCTCTCTTGTTCTCCACTCACTTCCTCTTCTGAAAACTTCGGGGACTGAAACAGACGATCCTAAGATTCCGTCCAGCATGAATATTCCATGATTCAATAAATCTGTGCATAACCGAGGCCAAGGTTTTCATTCTTGTTATCATGGGTAATCAAGACTTGGCAAAACACTTCGGTCCTCTATCAAAACGCTGCTGTCTTACTGAGCTCCCATTATTAGGCCCACTACACCCACACAAGACGTTGATAAATGGAAGTTGCTAATAGATCGCTTGGATGATGCCCAGGAAGAGGGCAGGCTCTCCACAAGGCCTCATTTGCAAGTTACATTCCACTCAGAATTGACTCACCAACCAACTCTGGCAAACATAATAAATTGCATTTGAAAGCAAGGGGAGGGAATGCAGGTGGGGTGGGCAGGGATAAGGAATGTGGGGGCAGGGCGTGGGCAGGTGAGCAAGGGGTGGATTAGATAACTTTTCAGGTCCCTATGCATCTTGAGATTCTAGGATTCTGCTAAGATGGGATTTATTATAATAAATCATCAACCAAGACAAGTGCAACATACAGGCACCTGCCCTACAGCGTGTTCAGTTATTTTCTTAAAGGCAAGTGGAGGAGGCAACTGGCATCCAGACGACCTTCTTTCTTGTCAGGAAAAGATATCCCTCAAGAATTTGCAAAAAGAGAGACAGAGGGAAAGGAAGGGAAGGAAAAGAGGGAGAGAGAAGATGAGCAAACACAATAAAAAATACTTAATATTAAAAACTGGTGATTCTGGGCCAGGCCCAGTGGCTCTTGCCTGCAATCCCAGCACTTTGGGAAGTCAAGGCAGGTGGATCAGTTGAGCCCAGCAGTTCAAAACCAGCCTGGGGCTAGACATGGTGGCTCACTTCTGTAATATCAGCACTTTGGGAGGCCAAGGAAGGGGGATCACTTGAGGTCAGGAGTTTGAGACCAGCCTGGCCAACATAGTAAAACCCCATCTCTACTAAAAACAGAAAAATTAGCCAGGCATGGTGGCAGACGCCTGTAATCCTAGCTACTTGGGAGGCTGAGGCACGAGAATCGCTAGAACCCAGGAGGCAAAGGTTGCAATGAGCCAAAATCATGCCATTGCACTCCAGCCTGGGTGACGGAGCAAGACTCTGTCTCAGATTACATAAATAAATAAATAAATAAATAAAGGTGATTCTGGTAGAAGTATATGAGGGTTATTCTACCAGTCTTACATTTTCCTACATGTTTAGAATTTTTCAAAAAGTTGAAAAAATGTTGCACATTTTCAAAGACAAAAGAAATTTAAAAATTGGAGATAAGCAGATTCTCTACAGTGAGTTTCTGTAAGACGTTTTATGAAAAAAAAAAAATTTCTTTGGTCCAGTAAGTTTGGAAAGTGCCTTATTCTATATCACTCCATGGAAACTTACAATTCATACTCGTTTGCAAATTAAACATACAAAGAAGCCCTGGAAAAAAAAAAAAGGTTTTTTTTTGTTTTTTTGTTTTTGTTTTTTTGAGATGAACTCACACTCTGTGGCCCAGGCTGGAGTGCAGTAGCATGAACTCAGCTCACTGCAACCTCTGCCTTCCCGGTTCAAGCAATTCTTGTGCCTCAGTCTCCTGAGTAGCTGCGATTACAGGCACCTGCCAGCATGCCTGGCTAACTTTTTGTATTTTTTGTAGAGATGGGGTTTTGTCACATTGGTCAGACTGTTCTCTAACTCCTGACCTCAAATGATCTGCCCACCTTGGCCTCCCAAAGTGCTAGGATTACAGGTGTGAGCCACTGCTCCCAGCTCTATCTAATCTTTTTAACCCAGTATTTCCCACACTTAGTGTTCTTTAGTTAATTAATTTTTTAAGAGATGAGGACTAGCTATGTTACCCAGGCTAGACTGAGAACATATGGGCTGAAGTGGTCTTCCTGCCTAAGCCTCCTGAGTCACCTTGTCCAGCCGTACCTATTTATAAGATCGTGTATCTTTTGTGTATATATGTGTGAAGCATAAGTTAACCAATCATAAAATTAATATTTCAAAATTAATTGAAAGACATGTAAAAACATAGGTTATATTCCCTACCAATATGTGGCATGCAGCCCAGAAAAGACAAAAGGCCAGAGGAAAAAAAATCTATCTATGATTAAAATACAATCCGATCACGTTTTAAACCATACTATGCTACAGAAGAGCAGAGAAAAGAAGAGGAGAAGGGAGGAGAGGAGAAGGGAGGAGAGGGGAAGGAAGGAGAGGGGAAAGGAAAGGAGATAATTTGTACCTAGTGGAAGACAGTGGCAATACTTTACCCTAAACAGGTGCCTGGAAAGTTCCACAGTCTTGAGAAGTGAAATCCAGAGGAACTAACTCATTGGGATCTGACCAGCAAAGCCAGGATATTTCCCCCTGGGTTTTTCAAGGAGCACTCCCTTCTGATTTTTCACTTTCCTCATAGTAGATTTATAAGTAAAGAAGGCGCCAGGCATGGTGGCTCACACTTGTAATCCCAGTACTTTGGGAGGCTGAGGCAGGTGGATCACCTGAGGTCAGTAGTTCAAGACCAGCCTGACCAACATGGTGAAACCCCGTCTCTGCTAAAAATACAAACCTTAGCTAGGTGTGTTGGTAGGCACCTGTAATCCTAGCTACTCAGGAGGCTGAAGCAGGAGAATCACATGAACCCAGGAGGCAGAGGTTGTAGTGAGCAGAGATCATGCCACTGCACTCCAGCCTGGGCAACAGAGAGAGACTCCATCTCAAAAAAAAATAAACAAATAATAAAAATAATAAGTAAAGAAGGCATGTGGTAAACTCATTGGGCAGAGCGAAGATTTTATCCAGCATAAGTATGCCATCACTCAGTGAATCCAGAACCCACAGGGGTGCTGAGTCATTCTAATTTACTGACTACTAAAGGAGAGGAGGCTTTAGGCTGCAAGTAAAAAAGCCTTCCTAACAGCGGCTTCACCCATAGGGATATCTATTGTTTTCCTGATGGTTCCTCTGGTTGGAGACAGCCCTAGGCTTGTGAGGATACTCACCAGTGCCACAGGATGTAGGCTTTCTCATGCATATCCCAGGTGACACTGATATCATCATATTTCACAGATCAAAGGGCTAGTCAAATTTCTCTAGGTCACACCATAGTAAAGGAGAATCCAGGATTTTTTTTTTTTTTTTAATGGAGTTTTACTCTTGTTGCCCAGGCTGGAGTGCAATGGCACGATCTCGGCTCACCACAACCTCTGCCTCCCGGGTTTAAGCAATTCTCCTGCCTCAGCCTCCCAAGACTATTTATATAGTTTATAAATATATATAAACTATATTTCCAAGACTATTATTATAGTTTATAAATATATATAAACTATATTTATATAGTTATATTCTTAGTAGAGATGGGGTTTCTCCATGTTGGTCAGGCTGGTCTTGAACTCCTGACCTCAGGTGATCTGCCTGCCGTGGCTTCCCAAAGTGCTGGTATTACAGGGTTGAGCCACCATGCCCGGCCGGATCCAGGATTTTAAACCAGTAAACTGCACAGACTGTGCTCTTATGACATATTACTTCATGCTAGGAGTCACACACCTTGTCCAAGAGCACTCCCTCCACTTGGCAGCACACCTGGACCTCCCGGCCTGATGTCTTGTCCACAGAGCATCACTACTATCACTAGGCACAAGTAGTGCATGCATCCTACAGCAGCCACCCAGCCTACATCACAGCACACACACTTCTGAGCAGAGCAGCAGTCCTTCAAGCCTATAGATGCCACACTGTTTTCGCAGGAACCCACAGGCCTTGCCTCTTCTCCCAAGAGATTTATAATTAAGCCTGCGAAAAATTAAGAAATTAATATAAAAGTTGCCATGTTGCCAACGCTTTTATGATACTTTAATTTACTAGAAACATGTTCACACCACTCCTGGGGAATGAGTGCAATGCAAAATTGCTTACATTGCTCTTATAAGCTGAAGTAAGCACTTCCTTTTCATCTTCCATAATCCTATTTAAAAAAAAAAAAAAAAAAAAAAAGCCAGCAAGTTGGCAGACCAGAAGCAGCAAATAGATAATTATATCACTCTCGATATTCCCCCACCCTGGCTTTTTCAAAGATGTCCCCCCCCCTCCATAATTCTATACTTTCCTCATAATTTATTTACAGCTAAAGAAGTGATGGACAAAACTCATTGGACAGACAACTGCACATCATTCTAACGAAGTTACTAGTGATTCCAAGTAGCTCTGCAATCACCAACAGGAAAAAGCGGGTGACAGAGTTAGAGGATGAGGACTACCTGAGGAAAGGGTAGAGGCTTGGTGTGCTCTCCCTGCTAGGAAGCTGACAATGGAACAGCTAAGAGTTTGGGTATGTGGAAAACTGTAACTCATGTCCCAGCATGGTCACTTCCCAGCAATGTGATGTTAGACAAGTTACCAAAATGCTCGAGCCTCAGTTCCACTTCTTTCCTTTTCTTTTCTTTTTTTGAGACAGAATCTTACTCTGTCATCCTGGCTGCAGTGCAATGGCAACATCTCGTCTCACAGCAACCTCTGCCTCCTGGGTTCAAGTGATTCTCCCTGCCTCAGGCTCCCAAGTATCTGGGATTATGGGATTATAGGCATCTGCCACCACGCCCAGCTAATTTTTGTATTTTTAATAGAGGCAGAGTTTTGCCATGTTGGCCAGACTGGTTTCGAACTCCTGATCCCAAGTGATCCGCCTGCCTCGGCCTCCTAAAGTGCTGGGATTACAGGCGTGAGCCACTGCGCCTGGTCCATTCCTGAACATTTTCTTCCCACATATAAATCTGCCCTCCTCTGATGACATTGCTCCCTCCAAATTCTCTCCAGGAGAGTCAGAATTTTAGCCATATTGTGTTTCTTCCTTGAGAAATATCAACATCTTCTGATAATTGGAGTTTTTCAGCAAAAACCTGTCACCTCACTTTTATTAAAGCTGTTTTTCAATACTTGCTTTTGATTCTCATGTCAAATGTTAGCTTGGAAAACAATTTTTCTGGTTGTGGATAACCAGTGTGCCTAGGAATGCAAACAAATCTCAGAAGAGTTTCAAAGTAAGAAGACAACTTTTCTACTTTTGTGAATGTATCTTTCTCTGTTTGAAAATGGCAAGTAAGCTCTCATGAAGGAAAAAGAAAAGATTAAAAAATAAAAGAAGGCCGGGCGTGGTGGTTCAAGCTCGTAATCCCAGCGCTTTGCGAGGACGAGGCAGGTGGATCACCTGAGGTCGGGAGTTCAAGTCCAGACTGACCAACATGGAGAAACCCTGTCTCCACTAAAAGTACAAAATTAGCCAGGCGTGGTGGCACATGCCTGTAATCCCAGTTACTCGCGAGGCTGAGGCAGGAGAATCGCTTGAACTCGGGAGGCAGAGGTTGCAGTGAGCCCAGATTGCACCACTGCACTCCTGCCTGGGCAACGAGAGCAAAACTCCATCTCAAAAAAAAAAAAAAGAAAAGAAAACAAAAAATTGTTCCATGTTAGTCCTCACCTGGAACAAAAAACTAATATTAAATGGAAGAACTATTGTTTATATCATAAATGTACACTCACACCTGACACAGCACATTTATATAGGAAATAAAATTTTGCAGTAACTTTTCAAGTTATTTCAGCTAGAATTGCTTCTGGATGCAAATACTAGAAATCGCAAATGCAGAGGCTTAACTGAAGAGGGATTAATGTTCTCACGTGACATACGTCCAGCCTGTGCTGTCACTGTTCTGCTACACTCTACCATCAGGGTCAAGATCCCACATGGTTATGTATCCAGTTCTGTAGCACCACCGTTAACACTATAACGACACCATTAAGGCTGGGAAGGAGAAAAAGGGTCAGAATGTACCCACTACATCCGAAAAATGAAAGCTTCCCCAGAGATCTCTCAGAAACTGGCAGTTCCATCTCTTTGACAAGATCTTGCCCTGTGGCCACACCTAGATGCCCAGGAGGCTCAAACCAAACACGTCACAGAGTCCATCAGCAGCCCGAGTGCACCTGGCATTTTTGTAGGCAGGAGAAAAGGGTGAAGATATCCACCGAGATAATTTTGCATTTCTAGAAAGTCTTCATCTACTGTTTAGGAGGAATGATCAGAGCCTTCAATATTTATAAGCATAATAATGCCTCACGTTTACTTATTTAAATTCTCTTGAAACATAACTTATTTCTGCAACCCAAGGGAAAATTCTGGGCTCCCCAAACTGTGATTGAAAGAGTCACACCCCTGTACTTGCTGCAATCCTGCTATCTCTTCTTTTGCGAAAGCATTTCTGTATCCGATTGAAAGTATTGATTTTAATTAACTACAACATACAGCCCCTCAATCAATAGAAAGGTACTGGGGGGAGAACAGAAGGTGTAAATCACTGTAATTTCTTCTGTTCAAAGGACTTTCTTCAACTTTAATTTAGTGGGTCTAGCACACATGGAAATTACTCAGGTTCAACTAATGTTTTCATAATTACACTAATAGCTACCCTTGACTGAATGCTATTATATCCTGCGTGTTTAATCAGACAGAACCTCATAGAATCCTCTAAGGTTTTTACTATTTTACTGTGTTTTCCTCTTATTCACCTTTTAAAGAGGGGGAATACTGAGACTTGGGGATTTAAATAACCTTTCAACTTTCCGAACACTGTCAACACTAGAGCCAAGATTTGAATTCAGGTGTGATTCTTGGTGCAATTTTATCTGAGCCCTTAATCATCATATTGAACATACAGGTGCTATTTTATACAGATTCTCTCTAGCTTTCATAACAACGTTTGTATTATCTCCTCTCCTCAGAAGTTATACCTGGATGTCAGAAAGAGTCAACAGTTGGCCTGTCTTAGCACAGGTGGCAGACTGGGGTTCTCCACCAAGATGTGTGTGGTCCCCAGGCCTCTGTGCCCTTCCAATGCACTGTGCAGCATCCAAAAGCATCATCAAGGCAAAAATGCAATGAAGCAGCTCTGCACGAAGGGGATCGAAGGCGTTTCTTACCCGACATAGGCAATATATTGTAGCCACAGAGCATGAACTCCAGAATCAGGCCATTGGGGGTTCAAATCTGGGGTTTGAATGCTTCTTCTAAACTTACTCTGAGATTTATCACATCCTGATTCCATTGGCAAAACCTTAGCTTCCAAGTCCATAGGAGAGGGACAACAAAATCATCATGAGGTCATTGAAAGGATGACAAGAGAAAATATGTGGAAGGCACCCAACCTGGTAATACCTAGAATATAGAAAAGAGGAAGGGGCTCTATGACTGCTGTGAGTTACTTTAACTTCTATGAACCTCAGCTTCCCTTTCTGTAAAATGGAGATAATAATACAACCTACCTGTAATGAAAACGTAATGAGTCAATACGCATCGAGGGCTTATGTAATGAGTCAATATGCATCGAGGGTTTATAACTATTCTTCCAGATATCATGTGCTATGAGGTAGCTGTCATTGTCCTCCTGACATCTGTAGGAGCAATTATATCTAGTTCTAAAGAACAGCCCAAAATAGAGCACCGGAAAAAAAGAATCCCAATTCCTTGCGTAGTACCACAAGAAAGATATTCAGAACATCCATAAAGTGCAAAGCAACGCTCTCTAAGGCTAGAAACTTGTTTTTCAAGAAGCATTTCAAACTGCAACAGAGGGCACAGCCAAGGCTGGCTAATTACCTGTACTGCCGTATGCCATGGGGCCCAGGGCATCATGCCCGGCTGTTGTGTTCAGGGCTGGAGCCTGCAAAGTCAGCTGTAATTGACACTCACATGAAGGGGGTGGGGTATGGGGGTCAGCTTAGAGGCAGGGTGGGGCTTGGAGGACTTGGAAAATAAAGACACAAGAATGCTGAGTGTGTTGCAAAGACATACTCAGCCACATTGGGAAAGAAGGTTTGTTTTTCATTTTTTTTTTTTTCTTTTTCCCTAGGGAGGCTGGAAGAGGCAGTTTCCTCTTGGTATCTCCCTGGAGAGTCCCCACAGCTCATGTGTTGCTTTCAGACCAGATAGGGAACCAGCTTTTCAAGATAATTCAAACAAGCCTCCGGTGCCTGCAATCCACCCTGACTATAGGATAAGATGACTTTCTTTTTCTATTTTTTTTTTTTTTTAAGACAGAGTCTTGCTCTGTCGCCCAGGTTGGAGTGCAGTGGCATGATCTCGGCTCACTGCAAGCTCTGCCTCCCGGGTTCACGCCATTCTCCTGCCTCAGCCTCCCAAGTAGCTGGGACTACAGGTGCCCGCCACCACGCTCGGCTAATTTTTGGTATTTTTAGTAGAGACGGGGTTTCACTGTGTTAGCCAGGATGGTCTCGATCTCCTGACCTCGTGATCCGCCCGTCTCGGCCTCCCAAAGTGCTGGGATTACAGGCTTGAGCCACCGCACCTGGGACTTTCTTTTTCTTTCTTTTCTTCAAAGACATGACCTTTATTCAGCATTCTTCCACCCACAATTTCAATTCATTTCAATCAGTATTCACCAAGTGCTAATATGCCTGGCACTGAGTTAGTGCCACAGCTAAAGAGATGACCAGCCAGGGCCCTGCCACTGAGGAGCTTAGAATCCACAGGAATCCATCTGTCCTGATTTAGGAACCATAGGCGTGTGTCAAACTATCAGAGGCCTTCGAACCAGAGTGACTCCATTTTGAGTGAGGGCTGGAAAATGAGGCTGGGACTTGCTGGGCTGCATTCTCAGGAAGTCAGGCACTTCTGGCCTCTAGATGTATATATGGTTAATGGAACAAGTAAATAATGTTTGCTAAACAGAACCAGACTTGGGAGTCTCCAGATATCCCGGTATCTGGAGAACAAAGGCATTCCTAACTTTGCTTTAAAGATCATAATATTAATTCTTGCAAAACACAGTAATTAAGAAAATTAATCCTTTATCACAAACCCTGTAGCAGAGCACATCTCCCCAAGATTTGTTTAATCATATATATGATAAAATATATGAGATGCATATAAAATATATACGATATATGATATGTATATTATATATATGTATATTATATACACACACACACACACATATATATAAGCATTGTACCTAGGGTGAATGTGTTCTTCCTCTTACTTATGGGAACGCCCTACTCTGTCTATGGAGTAGCTGTTCTTTCAGCACTTGACTTTCCTAATAAACTTGCTTTCACTTGGCACCGCGGACTCACCCCCAATTCTTTCTTGCGCGAGATCCAAAAAATCCTTCTTGGGGTCTAAATCGGGACCCCTTTCCTGTAACAAAACGAGTAGCCATAGATGTATAAAACATGCTTGCCTCCGGAAACTGGATTCTGAAAATAATATGTGCTTTACGTATTCAGGGCCAGGACTGAGTTTGTTGGAACAAGGATAGAGCAGAGAGTTAGGGTGTGGCCTCTAAAGTCAGAATGCCTGTGTTCAAATTCCTGCTGTCAGTACAGCTGAGTTTCTTAACTGCCCTGTGCCTCAGTTTCCCCATGTAATAATAATTACAGTTCTCACATAAGAACTCTTGAGGTAACTCCTGTAGAAATCATAGAAAAGCAAGCATTAGTCAATTAGTTTTTTTGTTATTTGTTTGTTTTTGTTTTTTTCCCTTTTTGAGATGGAGTCTCACTCTGTCGCCCAGGCTGTAGTGCAGTGGCAAGATCTTGGCTCACTGCAACCTCCACCTCCTGGGTTCAAGCAATTCACTTCCCTCAGCCTCCCAAATAGCTGGGATTACAGGCGCCTACCACCATGCCTGGCTAATTTTGTATTTTTAGTAGAGACGGGGTTTCACCATGTTGGCCAGGATGATCTCGAACTCCTGACCTCAAGTGACCACCCACCTCAGCCTCCCAAAGGGCTGGGATTACAGGTGTATGCCACCACATCCAGCTAGTTTTATTTTTATTACTATTATTACCATTGCTATTATCTTTATTCACTCAGGAAGCTCCTAATTACCCACAAAGTACACTTTAGGGGTCATAGGAGTAGAAAACTTTCAACCTAGGAGCATATGCGCAGGGCTAATCATAAACTGATGTTACAAGGGAAGAGATTTATGAAGTTGGGCTGAAATTCTGATTATGTGGCTCAGTCTTTTCATCTATCAAGTGGGAAACCCACACCTGATCAATCTTCTCCCAGGTGCTATCAACATATGGGCACTTGTGGCGGGGTGCGGCGGCTCACGCCTGTAATCCTAGCACTTTGGGAGGCCAAGGCAGGCAGATCACTTGAGGTCAGGAGTTCGAGACCAGCCTGGCAAGACGGTGAAACCCCGTCTCCACTAAAAAATACAAAAATTAGCTGGGCGTGGTGGTGCGTGCCTGTGATCCCAGGTGCTTGGGAGGCTGAGGCAACAGAATTGCTTGAACCCAGGAGGCGGAGGTTGCAGTGAGGTGAGATTCTGCCATTGCCCTCCAGACTGGGTGATAGAATGAGACCCTGTCTCCAAAAAAAAAAAAGAGACATGATTTCTTCTTTGTTGATTATTTTGGAGTCCTCTTAAATTCTGTACGTCAGGCAGAAGCTTCACTCTCTTTACCTCAGTACCACTAGAGGAACCCACAGAGCTAGTCCTGGACCTGCAGATAGTGAAACACCTTCCTCTGCTCTCTGACTCCTGAGGTGTGGAGGTTTTCCTGTTCTCCTTACTCTGCTCTGTATTTTTATATAATTGGATCAAAAGAAAAAGTATTACCATGTGAACACATCTGGCTCCACCTTTTCTTCCAGAATTACAAGCAGAAACAGAGGAAGATTATTTTACAACGATTCTTTTAAAAAACTATTTTTGCGGTGAGCCGAGATAGCGCCACTGCACTCCAGCCTGGGAAACAAGAGCAAAACTCCGTCTCAAAAAAAAAAAAAAAAAAATTGTTTTAAAAGGGTGAGGGTCACCGGGCACAGTGACTCACGCCTGTAATGCCAGCACTTCAGGAGGCCAAGGTGGGCAGATCACCAGGTCAGGAGATCGAGACCATCCTGGCTAACACCGTGAAAACCCTTCTCCACTAAAAATACAAAAAAAAAAAAAAAATTAGCCAGATGTGCTGGCAGGCACCTGTAGTCCCAGCTACTCGGGGGTCTGAGACAGGAGAATGGCGTGAACCCAGGAGGCAGAGCTTGCAGTGAGCTGACATCATGCCACTACACTCCAGCCTGCGCAACAGAGCAAGACTCTGTCTCAGATAAAAAAAAAAAAAAAAGAATGATTTATAGCACCACAAAAGGGACTGTTATTTACTATAGCATCAACCCAAAACTATACCACATGCCTCTCTGTGTTCATAGGGGTTAAAACTATTCTCCATTAAACAAAGACATGAAATCAACTCAAACGCCCGGCAATGATAGACAGGATTTTTAAAAATGTGGTAAATATACACCATGGAATGCTATGCAGCCATAAAAAGAAATGAGATGATGTCCTTTGCAGGGACATGGATGAAGCTGGAAGCCATTATCCTCAGCAAACCAATGCAGGAACAGAAAACCAAATACTGCATGTTCTCACTGAAAAGTGGGAGCTGAACAATGAGAACACATGGACACAGGCAGGGGAACAACACACACTGGGGTCTGCTGGGAGATGGTGGGGAAGAGCATGAGGGAAAAAAGCTAATGTATGCTGGGCTTAATACCTTGATGTCAGGCTGATAAGGCACAGTAAATCACCATGGCACATGTTTACCTATGTAACAAACCTACACATCCTACACATGTACCCTGGAACTTAAAAACAAATAATAAAAATTAAATAAAAATTAAAAACTACCCATTAATGGGTAACACAGTGCAGTTACGCTCCCCAAAACTTAAAAGTGAGTATCACAAACGTGATTCAGCACACTTTACTCAAAAAATCCCAAGTGGGTTTATTTTTCACTCAATGGTCCAGCTTTAAAAAAAAAATGTTTCTTTGATAACTGTCAAAAACAATAAAAAGTCCTCACCATTTACAATATCTATCTCACAATCCCCTCGGGAAAAAAGAAATAAACAGACTCTCCAAATAGAAGCTGAAAAATCAACGTTGAGCTTCCGCTAGAAATAGGAGCATTTCAGCCAAAGAAAATTCCTTGTTGCGTCCAGAACAGTCTATTACTTGCATGTAATTCTGCTGATATCATTGGGAAGAATGCTTCCTGACTGATTGATGTGTTATTATCTCTTATAGTTGAATTATCTCTGAAATGCCAGCCATTATAATAAGTGCTGCTTTTGTCTGACAACAAAGCTGAGCTTTATTTTGTCTGCAAGGCACATAAGGAAATGCATCAACTTGATTTCAAGTACTTACTGTTAATCATTTATTCTATTAATGGGGAAGAACCCCTGATACCCTCTACCTCCCTCCACCCCTCCTCCCTCCCCCGCCCACACACACACACTCTCTCTCTCTCTCTCAAAGCTGATGGCCTTGTCTCTATTTTTAATTTCTTTTTATTTATTTAGGCAATGGAGTCTCACTCTGTCACCCAGGCTGGAGTGCAGCAGTGTAATCTCAGCTCACTGCTGCCTCCACCTCCCAGGTTCAAGTGATTCTACTTCCTCAGCCTCCCAAGTAGCTGGGATTACAGGTGTTTGCCACCATGCCCGGCTAACTTTTTTTATTTGTATTTTTAGTAGAGATGGGGTTTAACTATGTTGGCCAGGATGGTCTCGAACTCCTGACCTCAAGTGATCCACCCACCTCAGCGTCCCAAAGTGCTGGGATAACAGGCATGAGCCACTGCACCTGGCCTCTTGTCTCTGGCTTTAATGAAAAAAATGTGAATTTGAACAGAAATTTTCTCACCCACTTGACACCAAATCTACCCAGCCTCCCTTGTGTTTCCCCTGGAATCTCCCACTTATACTTTCGCATGAGACCGTCTCTGCCTCCATCCCTATCAAGGCCAGCCCTCCACTCAGGCTGTCTGTCCCCAAAGCATTTGCTCTTGAAATTTTCTGTTTGTTCTCCTACATCATCAATGTCTCCACTTCTCCCAGAACATTCCAATCAGTATAAAAATCTGATGTAATATCGTTGTACACCTGTGTTCAAAGCAGCACTATTCAGAAACACCAGCAAGTAGAGGCAACCCAAATATCCACTGACAAATGAACGGATAAATACAATGTAGGATACACACACGAGGGAATATTATTTAGCCTGGAAAAAGAAAGAAACATGCTGCATCATGGATGAACCTTGAGTATGTTATGCTAAGTGATACAAGCCAGTCACAAAAGGAAAAATGCTGTATAATTCCACCGATACAAGGTAGCAAGCGTGGCCCCTATGATAGAGACAAAAAGTAGAATGACAGTTACCAGGGGCTGGGGAGAGGGAGAAAGGGGAATTAGGGAGTTGTTAAATGGATACAGAGATTCAGATTTCCAGCATGAAAAAGTTTTGATGATCTGTATGACAACAAGATGAATATACTGGACACTACTGAACTATATTCTTACAAATGGTTAAGATGGTAAGATGTTATGTGCTTTTTACCACAATGGGGAAAAAATGCTGTAATATATCTCTTTTTTAAGGGGGGAAAAAAAAGTCTTTGACCCTCTCTGTTCCCCTCTTACTTCTCTCTATATCACTTCACAGCAAAACTTGTCTGCAGGGATTGTCTGTGGCATGGACTCCATGTTCATTCACATTCTCCCGCATCTTAAATCTGTCTAGTTCCCAGGCCACCACCCCACTGAGGCTGCTGATGTAAAGGGTACCAGCAGATCACTGCAGGGGATTAGACTCTTGCATTAGACGCTTCTCTGCTCTTCACCTTGAATCCTCTTTCCCCAGCCCTCCACACCCAACATAAGCAGGACTGTGGACACTCCACTTAAGTAACATCTCCCCAGTGTCCCCAGTCTGTCCACCCTGCCACAGCTCTGCTAACAATACCCCAACCCCAACAACAATCATCTCTATCCAGGACTACTGCAATGGCTTCTTAATTGGAATCTGTGACTCCATTCTACGTCCCCAATCAGTACTCCATATTCCATGTAACAGCTGGTGATCTTTTAATAATGTAACCTGGGAACACATTTCTTTTGCTCAAAATTCTCCAGCGGTTTACACACACACACACATACTCTCTCTCTACCTCTCTCTCTCTCTCTCATACTGCAATCTGAAAAGCTCTGCATTTTGGGACCCCTGCCAACCCCTCCAAATCCATCTTACACCACCCTTCCCTTTCTGCTCCCCAAACAAGCAAACACACTCCCCACTTCAGGCTGAGTCACCTGCTCCTGCTGCCTGGATTGTTCTTCCATGGATGTTTCTGTGGCTGACATGTCCTTGGATTTCTATCTCTGCTTATATATGAATCCCCAAGGTGTTCCAGAAGAATCCCATCCCCATAACAACTCAGCTGCCCTTTAGCATACCTCTTTCTATATTTTAAAATCTCTGTATAGTGAATACTTTTTCCCAATAATTTCCTTCCTATGTATTAGTGGACCCACTCATTTGTCAAATGTCTGTCTTCCTCTACTAGATTATAAGTACCATCCAATCAGAAAATGTATGTGTCCTGTTCATCATTATGTCCTGTGAAGATTAGAGAGTATGGTTCTCAAGAAATATTTGTTGAAGGAAATTGTTAAACATCCTATGATCAAATAAGGGCAGGAGGAAATGGGTAGGTATGCATGTATGTCTATGTGCATGTGTTTCAGACAAATGGAACAGCACAGCACAAAGGTCTTTGAGCCTTACTACTGTAGTTGTCTCTTACTAGAAGAGCCTCTTTTCTTCTACTGATGCTGAATATTCCAAGTAGTTACTTTTCCCAGACTCCCTTGAAGATAGGGCATAAGACCCAATTCGGGTTAACAGGGGCTATGGTTTGAATGTATGTGTCCCCACAAATTCATATAGTGAAATCTAATATCCAAGATGATAGTGTTAAGAGCCAGGACCTTTAGAAGGTGATTACGTCATGAAGGTATGGCCCTCACAGATGGGATTAGTGCCCTTACAAAAGAGGGAGGAGGGAGCGCATTTTCCTTTCCACCATGTGAGGACACAGCGCCAGGGCACCAGTTATAAGGCAGAGAATGAACCCTCACCAGACACTGAATCTGCTGACGCCTCTGATCTTAGAATTCCCAGCTTCCAGAACTGTGAGCAATGCACTCCCATTGTGGATACATTACCCAGGCTAAGATACTTTCATGTAGCAACCTGAGCAGACTAAGGCTTTGAAACTTCAAGGAAACTGCACTACCTGCCTTGCAACTGAGAAAGGACAAACCTAAGTGTCAAACACTATACCGAGGAAATGAAAGGACAGAAACAGTCTAGGTGATGATGTTGTTCGGTCACTGAAAGTACCCTGCCTTCTTATTATGTAAAGACTTTTTCTTTCTTTCTTTCTTCCTTCCTTCCTTCCTTCCTTCCTTCCTCCTTCCTTCTTCCTTCCTTCTTCCTTTTCCTTCCTTCCTTCCTCCTTCCTTCCTTCCTTCCTTGAGTAATACGTAACTTCTTTCTTTTTCTTTCTTTCTTTCTTCTTTCTTTCTTTTTCAGAGTCTTGTTCTGTTGCCCAGGCTGGAATGCAGCGGCACCACCATAGCTCACTTCAGTCTCGAACTCCTAGGCTCCAATCAACTTCCTGCCTCAGCCTCCCAAGTAGCTGGAACTACAGGTGCATGCCACCATGCCCATCTAATTTTTTTTAATGGGGTCTTGCTATGCTGCCCAGCTTGTAAGGACTTTATATTATATAAAATAACATGTGTCCTTATTGTGTGATATTTATGTACATGGGAAATCTATGACAGACCACTGGAAGAATCTCAGTGATACAACATTGCATACCCAACAGTTAGTATAATGGTTCACACATGGCTGACACTCAGAATTAGGGCCAGAACCAGGGTGAGGTATACAACTGAAGGGGGCGCCAGAGAGCTCAACAATCAAGATACATTACCTTATTTTTATTTACTTGAGACAGGGCCTGGCTCTGTCGCCCAGGCTGGAGTGCAGTGGCACGGTTTCATCTCACCGCAACCTCTGCCTCCCAGACTCAAGCCATCCTCCCACCTCAGCCTCCCGAGTAGCTGGTACTACAGGCACGCACCACCATGCCCAACTAATTTTTTATTTTTTTCATTTTTTGTAGAGATGAGGTCTCACTTTGTTGCCCAGTGTGGTCTCGAACTCCCGAGTTCAATCGATCCACCTACTTTGACCTCCTGAAGTGCTGGGATTACAAGCATAAGCCACCACACCTGGCTACCTCATTTGAATGCAATGTTTTACAAAATCACAATCATTGTGAAATATGCATCATGAACAAAATACCCAAGTTTTTAAGTTAAATGTGGGATCACTGCGTGACCCCGCCTCCCTCAATTCACCCTAACCCTGACCCTGCACTAAATAGGATTCGTTGAGTAATTGCCTGAGCATTTTTAAAATCTGTAATCTCCACGTTCTTCCCAAGAACTTCATTATCATTCTCACATGACAGGTGAAGGCACTGGGAATGCAGTGAGGAGTTAAGAGAAGTTAAGTCACCTATTTTGGGGTCAGACAGCTAAAAGTGGTCTGAATAACTTCACACGCCGTGCTCTTAACCAATGCATTAGGAGAAGGTCTCTCCTGCAAGTGGTCTTGACACCTCTCGGATGGGAACTGTATTAAGTATAGGAGAAAAAAAGTGGGAGATTCTAACATTCTGACTTTGCTCAGATATCTTCCTTCCCTCAAAGTACACATCCTGAGCACCCACTCATCTGGTCATTGTGGGACTGGAACTTTCCTCTAATGACCTTATTATGTGAATCCTGACACAGAGCCAAGAGTCAAGAGTAGCCTTCAGCTGCCAGAAGAGCCACAGGTTTCGTTTAAAAAAAAAAAAAAAGAAGAACCTGGATGAACACATTCTGAGCTAATGAAGGTAATCAGCCACTTTACAAGGTACTAGGCAGAGAGGAGGGAGATGAGGCCAGCTGCCCTGAGAACAGGAGTGGGTATGTGTACTCAACGGCAGGCCGGCTCCTTGTGGGTTTCTTCGAGTCCTGTGAGATGGTGGCACGTTGTGTAAATGCAAACTGAAACTGACAGGATGGGAGGAATCCATCATTTACCCCCTCACATCATTCTGAGATTTTCCCTGCCAGACTTCCTCCTCTAAATCTTTAAGACGGCTCTCAGGAAACGGCTATGGGAGAACTTTAGCCAAAGGAGGGAGAGAAGCCTCCGTCTCTCCGTCAGGATAGCATCAGCCGGCATGCTCTCATTTCAGCTGCGTGAGATGAGACCAGGAAAAAAATATTAAAATACCTGACGAAGGAGGAAAAATAAGCGAAGGAAAAAGAAGGAAAAGAAATGAAATGTTTTCATTGTTTCCATTGCTGCTAATTTCACCAGGCTGCTTTTCAAATACCCTCTTTCCAAGTGACAGCTTGCCTGGGGGTCTTTGCTCAGTTAAAGGCGCCAACTGGAGAAAAGCCTGTCAGTCACTCTGAACTGAAGAGAGAGCTAAAGGACACCCAGGGAGAGGGGGTTCCTACCCTGGGGCCCAGTGGAGCGGTGGTGTCTGCGCGGGGGGTGCAAGCTCAGAGCCAAAGATCCATTCCAGTGGCTCTCTCATGCATCCCAGGGTCAGACCCAAGCACCTCCGGGCCGTGTGAGCCCGCGTGGCTTCTTTACAAGAGCAGAGGCAGCACCTTCCCGCTGTCATCAGCAGAACTGCCAACCTCTCTCCCCGAGCGCTTTTATCCTTCTGGCACCCGGGGCAGCCGAACAGTTGGTGGGAGGAATTGGAGCAGTGATGTGGGGCATCTTTTTTCAGACTGACAACCCAATTCTTCAGAAAGTATGTCTGGTTGTTTCTAAACCCTGTCTCCTTACATTCTTAGTTTCAGGGCTTGGTCACCTGCTGCCTCCCACACATTCCCCAGGGTCCCACAGCTGCACGGGCAGATGGCCACAAACAATTAAAGAAGACCCATTTGACCAAGGACCTACCGTGGTCAATGTCTTGAACCAGACCCTCAGAAGAGCAATATAATTCCTGAACACACACTTCACTGTTCAACAGCAAAGTGTGCTTAGTACTGAGGGGCAGAGGGAACCAGAGAAGCCAATGAAATGGAAAGACACGTAGGAGAAACACATAAGCAGGTCAGTCTATTCAGCAAATGAAAGGGTTCCTGATTTCCTTCTGAAATACGTCTTAAATCTATCCACTGCTCCCATCCTAATCCTAGCTCCAAATCTCATTACTTTTTGTAACTGGCTTCAACTGGCCTTCCCATGAGGCTTCAGCTCCCTCTAATCTCTTCCCTGCTCAAGGAACACGAGAGCCAACCCAACTGCTGGTAAATGGATGGATGTATAGACAGATCCACAGATAAATAATGGATGAATGGATAATGGATAATGAATTGATGAATGTACAGATAGATGGTAGATGAATGTATAGACAAATAATTCATGGATGGATGAATGGAGGGATGGATCAATGTATACATAGAAAATGAATGTGTGAATGTACAGACACATGCATAGATGATGAATGGATCAATGTGCAGATAAATAAGTGATGGATTAATGAATGTATAAACAAATAGAATGATGGGTGAATGAATGTATAGATAGGTGGATAGATGGAGGATGGATGCATGTACAGATAAGTAGGTAGGTACATACAGAAATAAAAGATGGATGTGTAGATAATTGATGATGGAAGCATGCACATATAGGCAAATAGATAATAGGTAGGCGGATGGATGGATGGATGGAGAGATGAACAGCAGATGGATACATAGATAGATAAATGGATAGATGGATGGATGGACAGATAGACGGACAGACAGAGAGATAGATAGAGGCAGACAGAGTTATAGTGACTTCTCATCACAGGTATAATTTAGATCAATTTTGCTTCACTTCAGCCCAACTTGCACTGTCTCATCCCTAACAGCAATATCACTCCACCTCACCTCTTGCTCTGTGACCCCAAGTTCTCCAGTCCATTGGCCTTATTTTTAACTAATGTGTCTTCCGTTCCTTCTCAAAGACATTGCATAATTCGATCCATCTCTCTCAGTGTTCCCCTGTCCGCCCCTCTTGCCACCTAATGAGCTACTGTGATCCTGCTCTGTGGATGGCAGAATGAGCCCACTGCTCCACCTCACCCAGGGACCTCTGGAATACCCGCCCCCGCACCCCACGCCAGGGCCATGTACCCTTCCTGCTGTCTTGCCATGACTTATTTAGTACTTCTTTCAAACTAGACTCTGTGTGCTCTGAGAGCCAGAACTTGCTCTCCTTCACTCCCATTTTATCCTCAGTGCCTACAGGAGTGGCCAGTGAAGGGTGAGGCTCATTTTACACTCCTTGGCCCTGGATGTGGCACTGTGTGAGAAGCTGGGACACAGAGAAGAAGGCAGCTGGCTCAGAGAGATAGGATGCCTCTGGTAAGAGTGTAAATGTCTGCTTTTAGTGGATCCATGCCTTACATGCTTTTTAGGCCCCCAGTCTATGGTTGAGAAGCCCGTGATAGAGTAAAAAATCACTACCTTCAAAGTCCAAGGTTCTTATTTCTAAGATAAGAAAACATATCTCCGATTTTCTATGATACGCTGCATTTTGAGCATTTACTCCCCATTCCAAAGCCCTAAGTGAATCCATTAAAAACCTGGCACTGGATCTCCTGATGCTACATGCCAACTCTGCTACTATTTCCTGCATTTCCTTGGGCAAACAAGTTCGTTTCCCTGTGCCTCAGTTTCTTCATCCCCATGGAATGCTATAGCACATATTTCAGTGCAGATTAAATGAGTGACTAATGAACAGGACATAAGTGAGTATTTACCATGAAGAAAGCACCCCAGGATAATAAACATGATTAATATCATTCCCATTTGGAGCCAATTACATCTACTTTTTAAATTCAGATAATATAATCACCGGACTCAAATTTCCCAGAATTTAATGAAAATTGGATTTGTCAGCCCGGCACAGTGGCTCATGCCTGTCATCTCAGCACTTTGGGAAGCCAAGACGGGGAGAACACTTGAGGTCAAGAGATCGAGACTATCCTGGCCAACATGGTGAAATCCCGTCTCTACTAAAAATACAAAAATTAGCCGGGCGTGGTGGTGCATGCCTCTAATCCCAGCTACTGGGGTGGTAGAGGCAGGAGAATCACTTGAACCTGGGAGGCTGCGGTGAGTTGATTACACCACTGCACTGCAGCCTGGGCAACAGAGCAAGACTCCATCTCAAAAAAAAAAAAGAAAATTGGATTTGTCTGTTTGGTCATTCTAGTCCTGAACTCTCCGTTTTTTATACCCAAATGAGTGAAAAGCAATGCTTTCCTTTTCATTAGTGATTTACACCACCCACCTCTCCCAGAATCTCCCACTACAGCCATCTGCAATAGAGTTGCCCTTGGCCCCGAGAACCACCGAGGCAGAATTTAGATAAACCACCTCGTGCCCCAGGAAGAAGCTACATAACACTCCCACCCCAGACTCCAGGGAAGGAGGAGAACCTAGAGATAATAAAGAAACAATCATAATCATTTCCACCATCATTTATGAAGCACGTAGGATAGGCCACACTCGGCGCTAAGTGCCTGGCGTCTGTTATCTCCTTTAATCCTCAGAGGTGGGGATTAGCCTGGCTTAAGTCAGGCAGGAGGTTAAGTAGTGACTTGCCCAGGGTCACACAGCAAGGAGCTGGGAGCAGGGATTTCAACCAGACTCTTTCAGACAAAGGCCTTTCTTAGCGTTAAGCTTTTCAAACAGCCCTGCTGAGAAGTTCTTAAAGGCTCTGCAACAGGAATTGCGGGAACAGGTGTTTCCGGACCTCACCTCACGAGAGACACCCTTTGTGATTTCAGCTTTCGCACTTCCTGGGAAGGAAGGAATCTGTCAATCAAAGTGTTTTTTTTGTTTTTCTTCAAACCAACGTTATTTTTTAGAGGAGTAGTAGGTTCACAGAAAATTCAGCAAATCTACAGAGATTCCCCATGTACCCTCACTGACCCCACATAGGCATAGTTTCACCCTTAACAAAACCCCCTACCAGAGGTGCAATTTGTTACAATTGATAACCTTAGACACTGACACACCACAATCACCCAGAGAGGAGAGTTTCCATTAAAGTTCACAGTTGATGTTGTATATTCTGTGGGTTGAGAGCAATATATAATGACACAGATCCACCATTACAGTGTCACATAGAGTATTTTCACTGCCCTAAAAAATCCTCTACGCTGCCGGCACAACAGCTCACACCTATAATCCCAGCACTCTGGGAGCCAGAGGCAGGCAGATCACCTGAGGTCAGGTGTTCGAGACCAACCTGGCCAACAAAGTGAAATCGCATCTCTACTAAAAATACACAAATTACCCAGGCATGGTGACACATGCCTGTAATCTCACCTACTCGGCAGGCTGAGGCAGGAGAATTGCTTGATCCGGGAGGCGGACGTTGCAGTGAGCCGAGAATGCACCACTGCACTCCAACCTGAGTGACACAGTGAGACTTCATGTTGAAAAAAGAAAATAAAAATAGATAAATAAATAAATCCTCTATGCTCTGCCCATTCATCCCTCCCTCCCACATAACCCCTGGCACCCCTCGATCTTTTTACTGTCCCCACAGTTTTGCCTCTCCAGGATGGCCTATAGTTGAAATCCTACAGAACACAGCTAAAATGTACATTTTACGTTGCAAGTGAGTCATTCACT
Source organism: Papio anubis (assembly GCF_008728515.1). Classification (NCBI taxonomy): domain Eukaryota; kingdom Metazoa; phylum Chordata; class Mammalia; order Primates; family Cercopithecidae; genus Papio; species Papio anubis. The sequence continues at coordinate 66,991,871 of NC_044993.1, forward strand.
CCTTTGCAAACAAATCAGATCCTCTAACATATATCTCATTACCGACCGGTGGTTCAGACAGCATGAGATAACTTATGTTGTCACCAACCATTTGGTAGAAATCCAACAACACATTTTTATTTCAAGTGTGTGTGTCTGTGTGTGTGTGTGTTTCAATTCCAAAAGTACAGCTGAGATTTCATTCCCATTATCTCAAAGCTGAGAACCCCACTTATTTAAAAACAACAACAACAACAACAAAAACCAGTCATTGTTGAAAGACCCTAAGATGCGATAGCTTTTTGGCAACACAAATGCTACTTCTGTTTTTTTTTTTTTGACACGGAGTCTGACAAATGCTACTTTTGATGCTACCTCTTTGCAGAAAATTATGAAGGACTCCGAAAAATATAGGGATGCTAGGTTTGGGTAGCAATTACCAGCCAGAACCCCAGGCAGTCCCAGAAGTGGGTCTCAGACTTCCTCAGTACAGAAGGAGAGGGAAGGTGGGCCTGGATCAATGGACCTGGGCAGTTCACACAGTGATCATGTTTCAAGTCCAAGGTTTACAGAGCTGATTCTTGGCTGGGTGTCAGCATTCTTTTTCTCCTTTGCCATGCAAACTGCTAAGTGATCTAAGCAAGAACCAACAACCCCACTCCAGCCCACCCAAACCACCCCATCCCAACGCTCATTTTTTCTATTTTTTTATTTTATTTTATTTTCATGAGACAGGGTCTCATTCTGTCGCCCAGACTGGAGTGCAGTGGCGTGATCACAGCGTACTGCATTCTCGACTTCCTGGGCCCAAGTGATCCTTCCACCTCAGCCTCCCAAGCAGCTGGGAGGCTACACGCACACGCCACTGCTCCTAGTGTTTTACTATTTCTAGAGGCAGACTTTCACTGTGTTGTCCAGGCTAGTCTCGAACTCCTGAGCTCAAGCAATGTGCCGGCCTGGGCCTCCCAAAGTGCTGGGATTATAGGGAGGCGTGAGCTCCCGACTCCAATCCTCATGTTAACATGTTGAACTCAATGATTTCTAAGGTGCTTTTCACCTCTGAGCTTCTGAAGTAAAAAGAAAGGATGCCAGGGACACACAGCGGCTATATTAATCCCGGCTCCTTTATCGGGAGAAATGTAATTTATGTAACAGAAAAAGTTGCACGGGTTGTAGCGGGTTGAATTTATCTCCTAAAAAGATAAGTCCAAGTCCTAACCTTTGCTACCTATGAATGTGTAGGATCTTTGCAGATGTCATTAAGCTAAGGATCTCAAGATGAGATTGTCCTGCATTTAGGGTGGGCCAGTGACTAGTCTCTTTGCAAGAGAAAGGAGAGGGAGGTTTGACATACACCTGGGAAAGAAGGTCATGTGCAAACAGGCGGGGTCGGAGTCATTCTGCCACAAACCAAGGAGCATTTGGAAGAAGAAAGGAGGGATTCTCCTATCAAGACTTCAGAGAAAATATGGTCCTGGATACAGCCAGATTTTTGGACTTCTGACCTTCAGAAACATGAAAGTGTCAGAGGCCTTCGAACCAGAGTAACTCCATCTTGAATAGGGGCTGGGTAAAATGAGTCTGAGACCTACTGGGCTGCATTCCCATGAGATTAGGCATTCTTAGTCACAGGATGAGACAGAAGGTCCGCACAAGATACAGGTCATAAAGACGCTGCTGGTAAAACAGGATGTGGTGAAGAAGCCAGGTAAAACTCACCAAAACCAAGATGGCAAGGAAAGTGACCTCTGGTTTGCTCTCACTGCTCATTACACATTAATTATAATGCATTAGCACGCTAAAGGACACTCTCACTAGTGCCATGACAATTTAAAAACGCCCTGCAACAATCAGAAGTTACCCTACATGGTCTAAAGATGAGGGAAGAACCTCACCTCCAGGGGAAGTTCCCACCCCTTTCCCAGAAAACTCATAATTCACCCCTTGTTTAGCACATAATCAAGAAATAACCATAAAAGTAGCCAACCAGTAGCCCTTGGGCTTGGTCTGCCCATGGAGTAGTCATTCATTTGTTTCTTCATTCCTCTAATAAACTGGCTTTCACTTTATGGACTCGCTCTGATTCTTTCCTGTGCAAGTTCCAAGAACCCTCCTTTGGTATCTTGATCGGGACACCTTTCCGGTAACAAAAGGAACAATCTTTGTTGTTTTAAGTCACCAAGTTCATGGTAATTTACTATAGCAGTGCTGGGAAATTACTAGAGTTTGAACACGGTCTGGAGTGGACCCAGGGACCCAGGGGCTCCACTTGCATGGCCAGGACTGTCTCCACTGCTTAGCTCCCCTCTCCTCTCCTCTGGTGGGGTCTCGGCAGGTGCTGAGAAAATGGCCATTAGCAGCTCAGGGACATCCTATCAGCTTACTACCCCATGCAGTTAATCTTTGTGTGTGTGTGTTTGTGTGTGATGGAGTCTCCTCTATCGCCCAGGCTGGAATGCAGTGGCACGATCCTGGCTCACTGCAACCCCCTGCCTCCTGGGTTCAAGTAATTCTCCTGCCTCAGCCTCCTGAGTAGCTGGACTACAGGCACGCGCCACCATGCCCAGCTAATTTTTTTGTGTGTGTTTTTAGTAGAGATGGAGTTTCAACACGTTGGCCAGGCTGGTCTCCCGACCTCAAGTGATCCGCCCGCCTTGGCCTCCTAAAGTGCTGAGATTACAGGCGTGAGCCACCACACCCGCCCCTCAGGCATTTAATGTTTGATTTTGCTTGGGTCATGTACACAACCCTGGGCCAATCTCTACCGTCAGGGATGTGCTGACTGAAGAAGTCAAAGTCTGAGTTCTGCACCGTCTTTCAGTGGTGAGAGGTGGAGACAGTACGAAGAGTGGGTCCATCAGGGAGAGGAGATGCTGGTCCCACAAGAGTATGCTCTCTCTCCAGAACAGGGGAAGGAAGGAGAGAAGGCAGGAAGGAGAGAAGGCAGGAAGAAAGGCAGGCGGGGGTCTCCACTGCAGAGTTTGGAAGGAGGTGAGGGAGCACAGGGGAACAGATACAACAAAGAGGTGACTCCTGAAGAGTCGTTCCCAGACCAAACCGAGGGTCAGTCTGCTTATTCTCATGGACCAGTAATAAGATGCAGGAGAACGGAGAGAGAAGGGAGTTTATTCCTGAACCGGGTACAGGGAGAAGGCCTGGGAAATACCACCAGACCAATTCAAAATTACAAAGTTTTCCAGAGCTTATATACCTTCTAAGTTATATGTCTACGTGTAAGTGTGCATTCATCTAAAGACGTAAGGGATTAACTTCTCATCTATAACTAAGGTCTGAGTCCTGAAGATCTTCCTCTGTAAATTTACTTAATCTAAATGGGTCCAGGTGCTGGGATGATTACCCTTAGCTTGTCTCCTGCTAAATCATGGAGGTTTGGGGAGTCCCTTCGGAACCCCAATAAACTTGTCTGTCGAGGCCTGGGGAGTTTCTTCGGACAGCTAATAAAGTTGTTTAATCCTAAATGGGTCCTGTTAAGAATTCCTTCATTATCTTGTCATGTTCCAAGCCCTAGGAAAGGCCTGGGCACAACTCTTGGAGGGCTTTTGTTACATTTCAGCCTTTAAGGGCACTGGCTCTCTCAGCATTTATTAATTTATTTTTGAGACGGAGTCTCGCTCTTGTCGCCCAGGCTGGAGTGTAAAGGCACAATCTCAGCTCACTGCAACGTCCGCCTCCTAGGTTCAAGTGATTCTCCTGCCTCGGCGTCCTGAGTAGCTGGAATTACAGGTGCCCACCACTATACCCGGCTAATTTTTGTACTTTTGGTAGAGATAGGGTTTCACCAGGTTGGCCAGGCTGGTCTCGAACTCCTGACCTCAGGTGATCCGCCCGCCTCAGCCTCCCAAAGTGCTGAGATTACAGGTGTGAGCCACCATGCCCAGCCTCAGCTTTTAATATTTAACATAACCACTCAATGCTGGAATAGCTGTTACAGAGGCCTGCCTGTTCAGCCGTGAGGGAGACCTGGCCTGCCACAGAGTCACTGAGACATGGGTCCAAATGCACACAGAATTGGAGAGGTTAAAAAAAAAATAGACACTCCCTTGACATCAGGCCTACAAATAAGATTTTATTCCAACTTCCATCTTCATCCCTGCTATGATAAGCTTGAAGTACAATTCTTAGAAACCCCGCAAAATGCCTTTCTGAAAATCCATTCAAATGTGACAATTATCAGATGTACTGAAAACAATAGTTTCTGAGAGATTCAAAACAGAGAAAGTTTAATATGCCTGCACTGGCTCCCTCCTCATAAACACGACTTCACAAAATCTGCCTGTCCCCTGAGCTTAGCAAGGAGAGGTACTTTTTAAGTACAATCTGAAACGGAGCGAGTATTTCACAGATGAAAAGGCCCGGGCTTTCCAATCCACCGTATTCTGAAAAAGTGGATTTTAATTTCTGAAAAGACAAAGCCGATAGAAAAAAAAAAAAAAAAAAAACCGCATATCTTTATGCACTTAAGAACTATAATATGACTTAGATGGTGAAGTTTTATTCTGAAAAATGACTGTCAGTTATGATTAATATTCTCCTTATAATTAATTCAAAATCTTATTAAAATCAAACTTTTATAACTTTACATAGAATCATGCTGCCTATGTGAGGACGGAGAATACGCCTTGTCATTAATTTTACCTGTATCATTTCTCAGTTCTCAAAAAAAGGAAATAAAAGATACCTCCTTGAAAATCAGCAATGCCGGGCCACCCTCATCTCCATAATGACACAATTTCCAATTCACGCCTCATTTTCATTAATGTTTCTGCCCATAAATTTTTAAGCATATGATAAAAAATTTCTGAAGCGGCATAAAACTAACATGAAGAGGGAGTTCATTAGCATGTGACCCTAATTAGAAATTCCATATTAACTTCCCGTTCCTAGTTGTGCAGAGCCAATAGTGTCACATCTCACTCTGAGCGTGCGTTCCCATTGTTGAGAGGAAATATTCCGTTTGGTTGTTTAGTTTCTTGGCTTTATTTTTAAAAACAATCCATGTGTTTCCTCTGTTACTGAATAAGTCAACAGATGATTCTATCACAGAACGCCTTTTGTGTCACAAATTATCCGGAGGAATTGTGAGAAGGTCCTTGCCCAATGCTTTATTAATGGTACCCGATCATAAAAAGGGGGGGAAATATGCTGACTCCATCTCTTTTCTAATGTTGGGTGATAAAAATGCTACTTCAGGATTCAGAAGGTTAAGTTCTAATGTGTATTTTGAATAGAGTGTGTTGGAATAATTGCCTCATAAAGCAAAGCATTGCCCAGCCTGCTAATGGCTGCATAGTGCAGGGCTCAGCAAAGACGGACAAGCTTACTGGAAAAAATGCTGTGCCTCAACTTTTGTAGCCCTCCCATATGAAGTTAACTTTCCCCTCCCCTTGCTTTTCAAAAAACGTGTAAAATCCCGTCACCCATTTCTGCAGCTCAGATAAGCCACTGCCTTTAACATCCATGACAGCTAGTCTCCAAAGATGGCCCCTCAATGAACCACACCTCCTTGTATTCTCACCCCTGAGTAGTCCCTTCCCACACTGTGTGGGAGCTGGTCCTGTGTAACCAAGAGAATATGCTGGAAGTGATGCTGTCTGACTTCTCAGGCTAGGTCAGAGATGCTCTGCAGGGAAAAGGGAGGGGCCCTTTAAGGGCTCTGACTAATCTGCGACTGTCATGCTAGGAGGAAGCCCAGGCTAACTACACAGAGACATTGTGTGAAAAGAGAGATGCCTGGCCCTCCCTGAGGCATCCCAGCCCAACAGTCAGAGGGGTTTGAACCAGAGCAACTCCATCTTCAACAGGGACTGGGTAAAATAAGGCTGAGACCTGCTGGGCTGATTTCCCATGAGGTTAAGGCATTCTAAGTCGCAAGATGAGATAGGACATCGGTACAAGATACGGGTCATAAAGACCTTGCTGATAAAATAGGTTGCAGGAAAGATGCCAAAACCCACCAAAACCAAGATGATGATGAGAGTGACCTCTGGTCGTCCTCACTGCTACACTCTCCCCAGCACCACGACAGTTTATAAATGCCATGGCAACGTCAGGAAGTTACCCTATATGGTCTAAAAAGGGGAGGCATGAATAATCTACCCCTTGTTTAGTATATCATCAAGAAATAACCGTAAAAATGGGTAACCAGCCGCCCTTGGGCTGCTCTGCCTATGGAATATGCCTATTCCTTTATTCCTTTACTTTCTTAACAAACTTGCTTTCACTTTACTCCACGGACTTGCCCTGAATTTTTTCTTGCATGAGATCTAAGAACCCTCTCTCGGGGTCTGGATTGGGACCCCTTCCTGGTAACACAACTAGCCCAGATGCCAGACAAATGAGGAAAGAAGTCTCCTTGAATACCCAGCCCATCCAAATCCTTGGATAGCTCCAGCCCCAGCTGCTCTCTGTCTACAACTACATGAGATACCCCAAGCGATATCTACCCATCTGTGCCTGGTCAAACCACAAGACCATCAAAGATGATATTAAATTGTTTTCCAAAGGCATTAAGCTGAGCAAATGCCTTTGATATGATGCAATAGATACCTGGAGCAATACCAGTCACAAACAGCAGGCACAAGAAGAGAGGACAGGCTGTGGATTTGAATCACTCACTCCTCTGTCTCCCACATCTGAGCAGAGGCAAGAGCCACAGTTGCCCCCACTGACCCTTAGGCTTCAATTCTCCTTGCGCACTCCATGCTTACTCTGAAATTAAAATCTTCAACACCATCTCTTTGAGAAGCAGTTGACAAAGCCCAGTATGTAGCTTACTCTTGACAAATGCAAGTGTTCACTGGAAGAAAACGGAGCCTGATCATTTCCCTTGAGTCCAGTCTTGACACTGAAGAAGTCCAACAGCAAAGGACTCGGGGGAATAATTAATGTAGGACATGACAAATGGGGATTCCCTACCAAGACTCTCTAAAAACTCTCTTCACCCAGCTCTTTGAGCCTGACTCTTCAAAGTGAAGTCCTTCTCCCCTGCCTCTTTGCAGGATCTCCTGTGTGGTACCCCCATCTCCATTCTCACCCTTCCTCATTCCATCTTTTCCCAGACTTAGCAATCTGTCCAGGGCCCATTTACAACTCCAGCCTCTGCAGCCCTCACTCAGATAAGCAAAACAAAGGGAAGGTAACTCACTAAAGGGAAGATAACTCCCTTAATCAAAAGTGAGTCCTCACCCTCATTCAAAAAAGTGATGGAGGCCAGGCCCAGTGATTCACACCTGTAATCCCAGCACTCTGGGAGGCCAAGGTGGTTGGATTACCTGAGGTCAGGAGTTTGAGACCAGCCTGAACCAACATGGTGAAATCTCATCTCTACTAAAATTACAAAAAATGAGCTGAGCATGACGGCATGCATCTATAATCCCAGAAACTCAGGAGACTGAGGCAGGATAATCACTTGAACCAGGGAGGTGGAGTTGCAGTGAGCCAAGATAGTGCCACTGTACTCCAGCCTGGGCAACAACAGTGAAACTCTCTCAAAAATAAATAAATAAAGTGGTGGGGTAGGAAAAGATGGCAAATACTACTATTTTTCTCTCTTATTGCTGTCACATGAGCAATACAATGCACTAGCCTATAAAACCAATACTACACTAAGATGTTTACAGAGACGAATAAAACTGCCCTTTGAAAAAGGCAAGCAATGAACTAATTTAATTCCATGAGATTCACATTTTGCCTGAGTGTGATCATTTTAAGGACCTCTAACTAGTGGAACATAGAACAATGTTCTCATAAAATTAATCAGTAAGTGCAGAATATAGCGGTGTTGAGTGTGTGTGTGTACGTGTGTGTGTGTGTGTATGCATGCGTGCATATGTGGGGAAGGATTAAAGGTAAAAGAGAAAATAATTATTGGTAACTTACTTAATCGTATGCTAGGGAGTTCTGCATTACATTTCTTTTTTTGTTTTTTGCTTTTCTTCCCAGACAAGGTCTCACTGTGTTGCCCAGGCTGGAATACAGTGGTGCTATCGCAACTCACTGAAACATCTGAGACCCAGGCTCAAGTGATCCTCCCGCCTCAACCTCCCGAGTAGCTGGGACTACAGGCATAAGCCACCATGCTCAGCTAATTTTTTTGTACTTTTTTTTTTTTTTTTTTTTTTTTGTAGAAATGGGGTTTCCCAGTGTTGCCAGGGCTTGTCTCTAACTCCCGGGCTCAAGCAATCCTCCTGCCTCAATCTCCCAAAGTATTGGGATGATAGAGGCATGAGCCACCACACCCAGCCTCCATATTAAATTTGATTCCTAAAACAGCCTAATAAGGTGAGAATAATTAGCTTTATTTGAGGATACAGGAATTGACATAAAAAAGGCAACTTGCCCAAGGTTATCAAGTTGCTAAGCCACAGAAATGAGGTTCCAACCCTTCCACCTGCCTCCAAGCTGGGTTCTCAAGTCAGGTGATGATTTAAGATCTTCTGGAAATCATGTTCTCTGGGGCTCAGCTCCATACCCATGGGTAGAATTGGGCAGCTTGAGAGTCCCTAAATGAAACAGCCTGATATTGGAGAAATGCCCTAGAAAAGTCATACCTCTTTTTACCTCAGTTTCTCCATCTACATAATGAGAAGGATCTAAGATCATCATTAATATAGCATTCGGTTGGACAACAAGTGAGGACAGTTGACATGTATTTTACCCGAACTACCCCCTTTTTATTAAAACTAATGTTTCAACAAAATTATGTTTTAAACTGAGTTTTGTTCCTGCTTGACAATTTATAGTCATGTAATTTTAAAAATGCCAATCATTAAATGCAAACGAGGGGCACATCTATGCATGCCAGAACTACTAATGGATGGAAGACTGTTATTGTAACTATAAATCAACTCCTCAGACCTTAAAATGCCATAAATAAGCAAGTCTTACTGTCAAAACTGGCGAGATGACCAGAATCACTACCCTGATTTATTACATAGCACCTTCAAAATCAACACCCCGTTGATTTGCCACTTTCTTTTTACATAAATATGTGAGTAACTTTTTGACATCAAAATAAATCATAACCACTAGATCCAAACTATAACTTACAATACGCCTGTAAAGGTGACTGACACCTTAGGTGTTGTCTGTTACACTGTATTAGAGCCTCGTTGACAGAGAAGTTCTCTCTCTTGTCATTTGAGGGGTATGTGCACTTGGCTCAATACCTTGTCCTGACATGTGCCTAAGACCTATCATATATGTAAAACCGTAAACACTTTTGTAAATAACAGGTTATTCCTCTGTCGTGAAAGAGATGCAATTAGCGACAACAACAAAAATTTTAAGTCAACAACTGGCTTTGGCCACCAATGGGCAAAGACAGATTCAATTCACCTGTCCAGCAGTTATTTTTCTGTGTTGTCAGTATCAGTTGCAAACTAGTTTGAAATCTTGATGTTCAAAGGCAAGCCTATAAAATGCACCAACACCCATTATGTATATAAAATACGTATATTTATATATGTGTATGTATAAATACCGTGTACATGTGAGGCTGGGCGCTGTGACTCATGCCCATAATCCCAGCACTTTGGGAGGCTGAGATGAGTGGACCACTTGAAGTCAGGAGTTCGAGACCACGCTGGCCAACATGGCGAAACCCCGTCTCTACTAAAAATACTAAAAATTAGCCAGCTGTGGTGGTGCACCCCTGTAATCCCAGCTACTCGGGAGGCTGAAGCAGGAGAATCGCTTGAACCTGGGAGGTGGAGGTCGTGGTGAGCCGAGACTGGGCCACTGCACCCAGCACTGGTGACAGAGCAAGACTCTATCTCAAAAAACAACAACAACAAAAGCATGTATATGGCAACAGTGTAATCTCTATGTTACTAAGTTGTGCTGGGGAAAGAGCCTCCATACATCTTCCGTTTTAGAGTAGTTCTGTCTCATTTCTGTTGTATATGTTTGAACTGAAGGTTTCATTTGGTTAAAGAGTATCATAGGTAACAGGTCTGAGAACACCAGACACATATGCAGCTTAGCAAAATAAAAGGGAATGATCATGGTTATTTTTCCTCTGGTTGAAAGAGGCATACATACGTACACCTAAGTTCTACTCAGTCAGAGACCTTCAAAGCCTTTTTTGTTTTTGTACTTGTGGCTTGGTTTCGCCACCCGCAATACAGAAATAATAATGCTTAATATACATTGCCAGGCGAGGTAAAGATGTGTATTTCTACCAACGATAATTTTTTTTAGTTTCTGTTCTTTTCTTTTTTGGGGGGTGGGGGAGGGGAGACAGAGTCTTGCTCTGTTGCCCTTGCTCTGTTGCTCAGCCTCTGAGGTAGCTGGGACTACAGGCATGCATGACTACATCTGGCTAATTTTTTGCTAGAGACAGGGTCTCAGTAGGTGGCCCAGGCTGGTCTCAAACTCCTGGGCTCAAGCAGTCCTCCTGCCTTGGCCTTCCAAAGTGCTGGGATTATAGGTGTGAACCACCATGCCCAACCTACTTTAGTTTCTAACAGGTCTAAGTTAACTACTTTGTCAAAACTGGAGCTTTACTTTTTTGCACACACAAGAGCTTTCCCTTTAAGGTTGTTCTTTTAGAACCAGAAATCTACAGAAACACGGGGCTCGTTGGCTCACGCCTGTCATCCCAGCAGTTTGGGAAGCTGAGGTGGGCAGATCACGAAGTCAGGAGATTGAGACCATCCTGGCTAACACGGTGAAACCCGGTCTCTACTAAAACTACAAAAAATTAGCCAGGCGTGGTGGCGGGTACCTGTAATCCCAGCTACTCGGGAGGCTGAGGCAGGAGAATCACTTGAACCCAGGAGGTGGAGGTTGCAGTGAGCCAAGATCATGCCACTGCACTCCAGTCTGGGCGACAGAGCGAGACTCTGTCTCAAAAAAGAAAAAAAAAAAAAAAAGAGAGAGAAGTGTGGAGTCTCTCCTTGAACCTGAGTGGACATCTGTGTGTGAATCATTGAATCCACGAGGTGAAAGTGATATACTTACAAAGGCTGACTACCCTGAAATCACCATGAGAAAAGACCACGTGGAGAGATGAGAACAAGGTGCCAGGAGAGAAAGAGAGATCTTAGTAGTCCCCAGTATTCCTGCTCCTACTCTAGGAGTCTTCCCAGCCCAGACTTATGAGTGAAAAACCACCCCAGACTCAGCCACTATGTAACTATATAAAAGGTCGTGATTAAATGAACGGACTCCATTATCAGATTCTTAAGTAAAATAAATGCATGTTATTGTTTTAAGCCATCATACTAGGGTGATTTATTACATAGGAAGAGTTAGCCAGAATACCCTCAGATAATAATGACAATGACTCCAGTTTCCAGCCTACAGGCAGCGGAAACTGACCCCTCAGAAAGATGGGTGACTTCACTACGTTTCATTCACTCATATGCCTTTTCTCAACTGGTTAAGATAAAAAAGTTAGGCAGGGCGCGATGGCTCACTCACACCTGTAATCCCAGCACTTTGGGAGTCTGACGCTGGGGGATTGGATGAGTCCAGGAGTTCAAGACCATCCTGGGCAACACAGGGAGTCTCTGTCTCTACAAAAAATAAGATAAAATTGCTGGGCGTGGTGATACTCGCCTGTAGTCCCACCTAGTCGGGAGGCTGAGGTGGGAGTATCTCTGGAGCCTAGAAGTTTGAGGCTGCAGTGAGCTGTGATCATGCCACTGTACTCCAGCCTGAGAAACAGAGCAAGATCCTATGTCAAAAAGAGAGAGAGAGAGAGAGAGAGAGAGAGTGAAAGGAAACAGAGAGAAAGAGAGTGAAAGGAAACAGAAAGAGAGAAAGAGAGAGACAAAAAGAGAGAAAAAAAAAGAGCTGAGGAAGGTAATATAGTCCATTAGCATCTGTTCTGATAGAACCTTCTGCCACAATATTAAGTGAAAGTCACCTACCCATATTACATGGCCCCAGATCTCCTCCCTTTCCCAGCATTGTTCCCCTAAGCAACTCTTTTTTCATTCTTCACCTCAACCTGAACCTCACCTCTTTCTGCATCCTTGAGAGAGATTTAGAGCTTCTACATTAGGCACACAGCACCTGGATATATATTGTATTATCTTAATGCTATGGAAATAAGTCTCCTAACTCACATTCATTTCTAAGCCTGGAAATAATTGCCAAATGCAATTTCTATTTGTTCAGCTTCAATCCAATTCAGGTCATCAAACATTTATCAAACATCTACTCTCTGCCAGGTACTAAGATACCAAAGTGCTGAATCATTACCCTGTTCTCAGTGCATGCTGGTGCAGTGGGTAGTGGGTGGTGGGCAGAGGGACAGAGGTTCACACAAGTAACTGTGATTCTATGGGATAAAGCAATGGGTGTAGACATGAGGCTGTGAGATGCAGAGCGGGGTATGGTTCTGCAAAGACAAAGAATGTGCTGGCCAGGCATGGTGGCTCATGCCTGTAATCCCAGCACTTTAGGAGGCTGAGGCAAGTGGATCACTTGAGGTTAGGAGTTTGAGACCAACCTGGCCAACATGGTGAAACCCCATTGCTACTTAAAAAAAAAAAAAAACCAAACTTAGCTGCGCATAGTGGCGCATGCCTATAATTCCAGCTACTTAGGAGGCTGAGACAGGAGAATCACTTGAACCCAGGAGGCGGAGGTTGCAGTGAGCCGAGATCATGCCACTGCACTCCAGCCTGGGTAACAGAGTGAGACTCTGTATCCAAAAATAAAAATAAAAAGATTGAGCTCACGGAAGGAGCTACCAAAGTAGAGGATGAAGACTGCTTAAAGGGAGAATACTTCAGCAACAGAGGAGCTTGGAATTGCATTCTCTCCAGGTGAAGGGATGTTCTGCTCATAGACCACAAAAAAAAAAAAATCAGAAGAAACTGTACAATTCCCAGAACTGAATTGTGTCCCTTCAAATTTCCTAGTGGAAGTCTTAACTCCTAACGTGACTATATGTGGAGGTAGAGCCTATAAGGAGGTAATTAAGGTCAAAGGAAGTCATAAGTTTGGGGCTTTAATTCAATTTGACTGCCGTTTTTAGAAAAAGAGAGATATACAAGACGCACATATGCACATAGAAAAGGCCAAGTGAGGACACACCCCAAAGACGGTCATCAGTAAACCAGGGAGAGAGGCCTGAGAAGAAACACACCCTGCCAACACTCCAACTTTAGATTTCCAGCCTCCAGAAGGGTAAGAAAATAAAACTGTGTTGCTCACGCCACCCAACCTGGGGTATTTTGTTATGGTGCCCCTAGTCAGCTAATATACCGTCGAATGAGTAAAAGCCATTCACAAAGCCTGTTTCACTAAAGGGAAGGAACAAAAGGTGAGCAAAGATTGAAAACCAACTGGTACATGTCTTTCTTCTCCCTTTATGGGTTTGTTTTGTGAAATTGAGCCTGTCTCTTGATGAAGGTGCTTCTTACAGACTTGTTTCTATGTCCTGGAATTTATCTTTCGTAGCTTTTATTCTAGACGTTAGATTTTTCAGGGGGGCGGGGGAAGACATCAGTTACATATCCCTATCCACGTTTTAAAAAAATCAATAATTACATTTCAGAGGATAAAGGAACCTTGACAGTAGCTTTGTCCTTACTCTCTATTTCACAAATCACACTCCACAGAGTCGAATTTCTTTTCTGAATCCAGAATCCCTTCCTTTGAGAAACTGTCTCAAACTATCCCATTCCATAGCAACCGAACTCGTCCACGCAACATAGGATGGTATAACCCACTCTCCCTTCCTCATTGACAGTCAGAGGATGCTGTCCCTCTGGTCACTGTAATCGGCTCATAGATGGACAGAAGACTGATGCCACAAATCGAATCACCTCTCCAGGATTTATGCTACAATTATCAGAAAAGACACTTCCTCTTCTGGATTGTATGGGCATTTTTTGTCGAATGGAGTAGTGAACATTACAAAAATTAGTCAAATGATGGAAGGGGGAGTTTCTGATAAGGCTGACACAATGCCAGGCACGGTGGCTAATGCCTGTAATCCCAGCACTTTGGGAGGCTGAGGTGGGTAGATCATTTGAACTCAGGAGTTCGAGACCAGCCTGGCCAACATGGTGAAACTCTGTCTCTACTAAACATCAAAAATTAGCTGGGCATGGTGGTGGGTGCCTGTAGTTCAAGTTACTTGGAAGGCTGAGGCAGGAGAATTTCTTGAACCAGGGAGGCAGAGGTTTATAGTGAGCCAAGATAAACTGTACTCCAGCCTGGGCAACAGAGTAAGACTCAGACTCAAGAAAAAGAAAGGTAGAAAGAAAAGGACATGTGGCAGAAAGATGTTAGAGTTTGTTTCCATTACCTGGCTTCACAATGAGAGCAAATTTATTTTGTTTGTTTTAAATTAAAAATTTTATTTTATTTTTCTCTTTGAGATGTGGTCCCATTATGTTGCTCAGGCTGGTCTTGAATGCCTCAGCTCAAGCGATCCTCCCACCCACCTCAGCCTCCCAAAGTGCTGACATTACAGATATGAGCCACCATGCCTGGCTGAAAAAGCATGTTTATATTTTGCATTATTTTCTACTCCTTCTCAAACCCCAGAAGAAAATGAGAACATGTAGGCCAGGCCATGGTGGCTCACCCTTGTAATCCCAACACTTTGGGAGGTGAAGGCAGCTGGATCGCTTGAGGTCAGGAGTTTGAGACCAACCTGGCCAAAATGATGAGACCCTGTCTCTATTAAAAAAAAAAAAAAAAAAAAAAAAATTAGCTGGGCATGGTGGCTTGAGCCTGTAATCCTAGCTACTTGGGAGGCTGAGGCAGGAGAAATGCTTGAACCTGTGAGGTGGACGTTGCAATGAGCCAAGATTATATACCATTGCACTGCAGCTTGAGCGACAGAGCAAGACTCCATCTCCAAAAAAACCAAAAAGAGCATGAGAAAATGTGATCAGACAAATAGCTAAAAAAGAAAGCCACCCGGGCACCTGCAGTCCCAGCTGCTCGGGAGGCTGAGGCAGGAAAATGGCGTGAACCCAGGAGGCAGAGCTTGCAGTGAGCAAAACTGCACCACTGCACTCTAGCCTGGGCGACAGACCAAGACTCCGTCTCAAAAAAAAAAAAAAAAAAAGGTTTAAAAAAGAAGAAAACCACGTAAGTAAATGTTTATAAATAGATTTCAGGAAACTGAGGCTCAGAGAAGTCACATAGCTTGCCCAAGGGGATAATGACAGAGTAGAACTGAAATCCATTCTCTCTGGATCCAGGAACAGTTTTCCTTCTACACAAGGCAGGAGGCAGCAAGCTGCAAGGAAGGGCAAGAGGAACCCAAGTCCATTCATGCTTCAGGAGGATTCCTCTCATCTCACATCTCTTTTTTGCTCTATTTCAGTGTGTTCCTACATCCTTCCCAAGAACATATGTTCTCAGCCGGTTGAAATACGGCCAGTTGAAGCCAGTCTCCATTCTCCCATCTGTTCCTTCTCTTAGGAAACCAGAGAGAGCGATTAAGATTCAAAAGGCTCAGGCACCGAGGTGTCTTCATAATGTTATCTCTTAAACATTGTTAAATCACACCCCACCCGTGGGAAGGGTAACCTTACTCCAAAATCAAGGTGAAAAATAGAAAGAAGAGCTTCTGACTCATCATTTTGGCCAATTCCTAAAAGACAACCACAAACTGCATCCTTCACATGAAGAGTTGCAATCACAGCCAGTGATTTATTGGACCTTGAACAGGGGCCAGGTTATGTGCTAAGAATTTAACAGACCTTATCTCATTAAATCCTCTTAACTATTCTCTGAGAGAGCACAGACCTTCTCTCAACTACAGATGAGGAGCCTGAGGCAAGGAGAGAGGTGAAGTGACTTGCTGGAGGCAACACAACTAGGAAACTGGTCATGCTGGGATTCAAATACACACTCACATGGCTCTCAAACCTAAAGCCAAATAAGAACTTTTGCAAGGCTTCTGGGCTGGATGTGGTGATTCATACATATGATCCTAGTACTTGGGGAGGCCAAGGCAGAAGGATTGCTTGAGGTTCAGAAACTGGAGACCAGCCTTGGACAACACAGTGAGACCCTGTCTCTGCAAAACATTTAAAAAATAGTTGGGCAGAGTGGAGTGAGCCTGTAGTCCTAGCTACTTGGGAGACTCAGGCAGGAGGATCACTTGAGCCCAGGAGTTTGAGATTGCAGTGAACTGTGATCACACTACCACACTCCAGCCTGGGTGAATGAATGAGACCCTGAGCCCCACTACCTTCCCCCTCAAAAAAAGGAACAAAACATTCTTGGAGGACAGGTTTTAAACGCAAGAAGCTTTTATGAAAGGTTCTTAGGAAACACCAGTAGGGATGGGAGACGTAAAACAAGGAGGAGAAAGCAGGCTATGCAGAAAGCCCATTACCAAGCCAGTTACTACTGCAGGTAAGAGCTTATTTTCATCACAGAACTCAGGCAATAAGCATAGAGCCTGCTTTATGGCACGGATAAGCAATATAGGACCAGGACAGGGCCAGCTGGCCAGACCTGGCCCACTGACTATTTTTGTAAATAAAGTTTTATTGGAACACAGCCACACCCATATGTTATTGTATATGGCTGTTGTTGTACTACAAGGGTATAGTTGAGCAGTTATCACAGAGATCATACGGTACTCAAATCCTAAAATATTGACTATATCTGGTCCTTTACTGAAAACACTTGCCAACCCCTAATCTGGAGTTACCCCATTTGAGAGGCAAGGAAAACTGGGTTATTTATAAAGGAAATCCTGAATTACCCATTGAAGGTTGCTGGGAAAAGTGTCCTTTAATTCCCCCACATTTCCAATGAAGCATCTGTGTAGGGAGAGGGGGCTCCAGAGGCTCCAGAAAGACCTCAGGCCAAGAGACACCTGTGGAAGTGGAGCCAGAATGCCTTGAAATGGTAAATGCCCCCGGGGGCTTAGACTTAGAACCAGCAGATTCCTATTTTTGTGGGGGGTGATTCTCCTGTCTCAGCCTCCCAAGTATCTGGGATTAGAGGTGCCTGCCACCACACCCAGCTCATCTGTGTATTTTTAGTAGAGATGGGTTTTCGCCGTGTTGGCCAGGCTGGTCTTGAAGTCCTGACCTCAGGTAATCCACCCACCTCGGTCTCCCAAAATGCTGGGATTACAGGTGTGAGCCACTGAGCCCGGCCGGCACCAGCAGGTGCTGATACAAAAATAAACTTCAACGTTACAAACTGGTGGCCCATGAGTCACAGTTTTGCTTTCTATGGTCATATAGTGTTTTCCAAAAATGAGAATTAGATTTCCCATTTTTTAAAATCAAAATATCCGTGTTTTCTTTAAAATGATAAAATCTGACACCCTTGGATCTACATTCCTGTACGGCCATCACAGATTGTTCAGACCAGCAATGGGCCATATTTGACTGATAACATTAGCTGTCTGGTCCTAGGTAAGCATCTGCGTTTGAGACCCCTGGTGTACACATGATTACCATCATAAAAGGCTAAGAGAGGTTACATGACTTACCCAAGGACATGTGAAGATTAAGTGGCTGAGCTGGAACTTTGCTGCCAATTTGCTTTCCTAAGCAGTCTGAGGTCACAGCCCTTTTTGCCCCATACTCTCATCCCAATGTACTGTGCCCCTACCTCTGCGTGACTCCAGCAAAGGGACTCCGGGTGCAGAGCTGGCCCCTGCTCTGTCTTCACAAAGCCTGAATAATGCATTAGAACACGGGATGCAGAATGTTAAGATAAGAATAAGAGCTGCTAAAAGTCACGACCCTTTTCACCCAGGAGGAGCAAAGAGTACTCCATACAGCAGTCAGCCACGTTTCAGACTGCCTTCATCCTTACAGACAGAAGAGCTGAGAGCTGCAAATTCACAGCTACCCAGGAATCAGCCATCACCAATCGACTGGACTTGCTAATTGGATTCTGACAAATCATACTCAATTCTCCATTCCTCAGGTTATTCTCTAGTTGGCATGGGTGAGACACTCCCACATGAGGGTACTATGGCAACAAGAGTTTATCCATGTATGTCAAGGGGCAGAAAGGTTGCACAGGAAACCATGTATTGAACCATGAAATCAGCCGGGTTCCTGCACTTTCTAGGCTGTGATGCATGGCCAGACCCCCACAAAAGCTAAACAGTGGCTCAAGATTCCACCTTAGATCTAGGAGACCCAGTCTCTTAATATAAACATTTCCTAAGAGGTCCCCAAAATATACCAGAACCTGACCACTTCTGGTTACGATCACTCTGATCCAAAGTCACTGTCACCTCTATAGAGATAAGGGAGGTCAAGTAAGGCAGGGAAGTGGCCAAGGAAGGGTGCGGTCTTTTTTTTTCTCTGTCACCCAGGCTGGAGTGCAGTGGCATGATCTCAGCTCACTGAAGCCTCTGCCTGCTGGATTCAAGGGATTCTCCTGCCTCAGCCTCCCAATGTGCTGGGATTATAGGCATGAGCCACTGCACCCAGCCACAGTGTGGTCTTAAAGAGTTTAACTTGGGCCTGATCCATGGGTTTCAGGTTCTGCAGCATTGGTTACTCCATGTTAAAAGAAGACATTCAGCAGCATTACATTTAAAGGAGTTTGAGCAATGAATAGTTTGTGAGTTGGGCAGCCCCCAGAATCCCAGCAGATTCAGATATCTCGTGATATCTCCAGGGATATCTCGTGGTCAGAACAAATTTATAGACGAAAAAAGGGAAGTGACGTATAGAAATCAGCAGTGAGGTACAGAAAAAGCTAGACTGGTTACAGCTCAGCATTTGCCTTATTTGAACACAGTTTTTGAACACTTAACAGTCTATGAGTGATTGAAGTTCGGCCACTGGGATTGGCCAAGACTCAGCTATTGTTACAGACGCATACTCCTAAGTTAGATTTTCAGTCTTGTCTATTAAGCTAGGTGACAGTTCATCCACAAGAACTCAAATACAGAAGTTTAGAGTCCTTTTCAAGCCATATTTACTTTGCTTTAACACCCTCTTTAAGACAAATGGGCTATTCTTCTTACACCTTGATCAGTCATTGACTGCTGGCTGTCTCTTGAGCGGACTGTATAACCTTATAGGAAAAGCAGTTCCCATTTGGCCAAGGACAGGTCTGTGGAGAGTGGATAGCTGGTAGCAAGCAAATATCATAGCAGCTGAAGAATGAGCACCCAGACTGGCTCACTATGGGGGATCTGCTCTGAACCCCAACAGCATCTACCACAAAGGCATTCAGGGGGCTTTCTGCCCACTTGCCCATTTGGGTCTGGGTAGTAAGAGCCTTGGGGAATCCAGTTTGCTTTTTTCAGCCACGAAACATGTCACGAAAGCACACGGTGATGTTGAATGTCCAACGTGAACACTGATGGTACCAGAACTGTGTGCTCTGTATACTGCAAACTGCCAGCATCACACTACACCCATGTAGAAGGACTGTCCTCCTCAAAACCCGTGCAGGGTCAGCCGTCTTTTCTGAGAATGACTTGGAGACAATACATAAAAACTATTTGTCTTTAATTTTTTCCCTGCTTGTGAGTGTCTCTCAAGAGAGTCTCTAAATGGTCACTTGTCCAAAGAGATACCCCAGTGTCAAGTTCACATACAAGTCAGACACCATCTCGCCCTTCTCACCGTCCGCTCAACTCTGCCTAGCACCATCTCCCGCACTGAAAGTCCACTCTGTCTTCATCACGCAATCGCTTGCCTTAGTCTACTCTTGTCTTCTTGGTGCTTCCACAGGAACATGCTGTAATTGACAGTCTCACCAGGAAGTTTCATCTCCCAGGAGACGGAGATGTTGTCTACATTCTTAAAGCTCATCCTGGCTGGGCACAGTGGCTCAAACGTGTAATCCCAGCATTCTGGGAGGCTGAGGCGGAGGGTGCTTTGAATCCAAGAGTTCGAGACCAGCCTGGGCAACAAAATGAGACCCATCTCTACAAAAAAATAAAAAAATTAGCTGAGTGTGGTGGTGTGTGCCTGTGGTCTCAGCTACTTGTTTTTTGTTTGTAAGATGCAGTCTCACTCGGTCACTCAGGCTGGAGTACAGTGGTGCGATCCTGGTTCACTGTCACCCAGGCTGGAGGGCAGTGGTGCCATCTTGGCTCATTGCAACCTCCATCTCCTGAGTTGAAGCAATTCTCCTGCGTCAGCCTCCCAAGTAGCTGGGATTACAGGCATGCACCACTGCACGTGGTTTTTTTTTTTTTTTTTTTTCTTCTATTTTTAGTAAAGACAGGTTTTTACTAGCACTTTGAAAGCACTTTGGCCAAGCTGCTCTCAAACTTCTGATTTCAAATTATCTGCCCACCTCTGCCCCTCAAAGTGCTGGGATTACAGGTGTGAGACATCATGCCCATCCTGTCCCAGCTACTTGGGAAGCTGAAGTGGGAGGACTGCTTGAGCACAGGCATTTGAGGCTACAGTGAGTTATGATTGCACTTACTGCACTCCAGCTGGGAAAGAGAGTTAGGGGGAAGAAAAGCAGCTCATCCTTACCTGTTAGTCCTCCAATAGGGTGAGTATGAGTTCATCTGCCTTCCACCTGTTACTTGGCATAGTTACCACATTCTCAGACGTATGAAGCCTAGTTCAATCTGTCTCTGTCTATCCATCCTTCCTAACCATCAGCTCTATTTCTATGACAGATCTGCTTTATAGATAAACCCATTCTTATAATATGCAACAGGTATGGATGGCAGAGAAGGGGCATAATTGAGTAAGTAGAGGAGAGGTCTTGTTGGAATTTCAAGTCTGTTGGTGGACAGGTGCAAGGAACTTCAGGAAACCCACCAGCATGGTCCCCTTACCGGGAAGAAATAATGGATCAAAAGTTAACGGCATTTTTATAGCATGTTAGAGGACTTTGGTGTTTATTTCAAATTAGGGACTTCCTAATTTCCCAAATGAGAAAACTGAGGTTCCACATGGCTAATTTTCTTCCTGGAAGCCATAGAGAAGGAGGGAGGGAGGGAGGGAGGGAAAAGCTCATTTGAACCCAGCTCCATCTGGCTCCACAACCTGGGAGCTTCCTATGACATTATACTCCCTCATATAATGGTTGGTCCACCGATGAGACAGCCACAGCAATCACTTTTTTTTGTTTGTTTGAGGCAGAGTCTCACTCTTGTGGCCCAGGCTACAGTACAATGACGCCGTCTTGGCTCACTGCAACCTCCACCTCCTGGGTTCAAGCGATTCTCCTGTCTTAGCCTTCCAAGTAGCTGGCATTACAGGCACCGGCCACCATGCCCGGCTAATTTTTTTTTATTTTTAATAGAGACGGGGTTTCACCATCTTAGCCAGGCTGGTCTCAAATTCATGACCTCAGGTGATCCGCCCACCTCGGCCTCCCAAAGTGCTGGGATTACAGGTGTGAGCCACCATGGCTGGCCAGCAGCCACTTCTTAAAAGACAGGAAAAAAAAAAAAAAAAAGAAAAGAAAAAGATAGTGGAGGCTGGGCACTGTGGCTTACACCTGTAATCCCAGGACTTTGGGAGGCTGAGTTGGGTGGATCACCTGAGGTCAGGAGTTCGAGACCAGCCTGTCCAACATGGTGAAACCCTGTCTCTACCAAAAATACAAAAACATAGAGCAAAAACAAATAATGAAATGTCATTTCAAAGAGGACTTAATTCTTGACATATACATATGCATGGAAGCAGTGAGAGTGTGCTGATGGATCTCTTGAGGATTCTTGCCTCTATATCCCAATAGACTTGAAGTGAAATTCCAACTAAGACTCTTTCCTACCTGTTTAATTACCCACCCCCACTTCTCCCTCCACACTTATGTACACACACATGCGTGTATACAGATATAGAAGTATACAAATAAGGTCCCTGAATATCCAACTTTTTGCTTCTCTTCAAGAGAATGAATTAGATTTAGAGGAATGTCATTCAAAGTACAGAGAATAATTCTTCCCTTCATCAATATTTACCTAACTCATCATTGTCATCACTCACTCATCAGTTTTTGCTGTGTGGACAGAGAGAAGATTAAAGGAGCTTTAGCTGGTCCTGAATTGTTAAGTTCCTGGAATTGTCAGACGGGAAATGGGTCATGTAGTTTGAGATTTCACTTTTAAGCATCTCCCAAAACCTAGCTTGGTCAGAGCAACTCACAGCAGCCCCTTCCTGTGTGGGTAGCAACAAGGACTCATGCCCAAGCCCTCTGATAGCCAGAGGTAATCCCCCTGTGGCTATGTATTTACTTTTGAGAGGAATCTCACTCTGTTGCCCAGACTGGAGTGCAGTGGCATGATCTTGGCTCACTGCAACCTCCACCTCCTGGGTTCAAGCGATTCTCCTGCCTCAGCCTCCCAAATAGCTGGGATTACTAATTTTTGTATTTTTAGTAGAGACAGGGTTTTGCCCTGTAGGCCAGGCTGACCTGTGCCTTTTAAAAGTGATATGGATGGTATAAATTATACAAACTTTAAATACCACCCATGCCATTCCTACTATCTCATTTAAACCAGAGTTGTGATTAAATTATGTATTTATGGAGTGAAATTGAGTAACAGTAAATTACCAAGAGCCTTGACATGTATCTTCCACCAGCTCTATGATATGCTCTTAATGAAAAATTCTGGTCCAGCGTGATGGCTTACATCTGTAATCCCAGCACTTTGGGAGGCCAACGTGGGCTGACCACTTAAGGCCAGGAGTTCGAAACCAGCCTGGCCAACATGGTAAAGCCCCAGCTCTACCAAAAATACAAAAATTAGCCGGGGATGGTAGCACACACCTATAATCGCAGCTACTCAGGTGGCTGAGGCATGAGAATCATGTGAACTTGGGGGTCAGAGGTTGCAGTGAGCTGAAATCACTCCCACTGAACTCCAGCCTGAGTGACAGAGCAAGACACTGTCTCAAAAAAAAAAAAAAAAAAAAAAAGAGAAAGAAAGAAAAATTCTGAAACTGTTTAAATTCTATGCAAAGCAGAGCATTTATTAACCCAGATAAAAATAGATGTCTACTATGTATAGCTATATATATATATATATACACACACACACACACATAAAGCTACCTAAAACTTTAGACCAAGTTATACATTATTTGTGACTCTAGTTATTTATTGTTATTTCAAGCAAAATTGGCCCAAAATAATGACTCATATTATACTCATGTCTAATATTTGAGAAGTGAGGAAACCTCTATGGTTTTTATATATCAAATTTCAAAACCTAATAGTTAAATTATATTTATCTTCCATGGCCTGAGCTCTAATACCAACTATGCCATTAATGAGTGGTGTGACATTGGCAGGTTGATAAATTTTTCTGGACCACTGTTTCTTCAGGAGTAAAATCATAGGAAAAGAACAAAATCCATGGTAGCATTAATGTTCCAGAGTTCGTCACATGTCAAGGCAGATCTCTAAGAAAATTGACTACAAGAATAGTTACAGTGCATTCCTGGTCAAATCTCCATCCTCCGTTTTTTATTTTATTTTTTGAGATAGAGTCTCGCTATGTCACCCAGGCTGGAGTGCAGTGGTACAATCTCGGCTCACTGCAACCTCTGCCTCCTGGGGTCAAGTGATTCTCCTGCCTCAGCCTCCCGAGTAGCTGGGATTATAGGCACAAGCCACCACACCCAGCTAATTTTTAGATTTTTAGTAGAGACAGGGTTTCACCATGACAGCCAGGCTGGTTTTAAACTTCTGACCTCAAGTGATCTGGCTGGCCTTGGCCTCCCAAGCTGCTGGGATTACAGGCATGAGCCACCACGCCCGGCCTTCCATTCCTCATTTTCTGCCCTCTAACCTACAGCGCCCTCCTATAAGCAGTCCAACTAAATCCACTACACATAGCCAAAGGAAAAAAAAAATGAAGATAAAATTAAAAAAAAAAAATACAGTAACTGAGTGTCTAGTAATGCTAGAATGTTAGGCATTTACCTTATTTAATCCTTATTAATATTACGGATGAGACTCAGAAATTTTAGATACCACTAACAAGAAAAATGATGGCAAAAACACCAAAAATAACAACAGCAGTAGTTGTAACAGTTACATTTTTCCGACCCTTACTATTTTCCAGGTAATGCTCTACATGCTCTGTTCACTTAACCTTCTTGCTGACAATAGGCTTCGGTTTCAATTACAATTTTCACTTTCCTTGTGACGATACCAAAAAATACAAAGGCTAACGATCTGCCCAGGATTATTATATCTGCAACTTACCTGATATTTATAGAATAGTGATCTAATCTGGACAATGACAGATTATATTCTACACCAGGAAAGTAAATTGAGAATTTTTTTTTAAACAATGAACTTGAATAGTTCAACATTTCTATATGTAGATTCCTTTTTTAAGGTATGTGATTGCAATTTCCTCTAAGAAGTAAGCAGAAACTGAGGGATATCCATATCACAATTACTCAGCTCCCAATTCTACAGAGTTGTGTAAACCAAAAGTAAAATTCTAAGGCCCCCCAACCATGTAAATGGACCCCTCCTCTCAGCCAGGGCATTCCAAAGTTGAGCTGAAAAACTGATTCAGGCCATAACAGGAATGCCTCATGATACCCACCTCCCTTTTGGAATTCAGGAAAAGCCAACCAGCATTTCATCAACACAGACCTTAAGTCTGATAAGAAACATTTACAGTCTAATCTCTCTGCAGCCTGCTACCTGGAGCCCTCATCCACATGATAAAACTTTGGTCTCCACAACCCCTTATCCTAACCTAGACATTCCTTTCTATGGATAATAACTCTTTTAACCAATTGTCAAGAATATGGAAGCCTAGCCCACCATACCCTTGCTTCCAGGTGTCCCACCTTTCCAGACCGAACCAATGTAAATCTCACATATATTTGATTAATGCGTCATGTCTCCCTAAAATGAATGAAACCAGGCTGTTTCTTGACCTCCGTAAGCATGTGTTCTCAGGATCTCCTGATGTCTGCATCACTCATGTCGCTCAGAATATCTTCAAAGTTTTACAGAGTTTCACTCTTTTCATTGACATATGAATGGTCAACATTTAGAAAATTCCAAAAAAAGAGAGCATATTAAGAAGACTTTCCTATAGGAGATACATTACTTTGCATGGCTTCTATTAGCCAAATTGGTGAGCCAGATATTTCTTTCAGAAATGTCCACATTAGAATTCTTACCTTTTAGAAATACACATTAAAATACCAACAAAGAAAAGTATTTGCTTCAAAAGATCAATTGTGCATGTGTGGTGATTGTAGGGGGGATGTGGGAATACAGATAAAAAGGAAACAGAGTTGGTCGTGAGTTGGCAATTGTTGAATCTGGGGGATGAGTATCTGTGGATCCATTATACTATTTTGATTTCTTCCAGACATAGCTGAATTTTCCAGAATAAAAATTTAGAAGAAAAACATCATTTTTGATAACATTTTAAAGGTAAAATTATTGGCTGGTGAATCTTAAAAATTCCAGAGACCAGCTTTTAAAATAAACTCTTTTGGAGCGTTCAAAAAGAACCTCTTTAAAGCGTTTTGGGCATAGGCTTTCAAGAGGCAACAATTTTATCTACTTTGAATTACCAATGCAGTATGGAATTACCCTACCTCTAGCTGTATGAGGTTTTGTTTTAATATTAATCTAATGCTATCCTCTCTCAGTGTTAGTTTTGTATCTGTGAAATAGGGGTCATAGTCATAATTACCTTAGAGTGCTTCTGTGAATATTTTATAGGGATGTCAAGTGCTTAGGCTGGCATATACAGGAAACAATTAAGCAATGAAAAAAATGTAGCCCTTAATATCCTCCCCAGAGCATTTTATGTTTCTGGATACATAGTAGGGAGTCAATTAGTCAATGTCAGATGAAGGAAGAAAGTAATGATAATAGGAGAGGCACTAACAAAATGCATCCATCCAATTAGGTGTTATCTACATTTCACAAAGTCACCAAAAAGTTTTTATTTGTTTGTGTTTGTGCCTACGCTCATTGAGAGTTGGTTCAACAACTTGGTAATTAAAACAAATATCTTGCATTTCCAACAAACTTAACGGGATAAAACGGAAGGCAATTACTCAACTCTGATTTAGGCTTAATAGGCAGCATCCCTTAATTTATTCTAATTTAATATTCAAAAGAATATCCTTAAGGTAATATCCTTGCACAGCTCGCAATGACTGCAACACACCAAATTAAGGCCAGCATCCATCAAGTGCACAGGAGCTGAACCCCCGGAGCAGAAAGCGAACCTCAGATCTAAGGAAATGCCCACAGTCAGCCTGATGCAGGCAAAACACTCTTGTGCATTGAGAAGACACCCTCTTGCCATTATCCAAACTTAGCTCATTAACCCCCAGATATGCAATCACTGCCTGAGTGTAAGCAAAGCAGACATATTTACACATCGGCGCAGATTGGTCCCCAGTCACACAAACCCAAGGGTTCCATTAGCAACCAATGTGCAGGCTAGCATCCCTCCTGTCTAGGATTTAGACCACAGGATCCTGGCCCAGGATAAACTCTGTGGCATACCTTAGAGACATGTGTGCTCTGTGCTCCACAGCCCACCTCGCCTCTACAAGGCACTTTCCATTCTTCTGATTAAAACAAGGAAGATGTCTCACTTAGCTGCCACACTGATTCTCAAATCTGCTAATCACCATTTGAATAAGGCATATTACATTTAGGAATAAGATGACAGCAAAGTATGTAGGGGAGCCTGTGCTTGTGTGTACATTAACAATGGGGATAAGTTACGCATTTTTGAATATTCAAGGATGACAGATTTTGACTGCAAATACTACTGAAGCTATGAGTTATGTACTGCCATGAGACAAATTACCCCAAAATGTAATGGCTTAAGACAACAATAACCATTTATTATTGCATGAGAAAACTGACAGAGAGAGAGAGAGAGAAACATTTCCTTTATATGATCGAGTGTTAGAAGTAACATGGTATTGCTTCTGCTACATTCTATTCTATTCGTGGGGAGGAAGATGACCTTCCACTTTTTGAAGGGAAATTGCCAAAGACTTGGAGATATCATCTGAAGCCACCACTCTGAACATACGCTATATGCCAGGAACCATGCTAAGCACACTACTTCTGCTGCCTCCCCTAATTCTGACCATACACTTTGAGCTATGTATTATTATTATTATTATTACCCCACTTTGATAAGAAAGTTAGGTCAGATAGGCATGTAGCTCAAGGTCACTCAATTAGGTTCTTTAAATAAGCTTGTTTTTCTTTTCTTTTTCTTTTTTTGAGATGGGGTCTCACTGTCACCCAGGCTGGAGTGCAGTGGAATGATCTTGGCTCACTGCAACCACTTCTGCCTCCTGGGCTCAAGCAATCCTCATATCTCAGCCTCCCGAGTTGCTGGGAGTACAGGCAAATGCTACCGTGCCAAGCTAATTTTTTTCTATTTTTGGTAGAGACAGGGTTTCACACCATGTTGCCCAGGCTGGTCTCAAACTCCTGAGCTCAAGTCATCTGCCAGCCTTGGCCCTCCAAAGTGCTGGGATACAGGCGGGAGCCACCGTGCCAGGTCTAAATTGACCTTTCAGGTGATACCCAAAGTGTGGTCCCTCTCCCTCTGAGATCCACTGAATTAAGCAAGGAGACTCACAACCTTTTCCTTTAAAAAAAATCTCGAGATCATATTTTTTGACTCCACATATGAGTGAGAACATGGTACTTCTCTCTCTGTGCTTGAGTCATTTTACTTCACACGATGACCTCCAGTTCCATCCATGCTGCTGTAAATGCCATGATTTAGTTCTCTTTTTAAAAAATTCCTTCTTTTTATGGCCAAATAGTATTCCATTGCATACATATTCCACATTTTCTTTCTCCATTAGCCCACTGATGGACAGTGAGGTTGATTCCATATCTTGGGTATTGTAAGTAGTGCTGCAATAAACATGGAAATGCAGGTATCCCTTTCGAATACTGATCATGACATAAGCTCTGCATGTAAAAAATACTCTTTATTACATAAATACGTAAAATATTCTGTATCAATAAAAGAAATAAAGTAAAACATCATGAAAAAGAAAATCGCAAGTGCAGCAGCTTCAGTCCTGACTGAAGAGTTGCTTTCACAGCGACTCAAGTTACCGCTCTGTGGTTCTACAGCCAGAATCCCTAGACTAGGGACTGGAGCTAGGTATACACTAGGAACACTCTTTGTACCAGAAGCCCAGGAAGTTCCCTCTCTCATTGTGGGTGGCAGAGGAGCATTGCAAACTGTCTCTGCAATGCCACTGTCATATGCCTACCCTCAAGGCCTCTCGGACAGCAGCTCTAGCCCAGTGTGCAATTGCACCCCCTCCCGGACCCCTGGCTGGTGGGCTGAGAGGATGAGCATTAACTTTAGTGATAGCTACTCTGGCTTTTCAGTACCATGTTTTTTAGTGTTTTTGTTTTTTTAAGCCCCCAAACACCGGTATTTTGTTGTTCAATAACTTCGTTTTGACAAATAATAATAATAATAATAATAATGAAATCCCAAATATTGATTTCTTAAGATGAAGAGCGGTAAACACTGCGTGAACATTTCAGACATAGAAAATGAATACTCGTTTGGAAAGTGTTCTGACCATACTTCTTCGCCACCCCCTTTTAAATCCTTCCAATTTATTTTTGTTTTAATGAGATGGAGTCTCGCTCTGTCCCCTAGGCTGGAGTGTGCAGTGGTGTGATCTTCACTCAATGTGACCTCTGCCTCCTGGGTTCAAGCAATTCTCCTGCCTCAGCCTCCAGAGTAGCTGGGATGACAGGCGCCTGCCACTACACCTGGATAATTTTTGCATTTTTAGTAGAGACGAGGTTTCACCGTGTGGGCCAGGCTGGTCTCAAACTCCTGACCTCAGGGGATCTGCTTGCCTTGGCTTCCCAAAGGGCTGGGATTACAGGCATGAACCACTGCACCTGGCCAAGATGGCTATTATGTTTGAAAATTGAATATAAGTGTTGGCAAGGATGTGGAGAAATTGGAACCCTGGTGCACTGCTGATGGAAATGCAAAATGATGCAGTGTTATGAAAAAGAGTATGGTGGTTCCTAAAAAAAACACAGTAATAAATTACCCTATGATCCATCAATTTCACTTCCAGCTATATACCCAAGATAACTGAAAGCAGGGACTCTGAAAGGCATTGTACACTCCTGTTCATAGCATCATTCACAGTAGCTGAAGCATGGAAGGAATCCAAGTGTCTATCGATGGATGGAGGGATAAGAAAAATGTGGTTTATACATACAATGGAATATAATTCATCCTCAGACAGGGAAGAAATCTTGTCACATGTGATGACACGGATGAACCTTAAGGATATTATGCTAAGTGAAATAAACCAGTAACAAAAAGACAAACACTGAATGATTCCACTTACATAAGATACTAGAGCAGTCAAATTCATAAAGACAGAAGGTAGAATAGTGGTTGCCAGGGGCTGGGGGAAGGCAGAATGGGAGTTAACGTTTAATGGATACAGAGTTTCAGTTTTACAAGATGAATAATGTTCTAGAGATGAATAGTGGCCGTGATTACACAACCATGTGACTATATTTAATGCCTCCAAACAGTGTAATAGAAAGTTAAAATGGTAAATTTTACATTGTATCTATTTTACACAACTCAAAAACAAATTTAACAAAAAGAGATTAGCGGAAGTTGAGAAATGTGTCTGGGCACTTCAGTATCTGGTGCAACTCTTTACGGAAGATGCCTAGGGCTGGATGTTTGGGCACCCTGTGGACAGGCCCATGGGAGGAGGAAGTGAGGCCTACTACCCACAGCCAGCACGAACTCACCTGCTTATGGGTAAGACACTTGGAAGCGGATCCTCCCAAGGATGTAATTGACCAAGGACTGCTACGGTTTTAATGTTTCCTCCAAAATGCAGGTTGAAGTTTAATTGCCAATGTAATGGTATTGAGAGGTGAGGCTTTTAGAAGATGATCTCGGCTGGGCATGGTGGCTCATGCATGTAATCCCAGCACTTAGGGAGTCTGAGGCAAGTGGATCACCTGAGGTCAGGAGTTTGAGACCAACCTGGCCAAGAGGGTGAAACCCCATCTCTACTGAAAACACAAAAAAATTAGTCAGGTGTGGTGGTGCATGCCTGTAATCCCAGCTACTTGGGAGGCTGAGGCAGGGGAATCGCTTGAGCCCAGGAGGTGGAGGTTGCAGTGACCCAAGGTCACACCACTGCACTCCAGGCTGGGTGACAGATGGGACTCCATCTCAAAAAACAAAAACAAGAATAAAAAACCCAATAAAAACAAACAACAACAAAACAAATCCAAGGTGGTGAGGTCATGAAGGCTCTGCCCTCGTGAATGGATTATTGCAGGAGTGGGTTAGCTACTGCAGGAGTGAGTGAGTTTTCACTGGAGTGGGTTAGTTATCTTGGGAGTGGATTCCTGACTAAAAGGATGAGTTCAGTCCCCTGGTTCTCTTGCTCACTCCTCGCCTCCTCCCTCTCACATGTGCTCTTGCAGTGTGATGCCTGTCACCACACCCTCCTCAGATACCAGTGCCATGCTCTTGGACTTCCCAACCTCCAGAATCATAGCTGAATAAACTTATTTTTCTTTATAAATTACCCAGTTTGTGACAGACCACAGGAAACAGACCACCACAAAGAGCTTGGCACAAGCAAGAGTAAGGATTAGACCCACTAACTAGAGGTTGTCTGACTTTGAGTTTGTGAGCCTCTCATTAGTTTCCTCGTCTCTCAAATAGGGATAGAAACTGGCAAAGACAAAGCATTGTGGTGGTTGGGGGGTGGGATTTGTCTTCCATTGTAGGGTGGCAGAGAGTGTGAATTGACAAAGTCCTTGGGTGAACAAACTGGCAAGATGTCCCCAGCCTTAAAATGAGCATCCTCACTGATGTAGTAGGTTCTACTTCTGGAATTATAGCCTGCAGAGATGCTGGTCCAAGGCAGCAGAGGCTTGCTACACATTTAGTGTTCATGCACATATAAACACACACACACATACATATATGTATGTATATATGTGTATGTATCTGTGTGTGTGTGTGTAGATAGATAGATAGATAGATAGACAGACAGATAGACAGATAGATAGGTAACTTTTTTTTGGTAGCACCAAAGAGCAAACAACCCCTAAACGCCCATCAGTAGAGGATAGGTTAAAAATGTTATGCCATATCTACACAGTGGATTGCTAGTAAAGAAAGGCCAATGTGTTCTGAATTTTCCTTAAAACCACAACTTTTATAACATAAATCACTAAATATTTCTTCAATATCTGCTATTCTAAGTGTTAGGCATACAGCAATGGAAAACAAGCCAACGAAACCTGATTTCTACATCCAAAGAGTTTACAATCCAGAAAGGAGAAGATAGGAAATAAGTATATGTATGTGGGGGTGGGGGTGGGGGTGGGGTAGATTCTCTCTCTCTCTCTCTCTCTCTCTCTCTCTATATATATATATATATATTTATATAAAATATATATACAAATACACAGAAGACTCGGCTATGGCAAGGGGGCAGGGAGTAATGGATAGGAACATGCTATTTCAGTTAAAATTGATCCTGAACATTCTCTTACAAGATGACATTTGCTCATAGACTGAATGAAGTCAGAAAACCTTGTAGCTTTCTGAGAGAGATATACATATAAACATATAAAAAGATGTTACACCCACTTAAAAAAATGGGAAACTAGGCCAGGCATGGTGGCTAACACCTATAATCCCAGCAACTTGGGAGCCCAAGGCGGGCGGATTACTTAAGGTCAGGAATTTGAGACCAGCTAGGCCAACATGGTAAAACTCCATCTCTACTAAAAATACCAAAATTAGCCAGGTGTGGTGGCAGGTGACTATAATCCCAACTACTTGGGAGGCTGAGGCAGGAGAATCACTTGAAACCAGAAGGCGGAGGTTGCAGTGAGCCGAGATCACACCACTGCACTCCAGCCTGGGCGACAGAGACTCCATCTCAACCACAACAACAACAACAACAACAACAAAAACAGCCATCCTGATGGGTGTGAGGTGGTATCTCACTGTGACTTTGATTTGCATTTCTCTAATGATTAGTGATGTTGACTATCTTCTTATGTACATATTGGCCATTTGTATGTATCTTTTGGAGAAACGTCTATTCAAATCCTCTGCTCAGTTTTGAATCAGCTCTGTTGTTGAGTTTTAGGAGTTCTCAACAGATTCTCAATATTAATCCCTCATCAGAGATGGGATAATATCTCTCTTCTTCTCTTTATTTCCCTAGCACAGATTGAGGGGCCGACATGGAGCTCCTCATCATTCAAGAGCAGGCCGAGTAAACCAGCATAACCAGCAGGGCTGGTTTGTTTTGGGAGAGAGGGGATAAGCAAGGATGTGCAAAGAAGACAGAGATCTCGCTCTGTTTTTCCTGTTACTTCCTGGGCAAGCTGGCCAGAGTCATTCTGATTCCTGACGAACTATGGGGTAAGAAATGCACAGTGGGTATTTTCCTTCCACACATTCTCTGTCCTCCATAAGGGCTAAAGCAGTGTTTTTTAAATGTAGGTCAGGATGAAAAGAGATTTAACTTTTAATGTTTGAATTAAAACAGCATGAGCAACTTCTTTGAATACAATAAAAAAAAAGCTACATGATATTCCGTGAAACAATCATTTCTAACTATTTTCCTCTGCATTTCATAAATAATAAATGTGTTAAAAAAAAAAAAAAGCCCTGTAGTAACACATTCTCTAATACACTAGTTATGCAAGCTGGATATAACTCTGAGAATCCCTAAATGTGAGAAAAATTGAATTTGGTGGTACTTTTTTTAAGCTAAAAATTAAATTTCCCCGGCCCCATGCAGACCTTTTCCCTCACAGCTACAGTCATAACTGGATTTTTAAGCCTTCTGAAAACATTGTGGTTTGCAATAAAGCAAAGCACTGTGTCAAAAACTGCTTAGAATACAGAAAAGCACGCTTCTGATATATACCAGGGAACGGCTGTTTACCTGGTGGAGGCATCAATACTGTTTGTGGATGTCCTTTTGACAATGGTGACATGCACCGGGAATCTAACCTTGCCTATGTTCACATTATGAATTTAAAAAACAAGCCAGAGCCCTCTTTTACCAGAGCTTCCCCACTTTCCTACCTCTAATTCAACCCTTAGCAATATCGTCTTCTTCTCTGTGATAAAGGGTAGCATCCAAGCAGTTAAGAACACACACTTGGCTTCAAAGAGTAGAACGTGTTTGCTCTGAAGGTAGCACGGTGTCCAGGAGAAGACATGTGTTTAATAAAGTATTGAAGAGTCGCAATGTGGGCCCGTGAATAAAACACTAGACTGGGGATTGGGGCAAGCATGCTGTTTTCCTGGCGTCTTCCTAACTGGCTCACGTCTGCTCCCTTGGAACTCAAGCATGCGTGTGCGTGAATGACTCCAGCACCGTGAACATCTTTACTTCCCAGCGACAAGAGATGACATCTGCTTTGGGGACTCGAAGCCCAGATATCTGACAACGGATGCTTTACTGGGCTCCATTGCTAAGTTTCTGTGGCGATGATGGTGGTGGTGGTGGTTATAAGTGGCTGATTTTTTTGTATGTGTTATTGTTCTTTTTTCTGTGTGCATATGTGTTTTCACAGTGGAAAGAAACCAAACCATTTGAAATGGTGAAACATACACATATGCAACCGTGATTGACTGGCAGACGTTTTAGTCTTTTACTTACCACTCTGACCTCACAGTTCTTCAATCATTTGAGGGCTACTTTTGAAGAATCCCACATGAATGCAAGGCTGCTAGAGATCTTGGGAGCTACAGGGTAACTGTCCAACACGTTGCTGATCCCAAGGAATTTATAATTTCCTTGGGCCAACAAGGTTACCCTGGATAAAGCGATTAGAGAAGACAAGAGGGTGCATAATTAACGCATTAAAGCAGTCTTATTTCTGAGTTCAACACTCTTTCCTCAAGCATGTCCTGAGCTCTTTGCTGCCAGCTCACCCTTTCATTATCCTGCAACAACCTCTGCTCCCATAGGGCCCTTTGCTGGCTCCAGAAATCAGGACTCTCTTTTCCTCTTTCCTTCTCCCCGCCCCCGTCTTCCTCCAGATCCCCTTCGTCCCTGATCTGATGGTTCACAACCTTGGCTGTGAGCTTTTAAAAATCTGGATGCCCAGGGATCCTCAGACCAATTAAATCAGAATCTTCGGGGACAGTGCCCAGACATTAATCTTTTCTAACACTCCCCATGCAAGGCCCATGTGCAGCCAATGCTGAAAACCCCAATCATACACACTAAGAATTGTGCCATCTGCTGAAGGGACTGAAGGCAACCAAAGTAAAGCAGCAGCTCCCAGTCATCTGGGGCTTCAACCCAAGTTGGGGAAATTATAAATCTAGAGGAGTGGGGGCTGGGGGTGGAAGCCAGCAGCAGCAGAACAGCAGCTCAGTGGGAAACTTTAGGCAGATGCAACTACCTTCAAGATTATGACCAATGCCATTGTATCATTATATTTAGTGTTTAGATGATGTCTAGCGTATGCTATTAGCATACGTACACACTTGAAGTGATCTATTGTGAGATCCACATTTTCTATTTCCTTTAGCGTTAGACTTCTGGCTCTTCAGGGTGGTGGCTTAATTCAACAGAACAAACATGGATCAGGAAGTTTTTAGGTTCCAGGCCTTACATAGGGCACTGACTTACAGAGATAATGAGCCCTGCTACAGCGTCCTAAAATCTGCTCCCCCAAGGGGAAGCAGGTGATACTGACATCCTCACTATTATTCAACATGCAGCAGATGTCTATTACGGACCTACTAAATGTCAGGCACTTTTCGAGGCACCCAGGACACAGCAGTGAATGAAGCAAAAAGGAAAAAAAAAAAAAAAAGAAGAAGAAATATCTGCTCACACAGAGTTTCCATCCGTATGGAAAGAGAGAGAGGAAACATTTTTGAAAATGATGATCAATCTGTTAACACAAGACTGTTCAGATTTATTTATTTTTTGAGACAGAGTCTCACTCTGTTGCCCAGGCTGGAGTGCAGTGGTGTGATCTCAGCTCACTGCAACCTCCACCTCCTGGGTTCGAGTGATTCTCGTGCCTCAACCTCCCAAGTAGCTGAGACTACAGGTGTGTATCACCACGCCTGGCAAATTTTTCTATTTTTAGTAAAGATGGGAACTGGCAGCTTCAGCAGGACCTGGGGATTTGTTTAAAAAGCAAATCCCTGAGCCCTACCCAGACCTAACAATTCAGAACTTCTGAGGATTCTCTCTAGGGGATCAAACCCTCTAGGAGAGGTTAATGCAAACTCAAGCTTGAGGCCCACAGGTGTAGGACAAAAAATGGTGGGTGGATTTAGGTAACGAAGGGTTAATAGCAATAGGTGGTGGATTAGCAACTGCTTGACAAGCTGGCTGAGAAGCTGGCAGAGGCCGGACTAAGGGAAGGAGGAGCAACTGCATTCCAGCAATGACAACAAAATACAGGCCCTGCGGGAGTACTTGCTAGGAGAATATGCAGGTTCTAAGTGAAAAATAAAGAGTCACGTGGCTGTTTATGTATTTTGTATCGGCATGGGACAGAAAGATCAAAAAGATAATTTTAAGAACTCAAGAGACCCAGAAGAAGCATTGAAAAGTTCAGTCTCCAAGATGTGTGTTCTCTTTCACCAGTTCGTAAAGGAATTAAGGGGAAGAAGAGCTAAACGGCATTTTTACCTTCACCATGCGCAGATGTTTACTCAGCTCGCAAAGCTGTGTCTTCTGCACCTTCAAGACAAAGGGAGAAGAGAGCCCCAGCATGCAACTCGCATTATCTTTCAAAGGCAGAGCCTGCAGGATTCCTCCCTGCAATTTTCCACAAAGCCTCTCCCTGGCTTGCAGCCTATAAGGCTGCTGCAAATGTCATTAACTTAATCAACCCGCTGAACCTAATATCTCCATCTGAACACCTATCAGGAGCAGGGGAAATTCTGAGGCCTGCTGTGTGTTGAGGATCCCAACAGGTATCTTCCGCAGGCGTGTCCCCTGTGGTACAACTCTGTGTACCCAGTCACTGCCAAATAAGATTTTTTTTTTTATTTTTCCTTTGAGATGGAGTCTTGCTCTGTTGCCCAGGCTGTAGTGCAGTAGTGTAATCTCGGCTCACTGCAACCTTCTCCTCTGGCTTTCAGGGAGTCTCCTGCCTCATCCTCTGGAGTAGCTGGGATTACAGGTGCATGCCACCATGCCTGGCTAATTTTTTGTATTTTTAATAGAGACAGGGTTTCATCATGTTGGCCAGGCTGTCTCGAACTGCCGACCTCAAGTGATCCACACACTTCGGCCTCCCAAACTGCTGGGACTAACATGAGCCACAACACCCAGCCAGCGAATTGAGGTTTTCAAGCATAGAGATCTGAGGGTTGACATGGTTTCCAGGACTATAGACTTAATGATGAATTTAGGTGACTAAAATAAATTAATTGTAAAAGTAAATAAATAAAAAGATGATAAAACAAAATTACATACAGAAATGTAACTACAGATTTTTTTTTTTTAAATCACATAACCTTGCAAGGAACTCACCAAGGGTAATTTCACCAAGCTTATTTTATTCCTATTTCTAAATATCATGCCTACCTGGGGGATTTCCCGTTCTTTGCTTGTCTGTGTTTGGATGTTTAAAATCAACTTTGACATATTTACTATCAAATACTTGCTCAAATAGCAAGCTGTTAAGACATTCCAGGCCCTATTCTATGCCCTTTGTAGCCACTATCTTATTTATTGATGCCCCCAAATATTTATGGATTGCCTCCTCTATGCCACCAACTAGTCTTACTGCTAGAGCTGTGTCAGTGAATAAAATACATCAAAATCCCTGCCCTCCTGAAACTTATATTCACATTGGAATAGGGTGGGTAAGACAATAAATAAATAAATGTGGACTCCATTCGTCGCATTAAAAAAGATAGGCCAGCTGCGGTGTTTCACTCCTATAATCCCAACACTTTGGGAGGCCAAGGCGGGTTGATCACCTGAGGTCAGGAGTTCGAGACCAGCGTGGCCAACAGGGCAAAACCCTACCTCTACAAAAGTTAGCGCGGCATGGTGATTTGCACCTGTAATCCCAGCTACTCAGGAGACGGAGGCAGGACAATTGCTTGAGCCCGGAAGGCAGAAGTTGCAATGAACTCAGATCGTATCACTGCACTCCAGCTTAGGCAAGAAAACAAGACTCCATCTTTAAAAAAAAAAAAAAAAAAAAAAAAAAAGGATCAAGGTAGGAATATTTTATCACAGTAAGGACAAGAGGTAGGTACTTGCGTCTCATTATTTTGCAAGTGAGGAAATGGAGGTATCCAGGATACACTCTGGATATGTGTCCTCTCTAAATCTCATGTTGAAATGTGATCCCCAATGTTGGGGGTGGGCATATGTGGAGGGAAATATGTGAGTCACGGAGGTAGGTTCCTCAAGAATGGCTTGGTGCCTGCCATCCCCTTAGTGATGAGTGAACTTTCACTCTCTCAATTCACATGAGATCCGGTTGTTTAAAGGAGCCTGGCACCTCCTCCCCCGTCTCTTGCCTGTTTCTCTCCCCTGCCCAACATGCTTTCCATGATGAGTTGAAGCTCCCTGAGGCCTC
Source organism: Papio anubis (assembly GCF_008728515.1). Classification (NCBI taxonomy): domain Eukaryota; kingdom Metazoa; phylum Chordata; class Mammalia; order Primates; family Cercopithecidae; genus Papio; species Papio anubis. Next base: position 67,029,383 of record NC_044993.1, read on the forward strand.
ACCAGAAGCTGAGCAGATGCTGGAGCCATAACCGCATAGCCTGAAGAAAAATAAACCTCTTTTCTTTATAAATTACCCAGTCTCAGGTTTTCTATTTATTTATTTATTATTTTATTTATTTATTTATTTATTTATTTTTGAGACAGAGTCTTGCTGTCACCCAGGCTGGAGTGCAGTGGTGCAATCTCAGCTCACTGCAACCTCCACCTCCCGGGTTCAAGTGACTCTCATGCCTCAGTCTGCTGAGAAGCTGGGACTACAGGCATGCACCACCACACCTGACTAATTTTCGTATTTTTAGTAGAGACAGGGTTTCACCATGTTGGCCAGGATGGTCTCAAACTCCTAACTTCAGGTGATCTGCCTGCCTCAGTCTCCAAATTGCTGGGATTACAGGTGTCAGCCACCACACCTGGCCTTCAGGTATTTCTTTATAGCAATGCAGTATGGACTAATACACTCAGAGAGGTTCAGTCACTTGCCTAAAGTTTCATGGCTAGAAGGTGCCAAACCTGTATTAGAATCCAAAAGAGGCTATTAATTAAGCTTTGATGTCTGCACTCCTGACCACTTTCCTGGCCTTCTACTGCTTTAAAGCCTAGAAAATGGCAGTCAAGGGGTAAAGAGTAAAGTGTGTGTGGGTATATCTGATGCATCTTCCATGCTTCCCTGCTGATTCACTTTCCATCCCATTCCACACTGCTCTCTGCCCTGGAAGATGGTCAGCCATCATTAACAGAATATCACACCTTTTTATTTATTTATTTTTGAGATGGAGTCTTGCTCCATCACCCAGGCTAGAGTGCAGTGGTGTGATCTTGGCTCACTGCATCCTCCACCTCCCGGTTTCCAGCAATTCTCCTGCCTCAGCCTCCTGAGTAGCTAAGATTGCAGGTGTGCACCACCATGCCCGCTAATTTGTGTATTGTTAGTAAAGATGGGGTTTCACCACGTTGGCCAGGCTGGTCTTGAACTCGTGACCTCAGGTGATCCTCCTGCCTTGGCCTCCGAAAGTCCTGGGATTATAGGCGTGAGCCACCGCATCTGGCCAGGATACCACATCTTCTAGCAGCCTGTGGGGCTGGGCTGATGGAGAGCTCAGGCAATCAACTGAAGTCCAGGAGCGGGGACCAGGGTATTTATTCTCAGACTTGCATTGGACCAGCTGCTTTCCTATCTCCTTTGGAATTCTAGAAATCACTTGCTCTTATTGCCCTCTGGGCTTAGGGGTGATAACAACTCTTGTACAAACAGCCCAGGGCAGTGCACTGTCTATGGTTTGCTTATACGCTGCCCATAGATTTATAAGTAGTTTGTGTATTAAATGCACCTTACATCATGTGATTTGAGTATGTGCTGGATGATCATTCTCAACAATGGCCAAAAGGAAATACAGATATATAGATCCCCTTGTTTAAGACTTCCCGAAGACACCTAGAAATGGAAATGCTCACTATGATGTGCTCTGTGACACCATCATCACATAATCCCTCCTGTGATGAAGGCTGACTTCCTGATTTATTACTCATAGTCACCACACAATAAGGAAATTACTGGAAAATGTTTAAAATCTTCTCAGAAGACTTCTGAATTTTTGGAGTGGTGGATGCAGTGAGGCCCAAAACATGGCCTAAGTTTACTCCACCCTCACCTGGCTTAGAGGTGGCTGTATACTTCACATTCAACAGCCAGCAAGTAAAAGAATCACACCTTCATTTATTCCACACACACATAAAAAGCCAACTCTCTCCTGGGAATGAAAACACAGACGCAGGCAAATAAAAGATTTTAAATGTGGAAAAACACAGCGAAGAAAATGAGCTAAAGGATTAGCAACCACCCACAAATTCAGGAAGAAGCAAGACAGCCTGGCAGTGCTCACTGCAGAGAGCAAAACCCAGCAGCCACTGCTGTGCCAGCTGCCAAATGTTCTTCAGTGGGCTTGCAAGGGGCTGCAGCACACGAGACTTGCCATTACCACCTAACACTTGGAACCGAAAACCAGTGCTTTCCAATATCTGAATCAGTTATAGTTTATATCAATGTAGGATGCTCAAGTCTTTCCGCCATCAATGCCAATGGCTCAGATCTCTCCACTGTAGCAAGAACCACTGAATTTCACCTAATCCCCAGCCTCCGTTTCACATCCTCCTCTGTGTGTAAGGTGCCCCTGAAGTTGTACAGGGAACAGCCTGTGTGAAGAAAGGTGTAGGCCGGGCGCGGTGGCTCAAGCCTGTAATCCCAGCACTTTGGGAGGCCGAGGCGGGTGGATCACGAGGTCAGGAGATCGAGACTATCCTGGCTAACATGGTGAAACCCCGTCTCTACTAAAAATACAAAAAAAAAAAAACTAGCGAGGCGTGGTGGTGAGCCTGTAGTCTCAGCTACTTGGGAGGCTGGCCGGGAGAATGGCGTGAACCAGGGCCGGAGCTTGCAGTGAGCGAGATCAGCCTGCACTCAGCCTGGGAGCACAGCGAGACTCCGTCTCAAAAAAAAAAAAAAAAAAAAAAAAAGAAAAGGTGTAGACCCTAAAATCTGAGCAGTGATTAACCTGAATAGTAATTCCAGCTGCCAGTTCACAATAGCAGTTATATATATTAAATAGCCACAGGGTGTTAGGCATTGTGCTAGTTTTGTGAATATTCTAATTCATACAATATTTAATTGGTGTGCAGATGCTAAGGTGACTGTCACTGATCCCTGACTTCCTGTGTTTGCACCCTTGCATAATCTCTTCCTTTTCATTATGGGTACACCTTGGACTTGCTTCCAACCAATAGAATACAGAAGTGATGGAAAGTTACATGGTGATTATGTTCGTGTGTGTGTGTGTATACAACATACATCTTCATATATATACAGACACACATATATATGTTGATATATATATGAACATTATCACAATATAACTTTCCATCACCTTTGCCTGCCATATTGTCTATTGACTGAAAGCAATCCCAGGAAAAAAATATGTATATATATTACATAATTTATATATATATACACATAAATTGTTCTTTCTCCACTGCTTGAAGAAGCAAGCTGTCATGTTATGAGAGGACCTATGGAAAAGACCATGTAGGAAGGAACTATGGGTGACCTCTGAAAGCTGAACGCAGCCTCTGGAAGATGAACATGCCTTCTGGCCAACAGTCAGCAAGAATCCAACAATCTCAGACATACGGTCAAAGGAAATATATCATGCCAACAAGCTGGGTGATCAGGGAAGCATATCCATCCCCAGTTTAGCCTCCAAATGTGAACACAATCCACCTGACACATTCCTTGCAGCCACGTGAGAGCCTGAACAAAGGACACAGCAAAACTGTATCAAACTTCTAACCCACAGACATTGTGAGAAAACAAATGTGTGCCATTTTATATTGCTAAGTGTGTGTGGGTAATTTGTAACACAGAACAGAAAACTCATGCATTTAGTTAAGATTAATATCACCATTTCCTAAGTGAAGAGATGGCAGCTTGGGGGAGTTTAGGAAACTTATCAATGGCCACACAGCCAGCGAATGGTGCAGGAGCTCGAACCAACACCTGCCGAGCCCCAAAGTCTGTGGGCTTCAGCACAACCACGTGACTTGGTGTTCCAGTCAAAGAAGGGTCAACTCATCCAGTAACGATAGAATCCATTCTCTGATAGTCATTATAGGCTAGTCAAATAGTGTCCTCCAAAAACCTATGTCCAAGTCCTAATCCCTGATATCTGTGAACATGACCCTACTTGAAAATAAATCTTTTGCAGGTGGTGTAATTAAGTTAAGGATCTCAAGATGGAATCATCCGGGATTCAGGGTGGGTGTTCTTGTAAGAGTAGGAGAAGACACACACAGAGACAGAGGGAAAGCCCCCGTGCAGACGGAGGCAAAGATTGCAGTGATGCAGCCATAAACCAAGGGGTGCAAATGATTGGAACCACCAGATACTAGGGAAGAGGCATGGAATGTATTCTCCCTCAAAGCTTCCAGAAGGAGCTAATAACTCCACATCTTGATTTCAGACTTCTAGTTCCCCCAACAGTAATAGAATAAATTTCTGTTGTTTCAAGCCTGCCGCTAGGTGGTCATTTGTTATGGTAGCCCTTGGCAATTACAAGAGCCTCTGTGGTCTCGGTGCTTCCTTTATGTCTAGGACACATCTAACTTTCTAGTATCAACTTAAACAAGTCATTTTTATGCTGAAGAAGCAAGATAAACAGTAGAAAGGACTCCAGTTTCGTGCAGAAGAGATTGTATCATGACAATATCAAGAGTGAACTTGACTAAGAGTAGAACAACCATTTGATCCAGCAATCCCACTGATGGGTATCTACCAAAGGAAAGAAGTCATATGAAAAACACATGTGCATACCCATGTTTATAGCAGCACAATTTGCTACTGCAAAAATAAGGAGCCAAACTAAATGCCCATCAGCCAATGAGTGGATAAAGAAAATATACCTACACCATTAGCTCTTGGGCCTGGCGCCATGGCTCACGCCTGTAATCCCAGCCCAGCACTTTGGGAGGCTGAGGCGGGCAGATCACCTGAGGCCAGGAGTTCAAGACCAGCCTGGCCAACATGGTGAAACCCCGTCTTCAAAAAAAAATACAAAAAATACAAAAAATTAGCCAGGCATGATGACGGGTGCCTGTAATGCCAGCTACTTAGGAGGCTGAGACAGGAGAATGACTTGAACCCAAGAACGGAGGTTGCAGTGAGCCGAGATCGTGCCTCTGCACTCCAGCCTGGGTGATTGAGCAAGACTCTGTATCAAAACCAAAAACATCATTAGCTGTTGTTATTAAATGGAGAAATGGTGTTTGAAATAGGACCCCCTGCAACTTGATTACAGCCACTTTCTTCCCCACCACCACTTTCTTCTCCATGTTTTACATCAGATAAGGGCCAAGCCTGCATGTGTTGCACTGAAAATACTTGTTTATTGACAAGGAGTGCTTGTGCTCAATGCTCCTGCATACTCCTATGCCCAAGATTAATTATTAAGCATAATATTAACGTGAGACTGCTTCATGTTTTCTGCATTCAGAGGGCAGAGAATGATTTCTTTCTCTGAAACGAACACAGACATGCCCATTGGGTAGGACGCTCAGTGACAAGCAACCACATTTTCACTGAGAAGGGTATGAGATTTGGGTAAGATAAATAAATAATTCATTTTTATGTCCCTGGTTACTTATTCTTTAAATGATGCCTCTGGATATCAGGAGGGAATTGCAACATGAAAGTTATGAGTTAGGGCCCAGGCAGACATCAATTTAATTAACAATTAATTTGACTGGATTTAAGATAGTTATACTCTGCACGTATGAAGTCTTCCTACAGCTATAGTTCAAAAATATTAGTGGGCCCCAGAATAACCCGGGTAGCTTGCTAAAAATTCAGAAACAATGGCACCAAGCCCAGTGGTCTCATTCGGTAGGCCACTATCGAATGGTAGTAATTTGTTTGAAGATATCAGGGTTTCTTTTAAAACAAATTTCAAGCCATAGGAGGTAGAGAAATGTCTAAGAGAGTAGGTTCTGGATCTCTCTTAGGATTTCACGGTTCAAATCCCAGGTCTACTCTTCATTAGTGTGTGATGCTGAGAAATTTACTAAAAAAATGTGTTTTCCTTTTTTTGATATGGAGTCTTGCTGCCGCCCAGGCTGGAATGCACTGGTACAATCTCGGCTCACTGCAACCTCCACCTCCCAGGTTCAAGTGATTTTCCTGCCTCAGCCTCCCGAGTAGCTGTGGCTACAGGCTAGCATGCCCAGCTAATTTCTGCATTTTTAGTAGAGACAGGGTTTCACCATGTTGTCCAGGCTGGTCTCGAACTCCTGACCTCATGCGATCCACCCGCCTTGACCTCCCAAAGTGCTGGGATTACAGACGTGAGCCACTGCACCTGGCCCCAAATGTGCATTTTTAACAAATTTGTAAGTGGCTCTCCTGTAGGCTACCCTGAGACTCAGGTTGAGTAAGAACACCCTAAAGGGATACCCAGGACTCCATGATCCCTCTTTCGACTTGTGTCAGTTTCTTGGTATTTTTCCAGGATTCCTAACAAAGGATGATGTCTCCCCCAGGGCCCTCTTCTGTAAGAGGCAGCTGAAGGTCTGCTACCGATATCCAAAGAGGAAGAGAACAAGCCATGAGGATATGAAATATGTCCACTTGGAATGCCGAGGTTCCCATCAAAGCAAAGGGGAAGAGTCTACTCATCACACAGTGCACAGAGCCTGCTTCAAGAAGAGCAGATGCTATCCGGAACATCTTAAGTCCTACCCTACTTGGGTGTAGAAGGCAGGGAGGAAGCCGGTGTCAGAGCTCCCTGACTTTCATTTCAGAAGAAGGAGACACTTAGAAAAATGAACATTATTAGCATTGATCTTCCTTTGGAGCAGAGCATTTCTACCAACTCTTTTCCTTTCAGCTTTAAAGAAGGTGGAGACAGAAATGGATGTATTCCCCAAATGAAACACATCAAGGACAAAAGCACTTGTGAATTTCTTTTTAAGACACACAGCTACACTCAAGTTCAGAAACTCTTCATTTCGTGTGCAATCCCATATACTGATTTCACCAGATGGGCTTAGTAACTAACTGTGACATCCTCTGTTCAGTATCTGGTTACAGATGAGTCCCTAACAGTAACTGGGACAGACTCTTTGCAGTGAGACTGGGGACCAAGGTGGCCATTGAGATTTTCTACTGTAAATACAAATTAAGAACAGAGACTCAGTCCACTCTGTGGACAAAATCATTTGCCTGGGCACAGTGGCTCACACCTGTAACCCCAGCACTTTGGGAGGCCAAGGCAGGCAGATAACCTCAGGTCAGGAGTTCAAGACTAGCCTGTCCAACAACATGGTGAAACTCCATCTCTACTAAAAATACAAAAATTAGCCTGGTGTGGTGGCGTGCATCTGTAATCCCAGCTACTCGGGAGGCTGAGGCAGGAAAACTGCTTGAACCTGGAAGGTGGAGGTTGCAGTGAGCTGAGATCATGTCACTGCACTCTAGCCTGGGTGGCAGAGAGAGACTCCATCTCACACACACACACACAAAAACCCAAAAACAAACGAACGAACAAAAAAACAAGATCAAGGTACAAATTCAAACTTCGAAGTTTGAACTCAACCTTAAAAACTGGGAAAAATGTAAGTGGGTGGTAGAAAAAAAGCTGGAAGTAAACAGAGCCTATGCAAGAGTTTTTAAGTAGGAATGGGCATAAGTTGGCCAATGAGAGGTAAGAGGATGACCAGCAAAGGTCGGGATGACCATCCAGAGAAACCCAAGCCAGACTGGCCAATAGCACTGCAAGATGGAAAGCCGTACAAGTGTGTAAGTCACAATGGTTTACGGTATTTCTTAAATTGTGGTATATGTGCCACTAATGGTCCTGGAGATGGTAGTAGAACGACAATTAAAAAAAAGAAAAGAAAACAACTAAAAATGTTATTTATTTCATTAACCAAAGGTGTATTAGACCACATTACCCAGCAATTCCACAGCTAGGGATCTGTTCAAGAGAAATGAAAACCTACATCCACACCCTATGCACAAAGTTCCAAAGAAGCATTAGTCATAATACCAAAAAGGTCAAAACAACCCAACTGTCCATCAACGGATAAACAAACTGTGGTATCCTGTGGAAACAAGAGTGACTCCATCTTGGATGCTAATCTGCCATATTGACTTCTGATTAGTCCCAGCCCCGTGAATGCCTCCCGATTCCTACTTTATTTCCAGTCCTTAGTATAACAACATGTCCACTTCGATCATTCTTGCCTGGAGGGTTGGTTGCCTTTATTTGTCTTGTCCAGAGCACTTGTGCACTTTCCGTAAGGTATATAAGCCCTGGGTCTGGGGAGTAGCAGTGTGGAGCTCTGTCTTTCTGCCACTCAAGACAGCTGTAAGTTTCCCCAGTAAAACACACTTTAATGTCAAAGTGGATTTTTCTACCTTGTACTTTGGTTTCTCAGCAACTCCAGCATTTGGGGACCACTTTGTATATGGCCCTTTCACGGAACATGTCCAGGTCATGGGTATTATTCAATTATAAAAAGGAATGGGCTGGGCGCGGTGGCTCAAGCCTGTAATCCCAGCACTTTGGGAGGCCGAGGCGGGTGGATCCACTTGAAGTCAGGAAGTCGGACCATCCTGGCTAACCGGTGAAACCCGTCTCTACTAAAAAACACTTGGCAGGCGAGGTGAAGGCACCTGTAGTCCCAGCTACTCGGGAGGCTGAGGGCAGAAGGCCGTAAACCGGGAGGGCTTGCAGTGAGCGAGATCAGGCCACTACACTCCCAGCCTGGGGCGGTGAGACTCGATCTCAAAAAAAAAAAAAAAAAAAAAAGGAATAAGGTCTGGGCATAGCGGCTCACACCTCTAATTCCAGCACTTCGCGAGGCCAAGGCAGGCAGATCACTTGAGTCGAGGTGTTTCAGGGCAGCATGGGTAACATGGCAAAACCCTGTCTCTACAAAAAATACAACAATTAGCCAGAAGTGGTGCTGCATGCCTGTGGTCCCAGCTGCTCGGGAAGCTGAGGTGGGAGGATCACTTGAGTCTGGGAGGTGGCAGTTGCAGGGAGGCAACACTGAGCCACTGCATTCCAGCCTGTGTGATAAAGTCAGACCTTGTGTCCCCCCGGCACCACCAAAAAAAAAAAAAAACCAAAAAACCAAATAAATAAATAAAATAAGCAAAAATTAATAGTGTATGGTGGTAAGCATGTGCCTGTAGTCCTCAGAAGCTGGGGTAGGAAGGATTACTTGAGCCCAGGAGGCTGAAGCTGCAATGAACTGACTGCAACACTGCACCCCAGACTAGGTGAAAGAAACCCTGTCTCCTCACCCCTTAGCCAAAAAAGAACAAAGCACTGACTGAAGCGATAATGTGGAAGAACCTTGAAAACATTACGCTGAGTGAAAGAAGCCAGACACCACAACTGGTATGATTCTTTTACATGGAATACTCAGAATAGGCAAATTCACAGAGACAGAAAGCAGAGGAAAGGTTACCCCGAACTTGGAGGGAGCGAGGAAAGGGGACTGATTATGATGTGACAGGTAGGAGGTGCTCTCTCTGGAGTAAGAAAGGAAGGTGTGAAATGAATAAAAAGCGGTGATGGCACAGCATGGTGGATTCTCCACACGCCCCTGGATTGTACAGCCAGCATGGTTGGTAGCAGTGATGTTTAATTCACTGATTTTTTTTTTTTTTTAGAGGAGTGGCCTCCTCTGTCATCAGCCTGGAGTGCAGTGGCTGTCCACACGACTCACTGTAGCCTTGAATTCCTGGGCTCAAGTGATCCTCTCATCTCAGCCTCAGGGATAGCTGAGACCACAGTGGTGAGTGTGCTACTACGCCCGGCTAATTTTGATATTTTTGGTACAGACATGGTTTTGTCATGTTACCCAGTCCGGTCTTCACCTCCTGAGCTGAAGTGATTTGTCCACCTTTGCCTCCCAAAGTGCTGGGACTACAGGCGTAAGCCACTGTGCCCAACAACTGATTTCCTTAAAAAAGGGATTTAGGGCCGGGTGCAGCGGCTCACGTCTGTAATCTCAGCGCTTTGGGAGGCCGAGGAGGATGGATCGCTGGAGGCCAGGAGTTTGAGACCAGCCTGGCCAACATGACGAAACTCTGACTGTACTAAAAATACAAAAATGTAGCCAGGCATGGTGGTGTGCACCTGTACTCCCAGCTACTTGGGAGGCTGACGCGGGAGGATCACTTGAACCCAAGAGGCAGAGGTTGCAGTGAGCTGATATCATGGCACTGCACTCCAGCCTGGGTGACAGAGCAAGACACTGTGTCAAAAAAAAAAAAAAAAAAAAAAAAAAAGGTGGGAGGGTGGGTGGGTGCGGGGTAGGACTTGAAAAATAGCTATTGTTTAAATTTTACATTTAGGCTACAGTAGGAAGTCATTTGTTTAAAGAATAATTTTTTTTAAAGTTATCAAGGAAATAAGAGCGTGCTTCATTAGTTTGTTAAATAGTTAGGAGGAGATGACATGGTGGGAAGCTGTGTGTTTCCTCTGAAATCTATGAGGCAAGCTTCCTCCCTGCAGAAAGGAACTGCAGTTAGCTCCCTAGTCCACAACACAGAGCATGGAAAGAATCCCAGGCCCTTCTTTGATGGAATTAGGAGAAACGCTGAGGACCAGGGCCTCCATCCAGCTGCCAGGAGAACAAGGGAAGGGGTCTCCGGGAGCCTGATGAAAGCCTCAACTCAGACCCAGTGCCTTGACCCCGAGTCTGGAGAGCACGGCTCTGCCACTAATTAGCTGGAGGACCTCGGGCCAGTTCTCAGCGCGCAGTTCACACATTAGTCAACTGAGGAATGTTCTGCAGCTTTCATCCATGGATGAGCAAAGCCGACTTACACCACCCTGGGCCTGCCTGCTGCCTGGCAATACTGCTGTAATAATAATAGTATGCATGCACTATCCGATTTACCGCTCTAACAGTTATGTGAGTGACGGCCGTCTCAGTCCTATCCCTCTGTGTTTTGTTTTGTTTTTGAGAAAGGCTCTTACTCTGTTGCACAGCTTGGAGTGCAATGTTGCGATCTCGGCTCACTGCAGCCTTGAACTTCTGGGCTTCAGTGATCTTGTTGCTTCCGCCTTCAAAGTAGCTGGGGCTACAGGTGCACACCACCATGCCAGGCTAATTTTTAGATTATTTGTACAGATGGGATCTTGCTATGTTGCCCAGGCTGATCGTGAACTCGTGGCCTCAAGCAATCCTCCTGCCTCAGCCTCCCAAAGTTCTGGGATTATAGGCATGAGCCACTGCTCCTGGCCTTGATCCCTGTCTTTGGATGCTGCTTTTGTTTTTGTTTTCTTCTAGAGCTGAAAACTGACGTCCAGCGAAATTCTTACTTATCAAACATGGCTCAGGTAGGAGGTAGAGGTGAGACACCTAGGTCTGTGTTCTTATTAACGCCAAAGTACCTCCTTTATTACTGTCTTTTCTCCTCTCTCTTCCTCTTTTCTTTAACTTCTAGATTCTGAATCATAAAAAGGAGAATACTTACCAGCTGATGCTGTAATTTAAACCAGGACACCCTGGACTAGATACCACTAAGGTCTCTCCTAGCCCAGAAATTATAATTATAATGATTATTTTCTTCTGCTTTTGTACTGCAATATGCAGCAAACATTTCACCAAGGAACAAATATGCTAAACTCGGTGAGGTATTTTAGAAGGAAATGATGATCTGGTCTGAAATCAGAAATGCACTCATTATGTTCGTATTTCCTTCACAGCAGCATGCAGAGATATCATTCCAAATATTTTAGCACTGGATAGATTAGACATAAAACAAAGGATGGGTTTCTAACCCAGGCTGCAACACTATTTTTTGCTTAATGTTTCTGGCCACGTCAAGTAGAACATTCTCATCAAGTGCAATGTATACATGAGCTAGGGAGTATAAATCATCCATAATTATAATATCCTTCACCCCAAGAGGCCTTTAGTGTTTCCTTTATAAAAGTTACACAGTTGAGACCGGCACCTTGCTAATAGATTGGCCCTCCCTGAAAATACAATTATGCCACATGCAGGGCTGGGAAGTAGTTTTGCATGCCTGCTGTCACTGTGTGTTTCAGACTCAATAGCTTCCCACAATGGACTTAACCGCTGGCTGCCCAGAAGCTCAGCTAGGAGGGTACACCAGGGAGGACGGAGCCTGGCCCAGCTAGGCACAGAGCCAGGTCTACCAAGGACTTCTTGGAGAACAACTTGCTGCCCAAAGAATCTGTGGGCCTCAGGGCTTGACTTGCTCTGGGAAATGCTTGGGGATGCTACTGACTTATAACTTCTCCTTCAAAAGATACCCTGAACACCAGGCACTGTGCTTGGCACTGGGCATGGGGCACTGCAGATGATGGGGCCAAGGGTTGCGGGGGTGTGAGGAAGGCCGATGGCAACATGCTCAGGGTCTGGTGGGGGATATGAGAGGAAAGATGTTCTCAAACAACACCGCAGCTTGCAGGAATAGACAGCAGCTGCTCTTGGCCTGGGCCACACTTTCAAAGGGGGGTTTATATGGGACCGTTCTCCTTACCCCAATTGAATCTTTTGCACAGCATGACACAGTCGGTAATTATGGAAATGAATTAAAAGTGCTACTTTATAACAGTTAAATAGATGGACAGATAATAATTTCAGAAACCCTGTTTTTGCATTTAAAAAATGTGTTTTTAAGTAACCCACAGGAAAAAACAAAAACAAAACAAAACAAAAACAGGCCTTCTTCAGCCTCCCAGAGGCCTGGTAGGTGGACAGACATTGCTTCTGTAGTAGTTTTCCTGCCTGGGCCCTCTTTTCCACCAATCACAAGCCCATCCTCACCCAGCAGAAACAGGAAGTAGAATATAAAGTACAGTGGTGGGTAACGGCCAGATGAGGTGAGATATTGATGAAGATCCCCTGAGGACCAAAAACAGGGAGCTCTAAGCCGGGTGTGGTGGCCCATGCCTGAAATCCCAGCACTTTGAGAGGTTAAGACAGGAGGATCGCTTGAGCTCAAGAGTTCAAGTCTGGCCTGGGCAACATAGTGGGATCAAGTCTCTCTCAAGAAAAAAAAAAAAAAAAAAAATTAGGCGGGCAGGTGTGGTGGCATGTGCCTGTAGTCCCAGCTGCTCAGGAGGCTGAGGTAGGAGGCTTGCTTGAGCCCAGGAAGTTGGGGCGCTACAGTGAGCTATGACCACGCCGCTGTACTCCAGCCTGGGTGACACAGTGAGATCTTGCAAAAAATAATAATAACAATAAAAAGAAAGCAAGAAACCAAGCAAGCAAGAAAAAGTAAAAGAAACAAAGAGAAAAGAATTTAAGCCTAAACCTCAGAAGGTCTTTAGTATCGTTATCTTAGCCCACCCAGAATGCTGCAATCTGACCTATCCGAGCCGCAGGGCTGGAAAGGATCCTGAAAAATCTTTACTCACACAGAACAGACACCTCATTCCAGTAGTACCGTGGTGCACAAAATGTACCCTCCCCACCCCCATATCCACATCACCTGAGAACTCTGCCCCAGAGCTACTAAGTCAGAAAATCTGGGGGTGGCTGCGGCAACCTGCATTTTAACAATGCCAACAGGGGCTTCCGACATGCCCTCAAGCTTAAGAAACTCCACATTACAGAAATTACTCCATGTGGGAATTTAAGTTTCAGATTATTTACCTCATTCTGCATGGCACGGAAATAGAACTCAAACATCAAGTTGTGAAATACTAGCAAGGATAAACGATGGAGCTAAAAAAAGCAACAGCACATTTATTCACAGGAACAAAACTTGTCTCTCGAAGAAATGGTCCACAAAAAGGAATCTTTGAAGAACACACCTCACTCTACTTAACATCTTTATTCTTGTTCTTTCTACTCCTAACCCTCAAAGGATTGGTGGACCAAGGATATTGCCCTAATCTTACACTGTATCTTCCATATTTGTCCATATCTGAAGACCACCTGTACGATGACATAGTTAACAACTTTTCTTAAAATCACTTTACTGAGATTTTTAAAAAGTAAATTCATTTATTGAAAAAGAAGAAAAAATAGATCTATAAGTGGAAACAAATTTTTTTGCTGCCGTTATGCATGGTAAAATAAATACAATAGAAATAAAAGTGTTATTAAATAGCAGGTAAAAAGAATTTCCTGTCTGCTACGGATTGAACTTCATTCCCACCAAAAGATGTTGAAGCCCAACCCCGTAGGATCTGTGAGTGAGACCTGATTTGGAAGGAGGGTCTTTACAGACGTAACAAAATTAAGTCATGATGGGTCATAGTTCAGTATAACTGAGGTCATCATAAAAAGGGGGAATTTGGACACGGAGACAGACATGCTTATAGGGAGAACACGTGCAGGTGAAGGCAGAGATCACACTGATAGAGTTAAAACCCAAGCAGCACCATGCGTTGCCAGCAACCATGGGGAGAGGCATGTGACAGACTCCTCCTCCCAGCCCTTAGAAGAAACCAATCCTGCCGACACCCTGATCTTGGACTTCTGGCCTCCACAAGTGTGAGACAACACATTTCTGTTGCTGAACCCCTTAGTTTGTGGAACTTTGTTATAGCAGTCCTAGGAAACTAACGCACTACCCAAGGTTTGAACCTTCAGTTTCCTTTTTTTTTTGGAAACAGAATTTCACTCTTGTTGCCCAGGCTGGAGTGCAATGGGGCGATTTCGGCTTACTCCAACTTCTGCCTCCCAGGTTCAAGTGATTCTCCTGCCTTAGCCTCCCGAGTAGCTGGGATTACAGGTGACTGTCACGCCATCACACCACCATGCCCGGCTAACTTTTCTATTTTTGGTAGACATGGGGTTTCACCATGTTGACCAGGCTGGTCTCGAACTCCTGACCTCGGGTGATCCATCCGCCTTGACTCCCAAAGTGCTGGGATTACAGGTGTTAGCCACTGTGCCTGACCCTCCTTCCTCTTTACTGACAGAGATTAGCAAGGAATGCAAAGGTATAAAGACTAGCACCAAATGGAAGCATTCTTCTGGATATAAGCTTAGACATAGAAAAGTCAACTGAAAAGGAAACAGCCTTCTTATTTTAAGATGTAGGATCTGATGGTTTTGCTATGTTATCTTCCCAGGCCCCCTCTCCCCCACTTTAGGAAATGATGTTGCTGTAGGGCCACATTGCTGACTTTGAAGCTGAAAAGGGCCACGAGCCGTGTAATCCAGGTGGCCTCTAGAAACCGGCAAAGACGGCAAACTGCCTTCTCCCATCAAACCTCCAGAAGAAATGCAGCCCTGCTGAGGCTTTGATTTTACCCCAGTAAGGGCCGTTTTGGATTGGTGACCTCCAGAACTACAGGAAAATGCATTTGGGTTGTTTGAGTGATTAACACAAGTGGGGAATCACCCAGCCATGCACAGAGCCAGGTCCTTGATTTTACCCTAGCACTGAACCTTGGGACAGAATTCCTGAGATGAAGTTAAAGCTCTCTTCTATTGTGTGTGTGGAAGAGGAATAGGAAGATGGGCGTGGGGGTGGGGGGTGGAGAAAACACTCCCTCTCTTTGCCCCCTAACAAGGTCCTCTGTGCCCAACTCCCAACATGATTCTGGAAGTTTGGAGAAAATGCATGAAGTGCAAATGCGAATTAATCATCTCATGAGACTCCTCTTAGGATTTCTCTTTTCCCATTTTCTGCTTGACTCTGCTTTTTCTCCTTCCTAGAGTTCCAGCAAAGCCCCTCTAGAATGCCCAATCTCTTTGCACGCTCCCAAGGTTTTCGGCGGTCCAGGGTGGGACGTCCATGTCCAACACCCCTTCCTAGGAGACTTGTAGCCTGCAGAGGTAAGAATAATGAACAGGAGGTAAACAAACCAAACAACACCTTTCAAGAGAGATCTGCTTGTGGAGCGCTACTGGAAATCAGAAATGGCTCATGAAGTTTGCTAAGCAAACAAAAAGCAAATCCTGCCCAAACAGAATTAGCAAAGGAACCAACATGCAGGTAAATGCAGTCACACGAGGGTGGTGCGAGCAGACAGCCCCAACTGCACACCTTACATTAGAGATCAACAGAAGATCGATGGCTGCAGGTTATAAGAACCATACTTGGGAGAAAATAATACCAATAAAACCGAAACCAACAACAGTCATTGTGACAGCCACAAGTGAGCATGCATGTACCATGTGTTAGGCACAAAGGATTCCAACTCCTCTATCTTCACTTGATAATTTTATTGTCCCAATTTGTAGAAGACAGAACAGGCTTGGGGAGATTACATGTCCCATGCTTCTAGGTGGCAGAGCCTGAATGTGAATGCATGTTTGTTGGAGATAAAGCCATCACATAGGTGGAATGCCTTTAGAGAGTGCGACAGACAGAATCTTGTCCCCTGCCAAAGACGCCTGCATCCTAATCTCTGGAACTTGTGAATACGTCACCTTGTCTGGCAAAAGAACCTTTGCAGATGTAATTAAGGATCTTGAAATGGAAGAGTTCCCCGGATTATCCAGGTGGACCCAAAGTAATCACCAAGTTCCTTATAAGAGGAAGACCAGAGAAGGAGGTGTGTGTGATGCTGGAAGCCAGGGCTGGAGTCTGAAGGCCACACTGCTGGCTTTGAGGATGGAAATGGCCATGAGCCATGTAACCTGGGTGGCCTCTAGAAACCAGAAAAGACAGGAAACTGCATTCTCCCATAAAACCTCCAGAAGAAATGCAACACTGCTGACCGTTTATTTTACTCCAGTAAGACCCATTTCGGACTTCTGACCCCTAGCACTGCAAGAAAATACATTTGTGTTGTTTTAAATTACCCCAAATTGGTGATCATTTGTTACAGCAACAGTAAGAGCCTCCTACAGAAATGGAGGTCTAAGCATGTTCAAAAGCAGAACAGAGCCCAGAGAGAGCGTGTTGGGGAGAAGCACAGATTATGCTAAATTATCATAGCCGCTACAGTCATGAAACCTTAGCATGTACCTAGAATTGTTCAAAATTATTGTATAAACTCATTTAGTCCCCACAGCAGCCTTGTGAGGTTGGCACTACCATCACCTCCATTTATCAATGAGGTAACTGGGCCGAGAGACACTAAGCACTGGGTCCCAGATTGCACAGTGAGTCAACGAGGTGAGTAACGTTTAAGGACAAGGCATTCTGACCCTGGAGCCTGCCCTCCTCATCCCAACTGGACCCGGCATGGATGATTAGAGGGCCATATTCTGGAAGAAATAGGACAGGATTCATTAAGCATTTCCATGTAACTCACATGGATTCAGCACTGTGCCAGGCACATGGATAAGACACGCTCAGCGCTCTTAAAAGTAGTTTGGGAGATGAACCTGGTAAGTGAGTTGACAGCTGTAACCTGGAAATACCCTCCTAGAGGATTGGGCATGCCGGGGAGAAAGTCTGGAAGAGGTCACACCAGAGGCCACAGGTGTCAGTGGAAAAGTCAAAGGTTCCTGGGACAAAGGAGGAGGAGGGCAGACAGACCCGCATCGGGGTTAGAAGAGTGCAAAGGCAGAGGAACTTGGAGGAGCAAGACAGGCCCGAGGCATGGTCAGAGGCTGGGGGTGCAGGCCTGCCCGGGGCTGCAGGAGAGGACGCCCAAAAGGCTGGAAGAGTGAAGATGAGATGCCAGATCTCAGGCAACACAGTGCTGAACAGAGATCGCGGATCTGAACTGCAGGGCTGCAGAGAAGTTGTTTGCTAGGAGCTGAATTGTTTCCCCCTAAAACATGTGGACGTCCTAACTCCCAGTAGCTGTCAATGTGACCTTGCTGGAAATAGGGTCTTCGCAGAAGAGCAAGTAAAGATGATTTGGGTAGGACCTCATCCAATAGGACCCTGTCCTCACTGAAGGGGAAATAGAGACATTCATGCTCATGGGGAGAACTCTATGTAAACATGCAGGTGAAGATTCAGGTGATGTATCTACAAGCAAGGAGTGCCCATGACTGCCAGCAAACCAACAGAAGCTGGCCGGGCATGCCTGTAATCCACAGCTTACACCTGTAATCCCAGCACTTTGGGAGGCCAAGGCAGGTGGTTCACCTGGGGTCAGGAGTTTGGGACCAGCCTGGCCAACATAGTGAAACCCCATCTCTACTAAGAATACAAAAAATTAGCCAGGCGGGGTGGCAGGTGCCTGTAATCCCAGCTACTCAGGAGGCTTAGGCAGGAGAATTGGTAGAACCCAGGAGGTAGAGGTTGCAGTGAGCTGAAATTGTGCCACTGTACTCCAGCCTCAGCAACAGAGCGAGACTCTGTCTCAAAAAAAAAAAAAAAAAATAGTTCTGCAAATATTTATGGAGTACCCCGTCTGCTCTGAACTAGGCTCTTTGTAAGTGCCAAAAGTTCAGAGATGAAGAAAGGGCTGTCCTCAAGGAACTCCAAGCCTACCAGGATTTACTGGAAACACCACTGACATAGCCCTTGTTTTTGACTTGACTAAGAACAAAATTATAAAGAAAAGTTTCTGGAGATTAGAGTGTGGTTATATAAACTCAGTTGTTTTTTTATGCATACACTGTTATTTCAAATTATTTCAAAATAAAGTCCCATTTCCACAGGCCAGAGGCTATTTTCCCATAATTTTCTTCCAGCATTGTTTATCCTGTATTTTTTATGAGTTTCGGTGTTATTACCAAGTTTTCAACAATCATTAGGTAGTGCCTGAGACATAATTGAATACAATTTTATTACCCCAGCCAACAGACATAAATATTTAATCCTTCCGCTCTGCATGACAATGTATATTTTGGGGGGTGGGGGCTAATAAAATGCTTTTTGGGGGTGCCCATAGGATGGGCACCTTCTGCAAATCTGCTTTGACGTTTTCTCCAATGCGCTATTGAATACATCAACACCGCTTGCAGCCCTAAGTGAGGCATTATTATTTTTTTGTAATGATAAAGCAAAGCGTTCCATCCAAGACAAAGTATCAGGTGGAGTTGAGCTCACTGTTCCTGATACTACTGGGCATTTTGCACGACCAGAGCATGGCACAGGATTTCTTCAGAAAGCTGCAGAAGGATCCTGCAGTCTGGCACCTAACAAAGCTCACTTTGGAAACACAAGGGCAGAAGGACGTCGGTGTCACTACAGAGAAAGCCTGTGGACACTCACTTTGCTTCCAGGGATCGGCAGAGGGCCAGGGAATAAACATACAGCCCTCAGCCACTAATACCACCGTGCCAAGGCAGCAGGTTTCCTAGGCACGACCGGCTCAGTCTGCCAGTTGAAAATACCATTTCCATCCATGGCATGCAAACTTGCCTCAGTCGTTTGAGAAATTCTAATATGGATGATTAACCTGCTGTCTGTCTTTTTTTCCCTTTTGATGGTGATGGTGGGGGCAATGCTGTTAAAGGGGAAAAAATTTGAATAAACAAAAAGTCCAACCTACTAGCTAGACGATTTGAAAGGGTAACCAAACACCTAAACTTTCTTTTTCTTTTTCTTTTCCTTTTGAGATGGAGTCTAACTCTGTCGCCCAGGCTAGAGGTCAGTGGCATGATCTCAGCTCACTTTAACCTATGCCTCCCGGGTTCAAGCCATTCTCCTGCCTCAGACTCCCGAGTAGCTGGGATTACAGGTGTGTGCCACCACGCTCAGTTAATTTTTGTATTTTTAGTAGAGGTGGGGTTTTGCCATGCTGGCCTGGCTAGTCTGGAACTCCCAACCTCAGGTGATCCACCTGCCTCTGCCTTCCAAAGTTCTAGGATTACAGGTATGACCCACTGAGGCCAGCCATTCTTCTTCTTATTATTATTTTTTTAAACAGTCACAGAGAGTATTAGCTAGGAAGAAAGGGCTAAGGAACAAGTGCTATTGAGAAAAAAATGGATGAAGAAAAAAGGGTTTGAACACCCTGCCCGAGTGTAAAATGCCAATGCAGCAAAATAGTCTTTTTGGATTTTTTTTTTTTAACAACACTGACTCCCAGGGAAGAAAGTTACACCAAGTTTATTAAGTAATTCACTTTCGTACAACTTGAAAAATTCCTCTAACTCTTTTACCATGCTAACAAGCACAGCACCTCTGACAGACTGCCTGCCACGGAGGCTTCATCCCCACTGCTTTTGTTTATCCAGCAAATTGCAGTTTTGTTGTCTGAGGGAATTGGGAACAGGGGAATTTGTAGAAAAGTGTAATAGAGAGAAACTTCACCCAACGCAGAACAAGACAATTCTTCTCTAACAAAATTAGCCACTTTGACTACATTCTCCTCCAGCTTTGTGTAACACAAGTAGCCCGGAGAGGTGAACTGGCCTTCCCAGCAGGTGCAAGGTGAGGGTCCCTGTGAGTAGAGAACACCAAGGAGAAACCAACGGGCAAAAGCAGCTGCTTCCCCAAAGAGTCCTCAGGTACAAGATGTATGGGTTTTTCTTTCTTTTTTTTTTTTTTTTTGAGAGAGGGTCTCGCTCTGTTGCCCAGGCTGGAGTGCAATGACATGATCTCAGCTCACTGCAACATCCGCTTCCCAGGTTCAAACAATTCTCCTGCCTCAGTCTCCCAAGTAGCTGTGATTATAGGTGCCTGTCACCACACCTAGCTCATTTTTGTACTTTGAGTGGAGAGGGGGTTTCACCATGTTGGCCAGACTGGTCTCAAACTCCTGACCTCAAGAGATCCCCCTTGCCTGGACCTTCCAAAGTGCTTGGATTACAGGCATGAGCCAGTGTACCCGGCCTAAAGATGGATGGGTTTCATAAGCCTACCATTCGTGCCTCACAGAGAACAAGTTCAACAACAGAAGTCCCTGCAAACGATGGTCTAGAACACACGTTTATCAAAAGTGCATGCAATGTGTTAAGATGGTGTCTACATACACACACAGACACAGAGCTTTCATTTTTCCTTTAAAAATGATCTCAGAACGAGTTGTGCTATTAAGTGTGGGGGTGGTGAATAAAAGCATCTGACTTGCTGGACCTGCAGAGCCCCCATAGGGGTAACTTATCTCTGTACGACCTCAGGTGGGGGCATTTGCAGGCTGTGTTTTGTGACCCCGTGGTCACTCCCTGGGATATGGACCTTGGATTTGTAGATTTGTACCTCCAAATGGTACCAGCCTCCTTTAATTACTAAACGTCCTCCCTCGCAGCTTGATCTAGAAGCTATTTGCTCCCAGCTTCACCACTCTCTCCAAGTAATGAGCTGCATCCCTTTACAGCCCGCCTGTTGGGGATGCAATTGCTTCCCTCCTCCGGCTAAGCAGCGGCAGCTCCGAAAGGCCCTCAGCCCTCTGCCTCTCACTTCTTTCTTTTGTCATCCTATTAGTCCCTCCCAGTGCTTGCTCTGCTCCCCTTAAAGACTTTCTGAACAGTATCTCTCTTTTCATGCCATAGGTAAGGAGACCACCTGCTCATCCAAAGGACAGTCCCCAGGGGCATTTATAGAGGTCGACTGAAACCTCCCCACCAGTTTCTGGGATAAGTGATTGCAGGGCACCTTTCTGGAACTCACTCCGAGCTCACAACCTATTGAAGTGGTTCTGCCACATCATGTATTTATTTTATCAGCACTTGCTGACCACTAGACACTAGAGAATTCAAAGACAGATAAGCGACGCTGGCAGACTTTAGGGATCTTTTGTCAATTTTAATTGGAGCAGAGAACTGCCCTCTCTATTAGAATCTGTGCAATGGTTTCCCACTACTCTTGCTTTATAAACACCACGTTCCTCACTCCAGGCTGTAAGGGCTGCTGACCTCTCTAGGAACCGTCAGCCCTTCTGGCCAAATGAGCTCTCCTGGCTGCAGCTACACTGGCCTCTAAATAGCTTGTGCAATGCTGCGTGAGCTCTCTAGCCCCCAGACCTTTGCGTATGGCTGTCCTGCCATCTGAAAGACTCCTCCCCTTCTTCAACAAGTGAAGTCACTGGTGATGGCTTCAGAGTCGCCTCCTCCAAGAAGTCCTCCTTGAAATCCTAGGTCAGGTTGCTCCAACAGATGCTCACAACACCTTGTTTCATTTTACAGGAGCACTCATCTCATTTGAAGTTACACACCGATCATGGTGACTGATGTGTAACTATTTTGTTTATGTCCATCTTTTCTGCTCCCTTGTAAGCCCCGAACAAGTAAAGAGTAGAATCTACATCTTCAATACTTGGCACAAAGCAGGAGCTTAGTCAATGTCTGATGAAACAATCTATAAATAAATAAACGAACAGATGGAAAACAGGGTACAATCTCATGGATAATGTTAAGGCTTTATTTGGTTCTGATAACATGATGAGTTGAGGGGTGCTTTTAAAACTTGATGTGTATGGAAAGCACTTCTTCTTGTGTTCCAGATGGAGTCTTGCTTTGTCACCCAGACTGGAATGCAGTGGCACAATCTCAGCTCACTACAGCCTCCACCTCCTGGGTTCAAACAATTCTCCTTCCTGAACCTCCTGAGTAGCTGGGATTACAGGTGTGCAGCACCATACCTGTCCAATTTTTGTATTTTTAGTAGGGACAGGATATCACCATGTCAGCCAGAATGGTCTTCAACTCCTGGCTTCAAGTGATCCTCCCCCATCAGCGTCCCAAAGTGCTGGGACTAAAAGCATTAGCCATTGCACCTGGCAAAATCACCTCCTTTTCTTGGGTCTTCTGAATATGTCCCCGAAGACTTTCCTCTTGATAACTCCAGATATTCACGTGTTTGACAAACTTGAAATTACTAACAGAATTTTTCCATGAAACCCGTATCATCTAATAGTAGCTTTCCATTTCTGTTGTAAGGAACACAGTGGAAACAAAAACGGGGCTTCAATACAGAAACTGGGAGTCACATGTAATTCCACACAGTAATTTCCAAAAAAATGAAGACATCAAGAACCACAGGAGGTAGAACAACGAATATCCCAAGTACTAAAAGCACCACCTACCAAGCTCCAGCACTCCGGGTTTCAAGTACGACACCTGATTTTATGTAGACAAATATATGCGGATATCAAGTATGCAACTTTATATTTCCATATGTCAGGTAAAGTACAACCTTAAGCACATTCTGAATAATTCATTCAGGCAAAGGTCTGATAAACAGATGTCTGTAACGCAATAGTTCTGAAGGTGCCATTTTTCTAACATGAAAAAAAATCCCTCCTTAAAAGCCAGATGGCAAATAAACCCCAGTTCATCACTTAGGCTCGCACGGGGAACTCCAGAACATTTTTCATCAATTCCCACTTTATATTTAACACAGTAAATATAACAGTGAAGTATGATGTCTCTTCCTTCTCAATCCATCTCATCCATGAGTGTTAATCTCTACTGGGTCTGAAGCCGTATTTACTTCAAATAAGCAAATGAGCTTCCATGTAACAAATTATCTCTTTGCAGAAACAACAGAAAATTCTGTATGCTCAACTGTTTTAGCTTACTGCAGGTTGCCAGAAACAGATTTTGCAAAAATGTCTATTTTTTTCCCCCTCAGCCTCTCACAGTATAATTGAGGAGTTGAGCGTCCCATTACATAAACAAAAGTCGTCTCTGGATTTGCTTAACTAGACATGAACTTGCTGTCATTCTGGGTCGAGAGTCATGGACTAAGGATGAGTTGTAGGGGCAGACCTCTTTGACCAGGCACCCTTTGACCTCTTGGACTCTGGGTTATTGTCTTCTCCAAAGGTAGCAGGAACGTCCTGTGCACTCTCTTGATTTTGCACCCCTGGGCTTGCTAGGTGGGGCATTTCCAGATTGAAACTTCTCTTGACTTGCAGTGTTGCTAAAATAAGCCCAGGGAGAGGGATGAGCTTAGACAGAAAAGGTGAATAAGCGATTCTATCCTCACTGGACTGAAGTCTGATCTTTCCTCTCTACTTTCTTTTTCCCTTATCTTCCTTCTGTACGTATTTATTGAATACCTATGTTAGACACTAGGATGGGAGACATGAAAGAGACAGTTTTAACAGGGAACACAAAACCTGTCGATGGGAAGTTTACAATACAGGGTGAGAGGCACAACTGAGAAATATACAGTGGCCAAGCTGTGAACACAGCACCCAGCTCTACATAATGTCGGCGAAAGGGAGGAATGTCAGGAAGTCCTTCTAGTTCTAATGAATGTTATGGGAACATCTGAAATGGCATTCAAGCCTTTGACAAATGTTTTCATAGCATTTACCATGTGCAACATGCTGGGGATGTAGCAGTTAACAAGACATACGTAGCCTCCTGCATTCATGGAGCTCACGTGAAGACAAACACCCAACAACCATAACATGCTAAGTGGATTGTTAGGAATGGCACTGTGTACCGTGAAGGAAGAGGACAGGGTCTTAGACGTAGACAGAAAATCCCAGTTTACACAGAACACAGGAAAGGCATCATGGAGAAAGCAATACTGATTCTGAGACCGGAAGAAAGAATAGTGATGTTGGTGGGATGAGATCAAGAAGGGTAGAATTCCAGGCAGAGGGTACAGCATTTGTTGTGATCTTAGCACATTGCTAGAACTGGAAAAGACTAAAAAGGCTCTGAAATAATGAGTAAGGGAAGAAGCAGATGAGTGTTCGGACACGGGCAGGGCCAGACCATCCACGGCCATGCAGATGTGCTTGCTTTCATCCTAAGAGCAACTGGAAGCCAATAAACAGTTTTAAGTGGGAGAAGGGAGAGTGGTAGCATAATTAGATTTGTTTTAAGATCTTTTTCCTTGATGGGATCATGGATAGAGGTTACAGAAGGATCCATAAAGGATTTTGTGGTAGCTCTGGTGGGAGATGATGGCAACTTGGAACAGGATATTGGTGGATGAACTACAGAGAAACAGACATAGTGAGTTTGAATTTTATGATGGGATGTTTGAACATGCTTAACTAGCAAGTGAATTATTCACAGATACATTCCAATTTACCACGCAGGCTCAGCATAAGAACAAGAACAATACCACCACCACCACCAATGGCAGTAACAAAAGAAAAACTCAAACCTTTCATGTGCCAGGAACTGTCCTAAGCATTTTATGAGTATTAACTCATTTCATCCTCCCCACAACCATCATGCTCAAGTTGATGCTATGAGCATCCTCATGTTATAAATAAGGAAACAGAAGCACAGTAAGGTAAATTAACCTTGTTCAAAGCCACCCAGCTATTGAGACTAAACATAGTTCAAATGGTTACGGTCAGAACATGGGCAAAAGCATCCCTTTCATTGTTAACTTCACACCTGGACATGGCTCTAGTATTATTTACTTACAAAATGCTCCTGCCTGCTTTTAGTTTCTTCTTGCAATGAAAAGGTTTCTATACTTCGAATAAGTAAGTATGATGTACTTCATTCATGTAAACGTTGAGGGACAGCACAACACGAAACCATCATGCACTAAGGCCCTGTGGGCAAGGAAATTTGCAGAGATAATTTCAACTGACACTTGCTTGATGAGGTAGGGACGTTTATTCTCCCCATTCCAAAGATGAGAAAACTAAGGCTGACAGCATTCTGGAGCTGTGCTCAAAATCTCACAGATGGTGAGAAGTAGAGTTGTAAACTACATTGAGGTGTCTCTGAATACAAACTCATTCCTTTCCACCCAAGAGGGTATTGCAAGCAGATGATTCGGTGCTCTTGACAGACCAACCAATGCCCATAAACTACTAACTGAAAATGTAAAAACTGTAACGTATCCACACTTGGTGAGAATTTTGAGCTAAGAGGGCCTTAATGCCTAGGGGAGAAGAAAATGCCTGTGGCTAAATAGAAAATGGAATGCAAGGAAACCATGAAACATACACATGTGTACACACATGTATAATACACACATGCATGTTATACACACACACGTGCTTCCACACATTATACACAAACACATGCATGCACACATTATACACATACACACGTTATATACACGTGCATGCACACACACATGCACGTTATATACACGTGCATGCACACACACATGCATGTGTGTATAATACATATATACATATATGTATATAATACATATATACACATGCATGTATTATACACACATACACATGCATACACACACGTTATACAGACACGCACATGCATACACACACAGATGCATGTGCATACACACATTATATACATACACATGCATACACACATGTATTACACACATATACACACATTATAGATACATGCATGCATACACACATTATACATATGCACACATACACATGTATCATATATGCATTCGCAAACATACACAAATATACACATACACATATATTATACACACATACACATGTATATACACATGCACACGCACACAAACTCAGAGCTGAATTCTTCCAGAAATCCTTCAGTATTTTAAAAATACCCTACTTCTCTTTATGTTATTCCCATGGACATGAGAAGTTTATGTACTGTGTAACTCACAGCAGAACCCATGTTCTGTTTCCTTTGTGTTTGCACTTTGTTTTTCAGTTTGTTGCAATAAATCTTTAATATGGACTGAATTATGAGTCTTAAATAATTGATAGAACTGATTCCAAATGCTCACTACCACAGCCACATAACAAGCTGAAATGTCAGGGGCTGGGGTGCACTCAATACCCTCACATTCTTTAGCCTTCACCTCTGACTCCTCTCGTCACCCCACTCCATCCAAGAGGAAGCTATGCTCTGAGAGGTTGTTAGGGGGCAGGGGGCAGAGTGCAGCTTGAGGATGCCAGTGATCACAGCTGGAGTCAGAGCTTGATGCCAAAGGGGCAGCCATGGGTGCAAACTCCACAATGGACTGTGAGCATTCTTTACGCCATTGGCTACAACCTCAGTTATGATGCATGATTTGGCAAAATGGACATCGGTCCTGAATATGGTGTAGAATTTATTTGTTCACCTCATTTTTTTGGAATAACTGCCAAGTATCAGGCATGATATAAACACCGAAGAAAAGCAAAAACCTGGTCCAGTTTCTTGTCCATGTGGAGGCTGTAGTTTAGCAGTTACAGACCTTAAGTTACCTATAACGTGGGGATCCGACCTGGTTAGACAGAGACGGTAGTGGGTGCCTGAGAGACAAAAAGAGCTCCAGGGAATTGAGGATATAGGGTATGAAGGGATAGATGGATGACAGATGATAAGCTTGGAAACTGCAGGGCTCTGTAACCCATGTTAAGGACTTGGACTTTTTTATTTTTTTTTTGAGACGGAGTCTCGCTCTATCGCCCAGGCTAGAGTGCAGTGGCGTGATCTCAGTTCACTGCAACCTCTGCCTCCTGGGTTCAAGCAACTGTCCTGTCTCAGGCTCCCGAGTAGCTGGGATTACAGGCATGCGCCACCAAGCCCAGCTAATTTTTTTTTTTTATTTTAATAGAGCTGGGATTTCACCACATTGGCCAGGCTGGTCACAAACTCCTGACCTCAAGTGATCTATCTGCCTCGGGCTCCCAAAGTGTTGGGATTACAGGTGTGAGCCACTACGCCTGGCCTGGACTTCTGGACTTGACCATTTTCTTAAATGTGCTGGGAAGCCACATCATGTTTTAGTCTGTGTCGGGACGTGCCCCAGTCAATGCAAAAGTTTTTTTTTGTTTTGTTTTGTTTTGTTTTTGAGACGGAGTCTTGCTCTGTCACCCAGGCTGGAGTGCAATGGCACGATTTCGGCTTACTGCAACCTTTGCCTCCAGGTTCAAGTGATTCTCCTGCCTCAGCCTCCAGAGTAGCTGGGATTACAGGCTAATTTTTGTATTTCTAGTAGAGATGGGGAATGCAAATATTTTCTACGCCATCTTAGAAGTTACAAAGTAGGGTTCTGGAAAACAATCAACCTAGGTTTAAATCTCCACTCTACAGCTGCTGTGCCAGCTTGGGCAAGTTACTTTTCAGCAGTGATTTTCTTATGTGTCAAATAGAAACAGCCCCACCCATTGCTGCCTTTGTCAGGTGCTGCCAGCATTCAGGAAGGTGTGCAGAGCTCAGGGCTGGGCACAGGGAGCTCTGCACAGCTGTGTCCCTGCTGCTGCTGCAGCTGCTATTAGCCACATTTCCTTAGATGGGCTGTCAGCTGCATTCTGAATTGTGGCAGAGTTTTTTCACTTTCTTTCACCAAATGCATTTTTTTTTTTAAAGTCACCTAAATTCCCTAATCATTTCTCACCACTCTTCCACTGATTTTTATATTACCTGCAATCTGCTTTCTATCCTATAAATTCATCTGAGTCCATGATCTCAAATGCTCCCACTTCCCATGTGCATTTGTGGGTCTTCACTGTCTTGGGAGCAATCCACAGACCTTGCATTGATAGAGCATAATTTACCAGGCACTTTTCTAACACAATGATCACAACAGCACTTATATGGCGTTGATGATACCCAAGCACTGTTCTAAGTGCATGTGAAATATCGTCTCCAGATTACACAGGAGAGGATGAGATCCTGTCATTTGCAATGGCAAAGATGGAACTGGAGATCATTATGTTAAGTGAAATAAGCCAGGCACAGAAAGACAGACATCATATGTTCTCACATATTTGTGGGATCTAAGAGTCAAAACAATTGAACTCAAGGACATACAGAGTAGAAGGACAGTTACCAGAGGCTGGAAGAGGGGAAAGTAGGGATGGTTGATGAGTTTTTAAAAAAAGCCTAAGACATATTATTTGATTGCACAACAGGGTGACTATAGTCAGTAGTAACTGTATATTTAAAAATAACTAAAAGAGTGTACCTGAATTCTTAGTAACAAAAAGGATAAACTTTTTTCTTTTGAGACAGTCTCAAACTGCACAGAGCAGTGCCATGATCTTGGCTCACTGTAACCTTCACACCTTCCAGGTTCAAGTGATTCTCCTGCCTCAGCCTCCTGAGTAGCTGGGATTACAGGCACCCATCACTAATGCCAGCTAATTTTCGTAGTTTTAATAGAGATAGGGTTTCACCGTGTTGGCCGGGTTGGTCCCGAACTCCTGACCACAGATGATCTGCCCACCTCAGCCTCCCAACCCAATGGATACTCCATTCTTCATGATATGATTATTTCACACAGCACGCCTGTATCAAAACATCTTTGGTACCCCACAAATATATACACCTACTATGTACCTACCGTAATTAAAAACAAAAACATTTTACAAAAAGATGACATAAGAGGATGAGTACTCTCATGATCTTCGTTTCACACATGGTAACACTGATCCCAAGAAGTTTAAACAAACTGCTCCAAGTCTCACATTTGGGAAGTGGCAGAGCTGGGATTTCCACCTGTCTTAGGACTCATTCCTCACTGTTGAGATGTAGTCCACTTTTGTGCAATCTCAGGAGTATCCTTTACTCTTCCTTTATTTCTTCTATCAGGTACTTTTGCCTCCTTTCCACAAAACATTGGCAAGCTCTAGGATCTACGACTCTCCATTTTTTTCTTCTCCTCCACTTCCTCCTTTTAAAAATTTTCTGACCGTAGATCCTTCCTTTCGTCAATCATGTGTAGCTGCCTTGTAGAAATCATGAGAGGAATGAACAGCTTGTTATCCAGTAGGGAAATAGGCATATATATAAATAATAACTAGTGGCTGAGGCAGAGGAACAGGGTAAACCAGTTAGTTCTCCTACCCACCGAGTCCCATTCCATATTTAGTAAATCATCATGAATGGAACCAATGTTGTAGGCTTTTTTAGAGCTATCCAGGGGATTCTGGGAATCAGGAACCACTGGGGATATACATTTGGTCTCTGAGGTTTGAACTTGTTCTTTGATTCCTAGAACATCATAAAACCAGAGGATTTTCTTAATATAGATCATCTTTTTTGATTTGCTGCTTCTCTGAACTGAACTTCTATGGAAAAGAGGACCAGACTATTTCGTTAAGTCATTAGATTATTTTTTAAAGATGTATTTATCTACAGCCAGCATTTTAAGCTGGTAAGAAGGATGAACTAGACTGACGTTGTTTAGTGGTAATTTTCAGAGTCTCTGTTAGTTCTGGAAGGGTGTATGTTGCAAATTCTACATGGAAAACATTTGGAGACAGTGAGACATTTAATTTTAGCTGAGAAAGCCGCATGCTACTTATGAAACATCCATCTGAGAACTGTGGCAGAGAATTAAACCCGACATGTCTTATTCTGGACTACTACCTAAACTGATAAACAAAATAAAATTACAAACACAGGGAAAATGGCTTTTAAAGATACTGGAAAAAAATGAACAGATACAATCTGCTGGTAACTTTTTTACGAAATTTTAATTCATAAATGTTTTAGTGAGGTCAAGGCTATCAGTTTCTTATTTATTTTTCTCTAGCCTGCTGTTATAAAGTGAGAGAAAATGTCAGTTTAAAACTGTCATGAAATTGCACTGAGAACCCCAAATGGGGCAAGTGTTTTCAGAAATACTTCTTGTTTTGGGTGTGCACTTTGGGAGTACCTCTAGTTGCGATGGAGAGAGGGTATGAACAGAAACATGAGACAGATTCCCAGGACTCCAACCAAGAGACAACAAAGGCACAAATTCAGGAAGAAGCTCTCACAGAATTGGAGAAGAGCTGCCACTGGGGCTGAATGGAACAAAAGAGAAAGCTTCGTTTCACCCATCCATGAGGCTGACTGTCAAAGTCATGCAGAAGACAGAACTATCTGGGGGATTTCAAATGAACATCAGACCACCCCTTGGAAACAGAGACATATTATGAAATTGTGTTGAAATCACCAATGCTGTCTGTGACAGAAAATGCAGAAGTGATGGATGGGAAGGTTACTTTGAAGAAAAAGGAGGACAGACAGATAGACAAGACAGATAGGTAGCAATTATTGATCATTCTATCTCTATCCATCATCTGTGTATGTTTGCATCTGTTCACCTATCGACTGATCTATCCAGTATCTATCTATTGATCCAGTATTATGCAAGGCAAGAAAACCCATATAAAGAGCTGTCTTTTGAATATTAGGAGACATCACAGCACTTAGTTAATTACCACATTCTCTCTATGTTCATTCTCCAGGTCAGTTTGCTCCCTCTATGTGTGACAGGTGACCCTATCAGACTCCCTAAACTATTCCCCAAACAATTCATTCCACTGGCCCTGAAGTATTAAGCCTATTTGTATTAGTGATTATAATTTTTAGATACCTTGAAAGAATACTTCTCAACAGATGATACATACGTTTTGGTCTTCATGATAAAGGCAAATGAAAATTCATCAGAAATTACACTGAAAAAATATTTTAGTTTCCACATTGATTAAGTGCAGTTCTGGGCTTCTCTGGCCAATGCTCTGTTGGAGGAACAGGCCTGTTGTTCTCCTTTTCTCCTTATATAAAAACAGGAGAGGAGATTCTTTGTGGTCTAAATTCACTTTAGGGCTCATGGACTCAGTTTGATTCAGAACTCCGCTTTCGGAGGTCAGCATAGATCCCCGGCTCTCGATACTGACAAGGGACCTCTCTATCGCACAGTTACTAGAGTTCATGTTTAAAAAATCTTTTGATGAATCAGGTAGTTTCTGTAAAGGGATAAAGAAAGGCTCTTTTTATCTTGTGCGTTTGTGACTTGATCATGTATTTTTAGATGACCTATATGAATTTCATCTCTAGGGGCCTTCTTTCCCGACACCCAATAATTTAACACAAGAAACCAAACTTCTCAAGGTGTTCTCGGAGAAGCTGTGTTCCCTCCACAGTCTTTGCTTCCCTGTGAGTTTGTCCATTT
Organism: Papio anubis; assembly: GCF_008728515.1. Taxonomy (NCBI): domain Eukaryota; kingdom Metazoa; phylum Chordata; class Mammalia; order Primates; family Cercopithecidae; genus Papio; species Papio anubis. The sequence goes on from NC_044993.1 coordinate 67,060,496, forward strand.
CCTGTAAACTCACCCCACTGCCTGCAAAATGGGGTGATAGAGATGATTCGACGGCAATTCATTCTGCAGACAGTGAGCTCCTGAGAATGGAATCTAAGGGGGGCCAGGTGAGGTAGGCAGTCTTTCACAGGTTCTGAAGAGAAAGATCATGTATTCAGTTGGTGCAAAGGTAACTGCGGTGTTTGCAATGAAAAGTAATTGTAGTTTCTGCTGTTAAAAGTAAAAGTAGATCAGGGCAAAAGCAGGAGCCAGTGTCACACACGGAAGAACGGCTGAGGAACAAAGGCAGGGGGTGAGTGGTGAGAAATGAGCAGAGACAGAAATCAGACAGGTGACGGGGGCACAAAAGACCCTGAAGCAGAAGAGAGAGAGACAGACAGACAGAGACAGAGAGGCTTTGAGAATATGCATTTCTGACACTTCTGCTTCCTAACCAATCCGTAGAAAGAGCACTGTACTTCACTTTCAGTCTTTTTTCTTTGTTTGTTTGTTTTGAGAGAGTCTTGCTCTGTTGCCCAGGCTGGAGCACACTGGTGCAATCTTGGCTCACTGCAACCTCCATTTCCCAGGTTCAAGTGATCCTTCTGCCTCAGGCTCCTGAGTAGCTCAGATTCCAGGTGTGTGCCACGATGCCCAGCTAAGTTTTTTTATTTTTAGTAGAGTCAGGGTTTCACCATGTTGGCCAGGCTGGTTTCGAATGTCTGACCTTAAGTGATCCACCCACCGTGGCCTCCCAAAGTGCTGGGATTATAGACGTGAGCCAAAGTGCCTGGCCTCAGTCTTTGGATATTTTAAGATATTTTCCAAGTCTCCTTAAAATAACCCCCTTTTCAAGTGAGTTATTTTTAGAGAGATCCAGTACCTTACAGTCAAAGAGCCTTGTCTAAAATGCATTCCTTACAAAGTGTTACTGTCAAAAACGTGAAGAACTGAAGGAGTTCCGGGGCAGCTCTGCTTGGCCAAAGGCCATTAACTTTGTATAAAATTGCCCAGGGAAGGGGTGCAAAGAGGGTCTCCAATCATCAACCAGCAGGTTTGGGGACTTGGGTAAGAGTTAATGTGCTTTAAAGGAAACTAAGAAATGTGACCTATGTTGTCCACCTGGCAACTTCACACGAATACAATAGAAAATTCTAAGTAAGCAACACAGAAGATTCTTCTCTTTAGTGCATCAGTAAACTGGATCAAAATGCAAATGGTTAATACAACCAGCCACAGCTCCTACTCAGAAAATTGACTTGCTGGAAAGAAAGGAAGACAAGAATGAGTGGGGGTTGTTTTAAAAGCAGTGCTGGCCTTGCTGTCCACTAAGTAGCTATAACGGTATCACACGCCAACCCTACACTGGGCTGGCTCAACCTTTGCTCTATTTTGGGCAGCAGGAATTTGCTGAGACGTTAGACTGAAGACAGATTGCACCTTCATGGAGTGCTGCCTTTCATGTTCAGATGAATAAAAGTAAATGTTAAGTACGTTCAAGGAAAACATTGCGTTAACAATTTGTTAAAACTTGCAGAGATTAAGGAAGGAAAGGAATGCTGCCAGCTTCAGTGATTTGGAACAATGGTGCTGAGGAATGCTATGCCTGGAGCACTGGAAAAAATTAACCATCGCAGACTAATAAATAAGGCAGGACTGGGAAGTTTATGTAGCTGATCTCTCTCTCTCTGTGTGTGTGTGTGTGTGAGAGAGAGAAAGAGAGAGAGAGAGCAAGCGTGTGTGTATATGTGTGTGTGTGTGTCTTCATCAACAAGGTAGTATTAGGTAGAAAAGGCAAATGGGTTTCTGCGTTTTCGGAACTGGATAGACCTATATTTTGTGCCTGCATCTTATGTCGATGGGCAACTAGATTAACTATTCTAAGTTTCATTTTCCTCATTAGACATAATATTGCCATCTTGCTAAGCTGCTGCAAGCAGTTGTTCTTATAGACAAGCGCTAACAGGATTCCTGATTTATATTCTATAATTTGTAGCTGCTACAAATATTATTGTAGCCACTATTAATAATAAAAATGGATGCACTGGCACCTGTAATGGAACACATGAGTATACTTTAATTCAGAGTCACTAATGAATGAATGGATGTTGGAACTACTCCTGGTGTCAACAAACAATTGTCAGGGGACGGGGAACACAAAGGGGAACCAGATGCAACAGCTGTCCTCAAAAAGTTCACAGTTTTGAAGGGTCCGAGACACAAAGAACCAGGTGAGTCCAGACAAATTCTAGGAAGCACTTCTAGTCACAAGCAAGCAAGAGTCTGTTCAAGTTTCTCACTTGATGCTCACTTCATACCCTTGACTTCATCCCTTCTATTTAGAGCTCTACTGAGTCTGCTAAGTGTTCTTTTCACCCACACAAATGGTTCCAGTTATTTCTCACACAGAACAGACAGTGGATGCGTAGGTTAAAAAAGCTTAAATCAGGCTGGGCACGGTGGCTCATACCTGTAATCCCAGCACTTTGAGAGGCCAAGGCGGGCAGATCACAAGGTCAGGAGATCAAGACCATCCTGGCTAACACGGTAAAACTCCGTCTCTACTAAAAATACAAAAAATTAGCCGGGCGTGGTGACAGGTGCCTGTAGTCCCAGCTACTCGGGAGGCTGAGGCAGGAGAATGGCGTGAATCCGGGAGGCGGAGCTTGCAGTGAGCCGAGATCCAGCCACTGCACTCCAGCCTGGGTGACAGAGCAAGACTCTGTCTCAAAAAAAAAAACACGGTGACAGTGAATATAGGCACTCTCCTTCTCCACTTGGAATATGCTATTCATATGGAAATCTCAGCAAATCGGGGACAGACAAGATGGAGAGAAATCCCTGGATAGGAAGGAAAGACTGTTACAAACACCGAACAGTAAACAAGGACCAAAGCAATGATTCCTTAAATCTATTCTATCACTTTACCATCCTCACAAACCCATTCAAACATTCTTTGGGTTTGGGTTTTTTGGTTGTTGTTGTTGTTTCTGTTGTTTTTGTTTTTTTTGAGATGGAGTCTCGCTCTGTTGCCCAGGCTGGAGTGCAGCGGTGCAATCTCAGCTCACTGAAACCTCCGCCATCTGGGTTCAAGCGATTCTCCTGCCTCAGCCTTCCAAGTAGCTGGGGCTACACAGGCACCCGCCACCATGCCGGGCTAATTTTTGTATTTTTAGTAGAGATGGGGTTTCACCTTGTGAAAGGCTGGTGTTGAACTCCTGACCTCAAGCAATCCACCAGCCTCGGCCTCCCAAATTGCCAGGATTACAGGTGTGAGCCATCGTGCCCGGCTTCCTTAGGTTTTCGTAATAGTATTTTAGGGTACCACAAGGCTCGCAGTGGTGTTTCTGCAAACTTCAATCATTTGCCAGACCTTCAGGTTTTGACATTTTCACCTTGCCACCTATATTATTTGTTTTCCTTTATCGTACTCTTTACGCTAAACACAACTTATTTTAAAAGAAAATCTATACAATCAACTTCTGGTATAAATGAGACACTACTATTATTAACCATAAATGGTAAGCAACGGTGCAAATATAAACACAGTGGTCTCCTGGAATTCTAGCTATTACAGGTATCCACTGCAATATGTGGCTATGAGAAATTTTGTTGGTTTTGAATGCTACACAATGTGTTAAAAGAAAACCCAAAAAGGAAACACTTCTACCCTAGATGATTTGATCTTGTTTCCTGCTGTGTCTGTGGACCACCTAAAAGAAACTTAGAGAACTCCTAAAATCTCACCCATCCTTTGGAAAAATGCTGGTTTTGACCACTGAAGGGGCTATTCCAAGATTACACAAAACAATTTCAATACAGCTCATTGAGAATTTATTAAACAACCATTAGGTGCTGGACTACATGGTGGGAGCTGGTGGACTGAGGATGGGCTTACAGATATGGATTGGCACTCTTCCCTTCCTCCACAAAGTAGTCGGAAATTGGACATGTAAATGTAGCAAATACTAACCCTCATCATTCAAGATACGGTAAGCAACATTGCAGTCACGAAGACCCCAACACACAGCTGAAAATACATGCGTATTTTCCCATTTGCTAAAAGCCCATTTCTCAAAGTTATCTATTCCACGTTCTCTTCTCTCTGTAACTCCAAGTTGACAGAACCGTCGTATCTAAGATATCACTGGCCTTACTGCCGAGGGAAAAGAGATCAAAATGAGGCACATGCACACTCGTAAATTTTCCACTTGAAAGTAACATCCATCACTTAGGCTCACAGTTCATTGGTCAAAGCACGCCATGGGGCTAACGGGGACAAGAATGGGCTGGGAGAATAGACTCACTTTCATGGAAAGGCTCAAAGACAGAGGTGGTTCACAGAGGAGTCAATATTTTCAGTAACAACACGACCTACTGAATATTACAGTAACAGAATGGAGATTTGAAGTCAGGTTTTTCGGAATTCTTGTCCACTGTGATATCCCTGTAACCAAACTGCCTCTATAAGGGAAAACATACAATCAAATTTGAGAACACATACAATTCTCTGAAGACTTATTTGCAATCCAAGTGGAAGGACAGGCTTAAAAAATGGAAAAGTTGGATTGAGACCATCCTGGCTAACACGGTGAAACCCTGTCTGTACTAAAAATACAAAAAATTAGCCAGGTGTGGTGATGAGTGCCTGTAGTCCCAGCTACTCGGGAGGCTGAGGCAGGAGAATGGCGTGAACCCGGGAGGCGGAGCTTGCAGTGAGCAGAGATCGTGCCACTGCACTCCAGCCTGGGCGACAGAGTGAGACTCCGTCTCAAAAAAAAAAAAAAAAAATAGAAAAGTTGTGTGTGCCCACACCTACAGTAAGCAAGTGATTAAACACTTCTATGTGGTTGCCAGGAGAATGAATTCAGATGCTAAAATGATTCTTTTGTGGGGAGGTGGGGATAAAGAAGGATGAATAAAGGGTATAAAAGCACGGAAGCAATAAGATCTAATGCTCAGTAACACAATAGGGTGACTATAGTTCACAGTCATTAACTGTGTATTTCAAAATAACTAAAAGACTGGAATGAGATTGTTTCTAACACAAAGAAATGATAAATGCCTGAGACAATGGATACTCCAGTTACCCTGATGTGATCCCACTGTATGCTTATATCAACGTATCACAGGTACCCCATAAATATATCTACAAATATATATATATTTACTTTGTATGAAAATCGTAAAAATAAAATTCTTTGGTTAATCTTTTAACCAAGGCATGAGCTCACAAAGTAAAACTGCTGTGTCCTCACAATGGCCTCCCTTCCCCCTGCTTTTTCCTAGGATCTTAGAATACAGGAGACATCTGGGTCAGAAATAATTTAAATACCGACTTGCAAGGAAGAGCCTGATGAACCAAAAGACCTCTAAAATGCACTTCCAACCCTATGGACACAGTATTTTACCCAGAGGACAAATAGCAAATAAAAACAACGTGGAGATAAAATTTCTGGGTAGACAGAGAGCGCAATTGCAAGGGAATTTAATTTCCCCCTGAACCGAAAATGAAACCCAAGACACTAAGTGACTATATAAAGAGAACATTGCTTTCTAAGTGTTGACATCAGTAAGCTCCTTCTCCTCCTAGTTTGGATTTTCACAGAAAAATGAACAAGTTTTCAAACAGCTTCAGTTCTTCATTGTATATTGCCAACTGGGTAACTACTTTGAAGAGTGGGCTGTCAGAAACACAAACCCATAAAGCATTGTCGTCCCTCATGTTCTTTTGATGTCTTTTTATTGGTTTCACAAAAGTTAATTATTTTTTGAGTAAAGAAATAAAATGTTCAAAATGTGACCACTACTGCCTACTGCTCTTAAATTCTAAAGAAAACCTGTCCTCCAGGGAAATAATTGTAAAGCTTATGAGGCTTATTAAAAATTTTACACTAATTACCTGGGAACATCTTCCCCAAATCAGACACACAAGCAAACACCTCAAATCAATCACCCAAGCAAAATCCCCAAACAGAATAGGATGCAGTGATAAAAATGATGAGTATGGGCCAGGCATGGTAGCTCACACCTGTAATTCCAGCACTTTGGGAGGCCGAGGTGGGCGGATCACTTGAAGTCTGGAGTTCGAGACCAGCCTGGCCAACATGGCGAAACCCCATCTCTACTAAAAATATAAAAATTAGCCAGGTGTGGTAGCAAGTGCCTGTAATCCCAGCAACTCGGGAGGTTGAGGCTGGAGAATCACTTGAACCTGGGAGGCGGAGGTTGCAGTGAGCCGAGATTGCACCACTGCACTCCAACCTGGGTGACACAGTGAGACTCTGTCTCGAACAAACAAACAAACAAAAAATGATGACTATGGAAAGGCAGCAAAAACAATCAAACCCTTCTAAAACTAGTGTTACTAACTTCATTACTGAAGACCCCTGGCAGAATCCCAAGAGAAAAAAAAGTATGTATGTTTTTGTGTCTGTAAACAGATATAGAGAAATCATCTAATACACATGATTAATGATTCCAGGAATAGAAAAAGCCAGAAAAGATGATGCAAAGTTTAGAAAATGATCATTAGTTTTCATGGAGACCGCAGATGATACAACCGTTAATTCTTCTGCTTCTTGAAATCACAATGAACCCATAAGGCCAGGGAGAACTGTCAACTTCTCAATTTATTTCATTCAATGCCATCCTGTCCCACCATCAAAGCCCTTTATAATCCCACCACGCTTTGAAACAACTTTGCAGATAACACAGTTCTCCAACTACAGGTAATCACTCCTCTATAGACTCCTTCCAAGTACTAGAATTAGAGATGGAGGAGGAAGAAGTGCAAAACAGTACACCAACAATAACAAGAACAGCACAGTCAACAATAACAATGTAAAGGAACTTCATGACTTTGGTGAGGGGACATGATGATTTTGAAGCTGCAGGGAAACTGCAACTTGGACAACACGACGTAGTATGGAGACTCATCAGTACACGGAAGGTCATCAAAGCAGGAAGTGGAAAAAAGTATCACGAACAAGAGCAGTTTTTTTCATTTTGTCCTATTTTAAATTGAGTACAAAGAAACAGTTTTGCTTCCACAGACACCTGACCACATTGGCTAATTGACCTAATGCAACAAAATTTCAGAAGCATCTCTTTCATTTTTGCCATATTTCACTGATTCTAAAGCAAACATTTCTTCACATTTTCATTCTTTTCTTCTGTTTTTTTGAGATAGAGTCTCACTTGGTTGCCCAGGCTGGAGTGCAGTCGCACAATCTCAGTTTGGTGCAACCTCAGCCTCCTGGGTTCAAGCGATTCTTATGCCTCAGCTTCCTGAATAGCTAGGATTACAGGTAAGCACCACCACACCCAGCTAATTTTTTTTGTATTTTTAGTAGAGACAGGGTTTCACCATGTTGACCAGGCTAGTCTCAAACTTCTGAACTCAGGTGATCCACCTGCCTTGGTCTCCCAAAGTGCTGGGATTACAGGGGTGAGCCACTGCGCTGGGCCTACATTTTCGTATCTTGGAAACTAGAATGCCTTTTGCAATCAATAGTGGTACAAAATTTATTTGGTAACCTTTTTCTTCAATGGTGACACACACATAAGATGCTTCACTAGGCCAGGCTCTGTAGCTCATGCCAGTAATCCCAGCACTTTGGGAGCGTGGTGTTGGGTGCCTGTAATCCCAGCTACTCAGGAGGCTGAGGCAGGAGAACCACTTGAATCCTTGAGGCAGAGCTTGCAGTGAGCTGAGATCGTACCACTGCACTCCAGCCTGGTGACAGAGCAAGACTCCGTCTCAAAAAAACAAAAAAACGCCTTCACTGGATAGTCAACAGCATCCTCGATGCATGAAATCTCATTAATAACTTTCACTCTTCTCAAGTCCATGCGGTTTGTAATTCTTGACAGCAAATAAATCAAGAGAAATCATTTTATTTTATTATTGGGTTAATAATGTGAACATTCGTGCTCCAATGTTGCATTGAGTAAATAGTATCCATTTCTTGCATGACTAAGGCTGGGTGCGGTGGCTCATGCCTATAATCCCAGCATTTTGGGAGGCCAAGACAGGTGGATCACCTGAGGTCACGAGTTTGAGACTAGCCCGTCCAACCTGGTGAAATCCCGTCTCTACTAAAAATACAAAAATTAGCTGGGTGTGGTGTCAGGGGCCGGTAATCCCAGCTATTAGTGAGGCTGAGGCAGGAGAATCACTTGAACTCAGGAGGCAGAGGTGACAGTGAGCCAAGATTGCACCATTGCACTCCAGCCTGGATGACAAAGCAATACTCTGTCCAAAAAAAAAAAAAAAAGTGCATAACTAGATTTAATGCACCATTCTGGACCTTGTCATGAAAGTCTTCAGGAATCATTGTTACGAATACCAAAAGGTACTGTAGAACTCAGCTGTTATTAAAATGGGTTTTGGAAGCTCTTGCTTTTGACTCATGAGCATGCATCAGCAACCCCCAGAAGGCTTGTTTAATTCAGAGACACCCCAACCCTAGAGCTTCTGACTCAGTTTGCCTGCAGTGAAGATGGAGAACATGCATCTGCAGCAAGTTTTCAGGTGATGCTGATGCTGCTGGACTGGGGACCACATCTGAAAAACCACAGTTCTAGTTTTCTGAGGTGATGGCTCAGTCATTGGGAATTACTACCTGGGAATTAGGAAAGGAGGAGGCAGTCCAGTCGGACCTTGAGACTTTCCTTCTTCCGTTTCAGTCAAAGCAGTCCTGATTTGATCTGTCTCTGTATCAGTTTCTGCAGGAGATTTCCTGTGAAACAAACGTTTTGCTGCTTTTCTAAAACATGACAGTAATTATTGAAATGGAAACAACCAAAGCTTTAGAGTAAGATCTGGCCTGTGGTCTCAAGTTTTACCATTTAATACTTAATATTTGCAGGTTTTTTTGTATTTTGTTTGTTTGTTTTTGAAACAGAGTCTTGCTCTGTCAGGTAGGCTGGAATGCAGTGGAGCACTCTGGGATCACTCAACCTCCACCTCCTGAGTTCAAGAGATTCTCCTGCCTCAACCTCCCAAGTAGCTGGGACTACAGGTGTGCGCCACCACACCTAGCTAATTTTTGTATTTTTAGTAGAGACAGGGTGTCGCCATATTGCCCAAGCTGGTCTGGAACTCATGGCCTCAAGTGATTGGTCGCCTCAGCCTCCCCACGTGCTAGAATTACAGGTGTGAGCCGCCATGCCTGGCCAATTTAGTTTTTTTTTTTAAATTTTTTAATGTCTTCAAAATGGCGATAATAAAACATACTTGAGGCCTTACAATAATGTAAGGGATGATGTACATGCAATGTCATTAATACAGCTCCTTGCAGATGGTGGGTGCTTAACAGTTTGTAGCCACTGATAATAAGAATAGAGTCTGATCCTTGCAGGTAAAGATTTTACTGTCCTTACCCCTTTTGTAGACAAGAGGTTGCTTGCACTGACTAAGAGCAGAGCAGCTGTTGTCCAGTGACTTCAGAGGAAGCTGCCAGATCCCCAGCCCTGGTTAAGCAAGGGTCAGAGCTGCAGTTGGGTTGCAGTATCCAGAGTTTGGAAAGCTGGACACACACTTATTGCCAGGCTCCCTGGGTCCCTGGCCTCTGCAGCATGGCTGATTGCACATGAGCCAGGAAGCCTGCCCTGTGAGCAGAAGGGGCCTTGGAACCAGCTTCTGTCTGCAGTAGCTCAACTCGGCCCAGCATTAGACGCCTCTGTTCCTCTGCAGCTTATTACAGGTGCTTGCATAACACAGCAGCCACCACTCTGCAGTGGATGCTTAACAGGATCAGTTTGTCAGAAGAAGAAAAAACACCCCCTCCTTGTGTGTGACTCCCCAGTTTTCACGATCTCCCCATCTCCTCTATGCTTTGGAACGTGGCAAGTAGCAACGTCATTTGTACCTGAGGTAAAGTTGTTCCCCTCTAACTTAAGTCTCAGCTTTTATTAAAAACATTTAACATTTTGGCTACTATGAAGAAGGACATTAATTCCTGGGGGGGGGGGGGGGGGAAAGAGATAATAATAAAGGATGAAAAAAAAAAAACTCTTCACTAACACATGTGTTTTCAGCTCACAACAGCTATAAGAACTGTAGAGAACTTTTGGACTCTATCATTCTTAGAAACTATTTTATCTCATATTGGAACAGCCTGGATGTGGGAGGCAAGGTTTCAATACTCACTACAAAGATAGAAATCTAGCTTTGAAAAGTTCTGAACTCAGAGTAGAACAGCTTGAGGGTGTTACTTCAATATTTTCTCTTAAAGGTAAGCTGAGCAGTTACATATGGCAGTCTGCCGTATAGGAAGATCCCTTTACACAACAAGTTATAAGTAAATATGCTTGCAGATGGGTGTCTAAGAGAAAGCGTCTAGTGAAATCAAATAAAACCCTTTACAATGTCTATGAACCAACACATTAATTAAATTGATTGGATTTTGAATTTGTGATTTTTAAAGGCTGTGATTTACTTGATGATACGCTTTTACAAACAAATCTGCCTTATGAACTCATTCAAATTCCCAGGGGCTCCCACAGACAGCAGCATTAAGCAAGCAAAAAGAAGGTCTAGGACAACTTAAAAAATAAAACCCACCGTGTAGCAAAGTGAGATTTCTAAGCTAAGTACTTTCTTTCTATTGCTTAGGTTCAGAACATAAAATGTATCTTTAATATAAATGGCTACATCCCCACCTTTGCCTTAATGATGTGTTTGATATATACTGTAGCCATTCATACTAATTACATCATTAATAATGGTTTCTTTGAGAAGCCATCTATGAATACAGCAATGTCAGGAGACATATGGGTCATCTAGAATATCTGCAGATTGGCCTTAAGAATTCACAGTCTCACCTTTAGAAATGGCAATTTATTGATTGCTAAAACAGGAGGGGAAGCTACCTAAGACATCCTGGTTCAATTCGTAACTCCTGATAAGTATAATGGAAAATAGGAACAGGGTAGGAAGATCGTTGTTCACTCGTAGGGGTGAACATAAAGCCTCTGAAAAGGTGCAAAGAAACAGATAACTGATACCCCCAGAAATGCCACGTGCACCCTGGTCTTGCATTTCTAGCTTGGTAAGGAACTTGTCTCCTTGGCTGCTGTTGGCTATGTTAGATTCCAAATATCCCGGACTGAATGGTTGCTATGCATACAGCCAATGGGCACCTGCCAAGTGCTAGACACTGTACTGAGGACCCTGCAAACATGATCTTTTTATTTATTTATTTTTAATTTTCAGACAGAGTTTAACTCTGTCACCAAGGCTGCAGTGCAGTGGCGTGATCTCAGCTCACTGCAACCTTCCCGCCTCCTGGGTTCAAGTGATTCTCCTGCCTCACCCTCCAGAGTAGCTGGGATGACAAGCACGTGCCACCATGCTCAGGTAATTTTGTATTTTTAGTAAATATGGGATTTCACCATTTTGTCAGGCTGGGAAGAGAGAGAATCAGAGAGGTCAGGTGACTAAACTGCAATTATACCGCTCACTGCTAAAAGTAGCCAGGAGTCCAAACAACAAGGATGAGACGCAGTGCACAGGTTGTTCCTCCTCATCATCCTCTGTCCTCTGCAAGCCTTCTCCCTCTCCCCACAGTGGAGACTGCAAATAAATTGCCCAGTGTTGCCGGACCAAAGGGGCCAGGAAGAGAGAAGCTAGAGACAGAATTAATGAGGCATCTAAGACCATCAGCAGCCTTGATTTTCCTGCTAAATAATTTACATCTTAACCTGCAGGGAATAGGGGGCCATTGAAATATTAAACAGGAAGACTGACATCACCATTTTTCCAGAAACGAAGTCCAGAGTCTTTGGTGATTTTAATTTTTTTAAAAAAATTTCTCCTTTATGTCTAATACATAACCAAGTTCCCTTCTTTTTATACTATATCAATTAGCCAGTAGGAGCCTGTATCTGAATCCTGTTATACAGCAACTCCAGCTGTGTAACTTTCACTACAGCTCTTAAGATTTTTCAGCCTCAGTTTCCTCCTCTGTAAAATAGGGAGAATAAAAGTACCTACTATGTAGGTTGTGTTCAGGCTCCAGTGAATAATGGTATATAAGCTCATGCCTGGCTCATGGTAAGCACCCAGTGTGATGTGTTAAATCGTCCCCCTAAATTCCTATGTTGAAGTGTTAACCTTCAGTGTCTCACAAGGTGACTTTATTTGGAGATGGAATCTTTAGAGAGGGAATCAAGTTAAAGTGAGGTCCTCAGAGTGGACCATAAGCCAGTATGACTGGAGTGTTTACAAGAAGAGAAGTACGCATGTTTGGACACAGACATGCATAGAGGGAAGATGATGTAAAGATGCACAGGCTCTCTATGTAGATGGCCCTCTGCAAGCCAGGGATAGGCCTGCGGCAGACCCTTTGCTCACAGCCCTCAGAAGGAACTAATCTTGCCAACACCTTAACTCTGGACATTCAGTCTGCAGAACTGTGAGAGTAACTGTGGTTTAAGCCACCCAACCTGTGGCACTGTGTTATGGCAGTCCAAGCAAACTAATATTGTCAATGTTACGTCTTATCCCTTCCTTTGCTCTCTCCCTACCTAGGTCCAATCTTGAGAATCTTATATCTAATTAATGCTTAGACTCCTGGCTAACCTTGCCTGTGAGCTTGTGAAAGCAAATGGGTTTCATTTTGTGTGCCAGCTCTGATCATCTATAGTCACTGCCTGGAGCATTGCATTGAGAAGGATGGCAAGGCCAGCTCAGACTCAGTGGGTAACAGTGCCATGACTGATTAGCTATGTCTGCCATAGGCACAGGAGGGGAAGGTGGAGGGTATGGGCCATGTATTTTTCAGCCCTGCCTAGGCTCTCACTGGTGTATTCATCTTGAAAAACTGTTATTAGACTGAATCTCCTAATGTAGCATTTACATCTTTTTGTCACTCTGTTGAACAGCTTCAAGTAGCTTATTTCTGGCAACCACATAAAATGTATATAGTTTGCTGTCCAGCAAGTCCAACACATTTATATATTGATTTATTCAATAATACAAGAAATACTATAATAAAAATATAATAATTACAATACAATGCAATCAAATACAATCATAATATAATCATCATCTAAGAAATCAAACTGACTCTGGAACATCATACAGCTCAGGGCTCCTTTTATTTAGATTTCTTTACCGCTAATTTTATTTGGGTTGATTTCTTCCCCACCCTGCCTCTTCCAGTGCACATTTCAGACAGTCCAGAAAGAAAAACAGCTTCAGGCCTCCTCTGAATTCACATTTCTGAAGTTGTCTAACCTGACTAGCAAGGTTCCCGGAAATCTCTCTGCCTGGCCCAGCTTTTGCATCATTTGTCTGCCCTGGACCAATGACCAACACAAGAGAAGAGCAAACCCTGATTGGCTGGACCTGGGTCACATGTTCATTCCTGCAGCAGGGCAGTGGGTTGCAGTGATTGGAGTGGAAAGGATATTACTGAAAACCAAGGCAGTGGTCAGGAACAACAGAGGCTGTCTCTCTGCCTGCCTCATCTACCCACCCAACCTTAGGTCTCATTTGTTTCCCAACGTTAACTCTGCTCTTACCCTTCTTGTCATATTGCTACCCCAGGTGGGAAATTTTGTTCTCTTTTATACCCTAAAAGAGGATGCAGATTTCGGTGAAATATCCCATGATTAGATAGCTGTGCATCTAACACCAGTCACTGACAAGAAATAACTTAAAAGGTCAGGGGACTACCAGGAAGATCCTGGAGGAGAAAGAAGCTGAATCTGGAGGAAAATTTAGTTGCATAGATGGAGGAAACAGAGGCACTTCAAGTATCAAAGATTAAGACTATTTTGGAAGATTAACAAAGAAGTAGAAAGGTCACTGAACAGATAAAAGAAATGATGCAATGAAAATTTAAATAATATTTTAAAAGAAATTACCAGATTTAACTGTGAGGCAAGATTGCACATTTACAAGATAATTCAAAATGTCTCAAACCTCTTTGTAAATTTAGCACCATAAACAGAACAGGGAGGGTAAAAATGCTTCCATTCCAAAGTCAAATCAGAGGAAGGGTTAGTAACGGCCAGGAACACTGTTAAGTAGGATTCAGAGGTAGAATTTACTTCCACAGGAAAAAATATTATGATTAAACAGAGATGTACAACATAGTTAACTAGAATAACACAATTGGACCTTACTTGAAGCTCCCAAAACATCTCCTGACATATTGATGTTTAGTGGATGATACTGGCTTTAAAAATGACAATGGAAACTTATGGTGAATCTACCTGTATAGTGAATAATCTAATTAACCTCTCTGTAGCTTTGTAGCAAGGAAGTATGTAAATTGCAATTAAGGTCATGATGGGGTCATCAGTTAATGATATACACAAGGATGAAAGAACAGTTTTAAAAGTAAAGGGAAACTTCTAATAATTATATACCAGAACATCCAATAAATATAAACAGGGCAGAAAGAGAGATGAGGTTAGGAAAGACAGGATAGAGTGTCTGAAGTTAATTATAGCAAATAAAATTTACGGCATACAGTGTTGAGCTGCCCTTCAGAAAACAGACTGATAAATAAATTCACTGAAAGCCAATTCGGCAAAAATCAATTCATTGAATAATAACAAAAATACCATATTGCTGGAAAACTTATTAAAAGGGCTGGTATTCTTGCAGCCATTTTGTCAATGATTTGTCTGTTCTGCTGAAATGAAGGTCAAACTATAATGTATTCAAGCTATTAGTTCACTGGCTTTCTGAAAACGTCTTAAAAGAGTGGACTGAAACACTACTACACTTGTGATCAAATGGTTCAGTAATCTGGGCTTTGTTTATTAGCATTTGTATATATTTATTTATCTGAGTTTTAGTTTCCTCCTGTAACACAGGAAAAAAAAAAATTCTACCCTTCTTTTTAACTTGAAGACGGTACTGGGAGAACTATCAAAGACAGCTGTTAATTTCTCTCTGATTCTTAAAACTTCAAATAGGTTTTTCCAGAAACCCCTTCTACAGTTTGTGAAAAGCCCAAGGCACTTTATAAAATTTGTGCAGACTGTCAGGGTCCTTATACTCTCACGGGATGTATCAGGTTTCCATTTCTTGCCCTTGTTGAGTTTCTCTTACGTTCTCTGTTTCTTGCTGTTGAGTTACCTTTGAATTAAACTGACGCTAACACGAAGCACAGTGACTTTCCTTGACAACAAACACACAAACAAAATGTTCACATGAGGACATTGCATGTGTCAGTCAGGATACACCAGGTCATGCTGTGGCAGCAAACGACTGTAAACCTAAAAGGTTCAGGAATAACAACAGTTTATTTCTTGCTCATATCACCTGTCTATCATGAATTTGGTGGAATGAGCAGGGTGGTGTTGCTTCTCAAAGACTCTCAGCAATCTAGGATGAAGGAAAAGCCATCATCTCAAATATTTCTAGCCACCATGTCAGAGGGATAAAAAATTTCTAGAAACTCTCGCATCAGCAATAAAACGTTCCAGCATCTGTCACTTTCATTTATAGTTCATTGGCCAGAACTAGTCTCATGGCCCCACTCAGATCACAAGAAGTTCAAGCAGTGCCCAGCAGGAAAGAAACAGAATCCTTGTTGATGAGCCTGCATGGTGACCATACAATATATTGCTTGGGGAAGTTGAAAGATTTACATTGTAGCAACATAAGTATTAGCTATCACTTCTCTTAGAAGTCCTTGCATACAGGCCACCATATATCTCACCCAGTCTCTCTTCTCTCTTTCCTACCCTCATGTGTCTTTCAGCTCCATCCCTCTTAGAAGCCACAACATCCTCAAATTCCTCCTATATCTTTAAGCGGCATGACTCGGCTCTCTGAAGCACTTATCCCCTACTTTTTGCTAATCCAAGACTCTGTACATTTTGTAACTACCATTTGCAAAAACCTAAGTTCTTTGTCTGGAGGCAATCCCTTTCCTATTCACTTTGAATGGGTATTTTGGGTATAGGAAGAAGACCGTTAGATGAATTATTCTCCTAGTTACACAAGCAAAATGTAACTCTGTGTGTTAAAGCAATTTATACAATTTAAAAGTCCCATAGAAATAATTCTTACCATATTGGAAACTTCTCTGGGCCTCTACTGTTTCACTGCTTGTTCTGACTATACCAGTGTGGGCTTGTCCATAAAAATGTGTTGTGAACTCTAAAACAGTATGCAAAACTGCAAAGACACGGATATTGTTGCAGACACACAAGACTCTGTGACTATGAATTCAGAAGTTGTTCCAAATTCCAAGCCCTGAGAGTCAATGCTCTTTTTCTGTGTGGTCGCAGTAAGTACGCATTTTATGGTCTGATATCAAGTAGAAGTCAAGCTTCCCCACTACTCTGGTTTTGTCTGTCTTTGTGATTTAATAATGCAGTCCATATTGGAAGATGATGTAGTTATGTCAGTTATTAGAGAATTACATTTTTGTGTTCTGCTAAAGGGAAGTAAAGATTAGCTCTGCCAGATGCACACATAAAACTAGATAGAGGCATACCTCCAAGTCAACCCATCCATCTTTCTCTAGGACATGTCAACATGTGCGATTTTTGAAATATGGACTGTATTAAAAATGTTAAATGCACTTTTTAAATGTAACCGCTGCAGAAATAAGATATCTTTTTTTTCATTCATCTGCTTTTTTTGTTGACAGTTGTTTGGTGTTATTTTTCTTCAGCAGGACTGTCTATGTTTGTTAAGCACCAGTAAATGGCCAGTTATGAAGCAAACACAAAATATACATATGAATATTTAATAAGAAACAATAGCAGAAATATAGTGTGCATTTGTTGCTCCACTGGAAAACTATATTCATTATTCTACAAATTATTCTTCCATAAATATTTCAGAAATTTGAAAAAAGGTTAGAATAGTGTACCCAGTACTTGGTGGGCTAAAAGCACTTTTGCATCTACACTATAATGAATGCCAATCCCAATACCATAGCTCACATCTGAAATCCATCTTTCGGTCAGTTTTAGGAGATACAGTTATTTCATGTTTTCTTGTAATGCAAATATAAATAAGAAAAAGCGCACCAATTACCATGCAGGGACTATGGGTTCTTTCTTGATCAGATGGCAGATAACAACTTCCTTGGTTCCAGTCAAGATTAAGAAATAGAACTCTAGCTGTAAAATGTACTCCGAAAATAAATAAATAAATAAATGCAAGTCTTCTAGTATGGTGCATCATAAAGTCCAAGGCTTCTCAGTCTATTAATTTTTATAGAAGCGACTTAATTTTTTGCAAACAAGTATTTATTAAGTGCCTACTATGTGCTAGGTACTGTGGTATGTGATGAAGATAAAATAGTGACAAAAACCAAGGTGGTGATTTTTGATATCACTTCATTTTTGAAGAGGGACTTTGTTTCAGCTAATTAACTTTGCACAGAATACAGGCTCATTTCAGGGGTTGGATGGTATCAATATTATTTTTCTTTGATGATGGAATAGTCCACAAGTCATTCATTATCCACTGAATATGGTGACCAGGAAGCAGTTGGATGATTCTAGGACAATTCCCAAGAATAGAAAGACTGGATGTAAGGAATCCAAGATGGATTTTGATGCTGATTCTTTTTGTTTTGCTTGGTTTTTTGTTTTTTTTTTTGTTTTTTTTTTGTTGTTGTTGTTGTTGTTTTGATAGAGGGTCTTTCTCCCTCTGTTGCCCAGGCTGGAGTGCAATGGCGCAATCATGGCTCACTGCAGCCTCAATCTCCAAGCTTTCTTCTGGATCAAGTGATCCTCCTGCCTCAGCCCCCTGAGATGCTAGGACTATAGATGTGTGTTACTATGTCTGCTTTTTTGTTGTGGTTGTTTAATTATTATTTTGGAGGGCAGGGTTCACTCTGTTGCCCAGGCTGAAGTGCAGTGACATGATCACAGCTCACTGCAACCTCCACCTCCTGGACTCAAGTGATCCTCCCACCTCAGCCCTTTAAGTAGCCTAGACTCCAGCCATGCACTACCATGACCGGCTAATTTTTTGTATTTTTTTCTAGAGATGGGGTTTCACCATGTTCCCCAGGCTGGTCTTGAACTCCTCGCCTCAAATGATCCTGCTGCCATGGCCTCCCAAAGTGCTGCTGTTACAAGCATGGGCCACCATGCCCAGCTGTAGTGTTGCCTCATTTAGGCTACCAGAGAAGGGGAGCTTACAGTATCAGGAAAATATAACTTCTCCTATGTTAAAATTATTTTTATCCAGATGTGGTTCAACTCTAAACTTCTTTGCTGAAATAAACAAGGCCTTAACACGTCTACTATTTTCCTCAACCACGGCCTTGCTTCAGACATAAACATAATTTGTAGTCTTTGCCGGAGCACTGAATTGATGTATACTGCAGTTAATGGTGAGTCAAAAAATTCAAAGACTCACAGCCAATTTTGTGTGAGTCACGGAAAGAAGCCACACATTACAACTGAACCCTCAAAAACCACCACCAACTGGAGAGACGTGGGTCACGTCAGACAGGAGAGGTCAGAGTTGTGTATCAAGGACAGAGTAAAACACAAATATTTCTCTAAAGAACTCACCCCCACCATAATGAGTTGTATTGTTTAGACAACCTAAAACTGTTCAGAGATACTGAAATCTGCTGAATTACAGTAGTAATAATATCATCATCATCAACAATAGCACTATAATAACTACAAAGATGATTATGTGCATAAGCATTGTAGGTGTTCTATGATTAAATGGTATAAGCAACTTAAGGTAACACAGTCAACAGATAAGATTACAACCTACATTTTGAGTCTTTACATTTTTCCCCCTTTCCTTGACCACACTTGTTCCCACTCACAGCTTCTTCCCTGTTTTCTGTCCAACTTGGAAACGTTTTTAAGATGAGTGGCATGGGCTATGAAGCCAGGCTTCTTGGTTTCTTATTTTATTTCATAACAATGTTTTTCTTTTACTATTATTTCAATACTTTGGGGAAAACAGGTAGTGTTCTTTACATGGCTAAGTTCATTAGGGTGTGATTTCTGAGATTTCCGTGCCCCCATCACTCAAACAGTATGTAGTCTTTTATCCCCCACCTCCCACCGTTCACCTCAAATCCCCAGAGTCCATTATGTCATTCTTATGCCTTTGTGTCCTCATAGCTTAGCTCCCACTTATAAGTGAGGATATGTTAGTATATTAATACAATGTCAAGTAACTCAGGAATGGAAAACCAGCTAAGCTATGAGATGCTTGGTTTTCCATTCTTGAGTTACTTCACTTAGAATAACGGCCTTCCACTTCATTCAGGTTGTTAAAAATGCCAGTCTTGATGGAGGCTTCCTCTGTCGCCCAGGCTGGAGTGCAGTGGTCTGATCATGGCTCACTGCAACCTCCACCTCCTGGGTTCAAGCAATTCTCCTGCCTCGGCCTCCTGAGTAGCTGGACTACAGGCACCTGCCACCATGCCTGGCTAATTTTGTATTTTTAGTGGAGATGCACTTTCATCATGTTGGCCAGGCTGGTCTCAAAACTCCTGACCTCAGGCGATTCACCCACCTCAGCCTCCCAAAGTGCTGGGATTACAGGTGTGAGCCACTGTGCCTGACCTATTTAATTCCTTTTTATGGTTGAGTAGGGGTGTGTGTGTGTGTGTGTGTGTGTAGTCTGTGTGTGTATACACACACCATATTTCCTTTATCCACTTGTTCACTGATGGGCATTTGGGCTGGTTCCATATTTTTGAAATTGTGAATTGTGCTGCTATAAACACTCGTGTGCAAGTGTCTTCTTCATATAATGACTTCTTTTCCTCTTGGTAGATACTGGATTGACTAGTATTTCTACTTTTAGTAAAAATACGAAATGCTTCACAAGTTCCCATGTCATTGTTGCACAGGGGTCGTGCTAATCTTCTCTGTATCATTCCAACTTTAGTGGATGTGCAGTCGAAGTGAGCAATGGTTTCCTATTTCAGATACTATGCTTCCTAGCTGTCTGACTTTATGCAAGTTCCTTAATGTTTCAAAGCCTCAGTTTCCTCATCTGGAAAATGGCAACAAAGCTCACAGAGTTGCTCCAATAATTAAGCAAGAAAACACTCGTGCATCTGATTTTCATGGTGATGACGACAATGAGAGCGTGATAGTGACAGTGACAATGATGACACCATAAATTCTCACATTTTCCTCCTAAACCTATGAATGGAGAGAATCTCACGGCTCGTGTAAAATCTCACAGAATCCCAATAAAAACTAGATGTGTAATGTGTTTAACTCAATAGTTTATGCAGGAAAGTTTTTCTTTTTTTTAAGCTGAAAATAATTACAAGAACACAGCTATAATTCACTGTCATAGCCTTGAGGAAGCTTCATGCAATTGCAGAAGACACACATAAAACTGAAAAATTGAAAGCCTATTTGAAATATGTAGTCATAGTGAGCACTTCTTGTTTAATTGCATTCTGCTTACATAACTAAAAGACCTAAATTAAAGCATAATCATGTCTCTAATGATTTTACACTCTTTTTCCCCCTCCAACATAAGGAAGCTCAAGGTGTTAAAAGAGTTATGCTTTGGGACCAAGATAACTAATGCATAAATTAAACATCCATTTCATATGTTTATTTACATAAATGAAAAAGGAGGCAAAAATCTCTACTCCTAGTTTATTCCTTCTTCACACTTCAGGAGGAAGGTTTGCTATAGATTATTTTTTTTTTTTCCAATGCATAGAAACTAAAAGTTTCTCAAGTAAGAAATACCAGGTACAGATTTCAAAACTTTGGGTGGCTTTGCATAGCCTCGGAAATGCTGAGAATATAGAATACGCTCCAGTATATCTAATTATCTTTATAAAATCTCTCAAAATCAATGGCATTATACTCAAGACCAGCTGCGGCCGGGGAACTCAAACAGAGCAAGTGTCAGGGAGGTTACTGAGAAGTGTGGCTTTCTTCCTAATAGCACTATTTTTATGGAACATAGAGTGTTTGAATTGTCATATTCTGTTAACTCTTTTAAAGACCCATACACAATTTAACCATTTTGTTTGAAGCAATCAATTCAGCTCTATTCTCAGTATTATTATTATTTGCACTTTTAACTCCTAAAGGACAAAAAAGGCAGATTTTGAGACACAACTGTAAATCTAGCTCACCCTGGATTATAAATTTTGCTAGCAGTGTGCAATGATTCTACTTTAACTGTTGCCATTGCAGAAATATTCAAAGCAGTGGCACATTAACGGGGTGTTTTGTGGCCCTTCCAGATGTTTTTTCTCTTTTTAAAGAATGTTTCCAATATAAACAGGTACCAGACTTTCAAATAAGAGAATTCGAGGGAATTCAGGGAAGCCTGAAACCTAAAGAAAAGGGCTAATTCAGCTGTTTCCTAAGTTGAGTTTTTAGAAACAGTTCATAAAGTGTTAAAAGGTGATAGGTTAAAAAAAAAAAAAAAAAGAGCTATGGTCATAGTAAAGCTATTATTACTATAAGAAAGAGATAAAGAGAGACACAGAGAGGAGGGAGAAAGGAAGAGAGGGAGACAGACTGCAGAGAAGCAAAACTACCCCAAGTTGTCCAACTGGATAGATGTGTTGTATTCATTTATACAGCAGTTATTAACTCTCTACTATGTGCTGGTCTCCATGCTAGGTGCTGAGCATAAGTTGATGACTAACATATACATAGTACCGCTCTCACAGTTTTCCATTTGGTGAAAGAGTGAGGGTATCATATTAACACATAACAGGTACCATTACAACGATGCTATGAAAAGACAATTAAGGGTTATATAACTGAGAGGTTTTCCAGAAATGATGCCTACACACAATCATAATGAACAATGGGATTGATTATACAAAGTGTTTCAGACATCCCCATGCTCTACACCCAGGGACACACACACACACACACACACTCTCTCTCTCTTTCTCTCACTGTCTCTCTCTCTCTTCCTCTCTGAAAGACCACAGATAGTGAAAAAGTGCCATCAAATGTGGATTTAGGACACGACAGGCTAAGCAGCAACTGCACCTTGATGGCCACTGACAGAATTTCCAGACTTGATCCTAAAATCAGTGGGAGGTATGGTAGACATTTCACCAAGAATGATGGTGATCATGTAACAGAAAATCACTCTTACTGGTATATGGAGAATGGATTAATGTACACAACAGTGAAAGAAGAAAGGCCAGTTTAGAAGTGTTGACAGCACTCCAGGCAAGAGGGAAGAGTGGCTTTGGCCAGAAGAATAGAGGGAGAATGGAGAGAAGCAAAAAGTTTCAGTCAATAATGACAAGGGGACAATTCATTGGACTTGATCTTTGGGCATGAGGGATAAGGGTGAGGAAAGAGTCAAGAGTGATTTTTCAGGCTGGGCGTGGTGGCTCACGCCTATAATCCCAGCACTTTGGGAGGCCAAGGTGAGCAGATCATTTGACCTCAGGAGTTTGAGACCAGCCTGGCCAACATAGTGAAACCCCATGTCCACTAAAAAATACAAAAATTAGCCAGGCGTGATGGCACATGCCTGTAATCCCAGCTATTCAGGAAGTTGATGCAGGAGAATCGGTTGAACCCACGAGCGGGAGGTTACAGTGAGCCAAGATCATGCCAATGCACTCCAGCCTCCATCCTGGGGGACACAGCAAGACTCCCTCTCAAAAAAAATAAATAAAAGGGGGGAGGGATTTTCAGACACATGGAATTAAACTTCAGTTGTTTTATTTAAAGAAAAGAAAAGAAAAATACCTTCATCAAATTCCATCCTAAAGAACGTAAGAAGAAGGATAAGTCAACTGGTCCATTCCTAAGACTCTGCCTACTTTATATGCATCTGTGAGTTCATTTGCTTTCCAATATTTAATGAGTACCTGTTATTCACCTGATACTGGGCTTCATCCACTTACATCCAAGTCCACAGGAATATGGACACTTCTGGATAGAACTGGAAAAAGTCTGAAATTTTATTCTCTTTATAAATGAGTTTTAATTCATGCCTCTCGAAGTTAGGGCCTTTTATTAGTGACTGTAAATCTCAGAGAGACAAGAAGTCATAAGAATCTGAAATTGCCTTATAAATTAGTTGCTAGTAGTGAAACAGTTGTTTAGTTTGTTGAGGGGCTGGGGTGGGGAGGAATTTTGGTGTTGAAATAATTATTGAACATTACTGAACCAAATAATTAAAATGTGCTGTAAAATTATGGTTATGGTAATATTCCCATCATTTGTTTTGTTTCTGCTCATCTAAATTATGTTTTTTTGTTACTGCTTTGCAAAGCTACAATATAACAGTCAAACCTGAAATTAAAACCAACCTGCAAAAGTTATACAAGGTGATCCAATATGTTCCACTAGCAATTATTCACGGCAAATAATATCACGAAGCTCTTAAATCCTTGTTGTAAAGCTAGCCAGACGTGCGTCAACTAAAACCTGAGATATTTATAGGTATCAGAAGTGAGGTACGACTTGCTGAAACAATCAAAATGCAAAGGAGATGTCTGAAAATCCAATGGGAGCATCTTGGAATATCAGATTTCTGTTTCCTAGCAGTGCTAAATTTCAGTACTGCTGACAAGGAAAAAGGCACTGATTTTTTCAAGTGACCAAAGGGAACACTCTCTCCTTCACTGCCCCACCCCAGGCTGCTAACTCTTTGCTCTGCCTGCAAAATTCTAGGTGAAATAAGGTTTTCGGGTCAAACCCTAAAACCCATTCCTTACCACCTTGTGAAAATGAGGTAGTCCAAGACTCTTAAGCAAAAATCATCATTATCATCATCATCACCATCATCCAAAAAGAAAGAACTGAAAGATATGCATAGATCTCACAGCATCAACATAGGAAATGTTCCCTTTGATCCCTTATTTTATAGGCCCTAGAATTAGTGAGCAGTCCCCCAGGTGCTGAGATGATGTAAGTAATTTATGGCTTTGAATTGTTTTTAGTGTGGGGAGACATACGTTCTGAACAGATTCCCCTTCATTCCTGATTCCCGTGAAGCAGTCAGCTCATGTGTCTTCAAAACCAACCAGAATTAAGTAGTTGGAAATTCCACATCAAGCTAATGCTGTTTAGAATTCTACTCATTTCCAATCAGTCAACACGGTTCTCTAGAGTCACATGGCTTTGCAAATGGGATGAATGTGTGTTCTAGAATTTATTTTGAGAAGGATAAAAATCTTAGTTCTAAGACATCAGAGTTGATAAGATTCCGATTATATTTTTCCTGTTCTCCCTTTCTCTATTTCATCCTACTCTGCACAGAAATTAATGTTAATCTCCTTTTATGAACAAAAAGGATTCATACAACCCTTTTATATGTGTTGAAAAACTCAGGGTGTTTACATTAAAGAAAAAACTCAAAAGACAGTAAGTGAACTCCTTCCTAATACAAGACAGTTAGCATAGTAGTTAATAACAGAATCTGGAGTTTGAAAGACCCACGTTTGACTCTTTCTCTGCCTACAACTGTGGGATTTGCGAACAGTGACCCTCTGAGCTCATTTCTTCACCTAGCAGTGGAAAGATATAAGAAGTATTTACTTGATAAGGTTCTTATGAGGAACATATTGACACCAAGCACTTTGCTTATATAGGTGGTCAGCAAATGTCGGTGATAATGGCAAGTGGGGGAAGGAAGAGATGAGAGTGCAAAGCGGCAGAAGATATGACAGGCCAGCAGAAGGCAAGATGCATCAGCCAGTATGGGCTACACGATGCTGCTATAATAAACAGCCCATGAAGTTAGTGGCTTATAACAATAAAAGTTTATTTCTTATTTGTGCCATGTGCCTAATACAGGTTGGCTGGAACTTTTGCTTTTTGTAGTCACTCAGGGACATGAGCTGACAGACGGTTTATTTCAACTCATGTATCCAAAAATCTCTAAGGCAAGGGCTAGAAAATGTGGTAAATCACAAAATGTCACGTCAAGCATCCACCCAGAAGACAGTCATATCACCTCCCTGCATATTTCATTAGTCAAAGTCAGTCACGTGGCCAAGCCCATCTTTCAAGAAGCAAAAAGATGCGATCCTATCACTCATCTTTAAGAAATATTGGCTGGGTGCAGCATGCTCATGCCTATAATCTCAGCACTTTCAGAGGCTGAGGCAGGTGGATCACCTGAGGTCAGGAGTTCTAACTAGCCTGGCCAATGTGGTCAAACGCCATCTCTAGGAAAAAATACAAAAATTAGCTAGGCGTGGTGGTATGTGCCTGTAATCCCAGCTACTCGGGAGACTGAGGCAGGAGAATCACTTGAACCCGGGACGCAGAGGTTGCAATAAGCCAAGATCGTACTACTGCACTCTAGCTTGAGTGACAGAGTGAGACTCTGTCTCAAAAAAAAAAAAAAAAGGGAAAAGAAATCATAAACCAATAAATGTGAAGCACTGGCTTGAATCTGACTTTCCTACCTTGCCCTGGCAACTTTACCAGTTTGAACACTAACCCACAAGAAAACTTACAGAAATGTGTCTAGATCCATAGTCCCTTTATAGACACTTATCTATCATAGATGAATCCACTCTGTTTTACCATCCAGTCACTTTCTGTGTCCATCTTATGATAAACCACTTCCTGTGTCCACTGCTGCTGACCAGGAAGTACTTCTGTTTCTATCTACTAAATGACCTGGAGGCTGTAACATATAACACTGAGAGACTTTAATGAAAAAAAAAATAGGAATTATTATTTGCTAATGTAAAATGAATATTTACTATTTATCAGTACTTTGATCAAAATTTCACATATTAATTTTCTCAACACCCATATGGGAAAAACATTACTATCATACCTATTTTTCAAACAAGTTAATTGAAATATAGTAGTTTTAGCTTCTCAGAAGAAGCAAATAGAGAAATCAGAATTCAACTGCCAATTTATCTGTTCAGGATGCTTGACTTCTATATTTGATTACTGTCTTAAGAGGGCTGCTATGGAATGACTGTATAATACATTGTTGAAACTGGGACACCTGTCAGCAGAAAGGGGGATGTTAATAATTACACTAGGATCAAGGGATAAACAGGACTTGTTCTGAGCAAATATAAAGGCAATGATGCCATGGATAATTGACACATTAATTGATAAATATGTGTTGGATCCCTTTTTTTTTTTTTTTTTTTTTTTTTGAGACAGAGTCCTGTGCTCTGTCACCCGGACAATCTCAGCTCATTGCAACCTCTGCCTCCTGGGTTCAAGTGATCCTTCTGCCTCAGCCTCCCGAGTAGCTGGGACTACAGGCCTGTACCACCACGCCTGGCTAATTTTTGCATTTTTAGTAGAGATGAGGTTTTGCCATGTTGGCCAGGCTGGTCTTGAACTCCTGACCTCAACTGATCTGCCTGTCTCGGCCTCCCAAAGTGCTGAAATTACATGAGTGAGCCTCCACGCCCGGCCCCCTTTCTTCTCTTAATCCTCATTAGTTTCTCAGATGAACAAAAATTCTGGATTATAAAGGTCATTAAAAACAATCACTACCCCAAGAGAGGTTATTCCTTGTACAAAACCATCATCAGAGCCAATAATGATCCAGAAGGAGCTCTCCCTCCTCCATCGATGCTCATCAGAAAGGGAAAAAAAAAAAAAAAAAAAAAGGAAGAAAAAAAAGTATTTTTTTTTCCCTACAGAAAGACTTACATAGCTTCATGCTTTTCTTTGCAAGACCAAGATGAAAACTCACGAAACATCTGCACTTCGTACATCTCCAAGCTAAAACCTGACTGCTTTATGGGAAATTCACACTGGAAGTGTTCTTGCTGGTTAGAATGGAGTTTTTAAATACAATCTATAAAGAACAGCTAATACAGACTCTAACTAGAGGGTTTTCTGTCTGTTTAAAACAGTATGACCTTTAGATATTGTCACGTAGCTAAGGACCCATCAGGGCTGGTTTCCTTATCTTGATGCTTTGTGTGGCAACTACTATACATGCAAAAGTTACAACCTTAGAAAATCCTAACCATTAAAAAAAAGTCCTTTGTGAAACACAGTTTTTGCATATTTTTTGCTTAACACAAAGATGCAGATGGGAAAGACACTAGAAGTCATGGAGATGATGGATAAGGTTTGATTTTTTTTTCTTCTTTATTAGACCCATCAACAGAGTTCCATTATGACACCGTAAGAAGTGATCTATTTCCTTGTTTCATCATAGCTTGAAACTTAAAGTCCATCAGCCACCCTATCCACAAAAATGAAAAGTGGTAGGAAAGTAGTTTACATTTCCCGAACATTAAAAAATAATGAGAAGAGATTGAAGTAATAAAGAACTACCAGAGATAAGGGGAGCAAAGCTCTTTTATAATATAAAGAAAAATGCATATTAGATAGAAAAAGAGCTGGGGAAAGAAAAGGACAGGGGAATTATTTTACATAAAAATATCGTCTTTTGGCTTCTATTTCAACCCAGATTTATTCTTTTCTTTCCAGATTTATTCAAAGATGTTGTGCTAGCCAATATTATTCCCTCTTTTTTCCCTGATTGTTTCTTCAATGCATTTCTTACATGATTTAGACATTACTGGGCAAGAACCAAATGGGTTGGCTTTTTCAGGTAATGTTTTAACACTAAGTTACTTAGAAGACAAAAGTCTTGTCAGGAAGAAATAAGCCTACACGCAAAAAAGGGAGAAGTTAATTGTACCTGAAAATTCTCAGTGTGCAACTGTTATCTAATTCTGCTTACAAATAAAGCAGGAAAAAATACAACAAATAAACCCATTTGTGAAAGGTGATAAAATAGCAAATGAGAGGCAAAATGAGAAGGTAAAATGAACTTATTAATTAAATGAATTAGGGAACACTATGTTGTCACATATCATGAAGAAGAATAAATATCAGTGCATAGTATCTTATTAAATTAAAAAATAATGGATCGATCACAAAATATTATCTACAATTAATACAAATTGTATTTCTAACACCCGATACAATTCCTGGAACATAGTAGCAAATAATTAACCATGTGTTAAAAAATATGAAGATACCTTGGTATGTGGGGCTAGAAAGGAAATATCAAAATGGTGCACACTAATCATAAACAGTGGTAAAATTAGAAACGATTTTTCTTGTGTTTTTCTGCAAGTTTCATGTTATCTACAATGAACACATATTATTGAAGTAATTATTATAAGTACTTGAAAAACCTACTCCAGGTCAGGCGCAGTGGCTCAGTCTGTAATCCCAGCACTTTGGGAAGCCAAGACGGGTGGATCACCTGAGGTCAGGAGTTCGAGACCAGCCTGGCCAACATGGCAAAACCCCATCTGTACTAAAAATACAAAAACTACCCAGGCATGGTGGTGGGCACCTGTAATCCCAGCTATGTGGGAGGCTGAGGCTGGAGAATCGCTTGAACCCAGGAAGTGAAGGTTGCAGTGAGCCAAGATCGCGCCACTGCACTCCAGCCTGGGCAACAAGAGAAAAACTCCATCTCAAAAAGAAAAAAAAAGAAAGAAAAGAAAAGAAAAACCCACTCCAACAATGGCACTGGGATTGAGGAACAGGGCTCATTTTTGACTCTTGTGTTTTCGATTTATCACCAAAAAGAAAAACCAAAAACGTCCCTCTTGTTTTGATGGGTATCCATTCACACGACATCAGAAAAAAAGGGAATTGGCCTCAACAAAATACCTAAGTAGTACATGTCTCTCCTCATTGTTTTTAAACCCACATTAGAGGAAAAAGACACTTAAAAATATAGGTTGAACAGAGCAACATATTCTAGGAAGTAACTTTTTCGTCAGGATTCCATACGTTATTAAAAGGTTTTAAAAGCCAGTTTGGAATTTTCCATCATGAAGAAAATGAAACATTTGAGTTAGATCTTTGATTCCCAAACATTCTGCCTTTGATAGATCCAGCCTGTTTTGACATATTAGCCCATGATTTAAAAAAAAAAAAAAAAGTAAGGGGAAAATACGGGGGTTTAAATCTAAAGCTAAATTTTTAATTAAGGTTTTTTTTTAATGTTATTTTGAGATTATGTCATTTCTACTATTTTGGCCATGATGATGTCATTTCTTTTCTAAATTGTTGGTGATTTCACAAAATGTCTGTGCCTGCAAAAGTAAAACAAATAGCGTTCGTTTATTGCACTCTGAATTTATTATTTTTGAAATGTTTTGTCTTGAAATAACTGGATAGGATAACAAAAGAATGAAGTGTGTTCTCTAATTTCTTATTTTTGAAAGTGTCTAAAAGTGGAAGAGTTATGCTTTGGGACGAAGTCTAGTAATACAGTGATATAGAAGAAAAAAATGAATTATTTATGTGACGGGACAAGAATTATTAAAATAATTTCCCTGAAATGACCCCTCCTCCTTCCTGCTAAAGAGACTCCTTCGCTTTCTTGTTTGTCACTTTTATTTTTTCTACTCTCCCTGTACTCTGAAGAAGGTTCAGCTTTTGCTAGGCAGGTTAATTAGAGGTTTTGCAAGGCATAATCTCAACAACAACAAAAAAAAGAGGAACAGAAAGACAGGACAAGTTGTGAGGATTTTGCAAGAGAAGGAAGGAGGAGGGAGCATAAAGTGTGAAGGAAACAAATGGCAGTGGATTGGGAACTGTTTAATAAATATTCAAAATACCAATAAAGAACTTGGTATTTGTTTGTGGTTACCTAATTTGGCTCCTCTCATAGCACATCCTCCTAAGACTGTATCACAAGTCTCATTACCTCCGTAAGGTTGTATTTGGTTTTGGTAAAAAAAGAAAAAAAAAAGTGCCAACATCCAATTTGTGCTTAGGGTCATTTCTTTTTTCTTTTCTTTTTTTTTTTTTTAAGGGGAAAAAACCCCAGACCCTTGGTATTTTGATGCCATTCTCTCTCCCTCCTTCTGACAAAGAAGATAAAAATGGCATCCCGGAACAGATCACATCTTTAATGTCATTTACATTTATCTTCTCATTATCATTTATCTCTTCACTCTTCAAGGTGCTGGTTAAGTATCACCTCCATTCTGCTGGTTCCCTGGGCAAGGCAGAGCTGTTTGCTCCTTTTCCTCGGTAACTGTAGTATTGCTAATAATTCTGCCATTGCATCTCCCCATAGCGCTGCATGAAAGGATATTTATTTGACTCTTCTCCTCCATTTCACTGAACCTACATTTACAACCAGAAAATAATTGTAATTGGTACTAAAACACAGTCCCTGCTGTGTGTTCTACTTGTACAGGCAACATAATGAATGTAGAGGTAGCAGAAGGCAAAACTTGCTTAGTTCTTTCCATTATGGGACTTTTCTAAATTTTAGTAAGGAGTCTTGATTCTTTAGCCATAGATTCTTGAAGATTAGTGAGTCCTCACCCTCCCGGTGACCCACGTTTCATCTCTACCCATTCATCTTGAACATTTGCTCTTAATCACTTTTTCCAATCTGCATCCAGAAGATACTTCGTTTCCAACCTTGAGGGTCTTGCCTTTAGAATGGAATGTTTTGTGTGATGTCCTTCTCTACTCCAAAAACTAATTCAGGCAAGCCCTCTTTTTTCACCTAGACTTTTGGTCCCCTGCTTAATAGTTTCTCTTTATCCACTCTCCCACCAATAATCCCTAAAAAATCTTCCACTGCTCTGCACCATAGAATAATGGACCAAACACCTTAGAAGGACTCTGCAAATTCCTTCAAAAACCAGCTGCGACATGTCTTCCTTTTTTTTTTTTTTTTTTGGGACGGAGTCTCACTCTGTCACCCAGGCTGGAGCGCAGTGCCATGATCTCAGCTCACTGCAACCTCTGCCTCCAGGGTTCCAGTGATTCTCCTGCCTCAGCCTCCTGAGTAGCTGGCATTACAGGTGCCGGCCACCATGCCTGGCTAATTTTTGTATTTTTAGTAGAGATGAGGTTTCCCCATGTTGGCCAGGCTGGTCTTGAACTGCTGACCTCAGGTGACCCACCAGCCTCGGCCTTACAAAGTGCCGGGATTACAGGTGTGAGCCACAGCCGATTCTTAAAGAGCATCTGGGATGATTCCAAGTCCCCCTCCAGCTCTGTTCATACAAAATCACTTTCATTTTCCAGCTGTGTCCTGTACTTCTTTCATGGCATTTCCTCTGTTTGTAACACGAACTCTCTTTTCCTCCTGGAAATCTCTTCACTCTTCAAGGTGCTGGTTAAGTATCACCTCCATTCTGCTGGTTCCCTGGGCAAGGCAGAGCTGTTTGCTCCTTTTCCTAGGTAACTGTAGTATTGCTAATAACTCTGCCATTGCGTCTCCCCATAGCACTGCATGAAAGGATATTTATTTGACTCCTTTCCTCCATTTCATTGAACCTGCTCTGGGGCCCTGCTGTTCAAAATGTGCTTCCAGGAACCAGCAGGATCAGCATCGCCTGTGAGCTTGTTCACAAGGGAAACAGTCTCCACTCCAGACCTACAGAATTAAAATCTCTGGAGGTGGTCCAGGACTCCGGGGTTCTTATGCCCAGTAACTCTCTAGAGTAAGGATCAGTACTTATTTAACTTTGTCCCTAAACATGACACACACAGCAACCCTTCCTAATATAAAAGTTAAATGAAAAACTCTTTTGTTGTTATTACTGCTGAAGCATCCCTTCCAAGTCTCCCTCATAGGCCAATGACATGTTCTCATCACAATCAGTTTTGCTGTGATTTTTCCTGTCAGTATTGACTGGAGCTTATCGAGTTTGCCTTACACACTCCAGTCTGTATCACAGCTTTTGTTTGATTCAAGCCTCCCATTGCACATTCCAAACCAGTCCTGTTTGCAGACCTCCTGCCAGTGCCAGAGAGAGCACTTGTTAATGTTAATGACATTTCTGGGCAGGGAGAAAATGCAGGCTAGACAGAAAAAAAAAAAAAAAAAGAAAGAAAGAAACTAGGGGACCCTGGCCAGGAAAGATGGGGAGTGTATGAAAATGGAAACACTTTGGCCAAATATTTATTATCAATAGGGTTTTCAAATAGCTGTAAATCTGGAAGACCTCAAGGCTTTCCAAAACGAATTTGACCTCATTATACACAGTGAAAAACAGAGAAGGGTGCATGCCAAGTCTGTAATATTGCAACACAAAGACCCAATACAGGGGCTGTTAACGGCAACAACTTAGTAGTTTCATATGAAATGAGAGCCTAAGATGCTAACATTGAATGTACCCAGTTAAAGGAACATTGAGAGTTGAAGCAATTATTCTTGTAATTGAGTGGGGGAGAAAATCATTCCTTTTGGAAAAGAGAGTCAGAACTTACAATTAGCAGTTTACATTGATCAAAGACATTAGGGAACTGCTTGACTGGTCCATCTTTTGCCTTGTAGATTGAGGGTACTGCATCCCTTTGCTCATCTGCCCCTAACAATCTTACCAAGATACTGCACTCGAAATGGACCTTGTTTTTGTACAAAAACCTTTTGCAAACCTGAAAATGATTAGACTATGGTTAGAGTCTGGTGCTCAAAAATCTCAGCATGTATATACACACACACAGCGATAGCTGTAGCTTTTCAGATGCACTCTTTTTTCTTATGCAATACATCAGACATATAAAAAATATCAAAGATGCTGCAGCAAATGCCATATGTCCACCCCGCAGCTTGCAACATAAAATATAACGAATATAATGGAATCCTTCTCAGTCACTCTCGCTGATTAAAACCCCTCCCCTACTCCCTAACAGTGGTGGGCATACTGCTGAACTTACTGTGTATCATTCCCACATAGCTCTCTCTTGTTTTACCATATATGCATATACCCCAAGAGAATACATATCTTTGGACACATTCATATATAAATACATATAAATGTATATTTTGGAATATCTATTTTTGAACACATTTACATATTTTTGAACACATTTTTCTGTGTCCAAAAACCACACATAAATGATGTATTCATACTGTATGTCTCCTCCTGCAAATTACTTTTTGTTGTTGTTCAGCATTATAGTTTTCAGATTTATCCACATTGGCACATAGAGATCTAGTTTATTCATTTTAACATGGCACACCAGACATGACTTTTGCTACAATTTATTTTCTATTTCCCTACTGGTGGACAATTAATGTTTGCTTGATTGTTGTCTTCCTAACGTTTCACTTGGATGCCAAAGCGAATTTTCTATGTGTCTCCTTCATGTGTGCATTTAGGAATGAAATATCTCAAAAGTAGATGCATCTTGAATGTCCCATGATGTTACAAAACTGAGCGCCAAAGCAGGTGCATCAATATACACTCCCACCAGCAGCACGGTAGAGCACCCACTGCCCCCACGTCTTAGCCAACATGAAGTGTTGCCTAGTTTTTAAGATTTGCAGATTTGAAGAGTTTGAAATAACAAAGGCTTTCCAAGATGCTTTCCAAAGATTACCACCCCCAGCCAAAAACACTTGACTCCATTAGAACTGAGAACATTCAGTCATCAGACATATTAAATAATGTATTTCTACCAGTACCATTAAATGCCTAACATTGTGTCTGGAACATAATGGGCATTCAATATATATTTGTTGAATGAAATCATTTCCACTATTGCAGATGACTCAGAAAATGAAACAAGAAAAATATATGCCAAGAAAGCAGTGAACAGCTAGCACACAGCTATTCGTTGGAAGAGGAAAAATAGTATACAATTCCAAATGCTCTCTCTTCACTTACCTTGATAATACAGCTTGTTTCATCAGGTACCCTTGTGGTTTTAACTCCTACACTTTACAGTCAATGAGCAAAAACCAATTCCACTCCTCAAATTCTTCTCACTTACTATTCAGCTGTCTCAATTCATTAATTTGCTTAATCAGCCCTCATCAATAACACTTCTCTCCAATGCATTCCTCTAAGTCAAAGGAAAAGCAAGCTCTGAATACTCAAAAGTGTGAATCTATAAAGAAACAAGAATGGCAGAAAAAAAAATACTTGTATCAGTGCCTTTTGGAGCCTTAACAATAAGTTCATATTAACATGTCTGCTATTGTCAAAGATCAAGGGTGAAAGACATTTCTCATTTTGCTGATACCATAGTCAATTAAAAATTTTGAATTAAATGGTTACTACTTTCAGTGTCTACCAAATATAGTTCCATGGAGGTTATCCACAGAGAGAGGCTGCAGGAAGGCCTCTGAAGCATTTTCTACAAAGTGTGGCTCATCTAAACTCGGATTTCTACAAGCAGCATAAAAGCCACTCACATTTGGGAAATTTGCAGGTCCACGGGCATTAGTGCAGCCGACCTGAACAAGAGCGATCAACTGTTCTTCTGCTTATCAAGTTCTCTGACAAATAGAGAGTCGACAAGTAAAATAAATTATATTAGATATTAGAGTCGATATTAAGCCCCAAGTATGGGCAAAAGCATCAGAATATGGTCCCTCATCTGTTTGAGGAGAACAGAGAATTTCGCATAGAATCTTTGACTCTTTATGATAAAAATATAATAGACATTATCAATGAATGAGATGGGAAGAAATAATACTTAAGAGGTGGCATTTTTATAAAGAGTAAGAGTCATGTTCTTATTGGATTGAGGAACTAATTTGTATATATACATTTTTTTTAAGGAAAATACAACACTGGTGGTATTAAGGGAACATAACTTAATTCCTCCTTCCAGCCTCACTCCTGGCACTTATACATAAACAGGTACACATCCCTGTGACCTGGTCAGCTATGCTAAAATGTGTACATGTGTTTTTACTCACTTTTGATTGACAGGGAAAAAATATCTTCCTTTAGAAATGCAGAACTTATCGGCCACGTGATACTGTAGTTATAGCCGGGCTTCAGAAATAGCTATCAGTCTGAGTTTTGTGGGCTGAATTGAAGATTTTACTTCTAACCACCAGAGGCGAATGCCATTGCTCTAATTTTTGGGTTCTCTAAGACTTTCAACTAAGAATAAAGATGTGTTTTTGGTATACATTGTTCCATAAAGAGGCTGAGCTGAACACTCATATTCTGATACGTAATTCCAGAAAATTACTGTTTCTATTCTTCGGTAGAGATTAGTGATATGTCTTGTGTAAAGTCAATGAAATCGTCTTAGTCTCACATAAAGCGAATGAAATCATCCTCAGAAAACTCTGCTATTTTAATTGAGCTGTAACCATATGATTCTGAGTAAAACAAGCAAGCCTGATATGAAAGCAGCTTCAAGCAGTATGCTCTCCGTCTGCCCTGAAACCAAACTGCCCTAAGTCCTTCCCATAAAGAGATTACAGAACTGCTGCAAGTCCACAATTAAAGAAGAAACAACACCACCACAAAAGCAATGAGAAGAGGAAAGCATCACGAATCTGCTCTGCTTTTTCCTGTATTTTAGATGAAAATCCTAAGCTATATATCCTAATCTAGTCTCTCAACACAGAGAGGGAAGACCTCTGAAACATCCCTACAAAGTGTGCTTCATCATTTGAGAGAAATCTCAGAACCATTCAACCTTTGTTTACTAACAACACTTTGACAAGGACACTTATGAGTGAGCTATTACTTCCTTCAAATATTAAATTACTGTCACATTAATAACTGGGATACTCCAATTTCTAGTTAGATAAACATCAATGAAAAGCTTTAAGCAGAGCCATTCTTGGGATGAACATTTGTGAGTAGAAAAACCTTGCCTTTTCCATACACTGGTTTAGAATCTCCCTCTCAAGTTCATCTGACCTAAGAAAAATCAGTATTTTCTTGATGCTTAAAAATAAAATAAAGTAAATGCATTGACTTCTATGGGATAGACTCATTAGCTCAGGATTTGACAGGTTGCTAAATGGTAACTGAGAATGAAGAGCTACAAACACACTATAATTAATTACCAAAACAGGCATTGCTTGGGCTAAAGCTGGGGCAAGAAAGTGCTGACAGAACAAAATTCGCATTCCACTGCTCTCCCTGCCTCTCCCAATTTACAGGAGAATGGGAAATCATGAACAATTGATACACTCCGTTAGCTGCTATCACAGAGAGTAAGTTTCCATGTAGCCTTAGGGGTATCTTACACAGTTTAACACTGAAAATAAAAGGTAATGTTCTTGGCAAAGAGCTTCGGGGATTAAATTTGGGAGGCTTGAAGCAGCCTTGAATTGTAGTCAATAAAAAAAGGACCAAATAGTAATTTTGTAATTTAACTGTGCTGGCTATGCTCAATGAGTCAGACACTTGTGAAATAAACCATGTAAATAGAAAAATGGCTTAACTCTTTCAGTTGGCATACACGGTGTTTGACCTCTCCCATGCTTCTTAGGATGGAGGCCTCTGATTCACTAAGAATAATGCGATCACTTAGATGCTACCAATACATCTTTTTAAATAGTTCTTCAGTAAAGAGGTGTTGACTTCTTTGGGATTCTTCCTAATAAGTTCCCGATATATTTAGAGATCAGGGCAGCTATCAACATGGTGTAATAAGATTTATGTATCAGCGTAGAGAGGGCCAAAGTCCCAAGGCAGCCGGAACTGGAAAGTCTTTTTAAAGTCACAAAATTCTTGACCACACAAAAATCACTCTACAGAGAATTGTGTCAGGGTTTCTGAAGCAATCACCTCACAACAAATAAAAAAAGACAACCAGCCAGCAATGATGTGGGGTTGAACACAATTTGCAATAATCTACTCAAAAACTCCAAAGCATATTTAATATTTATCTCACGTCCTCCCTCTCTGTCTCCCTCGCCTTCCTTCCCGTCTCCCTCCCTTCCTCTTCTTTCCTTTCCCTTTCTCTGTCTCCCTGTAACATTTTGCAGCAGAATTATTATTATCCAAATTGACAATTAAGGGGTCTGTCAATCAGTGGGTTGACAATCACAATGCTTAAAATGCCAACTGTTACACACATCTCCTTAGTGCTTGAGTGGCGGTTTTTGACAAATGGACCATCGTTATTGCCTCACGGTAGTTTGTGATTGAGATAACCACTTCACTTATTAAACGGAATTCGTAATATCTTGAAGAATCCAGGAATATATAAATATTCCTGCACAAGAGGTGGTTCATCACTGTCCTCTCATCTTTAATGAATCCCACCGTGGCCTGAAGGGACAGAATATCACCTGACGGGAAACACTCTTTGATGAACATTCATAAGGGAGCATTTTCCTTTCTTACCAATTTGGTATTTCTAGAGGGCAATGATAACCTTTATATCCTGGGTTTAAATGTCACTGGCTCAGGTGATCCTGCTGTCTCCTTAGTGGGATCGGGATTGCTCACCTAAATCCTAGCTTCAAACAGGGACCCCAAGGAGACATAGTCTTCTCATCATCAGAGTTACTCAGAATTCAGAGGTGGCTTCAAAATAATACAAACTGGGAATAGAACTCCTACATCATCATACTCAGCAATAAAACAGCTACTAAAAAGATCTAAGCAGATGGAGGCTGCCTTGATCATTCAGATGTTTCTGGTGCCTGGCACAGTATCTGGTTCTCAATACACAATTGAAGAAGGGAAGGAAAGGAAGGGAAGGAAAAGGAGGGGAGAGGGAGGGGAGAGGAATATAAGGAAGGATGGAAGATCAACAGGCCTGTCTTAGGCAGGAGTCTTTAGGTGCAAATGACAGAGCCCATGAAGTGAACATGTGCTGAGCAAAGAAGGAAGGTAAGAAGGGAGGCAGGGAGGAAGGGAAGGAGGAAGGGAAAGAGGAAAGAAAGGAAGGAGGGAAGGAGGAAAGAAAGGAAGGAGGGAAGGAAGGAAGAAAGGGAAGGAGGGAGGGAGGGAGAAAGGAAATGTATCACTCAAAATCCTCTAAAGGTAGAGGATAAAACTTCCAAGGGCTCATCAATTAGATGAATCCAATAAATCTAGGAAGTGCAATCAAGGTTTCCATCACTGAGATAACTCTCCAGAGTTAAAAGATCTCTTATTCTTATTTCTGCTTTGTGTGACTACCTGCTGATAATTTTGCTTGCTTTTTCTTGAATATCTCAGACCTGTATACTAGAATTCTGACTGCCCTCCTTCCCCCTCTCCCTTCCTCCTGCACATGTTCACTGCATGCTTATCATTTTGCCAGGTACTATATTGGGTACTGGGGTATCGTGCTCACCAGAACATGTATAGCTACACGCTCATGGAACTTACAGTATAGTGCTGGAATCTGTCAACTGCCTACATAGTAACCTTCTCTTCTTCTGGGATCATCACTCTCTCCTCTCAGGACCTGTTCCTCCCACCCACCTCCCAACAGTAAAACCTTGTCCTTAGGTGGC
The DNA here is from genome assembly GCF_008728515.1 of Papio anubis. Classification (NCBI taxonomy): domain Eukaryota; kingdom Metazoa; phylum Chordata; class Mammalia; order Primates; family Cercopithecidae; genus Papio; species Papio anubis. The sequence goes on from NC_044993.1 coordinate 67,098,570, forward strand.
ACTGACTCCTTTGCCACCAAAGATTAGTCCAAGCATTAACAAGGGATTCTAATCTCAGTGATCAAAGTTCTCCTCTGTCATACAGAAACCAGAATAAAAAAATTATTCACTTCTCCTAGGTGGCAGGAAGGTAATATGTGAGGTTCAGAAGATGTTGTTGGTCAGGCAAAACAGGTAACCCGAGTCAGAAAAAAGGTGAGAGGAAGTCCCAACTTCACTAAACTTCCTATTTCCATTAGTCTTCAAGGTATGATATGCCCTTGAATTTCCAACAATTTGGCTTCCCAGATCATCCCATATTTATATAAAACATTCCTCAGATAAGCTTTTTAAATAATTAACCCCTTTCCTCTTCATGGGCTCTGTCATTTGTATCCAAAGACTCCTGCCTAATACAGCCATATTGATCCTCCATCTTTCCTTACATTCTTTAACTAGGAAATGGTGCTAATGGTATACGTCCCTCCGTGTTAATGGAGTGAAGATGAATAAGATGAAATGCAAGCTCTGTCTAAACCCCAGAAACCATTATTGAAACGAATAAACGTCAGACCCTCATATTTTGAGTTGCTTTTACAATACAGAGCAATGGAGTTTTGTAAAAGAAAACGTTATCACATTCAGCTTTAAATAAATGAGGATTTCTGGAAGGAACAAAGACTTAACTGCCTGAGGTCTTTCCTTCCCTTCTCCTTCTTTCTTTCTTTCTGGCCTGCAGACTAATAGCTCATTACAGAGATGACTGTCTGAAAAAATAAAAGTTACCTAGACATGCAGGCCACTACCCAGGAAGAGCTAATTATTTGCATAAATCATATGGATCCTGGCCCTGGCTATATTAACCATTTACCATACTCATCATTTGTCACCACACTGTAACGTCAGTCATCTGTTGGTGAGGAAATTACCCCTCGGTGGTTTCTTCAAGTGAGGTCAGAGTGCAACTCCTCTCTGCGCACAGTGAGGCACATTATCCCAATGACGTTGTCTACTGGTAAACAAACCCAACCAGGGCAATAAATGGCTACAGGTTCACAAATTAGCCTCCATACAGGCTGAGAGCATTTACTATGGGCCCTGCAAATTAACCCCATCAAACTGCTTCACACAGTGCAAGGAGGCAGGAATCCATTTGCTAACCTCCCTCAATCACTCCTAACCCAAATTCTGAAAGCATCTACCACTGACAGAGTCCCAAGCAGACAGGGATTGTCCTCGAGCACCACACATTGTAGGCACCATCCTCCATCAGGATGATTTGCCTTTTAAACCAGGAAGCCCAATGGCTGGGGGCAGGCAACATCAGTAACTCTGCGAACCAAAATTCAATGTTATGCAGCCAATCCTTAAGGTATCAACAATATCAAAAACAAGAATATATATAACCAACATTTATATGGCACTTACTACAAACCTTATATACACTATCAGTAACGCTCACAAAAGCCCTAAAGGTAAACACCAGTATTAGTGTTATTTTACAAAGGGGGAAACTCAGGCTCAGAGAAGTTAAGCAACTTTTCCAAGTTCACACAATCATTAGGTGGTGTATATGGAGGGAGGGACAGAACTGTGTGAAGGAGAACACCAGAGGCTGTCTTTGGGTTGCCTGGCAATAAGTCAGCTGGGACCAGCTGTTCCAATTCTGCCAGTGAGATAGTCCATCCATAGGGTCCCGGGCTGGCATGGTCTCCTGATGTCATCAGCACAGTCCCAGCATCCTCCTCACCTGGACACCTAGTTCCTAGCATGCACCTAGCGTGGACAGCTAGTTCCCAGCATGCACCTCACTGAGACAGCAGTTCCCAGTATGCATCTTGCCTGAACTGCTAGTTCCCAGTATGCATCTTGCCTGAACAGCCAGTTCCCAGCATGTACCTCACCTGGACAGCAGTTCCCAGCATGCACCTTACCTGGACAGCAGTTCCCAGCGTGCACCTCGCCTGGATAGCAGTTCCCAGCATGCACCTCGCCTGGACAGCAGTTCTAGTATGCATCTCACCTGGAAAGCTAGTTCCCAGCCCGCGCCTCACCGGCACAGCTATTTCCTGGCATGCACCTCACTAGGCAAGCACCTTACCTGGACAGCTAGTTCCCAGCATGCACCTTTCCTGGACAGCTAGTTGCCACGAAGTATCTCACCTAAGTTAATTCTTGAGACACAAGGAATTGTTCCCTACTTGTAAGTCTGTTCTCACACTTACCCTAATAAGCCGGATAATAGCCACTCAGAGATCTCAGGTCAAAATCCCTGAAACTTACAAATTTTGTAAGGAAATCATTTCCTTGCTGATGTGACTAAACTGATGCTTAAGAAATGGGTGATCAACCTGGATTATCCAGAGGGTCCTACACACAACCTCAAGTGTCCTTAAAAGAAAGAGGCAGACACACACACAGAACGGAAGACAGTGAGAACACAGAGGCAGAGACCGCACTCATGTAGCCACTACAAGCTAGAAGAAGAGACTCCAGAGAAAGCACAGCCCTGTCCAAACCTTGGTTGCAGGCCAGTGACACTGATTTCAGACATCAGATCACCAGAACTGTTAGATAATAAATTTATATCATGTTAAGCCACCACATCTGTGGTAGTTATAGAAGCCAGTGGAAATTAATACACCTTACTCTCTAGCCCCCAAAAAAGTACAGCTAAAGGAGGGTGGCATCCCTGTCTCTCCTTTGCAGGCACACAGGGCATCATCCATGTCTGCGCCTGGATGCCCAGAGGGAGGAATTAAGGGTCCGGGCGCCACCTGCCAGTCCTTCTGCCTGTGAGTTCCAGTCTTTATCAAATCATGCTCTGAATCTGCCAAAGTCCTTTGCCTGGCATTGCATTTGTTATCTCGCCCACGTCTTCTCGACCCTACAGCCTTGTTCCTTCCCTGACAACAGGAGGCTTGAGAGGAGGCATGTAAAGATAATTAAGACAAGATCTCCAAGGGGAAAGCTCTGACAGTTTGGTAGAGGACACATATATTTAAATAAAAATTTAATACATAAAATACATTGTAAAAATCTTTCAAACTCTAAGTTGTTATGTGAAAGGATTTTAAAAATTAAACTTTTTGAGATAATTGTAGATTCATACGAGGTTTAATAAGTAATATACAGACAGCCCATGACCCCCCTACACTTATTGCACCAGGGGTAACGTCTGGCAAAACTCTAAAATATCACAGCCAGGACAAAAAATAGTCCACAGACACAAGGTCGCCTTTCATGACCACACCCTACTGGCACCCCACTCATCGATTCCTGACCCCGGCAACCACTCATCGATTCTCTATTTCTAGAATTTTAAATTCAAGAATGCTACATACATGATATCGTTTTGTATGTAACCTTTAGATACATAAAAAATGATTGCCGAGATTGGATGAAATGATTTACAGATGAGCTTTTTTCCACTCACCACAAGTGAGTGAAACTCACCCTGGAGTTTCGTCCTCGTTGTTGTGTGTGTATCAATAGTTTGCTCCTTTTTATTGCTAGATAGTATTCCATAACGTGGATTATCACAGTTTAACCATTCACGCATTGAAAAACATATGGGCTATTTACAGTCTTTAGCTATTATTACAAATAAAGCTGCAGTGAACATTTGCATACAGGTTGTTTTGTGGATGTGTTTTCATTTTACTGGGATAAATGCCCAAGTGTGCAATGGCTCAGTCATATGGCAGGTGCATGCTTAGTCCTACTAGAAAATGAGAGATGATTTTCCAAAATGATTATGTCATTTGACATTCCCACCAGCAATATTTGAGTGATCTTTGACAGCATTTGATATTGTCACTATTGCTTATTTTAGCCAACAAATGGATTTTTTTGTGTGCATAGCTATATGTAACAGAAGTTAGAATGAGCGAAGGTAGAAATAATGCAAGAGAGTGACATTAGGAATAATCTGTGGAAGACACGGGAAGAAGTGCTTTAATTTGTCAAGGCCAGTAGGGATATTATCTCAGCTGTGTGGGCATGGATCTGGCCTTGTTTCTTCCTCCAACTTCCTCTCCCACCTCTTCTTTCTCTTATTATACCTTAGCCACATTGGTCTCCTTTTAGGTTCTCAACTCAAACCTCATTTGTCATACTTTACCTCTCAGCTTGCCCATCACCTCCTCAGAGAAGCCCTCCAGGATCACTCTACCTAAGTAGGGTTCTCTCACAACAACACTCACCTTAATTTTATTTTGTGGAACACTGTCATTTATTCTTTAATCATACCTGTCAATATTTGTAAGTATGCAGTGATTTATTTACTTTTTTAAAAACTTCACACTACACTTTAGGCCCCCAAAGAGGAATCATTTCTGCTTCATTTGAGGAACAACTTAATTCACTGAATGAAGGACTGAATGATAAAGGGAAAGGAACCCCAGGTTGCAGGAACTTGCAAGTTTACTTTGGAATCCAACAAGCTAAATACTTAAGACTTCATGTCAATCAACTCAGTTAAGAAGGTATCTATGCACAAGGGGATACATGGTGTATTTCTTTGAGAAAAAAAGATGTCACTTGTCACTCTCGTTCATCTAGCAAAATCAATAGTATTGCAAGATTCAAAGATAATGTCTCCAGCTTTCTAATCCAAGTCATCTTCCTAGTCAACTGGGGAGATATACACACACAAATAATTATAAAATCAGGGAGAGTTAAGTGGCAGGGTAGGAAGAAAAATAAGGCACCATGGACAAAGAAAAGAGGGAGGGAGGATTTTCAGTGGGTGGAAATCAAGGTGGCTTCTTGGAGGAGATGGCATTTGAACTGGGTCTTAAGGAAATGCAGGATGGAGACAGTCATGGCAGGTGGGCTTTTCAGTTTTTTTGTTTTGTTTTGCTTTGTTTTTTGAGATGGAGTCTTGCTTTGTTGCCCAGGCTGGAGTGCAGTGGTACAAACTCAGCTCACTGAAACCTCCGCCTCCTGAATTCAAGTGATTCTCCTGCCTCAGCCTGTGGAGTAGCTGGGACTACAGGCCTGCACCACCATACCCAGCTAATTTTTGTATTGTTTCGTAGAGACAGGGTTTTGCCATATTGGCGAGGCTGGTCTTGAACCCCTGGCCTCAAGTAATCTACCAGCCTCAGCCTCCCAAGTGTTGGGATTACAGATGTGAGCCACCATACCTGGCCAGTTCTTTCAGTTCTATCTAAACTATAAGAATATATTTTTTCTACTTCAGTATGTTGCAGGAGCTAACTTTTAGGTGCCACGAAGAGAATTCTTCAGTAGTGAAGATCAGTACTGTCAACACACTCTCTGATAGGTGGATAATTTTTTCCTCTACATTCAAGAGTGTTCAGCAAGTTTCTTGGTTCCTTTGTTTCACCCTCTGGGGATGATGATGTATGAATCAGAAAGGAGACATCTGGAGGGTCTCATGCACTCCTAAGAATAGCTGTTTACTTTTTCCTAAATCTGCAGGTTTGGGGACACATAATCCTGGCCCATGGTGGGGATATCTAAACGTGCTTTGGAATCAGGGCAGGCAAGTTGCTAGTCAAGTGTGCATGAAGCAAGGTAGAATTGCCCAAGGTAAGACATCCTCTGGTCTTTTTCTGTGCCACACTATCCTTTTCTGTTCCTCTTTGACACCTGAGGAAATGCAATCAGTGAATTTGGGTCATTATCCCTGACACCAATCACTGGCCTGCTCCTCCGTGAGTGTGAAACTTTCTCTTTAAATGCTGGCTGCTGAGTTTCTTCTACTTGGCAATGTGACTTGTCATATGTTACTGAACATTAAAGATTATCCATCTATTATCTCTCCATCTATCCATCCACCCAGCTATCTACCTAGGTTGCCTTTTTCCCTCCTTCCTTTCCTTCCTTCCATCATCTCTCTCTACACACATACACGCACACACACACACACACATCTTCTCTGTCATTCTTTCTTTGGTCCTGTCATCTTTTTTCCTATCTCTTCTTTTCTTTTTTTAGATATTCATCTAGCTATTTAGATTTGACCAATAATGCTGAAAATAGCAAACAGTGCCTTCAATCTAAGATGGGCTGGCAGTTCGGTGTCTGCTGACCATGTGCAGTCAACAGAAGTGTTTGTTTGGCATGCAAAGCGTTTACAGAAAACATTGTATTCGTGACTAACATTCAAAAACTGTACATTTCACTCATAAGAAATGCAGATGCCAGACTTCTCTAGACCAGTGAGAAAGCCTGGCCATACTATGCCCACCTTCCCACATGGTCACAACCAGCTGTGACTGTGAAGTGACCCCCTCTGAATGGTCATGGGCCGCAGTTCACCATGGTGTCGCCACTTGCTGTATCACCCCACCAGAAGGCTGTGGTCAGCCTCTTTGTGGGGTAATACAGCATTAGAAAGTCTTAGTTCGAGCACAATGACTCACACCTGTAAATCCCAGCAATTTGGGAGGTGAAGGTGGGTGGATCACTTGAGGTCAGGAGTTTGAGACCAGCCTGGCCAACATGGTAAGACCCTGTCTCTACTAAAAATACAACAATTAGCTGGGCGTGGTGGCCGGCGTTTATATTCTTAGTTATTCGGGAGGCTGAGGCAGGAGAACTGCTTGAACGCAGGAGGTGGAGGTTGCAGTGAGCCGAGATCATGCCACTGCTCTCCAGCCTGAGTGACAGAGCAAGATTCCATTTCAAAAAAAAAAAAAAGGAAGTCTTGGTGCCAATAATTTTTTTCATAGTAAAATGATTAGGTTTTATTTAATTTCTAAGCCATATATGACTGTTTGCAAACAGAATACAAATGTGTAAGCATTCACAGGTTGATGGGTGTTCTAATCTCGACGATCACTGTCAAATAACTGTATCAGCCTCTTGTAGTTACGCTGTGGTCGACTGAACTATTGGCAACAATTCTTCAGTTCTTCACACCGCCTGTATTCACTCCCTTTGCCATGCGACGTTTCAGCGACTGACCATGGACCACACTTCCCTCCACCTTGACTGTGACATCAGCTGCGTATCATGCTTTGGCCAATAAAATGTGGGCCACAGTGGCAGGGTTCCAGCTCACCCCCTGTGGCTCTCCATTGTGGTAAAGATGATCATGGAGCACCAACCAGTCTAGATGGCTGCTTTCCCTAGACCCGGCCCCAGAATGTGCACACATAGAATAGACTGAAGACCCACTTGGAGTTGTGAGAACACAAGTCTGGCTGGACCCACAGCATGAAGCAGAGCTGTCCAAACGAGCACAGTCTAGGCCAGGCAAATCCCAGCCAACCTAGAAAGGCACGAGAGATACACACTGTAGATCATGAAATGTTGTTTTTATGCAGTATTAAATGACCAATATTATGTCCCTGGAAGTGGGGGCTTGAGTTGTCATGTTTAATGCCTGCCCCCGTCTCTACTAAAAAAAAAATACAAAAAACTAGCCAGGCGAGGTGGCTGGTGGCTGGTGCCTGTAGTCCCAGCTACTCGGGAGGCTGAGGCAGGAGAATGGCGTGAACCCAGGAGGAGGAGCTTGCAGTGAGCTGATATCCAGCCACTGCACTTCAGTCTAAAAAAAAAAAAAAAATAGCTGCAAGACAGGAGTGGATGAACCATCTGTGAGCGGGACTGATTGAGGAAAGATAAAGTTCTCCGGGAAGGAAAGACACCTCACTTTCCAAGAGAGGCAGAAATGAATCTATTTTGCCGCTGTGGGATTTAATACCTTCCCCTTTTCCCCTACAAGAACACAGAAAGAAGGAAATCACTTTGCCCCCAAAGACACGGTAAAACTGTAGCCATCACCTCTTTTTTTTCTTCTTCTTCTTCTTTTTCTAGGGTAATTTAGAGGCAGTCTTTCCCTCTGTAATTTTCTTCCAGGCTTTACTAGAACTTATGAGCATGCCATCCAAGATCCTGTAGGCTTATTAAAGCAGCTGCTTACAAATGAATAAATAAAAAGTAAGAAAGTGGTCATCTCCTATCAAAGACAAATGACCTAATTTTGTCAGCAGATCATGTGGAGAGGTCAGTCTTATTCTCTCGGATACTGGCGAACATTACCATTCATGAAATTTTATTGGTTATTTGACGTCTGTAGATGCTCAGCTGTTTTCCCAATACATGATTCATAGGGGCAAAGGTCTTTGTGCATTTCCACATTTGTAGCTCCAATCTTGCATCGCGGCAGCTTCCAGAACAGCTCCCTTGGTTCCTCCCCTGTCTGGTACGTTACACATTTTATGTTTCATTTGCTGTAGTCTTATTTTTCTCTCCCTGATTATGACCCAGTTGTCTTCTGGTAGAACACAGCGAACTGCAGTCTCTTGTTTCTCATCATCCATGCGCTTACTGGAGAAGGCCTGGTTTGCAGCAATACAGCTTGCTGCTGGGAGGCCACCCTTTGTTAAGTGAGTCAAGAACTGTGATGTGTCCATGCTTCTTGACACAGAATCGGGGATCATCGGGCCAACTCACGTAACAGGAGGTAAAGCTATGGCACAGACTGAAGACATGCACACACCCTTCCCAAGTCTTCAGTCTTCAACAAGTATTTATTGGATGGCCACCGTGTAAGAGGCTCTGGGCTAGGCAACGAGTCTGATATAAGCATGAAAACACCGACTTTACCTTTATGGAGCCTGTCTTTTAGTGGCAGACAAATATGAATGGGCACAGATTACAACTGTGATGTGCTTGTTGAGGAATACAAATATGGCCTGAAGCAGGTGCATAGGTACATTTTACAGAGATGCATAGATGCATTAGTTTATCAGTAACACCTGAGGAAGAAGCATCTGCTGTCCGTGGCAGGTTGAGGTTTGCCTTTTTAAGATAATGACATTTCAAGTGAGATATAAAGAATGAGAAGGAACAGCCATACACAGGTGGGACTGAGATGATCCCAAGAAGGATAAAGAAGAGGTACAAAGTCTAAAACATGAAAGAGCCTTGCTTGTTGGAGGATCTGATAAAAGACCAGTGCGAGTCAAGTATGGGGGTCAGGAAGGAGGTACATGGGTCCATGTCAGAGAAGCAAGGCCTGGAACGTTCTGGTGAGATCTCTGAAATTTTTTCCTTGTAGAACGAGAAACCACTGAAGGGTCGTAAGTGACAGTGGCATGATAAAATATATGCTTTAAGAAGATTACCTACAAGGCTACAATAACCAAAACAGCATGGCACTGGTGCAAAAACAGACACAAAGACCAATGGAACAGAACACAGAACTCAGAAATAAGACTGCACACCCTCAACCATCTGATTTTTGACAAACCTGACAAAAACAAGCAATGGGAAAATGATTCTCTATTTAATAAATGGTGCTGGGACAACTGTCTGTCCATACACAGAAAATTGAAACTGGACCTCTTCCTTATACCATACACAAAAATTAACTCAAGAAAGATTAAAGACTTAACTGTAAAACCCAAAAGTATAAAAACTATAGAAAAAAAATTTAGGCAATACCATTCAGGACATAGGTATGGTAAAAGATTTCATAACAAAAATGCAAAAAGCAATTGCCACAAAAGCGAAAATTGAGAATGGGATCTAACTAAAGAGTTTCTGTGCAACAAACGCAACTATCAGAGTGAACAGACAACCCACAGAATGGCAGACAATGTTTGCAATATATCCATCTGACAAAGGTCTAATATCCAGAGTGTACAAGGAACTTAAGCAAATGTACAAGAAAAACACAAACCTATGAAAAAGTGGGCAAAGGACATGAATAGACAATTCTCAAAAGAAGACATACATGCGGCCAACAAACATAGGAAAAAAGCTCAGTATCACTGATCATTAGAGAAATGCAAAACAAAGCCACAATGAGACACCATCTCACATCAGTCAGAATGGTTATTACCAAAAAATTTTTAAAAACCAGGTGCTGGCAAGGTTGCAGAGAAAAAGCAATCTTTTTACACTGTTGGTGGGAGTGTAAATTAGTTCAACCATTGCAGAAGATGGTGTGACAATACCTCAAAGACCTAGATGCAGAAATACCATTTGACCCAGCAATCCCATTATTGGGTACATACCCAAAGGAACAGAAATCATTCTTTTATAAAGGTATGTGCACATGTATGTTAATTGCAGGCACGATTCAAAATAGCAAAGACATGGACTCAACCTAAATGCCCATCCATGATAAAGACTGGATAAAAAAATGTGGTACATATACACTATGGAATACTATGCAGCCATAAAAAAGAAAAAGGTCATGTCCTCTGCAGAGACGTGGATGGAGTTGGAAGATAACTAACACAGGAACAGAAAACCAAACACCACGTGTTCTCATAAGAGGTGAATGATGAGAACACATGGACACATGGGAGAGAACAACGGGCATGGGGACCTGTTGAGGGGCAGGAGAGAGCATCACAAAGAACACCTTAATGAACACCAGATTGAATACTTAGGTGATGGGATGATCTGTGCAGCAAACTGCCATGGCACCTATTTACCTATGTAACAAACCTTTACATCCTACACATGTACCCCTGAACTTAAAAGTTGAAGGAAAAGGAAAAAAGAAGATTCCTCCAGAAGCTATAAGGGGAATGGACTGTAGGGGCAAGGATGGAGGAGAGAGAAAAAAAAGCCATGCAGGGAAGATGTGACGGTGGCTCAAAGAGAGAGGGGGATTTGGGGGTGGGGAGAGAGAGAGACAGAGACAGAGACAGAATGAGAGAGAGAGAAAAATAAAAAAAGATTGTTGGGGAAAGGCTCAGACAGAAAATCCCATATTCTTTGTTAATAGTGAATTTTACACATGACCCAAGTAAGCCTTGTGATTTCCATGAGACAGTGGAGAATTCTGGTACTTCTTCCCCCCGTATTCTTAGATACTGAAGGACAATCCAGGGGATATGAAGGTATTGAGGGAACAGTGAGTTCAGGAGAGCCTCAACCTAAGGGTCATATCCTGTTTCTGTTATTTCTTTTGGCATGGAACAGAATAGTGAAGGATACATTCCTAAATCTACTAACTTAATTCATATGTGAATAGGAACTACCTGTAAAGCTTTATCTTTCTTATCTATTTATTTTGAGACGGAGTCTCGCTCTGTCACCCAGACTGGAGTGCAGTGGTGCAATCTCGGCTCATTGCACACCCCACCTCCTGGGTTCACACCATTCTCCTGCCTCAACCTCCTGAGTAGCTGGGACTACAGGTGCCCACCACCATGCCCAGCTAATTTTTTTGTATTTTTAGTAGAGAAGGGGTTTCACCGTGTTAGCCAGGATGGTTTTGATCTCCTGACCTCGTGATCTGCCCACCTCAGCCTCCCCAAAGTGTTGGGATTACAGGCGTGAGCCACCATGTCTGACCAAAGCTTTATTAACTGAAAGTAAGAGTGGGCTATACAAAAGGTAAAGTATATTTTTCTTCCTCCCTGGAATATGTGTTTTCTTAACTACTATTTCCTCCATCAGACCACCATGGCCACTCTGTGTGACATCCTTCCTTGGCTAACTTGATACTGCTGTCCAACTTTGCAAAAGGTGCACAGAAAGAAAGAGATTTTCATCCATTCTTTAAACTCAAGAGACATCCACTGTAACAGAAAATTTTGCTCTGAGAATCGTATGATTAAAATGTGTTAAGTTTTGAAAACAACAACAACAACAAGAAACAACCTATTTACAATAGTAAATCTTGGAACCAACCCAAATGCCCATCAGGGACAGACTGGATAAACAAAATGTGGCACATAGGCACCATGGAATACTACGCAGTCATAAAAAAAGAATGAGATCATATCCTTTGCAGGGACACGGATGAAGCTGGAAACCATCGTTCTCAGCTAATTTACACAGAATAGAAAACCAAACACTGCACATTCTCACTCATAAGTGGGAGTTGAACAATGAGAACACATGGACACAGGGAGGGGAACATCACACACCAGGGCCTGTCGGGGGATTGAGGGAAGGTGGAGGGAGAGCATTAGGACAAATACCTAATGCATGCGGGGCTTTAAACTTAGATGACGGGTTGACAGGTGCAGCAAACCACCATGACACATGTATACCTATGTAGCAAACCTGTACATTCTGCACATGTATCCTGGAACTTGAAGTAAAATTAAAAAAAAAAAATAGATTTAAAAAAACAGTCTAAATGTCCATCAGCAGGAAACTGGATACATAAAGTATGTCCATACAATGGAACACTGCAGAGCCATTAAAAAGATGGTACAGATATTCATCAAGCTGAAAAGGGCAGGATAAAAATGTATGATCCAATTTGGTTTTTCTAAACACACAAACACACACATTCATATTCGTATATAAATACAGAGCAAGGTCAGCAAACTTGCCCAAGCAGTGAATAATCTCCAAGTAGTTGGATTAAATAAGGAGAAAATTTCTTCTCTATAGATGCACAAAGTATTTGTCTTTCCAAAGATAGGCATGTGTTGTCTGCTCTGATCAGAAAAAAATAATTAAGATAGATGTTTTTATTTCCTTAGAGAAAAATATATACCACAGAATGCTACCATGTCCACGAGATTATTCGGCTGAGACTATTCAAATAGCTAACACTCAGCTGCAATGTTTTATGCTAAAACATTCTACCTAAAGAACATTCAAATGAAGACAGTGATGTTCACTGGGTTGAGAAGGGAACCCTTAAGCTACATGGCCCAGGTGGGTAGAGGTGGGACGACATCCACTTCTTCGAAGGTTCATGTGCCCTGACATTGCCTCTACCATTTTCCCCAAAGGGCTTAAGGCACTCTTTTACTATTCAAGCGTCAGCAGGAACCAAAAGCATTCGTGAGAGTTTTGAGAGTAAAATTAGCTCTTCATCTGTGGGTGGACAGCTCGTAGGAGAAAGGGCCTGTGGTAATACTCGCCTCATTAGCCTGAGGTTAGGTTGTTCAGAAAATCATCAAGCTCTACGACATTAACGACTCTCCCCTTCCACTCAGGCTACATAAGGGTTTTATTCACAAGCAAACAAAAGAAAAAAAAATTGTGGTAAACAGGATGTCAATTAACACACCTTTGGGCTCTTTCGTGTGAGTGAGGCTATTCCCAGTTTATCCCTGTCTGACATTCTTGAATGCATGTTTGCTGTCTAACACCATGAGCGTGTAAACAAAATCTAATGTCCTTATCAAACCTCACAAGGAATTCTCAACAGAACTCGAGTATAAAGGGCAGGATAACTGACCATTATTATAACGTTTATAACTAAATCTTACCATAATCATTGTCTTAGTCCGTTCAGGCTGCTAGCAAAATGCCAAAGACACATATCCAGAGTGTACAAAGAACTTAAGTAAATGTATAACAAAATTTTAAAAGAACACGTACTAAAAATTTTTAAAGAACAGGTGGCTTGCACAAAACATGTTTATTTCTCCCAGTTCTGGAGGCTAAGCTCAAGGTGCTGGCAGATTTGGTGTCTAGTGAGTGTCCACCTCCCTCATAAATACCCTTAACTTTAACTTCACATGATTGAAGGGGTGAAGAGTCTCTCAACCCTTTTTTTTCTTTTTTTTTTTTTTTTTTTTTTTTGAGACGGAGTCGCTTTTGTCGCCGAGGTTGGAGTGCAGTGGCGTGATCTCAGCTTACCATAACCTCCACCTCCCAGGTTCAAGCAATTCTCCTGCCTCAGTCTCCCAAGTAACTGGGACTACAGGTGCACATCACCACACCCAGCTAATTTTTGTATTTTTAATAGAGACGGGGTTTCACCCTGTTGGCCAGGATGGTCTCGATCTCTTGACCTCGTGATCCACCAGCCTCGGCCTCCCAAAGCGCTGGGGTTACAGGTATGAGCCACTGACCAGCCTCAAGCCTTTTCTTTTTTTTTTTTTTTTTTTTTTTTTAATAAGGGCACTAATCCCATTCATGAGGGCTATGCCCCATAGCCACATCACCTCTCAAAGATCCCATCTTCTAACACCATCACCTTTGGGTTAGAATTTCAACACACAAACTTAGGGGGACATAAACATTCAGACGATAGCAGTTAATCCTACTAACCATAGTTTAAAGAAGACTGTGATCATACTCAATATTTAATGAAGCAATGGAGGAACCAATGCAGGAATCCTTAAATACAGGGATCAATGAATGAATGAATGAATGTCACAGACAGCCCCCTGCAACCCCTTACACCCTTCAAGTTGCCTTTTCATTTTTCAGAAGGTCTTTTAGTGTGTTCTGTGTGACTAAAAGATGGCAAAGTTTAAAGAAAGAAAGACCTCTTTTTATTCTAGAATTGCCAGTGATTCATGGTGTTTTAAGGCACCTTAACTGGCAAAATGGTGCTTGATTATCTCCATGAAAAAATCCACTCACCAAGATGCAAGCAAGTCAATTCAATAGCACTGATAAATGTTGTAATTTTTTAGTAAATGCATGGATTTTTGTTTTATTATCCTTCCCAGTGTCCAGAGTTACTACAGATATTATTTTGTTTATACCAAATATTACATTATTTTAAAAGGAAAACAGGAAAATAGGCCCATCATATGTTAAAGCAAATATATATGATAATGCAATTGACAGTCAAGAAATCCAGAGAATGGGAGGGGAGGGGGAAAATACTCTAAATATGAAGTAAGAATAGTGGTATGATTAGAGCTATGAGTACATCAAGTGCTATGATTTTGGCTATGAGTACAATTCACTTTCTAAATCTAAATGCTTCAACTGCTTAATTTTCTCTTCTATAGTTTGCATATTACAAGAAGAATCTTGTGCCTTCTAATATCCCAGTGAACAGCATCTTAATTAAAAATAGGAGCGTTTGCAAAAACACAGGCTGTGTGTCTCACAGCTAATTGAAACAGCTACCAAGGTCCCGGAAAGACAAGTTCAATATTGTGGAAATACCAGCAGGGCTGGCATTTCAGTGTTCTCAGATACCCTCCTTGTCTGTCTGATTAAAATTTCACTTCGCCTTTCTGTCCATAATAAAAGAAACCTATTTGGGCCCAGAGCTGTTCAGCAGACAGCAGAGGCATGTTAAATTTCAGGGCGTTTATTGAGTCTGTCGATGTTTCCACAGCAGTGACACAGCTGACAACCTAACCTTAGCCTTTCTGCCCAGATGGAGTCAGTGGGGTTAATAGTAGAGTGAGGAATTATCACTTTCAGACTGAAGCAGCTATGTTGAAAATGATGGGTGGGGCACAGTGGCTCACGCCTATAATCCCAGCACTTTGGGAGGCCAAGACAGGCGAATCACTTGAGGTCAAGAGTTCAAGACCAGCCAGGCCAACATGGTGAAATCCTGTCTCTACAAGACATACAAAAACTAGCTGGGTGTGGTGGTGCATGCCTGTAATCTCAGCTACTTGGGAGGCTGAAGCAGGAGAATCACTTGATCTCAGGAGGCGGAGGTTGCAGGGACTCGAGATCACAGCATGGCACTCCAGCCTGGTCGACAGAGCAAGACTCAATCTCAAAAATACAGAAAAAAAGAAAATGATGGATACACTCCTCCCCTTATTTTTTCTTAAAAAAAATCAAAAACCGGTGTACAGTCTTGAATGATATTTAATAATGAAGAATCATTTTTGTGTGGGTGAGATTCTCAGTGTGATTTTCCTTCAGAGTATGACTGCAGCACCTGAGAAAGCTGAGAATGGAGTATTTTCATATACCCTTTGGAGGCATGTACATGTGTATGGCACTAATTGAGGCCCCTTGAGGATGCAGAGCAAATGTATTACTGATGCAGGATGGGCAAGCCCCCAAATTGGGGCTTAGCACAGGAAGGTTCTTTGCTTTGCCCAGCGAAGAATTCAAGGGCAAACTAGTGGTGTTAGACAGCAACTTTTATTTATGTGGCAGTGCACAGCAGCAGCAGACAGGCTGCTCCTTGCAGAAGAGGGCTACCTCATAGGCAGTGTGTACAGAGTAGCAGCTCAGAAGCAGTTCTGCAGTTGCATTTACACCCACTTTTAACTGCATGCAAATTAAGGGGCAGGTTGTTCAGACATTTCTAGAAAAGGGGTAGTAAACCCAAATGCCCATCAATGATAGACTGGATAAAGAAAATGTGGCACAAATACACCATGGAATACTATGCAGCCATAAAAAAGAATGAGTTAACAGTCTTTGCAGGGACATGGATGAAGCTGGAAGCCATCATTCTCAGCAAACTAACACAAGAACAGAAAACCAAACACCACATCTTCTCATTCATAAATGGGAGTTGAACAATGATAATACATGGACACAGGGACTGGAACAATACACACTGGGGCCTTTCGGGGGCTACAGGGCAAGGGGAGGTAGAGCATTAGACAAATACCTAATGTATGTGAGGCTTAAAACCTAGACGACAGGTTGATAGGTGCAGCAAACCACCATGGCACATGTATACCTGTGTAACAAACCTGCATGTTCTGCACATGTATCCCAGAACTTAAAGTAAAATGGGAAAAAAAAAAATAACAGGAAAGAGGTGGTAACTTCCAGGTGTTGCCATGGAAAGGGGTGGTAACTTCCTGGTGTTGCCATGGAAAGAGGTGGTAACTTCCAGGTGTTGCCATGGAAAGAGGTGGTAACTTCCTGGTGTAGCCACGGTGACAGTAAACTGTCACGTTGCTGTTGGGCATGCTTTCAGTGCCTCTTCTTGGTTTCAGCCAGTCTTCAGTTTGGTCTGAAGTGGAGTACTACCTTCTACCTCATTACTACCACTTCTAGCAATGATAGCAGGATTGTAATAATGACCATTATTTTAAGTATTCATGAACATTTAAAGATAACTAATATTCATCTGAACTTGCACAATGCCCACATTCAGTGATTAGCATATTATTTAATTAAAACTATTATTATCCTCAATTTTCAATGAGGCAGTGAGGCTTAGAGAGATTGAGCTACGTGCCCAAGATTGCACAAATCGTTCCCAGCAAAGGCTCAAAATCAGTGTGAGCCCAGTACTCACATGCTAAACCATTTTTACTGTAGTCTTCTCCAGTTACCCAGTAGTACTGCATAGGACATGCTTATGTTGGTAGACTATGTGTTCATCCATATTTAGTTCTCATCTCTTTCCTGGTGGCTCAAAATACTCTTGGTGTTGGGTGAGGCTGGGTGATCAGTTCTAGCTGGTGGACCATGATTAGAAGTCACTTCCATTGCAGAGAGCCCAAGAACTCTGACTTCACCTCCTTATCAGAGTCAGCCAGGTAGCACAGCTACAAAATGGAAGCAGCCTGGATCCTGAACCACCTCGTGGAACAGACTAGCAGCACACTCAGACAAGTGAGCAATAATGCAAGTCTTAAAACAGGGAGATCCACAGTTTGTATGTTACCTAGTACAAGCTAACCTGATTACAGTTATTTAAACTCAGAAAACCAGCTTTCCTGACTAACTTAAAACTGAACTGTTTGCAAACAAGGGAACTCTCAGTACTGTTCTGGCTATTGTTAGCCAACATATATCATTGCCAACTCATCCTTACCCTGTCCTGGGCTTAGTGTAAAAGCCGGGTAAACAGGTTGTGCTCATCTCTGAGAAGCTACGTGAGTCATCCATCCGTCCACACATCCAGCCTTCCTTCCACCCCTCTATTGATATGGAGGTAATGTGTGTCAGACTCTTTGCTTGGCGACACTGATTCAATGATGAAGACATATGGGAAATACAGCGCCTACCTTCAACAGGCTCTCAATCTAACCATACAGGCACTGTGGTTTAGCAGTAGATATTCTGCATTATGGACTCAAACATAATTTTTATTTCATTTTTAAAACAATCTGTAATTTCTAAATACTCTGTAATGAACTGGTGTTATACTTTAAGAAAACAAACGTGAAGAATGACGTTATTATAGCAGGGGAGCTATCATAGTCTACACGGAATAAATTAGGGGCATAAGAAAGTAACTGTCACCCCCGAAGTGGGGTGAAAGTCTGCTAAGAGCTTCATGGAAGATACACCCCTTAAGCCAAGTTTTGAAAGATGATTTGATTTCTCTAGGCACAAAAGGTTCCCATTTGAAGGTGTCATTCCTGGTCATACCCTAAGGCTAACTCACATAGAAGGAAGGTTTGAAGTGATACAGAAATCAAGATACCTCTGCACAGAGCTAAGCAGAATCCCCAAACATATCAGGAGTTTGTTGAGAAACATGACAAAACAAGGTTAAAACCCTATGGGGTTTCTGGTTGCCTCTGCTGCTGTTTCAGTTTCTAACTTCAAAAGTAGCTTTCTTTCTTTGGGGTAATTCCACCGCAGAGCTGAAAACCCTTAACTATCTCATTGTTTGTAAAACAGATTTTAAGAAGCCAGATGGGAAGTTGGAACTGTCGGACAACTTCTTTTTCAAGAAATGATGAGGAAAAAAAAAAACTAACATATTCAATAATATGTTACCCAGTGAGGTATTAATGGTTCACCCATTAAATATCATAAATTGTGGAAAAGGAATGCATGATTATCTCCCATTTCTGTAGTGGGCATTTTGTGGCACAGCTGAGTCAGCTATTTAACAGTAGTTTCTTTTCTCCTCCAGGGACAGAGCCTGTATTTCTGAGCTTCTTTTGCAGTTAGATGTGACCAGATGACACTTTTGGCCGATGGAATGTGAGTGGAGGTGCTGCTCTGTATCATGTTAGGCTCAGCACATGTGATCCTCTCTTTCTTTGGCAACCATGAAGGTGGAGCCACCTACAGAAGGAACCTGGGTCCCTGTATCACATTATGGAGTAGAACTGTCCATCCATTAGGACGCTCATTTAGAGCTACACATGATAGAAACTTTTTTTTTTTTTTTTTTTTTTTTTTTGAAACAGAGTCCCACTCTATCACCCCGGCTGGAGTGCAGTGGCTCAATCTTGGTTCACTGCAATCTCTACCTCTGGGGTTCAAGCTATTTTCATGTCTCAAGCCTCTCCCAGTAGCTGGGACTACAGGCAGGCACCACCATGCCCAGCTACTTTTTGTATTTTTGGTAGAGATGGGGTTTTACCATGTTGGCCAGGCTGGTCTCCAACTCCTAGCCTCAAGTGATCTTCCCACCTTGGACTCCCAAAGTTCTGGGATTGCAGGTGTGACCACCATGCCCGGCCAAGAAGACAGAAACTTAAATTGTGTTAAGGCACTAAGATTTAGAAGTTAATGTGATTCTGAAGCTTGTGTCACTTTAATCCTACATTTTTTCCTGCCCTGATTATGTAGAGTAAAATATTAAGGAGTCTATGCCTGTATCAGGGCTAGCTTTGGACACTGAAACGCACAAAGATGCTGAAAGGGAACTTGTGTAGCAGCTGTGTTTGTGGATCTCAGTCCATAGTATTCACTAATGGAGCCATCTTTATAAGGGAAGCCGGTCCTTTGAAGTTAATTGGCCAAAATGAACTTGACTTCCAGATGAACAAAGTCACAAAAGAAAGAAAAAGAAAACATTTAAGAATGACTCTGGGAGTCACAGTCACCTGAGTAAATGCAACTATGTCTCGCTAGCAGTCGCAGGCCAGAGAGGATGCTTAACTCCAGATATCATCTAGCATGACAGCATTATTCTAAATTTTATAATTCTCATTATTATGAGATTTATGAGTGACAACAATCTGTCTACCCTTGCTTAGTCATCCCAAAGAAAAACCTTCAAGTTTCTGCAAGGTTTCTTTTTAAGAACAAATCACTTACTGATATCTCCTGTTAATTAATTCACTAATTCATTCCTTCATTCATTCATCAATAGACAGTTACTGAGTGCTTTCTCTGTGCCAGGCAAGGCTATAGGCATCCATTGACCCTTCTCCTCCCAAACAAGCATTCTCGCAATAGCCCAAGAAATCTTATTAAAATATTTATTGGATCAGGGCCAGGTTTGGTGGCTCATGCCTGCAACCCCAGCAAATTTGGGCGGCTGAGACAGGCAGATCACTTGAGGTCAGGAGTTCGAGACTAGCGTGGCCAACACCCCATCTCTACTAAAAATATAAAAATTAACTGGGCATGCTAGCAGGCACCTGTAATCCCAGCTACACGGGAGGCTGAGGCAGGAAAATCACTTGAACCAGGGAGGTGGAGGTTGTGAGCTGAGTGTGGTGAGATCACACCACTGCACCCCAGCCTGGGCGAAAGAGGGAGACTCCGCCTCAAGAAAATAAAAATGAAAAAAATATTTATTGGATCAGATACCTCCATCCTTTAAATTCCTCCAGTGGCTTCCCAGTGTACTCACAACACAGTCCAAACCCTACTGTGCCTCCAAGGCTGATGTCTCCAGCCCCTTGTCACATCACTCTGGACACACTCATCTGTGGATTCATCAAACTTTCCAGGTTCCTCCCCTCCTCAAGCTGTGCTCATGCTGTCTCCTCGGTCTGCACCGCTCCTTTCCCTCTCTCTTCCTATCTAATTCCTACCTACCCAGCAACCTCAATCCTTGTCCTTCACAGAGGCCTTCCCTGAACCTTCCATCCAAATTAAGTCTGCTCATTTTAATATTCCATAGCATCTAGAGTCTTTCTCTAGTCACAACAAATGTCTCTTTGGCATCCAGTCAATTCTAGGTGCCAATGGTAAGACATGAGGAAGAGAAAATTTCTGCCCTGTGACACGTACCTTTAACAAGATATTAACAGGTGTGTAAGTGTAGTGGAGGAAATGATCAGCCAGACTGTCAGGGAGTAGCTGGGCAGGCTGCCATTCTAGTCTGGGATGTCAAGTGGGGGGCTCCCTGAGAAGGAGGGAGCTAAAATAAAGCTTGAGGCCAGGTGTGGTAGCTCACGCCTGTAATCCCAACACTTTGGGAGGCTGAGACAGGTGGATGACCTGAGGTCAAGGATTCAAGATCAGCATGACCAACATGATGAAACCCTGTCTCTATTAAAAATACAAAAAATGGGCCGGGTGCAGTGGCTCAAGCCTGTAATCCCAGCACTTTGGGAGGCCGAGACGGGAGGATCGCAAGGTCAGGAGATCGAGACTATCCTGGCTAACACAGTGAAACCCCGTCTCTACTAAAAAATACAAAAAACTAGCCGGGCGAGGTGGCGGGCGCCTGTAGTCCCAGCTACTCGGGAAGGTGAGGCAGGAGAATGGCGTGAACCCGGGAGGCGGAGCTTGCAGTGAGCTGAGATCCGGCCACTGCACTCCAGCCTAGGCAACAGCGTGAGACGCCGTCTCAAAACAAATACAAAAAATGAGCCAGGCATGGTGTCAGGAGCCTGTAATCCCAGGTACTGGGGAGGCTGAGGCAGGAGAATCTCTTGAACTTGGGAGGCAGAGGTTGCAGTGAACCAAGAGTGTACCACTGCACTCCAGCCTGGGTGACAGAGCAAGACTTGTCTCAAAAAATAAAAATAAAAATAAAAATAAAATGAAATAAAGTAAAATAAAATAAAATGAAATAAAAATCTTGAAGAATGAATAGGAAAGTGCCACAGAAAAAGCTTTCCAGAAAGAGGAGTGAGTGCAAAGACCCTGAGGTGGAAAAGAGCCCGAAATATTCGAATAAGAGAAAGGAGGCCAGTAGGACTCGTGGTGAGTCAGAAGATGAGTGGTCAAGGCGGAGCACGAGTTACATATCGATTTGTGTGACTGTATTTTTAATATCTGTCTCCCCAGAGATTGAAAGCTACACAAATGCAGATACACTAGTTTGCTTGTCAATCCAGAACCAGGGTCTAGCACAGGCTTTGATATATAGTTGGGATGCTTAACTATTTAATGAATAAATGAATGAAAACAGTAGCTGGGCTGCTCACCTTAGAGCAGACGTCTGGCAGCTCAAACAGGTAAGGACAGTTACAGAGAGCTGCAAAGGTAGACCCTTCCCAGTAAAGGAAAAAGGGCAAGTGGAGAAACTTATTTTGAGCAGGTAAAGTAATGACTGCACTGCACAGGCGTGGCAGCAAGGAGGCAGGAAGCAACAAAGAGGTAAATAACTTAGAAACCTTCACTTTCCATATGCGCTTGCTGCAAGCACCCAGGCTCTGAGACCCCTGGACATTCATACCAAGCAAGAGGCATACAATTAGGCAGTATCTCAAGATAATACCCAATAGGTCTTACATTTCATTTCAGTCAACCACTGCTGGGTTTTGGCACCATTTTCACTGCAAATATGAGTAATGCAGACTCCTCAGTCACTATTAAGTAGCAATCTGGGGAAATCATCCACTTCCAATAATCCATTTCTCTAATTTAGAACACTCTGAAACCACATAATGAATAATACTGTCGCCAGCTCTCCGGTAATGACATGTGACATATGTCAGCAATTGCTCTTTTCAAGATAAATCCCACTGTGTTGTTGCCTTCAGAAACTCCTGCTTATTTATTCACTTGGGCTCCTCACACACAAATATACTGTATTCATTTCCGAAGATGAATTCAGGAACAAAGTTGAATCCCGGGCTTTGAAATATCAGGAAAAAGTTTGATCCTAACATAATAGCATTCAGTTTTGTCTACAAATGGTTGATTAATATGCAATTATATTCTTAAGTGCAGGGTGTCAATTAATTCCAAAGTACTTTATTTAATTAGTGATACCATTCGGTATATTCCCATTAGCAACATCTTCCCGTTTTTGCCATAGCAATTTTATTCCACCCCTTTAGCGAGAACTAGAGGTTCTTTTTCGGAAGGAAGACCTTGCTTTTCCTGTTTCTTTCACTGCATAAATGATGTTCCCCAGCATTTGCAGATGGAGATGATCATAAAACCTCCCCAAGTGCTGGGTCTTTTTCTTCCCACGGTCCCTTCTTCCCAAACATGTGGAAATGGAATCAGTAATTGCCCAAAGTCCCAGCTCTTCTCAAACCCAAGAGATGAAGGGGATAAGAGTTATAAATCATGGAACTGGTTGCAAGTTGTCATCTTTGTATTAAAAAATACTTAAAACTCTTCCATCTGAGGACACTTTCCACAGCCCTGGCTCTTGTTGAAAATATTTTTTAAGTTACTCAAATAAACAGTTGCCCATCTCTAGATGTAATGATCAGAGGGGAAATCTCTTATATCCAAAAAGGGAAATGTATTAGACTAAGTAATTAATATATAATGGGCATTTGGTTGGAGGGTTTGCTGAGGTACAATTATGTGCTTAAATATGTTTCAGAGTATTCCTATTTTTTGCATACATAACACAACTGAAATGAACTCAGTAAAATCTAGAAAATACCTATCATCTAACAAGACATTAGAAAAAATAGGAGAGTCCAAGCAGTTGTTTCTGTAAATTTACGTCTTGGACTGTAAGACTCGGGTGAGCCAAGAATAGAGTTAAAATTCGACCAAGGCAAGCCAAGGTTTAAGGTAAGACTAAGCTGTTTTGTCTCCTCTCTCATTCCCCACCTCCAAGTATGCTAATGAAATTATGAGCAAAACTGCTTGCAAATAAAATGAACCTTAGTAATATGCAGCTTTACTTTAGATGGAGGTTGGCATTTGACTAGAGCAGAAAAAGTGAGATCAATTGGGAAAAGGTTTAGATGGTAAATGCGAAGGTTATATGGCATCCACCTTTGGAGAACTTTAGATATCGCAATTAAATAAAATATCCATGGATTCACAACAGACTGTATGACCAATTCTACTTGGTTGCTGAAATGTCAGCCTGGACAGGAGGTGGGAGAGCTACTATCTTGAATAATTTTATGAGTGACTCGGGTATTGCAAAGACAATGCAGATTTTATCTGGATGACCCTCTCAACCGTTTCCCACATCAACTGAGAACCTCATCCTCCTAAAATTACCAGAATAAAGAGAGTAGAGAACCATATTTTAACCAGCCTAGAGCAAAGTTTCCTAACCTAGACACTATTGATATTTTGGCTTGGGGAAGTCTTCGTGTGAGAGCTGTTCTACATACAGTCCTATGTTTAGCAGAACCCTTGGCCTCTACCAGCCAGATGTCGATAGCAATTGTCCCACCCCATTCTAACAAACCAGAATGCCTCCAGATATTGCCAACTGTCCCCTGGGGGAACAAAATAGTCTCAGTTGAGAACTACAGGCATACAGGATGGTTTTACCCTGCTTATTTTTCTAAGGTCTTCCTCTTAGGGTTCCTGTGACATTTTTCTTCATTGATCTATTATTACTTCTCGTTAGTAAAATTCAAAGATAAACAGGGAAAAAAAAAGTGTAATATTTTCTTATGAAACTTAATGTCAGGAACTAACCAGGAATAACAGTTCTGTATTATTTTAGACTTTCCCTGTTGTGTATATCAGAATGCACAATCTTTTCTTAGATACTGATGTCTTCACACAGGTTAAGAAAATATATTCAGCCAGGCGTAGTGGCTCACACCTGTAATCCCAGCACTTTAGGAGGCTGAGGTGGGCAGATCACGTGAGGTCTGAAGTTCAAGACCAGCCTGGCCAACATGGTGAAATCTTGTCTCCACTAAAAATACAAAAATTAGCCAGGCATGGTGGTGTGTGCCTGTAATCCCAGTTACTGGGGAGGCTGAGGCAGGACAATCACTTGACCCCGGGAAGCAGAGGTGGCAGAGAGCTGAGATCACCATTGCACTCCCGCCTGGGCAATAAGAGCAAACCTCCATCTCAAAATAAAATAAAGTAAAATAAAATAAAAATAAAGGGTTGTGCATAGTGGCTTATGCCTGTAATCCCAGCATTTTGGGAGGCCAAGGCGGATGAATCTCCTGAGGTCAGGAGTTTGAGACCAGCCTAGCCAACGTGGTGAAATCCTGTCTCTACTAAAAATGCAAAAATTAGCTGTGTGTGGTGGCAGGTGCCTGTAATCCCAGCTACTCAGGAGGCTGAGGTAGAAGAATTGCTTGAATCCAGGAGACGGAGGTTGCAGTGAGCCGAGATGACACCCCTGCACTCCAGTCTGGGCGACAGAGCGAGACTCCATATTAAAAAAAAAGAAAAAGAAAAAAAAAAAAAACCAGAAGAAAATACATTTACACTATTCACATGATTATGCAAATATGTTTTTAACTAATTGCACTTTTTTTTCCATACTAAATACCTATAAGTTAACCTTTTTTTTTTTTTTTTAAATGGTTGAGTGGTATTTCATTGCATGGACAGACCCAAAACATATGCAAGCAATCTATTAATAGCCTTTTACAATCGTTCTATATATGTGTGTGTACACATTGAATTTACTTCCTCACATAATCTTGCTCCTTTATATATGTATTTATGTAGATTAAATTCCTAAAAGTAGAACTTCTCAGGTTTCTCCTTTTATGCTACTTTTTCTGACTACATTTCATTAACTTCCTTTAAAATGCTTTTCTTTTGGGTCAAATGACACATCTAGCATTTCTTTGGTTTCTTGAAACTTCTACACCCACCTTCCACTCATTAGACAATTACCTATAGGGACTATATTGATACTGGTGGGCTGGGGGATGTCCCCAAATACTGGTGGGACTTTGATCCCAGCAGGTGACCAGGCTCTTGACACGGTCTCAAGAAGGAATTCAAGGATAAGTCAGAAAGCAGTGAAAGTACAGAGATTTATTACAACAGGAAAAGTACACACTCAAGAAAAGTGAGTGCAGGCAGACTCAAGAGAGCGCCATGCTTAAGGGGGTTTGGGACTGCTACCTTTACGGGTTTCTTTAGCCAAAGGGTGGAATATTCATTAAAATTCCTGGAAAAGGGTGGAAATTTCTTAGAATTGTGGTGCCACTCATTTTTACACCAAACGGAGGTGTTCTCAGAAATCACGATGCTGGTCACCTAGGACCTCATGATAACATGCTAAGTCACTCATTAAAATCCTAAGTCACAATGACTTAGAACGTTAAGAAGCATATCATGAGGTTCTAGGTGAAACCTAGGTCGAATTCAGCACCATGTTGGGTCCAGTTGGTCTTAACCAGCTTGGTCCACACCTGGTTCTTCAGGATCTTATCAGCCCATAGCCTCTAGTCATATGAAACTTCTATCTTATTTATTTATTTTTTTATAGACATCTCGCTCTGTCGCCAGGCTGGAGTGCAATGGCGCAAGGTCAAATGACTGCAACCTCCGCCTCCTGTGTTCAAGTGATTCTCCTACCTCAGCCTCCAGAGTAACTGAGACTAAAGGCATGTGTCACCATGCTCAGCTAATTTTTGTATTTTGAGTAGAGAAGGGGTTTCATCATGTTGACCAGGATGGTCTCGATCTCTTGACCTTGTGGATCCACCCACCTCAGCCTCCCAAAGTGCTGGGATTACAGGCGTGAGTCACTGTGCCTGGCCTGAAATTTTTATTATCCTGTGACCACTTGTATTATTTCTTTCTCACTTCTAGGGGCAAGGGGAGTGCTCAGACTCCATCTGTGAGTCACTGGCCTTCCTCCTTAAGCCAAACGACTTCCTGACTGCTGTCCCATGCCAGCTGTACTTCATATCTGCATGGATATGGTTCTTCTCTTGGTTCTTCATATCTGCGTGGATCTTAGAGGCTTTTAGTCATTTTCTCAAGGGTCTACTAGTGCCAGTATTTAGCTCTGTGCTGGGGAAAAATTGATGAGCAAAAAGCAGACAAGATTTGTCCCCCACAGAGCATAGAGTCTAGTGGAAACAACAGGCATTAATCAAAACTGCTTAGAAATGTATGCAAATTACGACTGGAATTACTGCCTCCCAGTGCTCTAAGAGGGGCAACAGGAGGACCTGAGGTTTCAAGGCAGGCATTCCTGCAGAAGGGAAGTTCAGCTGGGATCCAAGGGCCAGGGAAACGCTAACCAGGTAAGAGTGATGGAAGTGACCAGAGATCCACATGGGGGATCAGCACAGGCAAACAACCATGGGAGAGAGAGAAGCTGGCCCCTGAGGGGTGAGAAGAGACCTCAAAAGGGTGATGGGGGGAAGGAGATGGCTAGTGAGCAGTGAAGGATGGGCCTGGCAGGGGATACTCTGAGTCTGGCCCTCTGAGACAGATTTCAGTTTTATGTTGAAAGCTCTAGAGAACAGGGGAGTGACATGGTCACACTCAGGCTTTGAAAAGATCACCCTGCTGAAGTCTGATGAACAACCCTCAGGAAGTCACTAGCTGTCATCATACTGAGACTGCATCAATGGAGCAAACTTCCCTTTTTCCATATAAGCACTTCTCTAGTGATAATGCTGGGTCCGATAAGGTACACGACACATTTTCCCATTTCTTCTTTAATGGATTTACTTGCTTCATCTGTGACCACTTTCTTAGGCCAGGTTTGTAGGACAGCACTTTCAGCCCTTTGGAGATCATATTGAAGAGAAGAGCTTTCAGAGAAAATGGGATTTAAGTACTTGCAAGAAAAACAAACAACCCCCCCCCCCGCAAAAACAACCACACCACGTCTAATACAATTAACTTTTTTTTAAAAAAGTAAAAAAGAGTGTCCTCTTTAGGATGGTATATCTTATATTAACTGTGTTAAGTTTAAGTCACTAAGAGACTCAGTAAGTAGGTACCAAGAAATCTTTACTTTTTATCCACCAAAGTCTGCCCCCAAACTGCTTTCTCCCCAAACTAAAAAGTTAGTTTATAGCATTGCTAATCTATTGCAGTGCAATCATATTTTAACCTTATCAAATATCCTCACATATTTCTTCCATTTGCGCAAAAAATGGAACATCAGAGATTTAGATTTTATTTGGAAAATTTCTTATTCATCATACGGAAACACATCCAACTGCATTTGAGAAGTTCAATTTAAAACTAATTTATCTTACACTAATGTTTAAATTCATGAGATTTCACATAAAGTCATTCTTGTAGTGTAATAAATTCAGAGTCAATATGATAATTATTAAACAGAAATGGGCTTGAGAAAAATAAATCGCCTGGTCTTAGGGTTAGTCCCTTCTCTCCTGAGCTCTTAGGCTGGTAGCAAAGAGAAAGAAAAAAGAAAGGAAAATGTCAAGAGGGAGAGGGAACAAAGGAGGAGATCGAACATGCAAGATCACACATGCCCACAAGACTGTGTCTGCACTGCCACTTACGGAATGCTTATTGTATACCAGGCACTGTTCTCGGTTCTTTTCACATCTCTAAGCCTCTTAACAACCCATGGGAATTACTTGAGTGATGATGATCCCAGCTCACAACTCTGGAGCACTTACTGTGTACCAGGCAGTGTTCTAAGCACCCATTCCTTTTTCTGTAAATAGAAAGGGGGTCTCCCCATGTTGCCTAGGCTGGTCTTGAACTCCTGGCCTCAAATGATTCTCTCGCTTCAGCCTCCCCCAAGTGTTGGGATTACAGGTACGAGGCACCACACTCAGCCTGTTCTAAGCTCTTACGTGCATCAACTGGCTCAATCCATACAACCTAATGTGGTGAGGATGAGTCCTGTCTTCTCCAGATGAGAAAACTGGGATAGGGAGAAGTTAGACGGCATGACCAAGCTGAAATAAATAGCTAGCGGGGCACCTGGGCAATGAACGCAGACCAACTCTGCACGTCGCCACGATGTGGTCGGCCTACCCAAAATGTAAAGAAGGTGCAACATTTTTTGCAGACAGGGAAACTCACATCTCTAAAGGTTGAGCACCTTACGGTACAGCCAGGATTTGAATTCAGAGTCACAGGATTCCTAAAGTCTTGCTGCCACTAACATCAGAAAGCTCCCCAAAGATATTCATGCCTCGTTCCGGATGGAAGATCCAAGTTCCTGGGCAGGATCACTGCCTCTGTCTCCACTGTCACCTTTCATTAGCGGCGTGTCTTCAGGACCCCCTTGCACGAGTCCCTGGCATCGACTGCCCTGCCTCCCTCCCTTTCCTCTTCATCTCCTACTAGGTTCTTTCTTTGTGTTACCGATCCAGGACTCCTGCTTTCTGCAGTGATGTGGTGAATAAATACCCACTCCCAGGGAGAGGATACGGCAGTTCCAAAAAGCCCGAGAAAATGGAACTCAAAAACGCTTCACACATGCGTAGGTACCCGGACCTTGAATATCAAAAGACTGTTCCAAAAATGAGATTCATTTTGTGTTCTCAGCTTGCTTCTTCTAAACCACAACTCCCTTTTCTTGTCATTATTTCTCCTTTCGCTTTGCAAATCATCCCTGCCTTGCTGAATAATCTCTGACTTTTCCATTAATTCATAAATTCTAAGTGTGTATTTAAAAATACCTAGAACAGTGATTCTCAACACCAGCGATTTTTTCCCCAGGGGAACGTGGACAATGTCTAGAGACATTTTTGGCATCTAGAGTGGGGAAGGGGTGCGCCATTGGTATCTAGCAGCTAAAGGGCAGTGAGGTTGCCAGGAAGCCTCCCAAAACAGATCAGCCCACACACAAAAGGATCATCTGACCAGCAATGTCAAGGGTGCTGAGTGAGGTTGTTAATCCCAGCTACTTGGGAGGCTGAGGCAGGAGAATTGTTTGAACCAGGGAGACGGAGGTTGCAATGAGCAAAGATTATGCCACTGCACTCCAGCCTGGACGACAGAGCCAGACACCATCTCAAAAAAAAAAAAAAAAAAAAAAATAGAAGAAATCCTCAGTCTAGAAGGATGCACTTAAGCCTGTACCAACGGTTGCCTCTAGGGAAGATGGTGGGAACGTGACAATACCACTTTCCGTTATTTCACTTTTGAACTGTTAAGAGTGTTTCTTTCCAATCCACATGTATTATCTTTGAAATGTTACTACAACTTTTTAAAAATATATTTAATTCCTTTTAAATGTTTTCTTCCAGAAAAGTTTTCAAAGAAAGCTTTTGGACTTTTTCAAAGAAAAGCAAAACAGAGTATATACAAGAAAAAAATTATTATTTCAAGGTAGTGAGTGATGAATCCAAAGAACCTCTTTTGATAAGCAATGGATTTTCTCTTCAGAGTAATGTGTTGACAAAACAGGATGACTTTAACTTACAGACTTGTATTAGTATTTTATTATGATGATTAAGAAAAATAGGATAGGCTGGGCGCGGTGGCTCAAGCCTGTAATCCCAGCACTTTGGGAGGCTGAGACGGGCGGATCACGAGGTCGGGAGATCGAGACCATCCTGGCTAACACGGTGAAACCCCGTCTCTACTAAAAAATACAAAAACTAGCGGGCGGGTGTGAGCGCCTGTAATGATCCCAGCTTCGGGGAAGGCTGAGGCAGGAGAATGGCGTGAACCGGGGCCCGGAGGCTGCAGTGAGCTGAGATCGGCTACTGCACTCAGCCTGAGCAACAGAAGCTGAGGCTCCGTCTCAAAAAAAAAAAATAGGATATATACTCAATGTTAGTTTTTAAAAAATGAAATCCAGAATTTACTACAAAGCACCATCACCATTTTCTATTTAAAGTAATAGAACATCTTGAGTTGTCTTGAGAGTAAGATAACTATTTACTTTTTGGCGATGGAATCTGGCTCTGTTGCCCAGGCAGGAGCACGCTGTGGCATGATCTCAGCTCACTGCAACCTCTGCCTCTCTGGTTCAAGTGATTCTCCCTGCCTCAGCCTCCACAAGTAGCAGGAATTATAGGTACCAATCACCAAGCCTGGCAAATTTTTGTATTTTTAGTAGAGACGGGGTTTCGCCATGTTGGCCAGATTGGTCTCGAACTCCTGACCTCAGCTTATCCACCCACCCTGGCCTCCCAAAGTGCTGGGATTACAGGCGTGAACCACAGCGCCCAGCCAGATAACTATTTACATTCTAGAACCTCTTCTTTGACATTGCATTACTGTAAAATACAAGGTGTAGACAAAGATATGGAAATCCAGATAACAGAGAACTCTACACTCTCTCCACACTTTCGTTCATGGAGCCAGCTCACATCCATCCTTCAAGATTCAGACCAGATGCCACCTCTTCCAGGACACCACTTCTCACACTGATTTGTTCGGTGGAGCTCCAGCATGCTCCTTTCTGTAGCATCCTGTGATCCCCTCAACCCCAGCCCGCAACACGGAGCCCTGTATTGGTCTGATTACCTGGCTAGGTCCCCAAAGGTAGGAATCTCCTATTACTAATCTTCCTATCTGCAACAACCAGAACAGTGACTGACATTTAACATTCAAAATTTCAGTTGGTGGTAAATATTGAATGAATGACCAAATGAATGAAAAAGGGAGTAAGAATGATTTCCACTGACCCCTAAGAAATCAAGAATAGGGAGATTCAAAATCAAGGGAGGTATATTCAAGGAAGAAAGGAGATACTATACTCCCTTATAAGAATTTCAGGTGGCAGCCGGGTGCGGTGGCTCACTCCTCTAATACCAGCACTCTGGGAAGCTGAGAAAGCATGTGGATGACCTGAGACCAGGAGTTTGAGACTAGCATGGCCAACATGGCAAAACCTCATCTCTATTACAAATACAAAAATTAGCCAGGTGTGGTGGCGCACACATATAATCCCAGCTACTTGGGAGGCTGAGGCAAGAGAATCACTTGAACCCAAGAGGTGGAGTTTGCAGTGAGCCAAAATCATGCCATTGCACTCCAGCCTTGGTGACAGAGCAAGACTTTGTCTGGAAAAAAAAAAGAAAAGAAAAGAATTTCAGGTGGGCCAAGAGGTCAGTGAGGTAGAATGCTTAAGAAGGAACACAAGTCCTTTAATCATTTTGGGGCTGGGAGCGTCCTGGCTTTTATCAAATACAGGCTTCAGAAAATGACTACGACCCTGTGATACTCAAGTCTCCCATCTGTAAAATGGAAATAATAGTATTCTACATATATGCCAATAATGAACATGAAATCAGAATAATGCACATATGGCACTAAGCAAAGTATCTACATGTTGAGAAGCTGTTAGGGATCATTGTTTTTTTGTCCATGAATTCTAATGGTTATCAGAACTATCCTCTGTAGCAGCAGCACACACTCATTAATACTAATGCATGCCCTTTATGTGAATCACTCTTCCAGGCATTTTAAGGCACAGAGATCTAAGACTCAGCTATTGCTCTCAAAAGGCTTAACCTGGTTGGAGAGTCAGACCATACTCGCCCTTGCCACAGGTTCTTCTGGGTTCTTTTCCACCCTTCTCCCTTCCTTCAAGCCTGAGTTGCTGAAGAAAGCAGAGCTTGGATCTTTAAAAACACACCATAGTGTGTAAGTGTGAATTAGCATGGGGTTGTCTAACCTCATACCTTATGAGCAGCTTCATCTGCCATAACTTAGATTGTGATGGGAAATAAAATGCAAGCACGGCGAAGAGCTCACTGTGCACGGCAAGACATGTTTTATCTCTAGCCACGAAGTGGAATTGCATTCCTGTTGCGAAACCCAGATTGATGCATGCGTTTTATTTATAACCCTTTCTCTGAAAGTTCCTCCAAGTTACAAGTTAGCAATGAAAGTTTGCAGTGGCTTTTAAAAGACCTGCTGGCATCTTCCCTGACAGCCAAATTCTTGCAAGTGACGGGAACAGACCACAGAAAGGCTCAGAGTCAACAGGCATTGAAGAATGTGCGTGTCTGAGAAAGAATAATGGTGATAGAATGGAAAAGGCGGAAAGTGGGACTACTGAGCATTGATACTCAGGGGAAACCTGCCATACCAGCATTTCAAACTGTCATCCAACCATCCATCCTTCTCCCTTCTTACATTGCCTTGACTTTGCACTTGAGCTCCCTTTTTGCTTCCCTCTCTCCTTTCTCAGTCTATCTCCCCCAATGACTGCAGGAAAAAATCACACACAATCATTTTACTGGCAGTAGTCTCAGTTTGATGATCACTTGTCAAGTCTATACAACCATGCTGCCCTATTTGCTCATGTAGAAGGTATGTCAGCCAAGAATCATCCATTCCCAAACAGTAGAGGCAATCACATCAGAAACTAGAGCTGTGAAAAACAGAGTTTCTTCAAAGGGTTAAACCATACGACCTAGCAATTTCATTCCTAGGTATATACCCACAGAAATTGAAAACAGATACTCAGACAAGGGCATGTACCCTCATGTTCATAACAGCATCATTCACAATAGCTACAAAATGGAAACAGTCCAAATGTCTATCAATGAATAAACAAATTGGTTCATTTGTAAGGTGGAATATTATTCAGCCATAAAAATTGATGAAGTACTGCTACATGCTACGATGTGAATTCATCTTGAAAACATTATGGTGAAAGAAGTCAGATGAAAAAGACCACGTATTGTACGATTTATGTAAGATATCCTAAATGGGCACATCCATTGTGACAGACAGACCAGTGGTTACCAGAGGTTAGGGGGAGAGAGGAATGAAAAGCACCTGCTTAATATACATGGGATTTCTTTTTGGGATTATGAAAATGTTTTGGAACTAGATAAATGTGGTAGTTGCACAACATTAATATACTATGTGCCAGTGCATTGTTCACTTAAAAATAATTGATATCAATTAAGTGGAATACACCTCAATAAAATTTTTTAAAACAAAACAATATCAAAGACTAGACTAGTTTTCCAATTTGGGGACAAAACAGGTCAGCTAGCAAAACTCAGTAACAGGGAAGAGAGGAAAGCACCAGAGACCCAGGTCACAGCCCTGGTTAGATGTAAAGAGTCACCACATCTAAAACAGCTACAAGAGTAGAGGCTGTGAGCGGACTTCTCGCCAAGTCCAAGAGCGACTTCCAGCAAAGGGATCATGAACATGGACAGAAGGACCTGGCACTGAAACTCAGCACTACTGTTTTTTGATGGTGTAGTGGCTTGATACTTTAACATTTCTAAGATGTCTTGCCCACACTGGAAATAGGAATCTGTTTCATAGGGTTATCTTAAGAGTTAAGTGATGATAACCCCAAGACTCCCTTATAAGTCACTGTATATAATACATAATACAAATTCAGTAACTGGTAGCTTTAATTATCATCCAACCATTGTGCGTGAAATGTGTGGTCCAAGCTGCTAAGGATGACAAAGGATGAAAAACAGCAACACTGTGGGTCAAAAATAATGAACTTCTACATGGCCTCTTTGGAAGGACCAATGGTCCATTTATCTGTACTCATTCACAGGCCTTTTTCAGTAATAAGAAGTCTCTGACTTAGCATCCATTTGAGGCCCACAGACGGCTCTGAAAAAAATCTCCTAAGAATGAGTGTGCATTGCAGTTTTTGTTTGTTTTTGCTTGGTTTTTTTTTGGAGACAGGGTCTTGCTCTGTCACTCAGGCTGGAGTGTAGTGGTGTGATCCTGGTTTGCTGCAGGCTCTAACTTCTGGGCTCAAACAATCTTCCTGCCTCAGCCTCCCAAGTAGCTGAGACTATAGGTGCATGCCACCATACCCAGTTAATTTTTAAAAAATTTTTCTGTAGAGACAGGGTTTGCTATCATTCCCATGCTGGTCTCGAACTCCTGGCCTTAACTGATTTTTCCTCCCCAGCCTCCCAAAATGCTGGGATTACAGGAGTGAGCCACTGTGTCTGGCGTATCACAGTTACCTTAATAATCCTATCTATCCATTAGGGACTCAAAAGATTATTTGATGATTAAGAGGATGTATTAGTCCATTTTCATACTGCTATGAAGAAATATTTGAGACTGTATAATTTATAAAGAAAAAGAGGTTTAATGGACTCATAGTTCCACATGGCTGGGGAGGCCTCACAATCATGATGGAAGGTTAAGGAGAAGCAGAGGCATGTCTTACATGGTGGCAGGCAAGAGAGACTGTGTCCTTTATAAAGCCATCAGATCTCATGAGACTTATTCACTATCATGAGAACGGGATGGGAAAAATCAAGCCCCATGATTCAATTACCTCCTATTGGGTGCCTCCCACAACATGGGGGGATTATCAGAGCTACAATTCAAAA
Source organism: Papio anubis (assembly GCF_008728515.1). Lineage (NCBI taxonomy): Eukaryota > Metazoa > Chordata > Mammalia > Primates > Cercopithecidae > Papio > Papio anubis. The sequence continues at coordinate 67,133,165 of NC_044993.1, forward strand.
TGAGATTTGGGTGGGGACACAGCCAGAGGATGACTGCAAATACCAGATGACATCACCTTTGCAGAACAGTCTCCCTGATATGGAGAGCTCTGTAAGGTGTATCTTGAGGAAAGCACTTACATTTTAGGTTACACTGGAATCAGAGGGCTGGATTCAAATGATCGCTCTTCTGCAAATTATCAGCGTGTCTTAATAAACAAGTTCCTTTCTTTGAAATAATTTTTTTTTGCCTATTATACGATATACCTTTTGGTTTCTAAAGATTGCCTTTTGCAACTTAAACCCTGCAGCCATGTTAAAGGATGTGTGCATGTATTCACTGTAGACCAATATATTTATTCATTTAAGCAATAATTCAAACATGAGTGAATGTTGTGCTATGTACAAGGGACTATGCCATTTCCACTGGCGGACACAAAGTTAAATGAGGCAAGATTGCCAACCACAGGAGTGGAGACGATTTCTATACTGAAATAAACAGAATATTAGGACACTCCAGTGTGAAAGGGTCAAATATATGATACAAACTGCTATAGCCCACATGGAAGCTGATGGATCATGAAACTGGAAGTCCATGGTGTCTGGATTCAGATAGAACTGATTCAAGTTGCTTATACAATGCCGTTGGTAATCCGTCTCTGTCGCTCATCTTTATTTTCCTCTGTGTCAGCTTGGGTCTCAGACAGGTGCCTTTGAAACCATGGAGAGGTGGCTACCAAAAATTTCAGACTTCATTCTACCAGTTCAGCATGCCCAGAGAGAATCGAGTCTCTTTCCAAAGAATTCCATGTAAATTCCTGAGATTTAATCTCACTGGACTGACTTGGGCCACATGCCCAGGCATGGACCAGTCAGAGAGGCCAGGAGGATGAAACAGCATCAGTGGTCAGGCCTGGATCACACTCCCCCTTGTGAAGCTTGGGGCTTTTTCTACCTGATGACTCAGACTGAGGCTGGAAGAGATGACATGTCTAGAGAAACACTAAGATGCTTTACCAGAAGAAGGGGGGAAAAAGAAAGAACAGCCTGAAAAACAGCAGCTATTCATCACAAGTGCCAAGTGATACATGCTGTACTAGAGGTTAAATGAGAGTGCCATAGCAACTTTAGAAGAAAAAAGGGAACTAGAGTTTAAATCTTACAACAACTTGTATTACTGCCATATTAATAACTACATAACAAACCTCACTGGTATTAACTCACTCATAAAACTCTCACTGGCATTCAATAATACGCTTTTTTTTTTTTTTTTTTTTTTTTGGCCACTCATGGATCTGTACGTCAACTGAAGTGCATTTCATCTAAACTTGGTTTAAGTCCCACTTGTGGGATGGGTGAGGTCAGCTCCATATGTCACGCTCATTTAGAGACCATGATTCTCATAGTAATGAAAGACACACGTGTGGGTGAATCCAACTACACACTTACTTTTGAAGCCTCTGCTTACATCAAGTCTGCTAACATTTCGTTCGTCAAATTGTTACAGGACCAACAGCAGCATCCCTGTGGCAGGAAGCCATATACCTGGTACCCTAGACAAAGGAACCTAGAAAAGGGCTTCCATAGAGGGAGGGATGGAAAATCTGAAGCAATAATGCAATTACATAATGACATCTAAGAGAGTTTGATTCCCATGGGAGACATATGAGAGCAGACACAAGAAGTTTAGCCACTAACCCATGGTCATTTAGCTTGAGGATGGCAGGCCTGGGTTTAAAACCAGGTCATCTCATTCTGAAGCCCAACAGAGAGACACGGTAGATTTTTGGGCAATGGCCCAGAAATACGGTATGAGGCGAGCCTTCATGTCGGGCGTGGCATCTGCTCTCTGATAAGAGTCGCATTCACTGAGGGCTTCATGAATTCTTGAGTTATAGTTAATAAGATTTTTGTCTGAAACTTAAGTTTCATATAACAGAGATGTACTTAACACACACAACCTTCGTGTAGTCTGTTGAAAGTTAGTTTGTTTTTCTGTTTTGAGTCAGAGTTTGGCTCTGGCGCCCAGGCTGGAGTGCAGTGGCGTGATCTCTGCTCACTGCAACCTCTGCCTCCTGGGTCCAAGCGATTCTTCTGGCTCAGCCTCCCGAGTAGCTGGGACTACAGGCACACGCCACCATGCCCGGTTACTTTTTTTTATTTTTAGTGAAGACACGGTTTCACCATGCTGGCCAGGCTGGTCTCAAACTGCTGACCTCAAGTGATCTACCTGCCTCTGCCTCACAAAGTGCTGGGATTACAGGCATGAGCCACTGTGCCCAGCTGAAAGTTAATTTAAAACTGAATTATTTCTACCATGAGACACTAAAGAAGGGTGACACGTGCAGCTGACAGCTAAGCAGAATCCTCATACGTGGAAGAGGGGTTCTGGTTAAATGTGTTGGAAGCTATGACAGATTAAGGTGGTCAGAAGTATGTCACCTGGGTGTCTGATTCCACTTTAAAATCTCTGCAACAAAGTTCCTTGCATCCAATCAAGTGGACAGTGACATATTACAGGCCCAGTCAAGGGATCAGCCTTTACTCGGCAGGTTGCAGGCTGCCATGTCAAAGGTTAACACTTCAGTTCTACATCCACAGTCACCTAGATGTGAAGTGCAATACATTGATCTGCAAAAATTATGTCAAAGAGGCCGAGCACGGTGACTCATACCTGCCATCGCAGCACTTTGGGAGGCAGAGGCAGTGGGATCGCTTGAGCACAGGAGTATGAGACCACCCTGGGCAACTTAGTCAAGACCCCATCTCTCCAAAAAATACAAAAAATCAAACAAACAACAACAAACAACAAAAAAACCAGCTGGGCATGGTGGTACACACCTGTAGTCCCAACTATTTGGGTGGGTGAAGTGGGAGGACTTTTTGAGCCCAGGAGTTGGAGAATGCAGTGAGCTATGGTTGCATCACTGCAGTCCAGCCTGGGTAACAGAACAAGACCCTGTTTCTAAAAAAAAAAAAAAAAAAAAATTATGTGAAAGTAAACTGGGGCCAGTCTGCAACAACAAAACCCCAGACTTTCATCTAAAAGACTTTTTCAACAGGCAGGCAGACATGACACAATGATTGTTGATTGAATGATTGATTGAGACAGGGTCTTACCCTGTAGCTCAAGTGGGAGTACAATAGCGTGATCATAGCTCACTACAGTCTTGAACTCCAGGACTCAAGCAATCCTCACTTCAGTCTCCAAAGTAGCTGGGATTACAAGTGAGCATCACTACACACAGCTAATTAAAAACAAAAATTGTGTAGACACAAGGTCTCCGCATGTTGCACAGGCTGGTCTCGAACTCCTGGGCTCAAGCAATCCTTCTGCCTCAGCCTCCAAAAGTGCTGGGACCGGCATGAGCCATTGTTCCTGGGCAATTATTTTTAAATGGTACAATAGGCAGAATGAAACTCTTCTCCTCAAAGGATTTGCCAATCTTAAGACTCTTAATACAAAGATCTTCAAGTTTCTTATTTCTCAAGACGGTCCTTTCTTTCCTTCGGTGGAAGTAAATTACTTTTTAAATTATACCCATTCGAATAGACTGAGGGTTGAGAAATATTGTGAGAATTAACCTTTCCCCCCTAAAATAATTAAGAGCAAACTATTAGGTAGTTGGAATTAGAGAATGAGGTTTGGCTGCAACAATAGAGTTTTGCTGGGGACCAGAGAGAAGAGTGGATAATGGTTAAGAGTGTGTGTTCTGGAGCTGAACAGGTCTAGGTTTGAATCCTGGCCCTGGTAAGGCAGAAGTAGGTAGCCTTGAGCAAGTCGCTCACTGGCTTCAAGTTTACTCATTGGTAGAATGAGATTAATGACAGGAGGATTAAATGAGATACTGTATAGATAGAGACTGGCATAATGGCTGGCATAGGGGATGCTGGAGTGACAATTTAAAAATATAATCTTATCTCCTTAACATCTTTTAATGGATTCCCACTGCGAATGTCAGACGTGTTTGAACCAGAGAGACTCCATCTTAAATAGGGGTTGGGTAAAATAAGGCTGAGATCTACTGGGCTGCATTCCCAGAAAATTAGGCATTCTTAGTCACAAGAAGAGACAGGAGGTCAGCACACAATATGGGTCACAAAGACCTTGAAAATAAAATAATAAATGGTAAAGAAGCCGGCCAAAACCACGATGGCAAGGAGAATGATCTCTGGTCGTTGTCACTCCTCACTATATGCTAATTATAAAGCACTTGCATGCTATACGGCACTCCCACCGGTGCCATGACAGTTTACAAATGCCACAGCAACACCAGGAAGTTACCCTATGTGGTCTAAAAAGCGGAGAAACCCTCAGTTCCAGTCATTGCCTACTCCTTTCTGGGAAAACTTACGAATAATCCATTCATTGTTTAGCGTATAATCAAGAAGGAACCATAAGGATAAGCAGGCGTGCAGCCCATGCCACTGCTCTGCCTATGGAATAGCCATTCTTTTATTCCTATATTTTCTTAATAAACTTGCTTTCATTTTACTTTATGGACTCGCTCCAAATTCTTTCCTGTGCAAGGTCCAAGAACCCGCTCTGGGGGTCTGGATCGAGACCCCTTTCCAGAAACACTCATAGGACATAACCCCAAAACTCTTGATGTGGTGCTTCTATCCAACCTTAACTCTAGCCCCACTGCTCCTCCAAGGTTCCAGCCTGAAGGACTCTTCACTTCCTCAGGTTTCTAAGACCTTCCACCTGCTGTTCCCTGTGCTTGCAGGAGCCCTTCCCCCTTAGCCTGGTTATCCCCTACCTGTCATTCAGTTGTGTCCTTAAATGCCATTTGCTTGACAATTTCTGTGATTCGCATCTATCATGCTCATCAGTGTAACTTCTTTTCATGGCACATACTAAAGACTGTAATTATTGATTAATTTGATGCCTGCCCCCCACTAGACTCTAAGCCCCATGAAGCTAGAAGCCACATCCACCTTGTTCACCCATCTGCTTCTACCACCTAGTGTCAGGCTTGTCACCCAGAGAGATTGTTTACCGAATGAATGAAAGAAAAACAATGTCACAGAAAGAAGTGGAAGCACTTAGGACATGATCAGGAGCTATGTCTTAATCAACTTTCTTGCTTTCAGTTTGAACAGCAGAAGAGGACATTTCTGACTCTCTTAGACGTCCTCCCTTCCCCCCCAGTTTTCCCTCTGTATTATTACATCAAAGAAGAAAACAGTTATTATCATCATGTTGATCATGCAATGAGATCTCAGAATATTGGCTGGTTTGGGGTGTTGTTGTTGTAGTTTTAAATAAGCTCCCTATGTGGGCTATTAAATAAAGTAGGGACAAATGAGAGAAATTATACATCTGCTTTTCACTCCAGGACAAGTTGTTATGTTTGTTTGAATCTAATTTCCCTTTGTGCTGATCACTGAACCGGCCCTCAGATATTGCCAGTACAATGAGAGTGTTAGTAGCAAAGACTGGTTAATAGTTTGCTGGGTAACTTGAGGAAGGAAATGTAACCAGTCTGGGCCATTATCTCCCTTCATTACCTAACAAGGGGCTGGCTGAGCTCAGGTGGAAGCCTGGGGTTGGGGGTATCAACAGCACCTCCTCCCTTCACTCATTCCTCAGGAATCCTCCCCATCTCTGCAGGTGCCTGCTGCTATTGGTATGCCCAGGAGGTTTGATTTTATAAGTAGGGACAGAGGGAGAAGATTTTGATAGGGTGAGAGAGTCTGGGACTTGGAAAGGTGATAAGGAAATTCAAAATGAAAAGGAATTGCATCCACCCCCTACTCAGTTTCTCAGATTGATTTTGAGCCACCTGTGGAGAGAAAGGTTTAGTTGCAGAAGATGAAAAAGACAGTGAGATTCAGCACCAGCAAAGCTACTTTAGGGACCAGGTGACAGATCATAGCACAGGGCTGGGGAGAGAACCTTTGGCCTTGTCTCTGAAGAAAACCTAAGAAGGATCTGGGGGCCCCAAACTAGAGCCATGAGAGCATTCAGAGGTGACACCTGGGAACCCATACCAGAGTTCTCAAGATGGGAATTGCAACAACAAGCAGCTCCTGAAGGCAGTTACATGGATGTGGTCAACCAGAGGCTAGAAACAAAGACGGTTGTTTCATGCAATATGGCTGTTGTGAGGACTGCCAGAAAGAACTGGAACACTATCTGGGGAACCGTAGAAGCATACATTTTAGTAATTAGCCAATGATCCTTCCTATAATCACAATTTTGGTGTAGAAAGTCACTGTAGCCTGATATTTAGTCATACAAAGATGAGACCTGAAAAATTAGGTTGCACTTTTTTTTTTAATGGGAGTGAAAATATATTCGTGGTTTTCTTCATATATCACCGTTGTTTGACTGGTTGCCATGACAATAGCTCTCTTGTGAAATAAAGTTTTATTTTAAAATCTAACAAAAAAGTGAGATGTAGGGAATTTTAAAATCTTCCTTTACTTTCCTACTCTCCCAGTCCCCAAAGACAGCAATGACCTCTAGAAACATCGTCACTCTGACATGATGGACAAAGGACTCAGGGGCTTCCCATCATTTCTAAGTGCTCCATCTTCTATGGTACTGCTGGATGCAAAACCTAATGGAGGAAAACAAGAGGTCCACAAGGAAAATGTCGCTTATGAGCACAAATGAGGGGCCAGCCTCTAACAATCCAGGTTGCATGAGGCCGCACTTGTCCTAAAAGATTTACACCCCATGTAGGCATTAAAAACTGAACCAAGTCTGGGCGCGGTGGCTCACGCCTGTAATCCCAGCACTCTGGGAGGTCGAGGCAGGTGGATCACTTGAGGTCAGGAGTTTGAGACCAGTCTGGGCAACATGGTGAAACCCTGTCTCTACTAAAAATACAAAAAAAAAAAAAAAAAAAAAATCAGCTGGGTGTGGTGTCATGTGCCTGTAATCCCAGCTATTCAGTAGGCTACGGCAGGAGAATCGCTTGAACCCTAGAGGTGGAGGTTGCAAGGAGCCAAGATTGGGCCACTGTACTCCAGCATGGATGACAACACTAAAACTCCATCTCAAAAAATAAATAAGAAACTGAACCAAAAGTTTGCAGTGCTAACTGGCACTTTGCATTCTATGTTTCCCTTCTCAGGTTTTGCTAGTAGACTATCCTAGCTTGGTCTAAAGGGAGAGACTTTCATTTTGAACGAATTTCTAAACAAAACAGGAAATGTGAGGAGCTTAATATTCACAGATATTCATTCTAACCAGGAGACAAATAAAGAATCCTATGGGGCCTTCACTTGAAAATCATTCATAATTTAAAATGATTTTGCTTTGGTAGTGAGTTTCTCATAAAGGCTCCATCATATGGAGACCAATAAAACAACTTTATATGGTGATGCATGAAACCAGCCAACACTCTTGTACGGCACTATGTATCTGGAGAAATGGCATGGCCACCTCTGTTCATGCTGAGGAGAAACAACATCTATAGGAAATTCCAGTCTGCAACTTATTTCAGTATTTTTTTCTGTGCCTTATATTTTATATTTATTTATATTTTTAAATGGAGTTTCACTCTTGTTGCCCAGGCTAGAGTGCAACTGTATGATCTCAGCTCACTGCAACCTCTGCCTCCCAGGTTTAAGCAATTCTCCTGCCTCAACCTCTCAAGCAATTGGGATTACAGGCATGTGCTACCACGCCCAGCTAATTTTTGTATTTTTGAAGAGACAGGATTTCACCGTGTTGGCCAGGCTGGTCTTAAACTCCTGACTTCAGATGATCCACCTGCCTCAGCCTCCCAAAGTGCTAGGATTACAGCCCTGAGCCTGGCCTCCTGTGCCTTTTAAATGCTAGCATCCAGGTTGCTAATCTACCCCATCCTAGAAAAAACAAAAACAAAACAGAAGTACCTTATTAATTTTGGTCTGAGGACTAGCTACATAATCACTTAAACATCTGTCTCCTAAACCAAACAAGAATTTTAGAATATTCGTAGAGAAAAAATATATTGTATAATAACCAATGGAAGATTAAAATATCGAATGTTATCTGGCTAAAACCTAATCACATTTAATAAAAGTGATCCTACCCCATAATATTTTAAATCTTGTCCAGTATTACTGGGTTCAATTCTATTTTACAAAGCTGAGAGAGAATTCTATTTCTTTTTTGTTCTCTTTTACTCAATTTACTGGCATTCTTGGTCTTTCCCTGCTTATGTTAATTCCTGCGAAGGCAGGTCTCTTCAATTCTTTTCCAAACTCGCATATCACTTAATTTTTCCTTCAGAATTGGAGACCTCAGAAGTTACTCAGCAAAATCTGTTTTTCAATCAAGGTATCTCAAGTACCCAGGTGTTTCTTGCAGTATTTTATCATCACTTTTTCTGTGTGTTCTGTAACTATTTCCAGGAATTGTGTAAATCCGTTCTGGAATAGCGTTTAGTGAACTATCTGGTAGGTGCACGGCTGGAAGCCAACAGAATCTTGATACACTTTGGCTCTGTCTCCACCCACATCTTCTCTCGAACTACAATCCCCACATGTTGAGGGAGGGAGGTGATTGGATCATGGCCACGTTCCCCCCCCCCCCCCCCCCGCCCCACACACTGTTCTCGCGATAGTGAGTGAGTTCTCGTGAGATCTCATGGTTTTACGAGGCAGTCATCCCTGCTCCTGCTCAGCGCTCTCTTGCTGCCTTGTGAACGTGCTTGTTTCCCTTTTGCCTTCCACCATGATTTTAAATTTTCAGAGGACTTCTCAGCAATGTGGAACTGTGAGTCAATTAAACCTCTTTCCTTTATAAAATACCCAGTCTCAACGAAGTTCTTTATAGCAGTGTGAAACCGAGTAATACAAACCTGTAACTGCCTAACTTAAAGGGAAAAAAAGAGGTTTTTGGAGGGGGATATGGGGACATTCACAAAATCAAGACTCATGAACGGTGCCATGAATGCAAAATTAGATACCTTTGTGTCGCCATCTTTTTAGTCATCCTTCTAAAGAGTCCAAGTCCCAGGAAAGAGTACCATTGTCCACGCTTAGCTTATGTGCCTGCCTCTTCACCAGCTGGACAAGGAGAGGAAGAAATGCACAGAAGCCTCCTGTATGGCCCTCAGGGGTCTCACTGAACCTTTCAGAAACCTTGATTGACAGACCCATTTGAATCACAAAATGTGGTAAAAAGTGAATTTCTCCCAGAAAAACAGAGATGGACATTTTCTGGATAGCTAACAAAAGAATCCACTCCAAGTTGCACACATAAGCCAATGACAGAGGAATCCCTATCCCTGTCCATAAAAGGCATATTTGTTGGTAATTGTTGACAAGAACAGATAGATATCCGTTTCCTTCCTGACACCCCATCAGACCAGAGCATTGTCTACTTATTAACAGAAAAGAGGGAAAGAAAAAAAAGGAGAGAGACAGAAGAGAATTTTCTCAGAGAGACACGCAGGAATACAAGCTCTAGATGTCTGATCATATCAAGCTCAACTCAGTACAAGCGGGTAGGCTCATCTTGGTGGTGTTTATTCATTTGTACAAAAGCAACTCTCTCCAATTTCATAACTTCCAGAAAGGCACTGGGCTGGTGAATTACACTTGGTACAACAGCACTCTTCCAGAGACCTGAAATGAGATTTTTGGCAGCTAAAGTGTTTTTTAAAAGCCACTGCTTTCTATGATTGCCCCCATCTCATAAATGACTCTGTCGCTGAGAAAAGACCAATTCAGAGACAATGAAAAACTCCTTTTCTGCAGCTCCACAAATCTCAACTGAACTTCTCAGACTTCAGTTTGTTCTGTGCTGTGTTCCTGTGGACTTCTGATGGGGTAGCAATTCTGTACCAAGGGTATGGCACTTTTGGCTCAAGGCTTCATATACAATAGGATACAGTCTCGGGTGCACAGAAATTTATTCCACACTGCCTCCTGGGGTGAATGACAGCTCTTCCATGTAGATGAGGAAGATAATATTTTGATATCTCATGTACCCCATAAATCAATACATCTATGTGTATACCCACAAAAATTTTAAAAAATAAATCTTTAAAAATGTACATTTAGAAAGTGTCTGGCAGTGGCTGGTGCTTACAGGCAATCCCTATTAGTTTATTTCTTCCCTCTGATAAAAGAAAAACTTCAGCCAAATTAAATTCAAAAAAGTTTAATTGAGCAATGAACCATTCATGATAAGGCAGCCCCCAGAATCACAGGAGATTAAGAGTCTCTGGCATAGTCACGTGGTGAAAGAAGATTTACGGACAGAAAAAGGCTGACATACAGAAATCAGCAGTGAGGTACACAAACAGCTGGGTTGGTGACAGGTAGGCGTTTGCCTTTGTTGAACACCTAGCAGTGGATGAGTGGTTGAAGTATGGCGGCTGGGATTGGCCAAAACTCAGCTATTGTTACAGGCAGATACTCCTAAGTCAGCCTTTCAATCTTGTCTGACTATTAAGCTAGGTTACAGTTCATCCACAAGGACTCAAATATAGAAGTAGAGTCCTTCTCAGGACATATTTAGTTTGTGTTAACACCTCTCTTTGGGATTATCTGATATTGTTCCCTACTAAAGGTGTAACAGTAAGTATTCCCTTGGTAAGAGATAGTGATTTTCTATGAATTAGAGATACTGTATCTTACGACTGGGAGAAGACACAGAGTTCAAGCCCAGACCCAGAGAGAACCAAGTATTTGTGTGTGAAGAAAAGAATAGTGTTACCTGGGGCCAGAGGTCGGAGGAAGCATTCCTCTTCACTGTATACCATTTTTCTGTCTGGTAAAATAAGATTCATATGAATCTATTACCTATTCAAAATTTAAATGAAAATAACCACCACCAACACCCTATCTGAGATGATAAATTTGGCAGTTATTCCCCACAGAAAATATTTGTAGAGTATGCAAACCTGGCCCTCTTAAGAATCTCAGAGAATAATGGTGCTATTTTCCACCTGAGAGTTATTCACTGGGGAAGCGAGGGGTGAGGTCCTTGGGATGCAGTTTATTCACTGGAAGAAAAGGAACTCTACTTCCATAACACTTAAGAAAGCAATGCTTTAGGCACTAAAGGGAGTAACAAGTGTGCTTCAGTGAAGGAGGCATAATCAGATGGGAATCAGTGGTGGGGTGATATTAGAGAGGCGGGACAGAAAAAGGTAAGAGGTAATTCCAAAGTGATGGGGCGTCAGTAGAATATAAAGGCTACATGCTGGAAGCTAGTGCATAGTTCAATAGAACTACATATACACACACATATGTATAGGGTATAATACGCATATTCTATATAGTCCTATGCGTATTATACCCTGTATATATATCTAGCTCTATTGAGTATCATAGTATATAGTTCTATTGCACATGATAGTGCATATATATATACACACACGGTATAATATACATATTATATATAGTTCTATGCATATATATACACATACAGGGTAAAACATGCATTTATATATCTTGATATCTCATGTAGCCCATAAATCAATACATGCATTATATACATATATGTGCATACATGTGTACATATATACATAGTATATACATATATATGCATATTATACACTGTATATATACTATCATATATATTCAATAGAACTAGATATATACTATCATATATTATATGTTATATATAGTTCTATGCATATACCCTGTGTGTGTATATATATACTATCATACATATTCAACACAACTAGATATACACTAACATACATATTCAGTAGAACCATATAATAAGCATCTTTTATTGAGATAGAGTCTCGCTCTGTCACCAGGCTGGAGTGCAGTGGCACAATCTTGGCTCACTACAACCTCTGCCTCCTGGATTCAAGTGATTCTCTTGCCTCAGCCTCCTGAGTAGCTGGGATTACAAGTGCTCACCACCACACCCAGCTTACTTTTTTATTTTTAGTGGAGATGGGCTTTCACCATGCTGGCCAGGCTGGTCTCAATCTCCTGTACCTCGTGATCTGCCTGACTTGGCCTCTCAAAGTGCTGGGATTACAGGTGTGAGCCATTGCACTCGGCCATAACATGCATCTTAATACCATACGACAAGCAAAGTCCCATTAGTGAGTGCAGAACTCAGGACCGCAGCCCTGTGTGCTACTACTCCCAACATTCCTCCAACATTTCCCATCCAGGCGAGTGGCACCATCATTCAGTCAAACAACCCTAAATGCAGAAATCATCTTGGACTCACTCATTCTTGTCCCCAAATTCCCATTATCAATCTATTGCCAAGTTCTCTTCATTGTATGCCCTAGATGTCTTGAATCTGCCATTTACTTCCCACCATCTCCCTCAATACCTTAGCTTAAGATGGCATCAGTTGTTATTTGAACTACTGGAACAGACTCCTAACTGGTCTCCCTGTCCAATCTCCAATCTGTTTCTCACAATGTAAACAGCATTTTCTTAAAAGGAAAGAAAGAGGCCAGGCACAGTGGCTCACACCTGTAATCCCAGCACTTTGGGAGGCTGAAGCAGGCAGATTACTTGAGGTCAGGAGTTCAAGACCAGACTGGCCATCATGGTGAAACCCCATCTCTACTAAAAACACAAAAATTAGCTAGGCGTGGTGACACATGCCTGTAATCCCAGCTACTTAAGAGGCTGAGGCAGGAGAATCACTTGAACCCACGAAGCGGAGGTTACAGTAAGCCGAGATCATGCTACTGCACTCCAGTCTGGGTAACAGAGCAAGACTCCTTTTTTTTTTTTCTTTTAAAGACAAGAGAGAGAGATATATATGAAAGAAAGAAAGAAAAAATAGAAAAAGGGAGAAAAAAACAGAAAGATGCTCTTCTGGTAATACATGTATGACAATATCATCTCATTAATATAAATGTTATCATTTTAGCACATATAATACAAATCTGTTACTGCATGTAGGTAAAAGACATGTTTTAAAAAACCAGTAATGTGATAAAATTTGCTGGGAACTAGTTCAGGCTCCTTAAAATCCATTTTTCCCCAAAGACTATCCATGTAAGCTGAACTCATTCAAATGGTTTTATTTACTGGTCAGAATAGGCCCTGCAAAGGTATTTTCTGAAATTAACATTTGTTAGCTCCAGTTAGCATATGAATTTGAAAAAGATGCAAATGTATTACAATCTTTCTGTTTTTTCCTTATGATAGACCAGTTTCTCATTCCATCTTTCAAAACACTATAGTTTTTTGGATGATATTAAAGTAAATATTCAACATCATCAGGTTAATACAAAGCTTTATAATGACTTTCAGGAAGGCAAAGTACTTCATAAAAATCTCTAAAACAAATACTGGCTATAGAACAACATCCAATTAATTAATTCGCTAATTATTCTCTTATATTATGACCTGTGGCAATTCTATAGTAATTTCTATTCTAACTAATTCCACTCTAAATCACCTAAATATTCAGACTGGTTCTTGGATGAATCATCTTTGTGAACCATATACTTCTCCAAGCTGCTGGATGATGTCTTATAGAGTTGTAACTAGGAAATATTAGGAGTATGAATACCCATGGTTTTCCCCTCCCTAACTCACAAAAGGTAACTCCTCCTTTTCCAGGTTGGCTTTTGGAATTCCATGGGTTAGAACTAAAGCAATGTGTTAAGAAGATAGAACAGGAAAAGTGAAGGCCAGTGATTTGTGTTGGCAAGAGCCAAGTTTCACTATAAGGAGAAAGGGGAAGATAGATGCTGAGGGCAACAGGGCAGTGAAGATGTGAAAATCTTCACATGGCTTGGGTGTTACACTACCGACTTTACAGTGGAGGGAAAAATCTTGAAGGAAGGAGTGTACATTGTGAGGAATGCAGACAGTGCACAAGATGGTAAGGAAAGTTTCAGATGTTTTTAGCATTCATTAATAATAGAATTCCCTCCTTGTAAACATCCTGTAAGAGATACCAGGAATAATTTGATTTGCTCTTGATTGTCTGATGATCTGTATTCCTTTGAACATGATCGTAAGTGAAGTGAGAATGTTTTTAACTTTTATTTTAGGCTCAGGGGTGCATGTACAGGTTTGTTATATAGACAAACTCGTGTTATAGGGATTGTACAGATTATCTTACCACCCAGGTACTAAGCCCAGTACCCAATAGTTTTTTTCTGCTCCTCCTACCTTCTACCCTCCAGGAGACCCCAATGTCTGCTGTTCTCCTCTGCGTGTCCAGGTGTTCAAATCACTGAACTCCCACTTGTAAGTGAGAACACGCGATATTTGGTTTTTTGTTCCCCTGATGGTTTGCTAAGGAAAATGGCCTCAAGCTCCATCCATGTTCCTGCAAAAGACAGGATCTCATGTTTTACTGCTGCATAGTATTCCATGGTATAGATGTACCACATTTTCTTTATCTAATCTGTCATTGCTGAGCCTTTAGATTGATTCCATATCTTTGCTATTGTGAATAACGCTGCAGTCAACATTCACAGTCTTTATGGTAGAATAATTTATATTCGTCTGGGTATAAACCCAGTAATGGGATTGGTAGGTCAAATGGTAGTTCTGTTTTTAGATCTTTGATGAATTGCCTTTCACAGTCCTTTTCCCAATGAGCTAATTTACACTCCCACCAACAGTGTATGAGAGAAATCATTGAATCTGGCTTGTTTTTCGTTACTGTTTGGGACACACGGCCTTTTTAGGAATGAAATTGACTACGGAGGACGTAACTGCCAATACTTTACCTATAAGAAGTCAGAGTGGCAAATGCACATACTTGGCAATAGAGGAGGGAATGGCCCCCAGTCTACTGCGTCCCATTCTATGGCCCTCATGAAGTAAATAGTACCATGTTCTGCCCCCAGTCATCTGTGAGGTGAGTGCTCTTACTCTTTAGAAAGTTAGCTGTTCTAATGAATAGTTCATTCTCATTATTGTCATCCTAATGAAAGAACACATTGTGAAACCTGATATTAATCCAATCAATCTTCCCAGCTTCCACAACAACCACATACAATATTTAGAGTCCAATTTAGAATTCTTTATTTGTAGCAGGAAGATTTATGCATCTAGGGCTGTTGACCCTGTTAGTTCCATTGGAGAGCACGTACCATCCAGTCAAATCTTTAGTCACCAAAGAATTATTGTTAATCTGAAATACTGCAGGATTAGATGGGGCATTAGTGATCCTATCAGAATTTAACTTCCATGAAGGAAGGGACCTGTCTCTTTTCGTAAATATTATCAATTTACCTTCAGTTAAAATTTGTATGTATTGGCAGGGCTTGGTGGCTCACGCCTGTAATCCCAACACTTTGGGAGCCTGAGGTGGGCGGATCATGAGGTCAGGAGTTTGAGACCAGTCTGGCTAACAAAATGAAACCCCATCTCTACAAAAATACAAAAAAGTTAGCCGGGCATGGTGGGGGCACCTGTAATCCCAGCCACCCACTTGGGAGTCTGAGACAAGGGTAATCGCTTGAATCCAGGAGGCAGAGGTTGCAGTGAGCAGAGATCACACCATTACATGCCAGCCAGGGCAACAGTGTAAGGCTCCGTGTCAAAAAAAAAAAAAAAAAAAATGTATGAACTCTATGTACTATACAATTTAGCTTATGTTATAACATACAAGTGTTAGGAAATTCTGGGTTCTAACCAAGATGCCAGATCTACAACAATGGTAAAAGCTGACATTTCAGTAACACTCTGCAGCTTACAGCATGATTTTATCTTGTAATGGCAGTTCTTTAGGAAAAAATTACAAATGTAGCCTGTGAACCTCCCAGTACAACTATGTAACGAATATTCCTTAGGAATCTTATTCTCTCAGAAATAATAGATTCTGAGAATTACTCTTAAGCAAGATAAGCCCAAATGAAGTCTCCATTCTCTAACTGGTAAAATATCTGTATAGTTATACAGGGAGAAATTAGTAATGGTGAATGATTCTTTTGCTAAAGTCCCACTGGTTTAGGAATCCTCTTTCTATTTATTTTACCACCATAAATAATTTAAGAAGGCAGATTTTTGTTTATTTGTTTTCCATTTAGGAAATTTGGAAATCTAGATTATACATAGATTGCACTGTGGAGCTAAACTTTCAGTCCCTAGCAAAGTATTAACAAATGTTTTTCCAAGGCCAGAACACCAGTCTCACTTTCTCCCTTCACTGGGAAGCATTTCCTGATTGTGCTTGCAGATTGTTCTTCTCTGTAAGGCTGGAGGCAGCACTCCTGTTGTAGTTTGCTGCTTCCAATGACTAAGGGAACAATGCCAGTTCTGGGATGTGGGCCCTCCTGAAAATTGAAATTTGCACTTTCAGGCAGAAAGCTAACAGCAATGTCATAGGCAATGAGGGTCAAGTGAACATTTTCTACTATTTTCAATCACTTGGTGTCCTTAAATGTCCACCTCGCGGCATTTAAAAGAAAAAAGGCATGGTCTAGTTCACAGGTTGTGCGTCTGCAGAGTGGGTTGACAGGGAAATTACACACACACACACACACACACACAAAGTATCTTGATTCGAAAGGAAATGACTAAGTCCATTTTCCTAAAACACTTTTAGACAAGATTAGAAAAGGAGAAAATAAAAACTGTCGTGGAAGAAGCCATCTTCCCTCTTCAATAAATATTTAACCCTAAGGGAACCTAAAATAACTTCTTTGCACAATCCCACTACCTCATCCCCTTAAAAGAAAGGCAACTTACCTTTATAAAATTCTTCATAGCCAAGTCTCTGAAAAATCTTTTGGGTCAACCTACTTCAAGAGCTTGCTACTATCAGATTCTTACAACGACAAGGAGGAATGGCTTTTGCGGAAATGAATAAAGGAATATAAAAATCAAATAACATGGAATTTTTTTTTTTTAATTGAGATAGAGTCTCACTGCCACCCAGGCTGGAGTACAATGACTCAGTCTCAGTTCACTGCAACTTCCACCACCTGGGTTCAAGTGATTCTTATGCCTCAACCTCCCGAGTAGATGGGATTACAGGTGTGCACCACCATGCCCGAGTAACTTTTCTATTTTAAGTAAAGACAGGGTTTTGCTATATTGGTCAGGCTGGTCTCGAACTCCTGACCTCAGGTGATCTGCCCACCTCGGCCTCCCAAAGTGCTGGGATTACAGGCGTGAGCCGCTGCACTGGGTCATACCATGGACTTTCTAACATTAACTGTTAAAAGCTAAATGTCAAATAACATCCAAGCAATGAAATTCTCAGAGGAGCACAACAGGACCCTTTGTGGCAAACCAGGTCTCACTAACACAGGCCCCTACAACAACCGTTTCAGAACTGACTGGTTAAGTTAAATAAAAGCTGAGGGAGCCAGTGCCCTTCTACAAACGCTGGGATGCAACAAAAGCCCACCCAGAATTGTGCCCAGGCCTTTCCTGGGGCTTAAATCTTGAGAAGATACTGAAGGAATTCTTAATAGGACCTGTTTAGGATTAAACAAATTTTACTGGGGTCTGAAGAAACTCCCCAGGCCTCCACAAACAAGTTTACTGGGAGTCTAAAAGAACTCCCTCAACCTCCATGATTAGCAGGAGACAAGATAAGGGTAATCACCCCAGCACCTGGACGCATTTAGATTAAATTTACTGAAGGTCCTCATGAAGGACTCAGATCTTAGTTATAGATGAGAATAAACGAACCACTTATGTCTTTAGATGAATGCACACTTACACATAGACATATAGTTTAAAAGGTATATAACCTTTGGAAAACTTCATAATTTTGAGTTGGTTTGGCATTATTTTCCAGACTTTCTGCCTGTAACCGGTTACAGAAATGAAAACGCTTCCTCCCCAGTTCATCTGCATCTCGTTATTGGACCACGAGAAACAGGAGCGCAACCCTCAGTTTGGTCCGGAAACACCTTTCCAGCCCAATTAGCTGATTCCTGATGGACCCGTGAGTCTCCTGGCCCTCTCCCCAACCTCCACCCCAATTATGGGCTTCCTTTTACTGCACCCTAAACTTCAAGGGCACCGACTTTTGCTTACCGATGACAAGCAGAATTTTATTGAGTCACTATAAACTGGCTCAATAATCTTTATATTTGCTATTAGGCTACACATGTGCCTGTTTTGCTTATTTATCTTCAGTTGAGCAGTTCCCAAGGGAAAGAAGCTAGTATAAAGATAGATGCAATTATACCTTAAATACATAAGCCTGACCATGACCAAGAGACTTGCATGGTTCTCTCTCAACTGTAGGTCCCATTTATAAGTTCTAAAGGTCAAAATTACCATCACACTTCCCAGCATTTTAATTGCATGGCAAAATACGTATTATATATAACTTTTTTTTTTTTTTTTGCATGTTCAATCTTGATTCTTGCCACTCAGTGTGTTCCAGGACATCAGCATCACCTAGGAGCATATTAGAAATGCTTAATAGGTCAATCCCCAGATCTGTGGAACGGGGATTCGCACTTTTAACAAGTTCTCCGTCTGATTCCTGTGCACGTTCAAGTTTAAGAAGCACTACGTTAAATGATTCTCACTTTTTCATTTATTCAACAAACATTTATTGATTTCCACGCTCTTGTCAGATACCCTTGAGAGATACTCAAACAGGGGCAAGACGGATAGCAAACTATTTTCAAGATTTCCACTTGAAGAAGTGAAATAACTTCCAACTTCATGGAAAAATAAGCAGAAGAAAATGAAAAATCCTTCCATTTCGTATGCTGTTTATACAGAGTCACTCACATGAAATTTTAGTTTAAAAAGCTACTTTGTCATCTACTAGTTTCTAGAGACCCTTACTTTGTACTTTATCTAAAAGATAAAGGGAGTCTTTTTAGGAGAAACTGAATGTCCACTGGGCCTACTCCAGTGATTATGTAAAAGGCAAAAAATTTAGGGAGAGAAAGAAAGAATTGCGAAAGAGTAGAATACGGTGGTATCCTGAATTTACTCTTTAACCATCCCGCCAGGTGATTACTGCGCCCTCTAGAAGCTTGTTACTTAAGGCGCAGTTTGCACGGAAGGGCTGCTTTTGAATCACCCGGAAGCCTATTAGAAATGCAGACGCTCTGACCCCACCCCAGACTTAATGAATCAAAATTTGCATTTAACAAGATCCCCAGGCAATGCCTATCACCTTAAAGAGTGAGAAGCACCATCCCAGAGTACGAAACCACTTCCTTAACTTACTGCATAAAAAAACAAAAATAGCTAGCGCTGACTTTTGGTACTACCAGCCCGTCTGGTTGGCCCAGGACTGAGGTGTTTCCAGGGTGCTGGGTTTTCAATGCTGGGTGCTAAAACTGGGACAATCTTGGGCCAACAGAGGTGGTTATGAAGCAGGAAAACAGCAAGACTTGTTTTCAGTACGCTGTTGATCAAACATGGATGTGGTAAAGAAACTGGCCAAAACCAGTAGGACTAGCAATTGTAATACACCTGCATAAGACACTCCCACCAGCACCATGACAGTTTACTGACGCCATGGCAATGCCCAGTTACCTTAGATGGTGTATTAGGGTTCTCCGGGGGACAGAACTAATAGGATATATATGTTTAATATCTAGGAAAGGAAGTTTATTAAGGAGAATTGACTCACACCATCACAAGGCGAAGTCCCACTATAAGCCATCTGCAAGCTGAGGAGCAAGGAAGCCAGTAATGACTCACTCTGATTCCCGAAGCCTCAAAAGCAGGGAAGCTGACAGCGCAACCTTCAGTCTGTGGCTGAAGGCCCAAGAGCCTCCAGCAAACCACTGGTGTAAGTCCAAGCGTCCAAAGGCTGAAGAACCTGGAGTCCAACGTGCAAGGGCAGGAAGCATCCAGCACGGGAGACAGACGAAAGGTGGAAGACTGAGCAAGCCAGCTCACACCACGTTCTTCCACCTGCTTTACTCTAGCTGTACCGGCAGCTGATTGGTGGCCAACACAGATTGAGGGAGGGTCTTTCTCTCCCAGGCTGCTGCCTCAGGTGTTCATCTCCTCAGACATCACCTTCACACACACGCTCAGAAACAGTACTTCACCAACTCTCCAGGCATCCTTGAATCCAATCAAGTTAACACTTAATATTAACCGTCATGAATGGCTCTGGGAACTCCCTGCCTCTTTTCCAGAAAGTTTGTGGATAACTAACGCCTTATGTATCAGGTTAGTGCAAAAGTCAATACAGTTTTTCCCATTTTTTTTTTAACTACAAAGACTGCCATTACTTTTGCACCAACCTAATAGCATATAATTATGAGCAGCTAGAAATACAGCTAGCCGCAATCCAGGAGTGCTACTCTGCTTGTGGGGTGGCCCTGCTGTGTCTATGGAGCAGCCATTTTGCTGTGCACAGTTTCCCCTAATAAACTGGCTCTCCTCTGTCAACTTGCTTTTGAATTCCTTCCTGAGCAAAGCTAAGAACTCTTCCAAGCTGAGCCCCAGTTTTGGGATTCACCTGCATCAGCGAGTCACCCCACCCCATCTTCACGCTCACATCCTAGATGATGAGCTACCAAATATAGCCTAATTTTCTGCCCAATCTCCCTCCTGGATGGCAACGAAATAGGTCCATTCTTCTTTTTCCTAAAAGACTACCCTCCCACCCCCAGCTGTAACAAGTAGCGGTTTGAAGAGAATCTTGAGATATTAAAAAACAAGAATTCATTTTTTGGTTCTCTAAACCTCTACAGAAAGGAAGAGTCGTCAGTTCAAACTGCAGATTGAATTACAGTCCCCGAAGCATCCTAGGGAACACAATCTAATCACAGATGCTCAATAAACTATGGTGCCACTAAATCTACTTTACTTTTACTCCATTGGTTCCATTTATCATGGTTTATTTTCATTATCTTGGGTGTATAAATATTATAGTTCATCCATACAACTTAATTAGTGAAAAGCACAAAATTAAAGCCAAAAAAGCACATTTGCTTTGGCCAGAGAAACGAAAAGCACTAGTCAACAAAGCACAGATATATGTGTCTTTGAATGCAGACAGCTGCTATCTTGGTTAGCATGGCTGCAGTTAGAATTAGTGGTGTTATCAGGGCTCCCTATTTAAGCATCAGGGGTCTGGTTCAGAATTAGGCAATGTTTCAGCTCCCTGCCATTCTGAATTAAACAACATAGCAGCTCTCTGACTCTCCCTATCTATTAAGCAGGACCACCTGGTGATAGCCTCGACTTCTTCTGCCTCTGAATGGCTTTCACGTTTGCCCAAGTCCGTCAATTCTCAAAATTTAACCTTTTTCAGAGTTTATCAAAAATGCAAGTTTCTAGGTACAATCTACACAGCTTCAGGAAGTGTGTAACAGTTCCAATAACTCTTCCCTGGAATTAGTATCCCCAGTGATTCTTAGGCACCTCCAGTTTCTCTTAGGGACACGACCAGAGAACAGACTAGAAACGACTGCTTTGACCGATTCTGGCAATCACAATGAGACGTATTTACAAAATGCGTGATAGGTGCTGTTTAAGGGTGTGGCATATATTTATAATCTTTCTAACATCCCTAAGTGTTGGGTTTTAATCACTATCGACTTCATCATCACCACCACGATCAGCATCACTGTGATCATTACCATCATCATCTCCATTTGAAAGATAAGAAAACACCGGCACGGAAAGTTTAAGTACCTTTCCAAAGGTCAGCCAGCTACCAGGTGGTAGAAATGGGAGAGAAATTCAAGTCGAGTAGTTGTAGAGCTCATGATTGCAGACATAATGTTACTTCTTACCGAATGATAATGAATTTTTAAACATCATAAAACCAGGTGTAATGCACCCCAAGAGCCAACGAGGTTTGGAAACACCAAAACTTTAATGCCTACAGTTGGAATGGACCGATTTACTCATAAATCTCTAGGACTCTTCCAGAACCAAGGACAACAGTTACAGTGCCCAATGTGCTATTGTTAATGCTGCTGCTGCTTTATTTCTTCTTTCATGAGAATTGAAAACGCTTCTTTTACCCCCATTGTAATATAATAGGTGCAGTAACTGAATGATGTCAGAGGAACCTAAAATCAGGAACACTAGGCTTCTGTTGGGGGAAACAGGATATGTGTGTTTAACTGTTTTATCTTCATGCTGTTGGGCAACAAAGCAACTCTCTCTTGCTCTCTCTTTCGACCACCTGTTGATAATCTCCACTTTCTGCTTCATAATGATTTTTCACCTTTGCCCACATTCATTGCTCTTAAACAGTAACTTTGTATAGAGTTTTCGGAGATTTACCAGGATCCTAAGGATGGTGTCATGGAGGAATAACAATATCCATCAAAGGCACGGCCAAGTTGGACACATTCCTTAGTAAACATAGGTGGCTCAGACTCATCCTTGCTACCAAATGCTGCTGCTGCTGCTGCTGCTGCCGGTCAGCAGAGTAGTAAAACGACGAACAGCAGAGCCTTCTACCTGTGGGAGGATTGATGTGTTACGCTATTTATTTGCTTCACTAGAGCAACCCAGAGAGTGGAAACCTTTTAGACCGGCAGTCCAAATCTTGACATTTAGATTGCCCGTGGCATCTTATGTTTTCCCACTAAGGAATGCCCTATTTCCTCTCTCTTCTCGTACTCAATGATTTCCAATTTGAGATGTGGAAGAAAGCAGGTGGAGACATAGGTACATTTAAGAAAAAACAAGACAGGTAGTCATCATACAACTTACTGTCTTCTATCATTCCCAAAATTTATCAGTGAAACAATGTAGATATTTATGGCTAAGGGACACAGAAGAAATTGGAAGGCAGATGTAGACACATCTTCATGGGGACTTTAGGATCATACATGTGTACCCAGGAGAGAAAGTTCATCAAAAAAGAACCTGTCACCAATTGGTAACATCTGTACCTGTTTAAGAATAATAAGAGATAATTTTTAAAGAGAGAAAGTTCCTTTGTAGGGTGTCTAGGATAGATATGAATAAAGGTAGAAGGAAGTAGATAAATGAAAAATTAAGCAGCGAATTCATAGAGAACATCTATTCTGTTATCTACAGTGGATGAAACAGTTATTTGTAGAAAATGGAAAATGATCCAGAGGAAGAGAGACTGTTGATTTGGCAATGGGTGATAGGACGCTTTATCTGTTTTAAGCTATTGGGCTCAAATTTTCTATTTCATGGTTTTGCCAAAAAATGAGTATAGCAACTGATATGATTTGGCTGTGTCCCCACTCACATATCATCTTGAATTGTAACTCCCATGATTCCCACGTGTCATGGGAGGAACCCAGTGGGAGGTGATTGAATTACTGGGATGGGTCTTTCCTGCACTGTTCTCATCATAGTGAATGAGTCTCATGATATATGATGGTTTAAAAAATGGGAGTTTCCCTGCATAAGCTCTCTTCTCTTGTCCACCACCATGTGAGACATGCCTTTGACCTGCCACCATGACTGTGAGGCCTCCCTAGCCACGTGGAAATGTAAGCCTAAGAAACCTCCTTCTTTTGTAAATTGCCCAATCTCAGGTATGTCTTTGTCGCTAACATGAAAACGGACTAATACAGTAACCATGGTATTTTAAAACTTGGGTTTCCTAGAAAATAACATTCCCTTATCCCAATGTTTCTCAATGTTTGGATTAACTGATAGGTAAACACAATAAAAACGTGAGAACATAAAAGGAAGTAAGGGGAAGGTGGGGGGGAATTTTGCGGAAAGCTGACATACATGTGTCATTTCTTGTTTTCTCGTAAAAATAAAAGATGGCAACAACGACTATCTTTTTTTTTTTTTGTGATGGAGTTTCACTCTGTCACCCAGGCTGGAGTACAGTGGTGTAATCTTGGCTCACTGCAACCTCCACCTTCCGGTTTCAAGCGATTCTCCTGCCTCAGTCTCCTAAGTAGCGGGATTACAGGTGCCCACCACCATGCCTGGCTAATTTTTGTATTTTTAGTAGAGACGGGATTTCACCATATTGGCCAGGCTGATCTCGAACACTTGACCTCGTGATTCGCTCGCCTTGGCCTCCAAAGTGCTGGGATTACAGGTGTGAACAACCACGCCCGGCCAACAATAGCTATCTTTAAGGATCAACATTTCATAAAGACAAGTAAATAAAAGGGAATTAATTTAACTTGAGGACAAAACTCCCCAACACTCTTTTTTTTTTTTTTTTTTTCTTATTTTGTTGTGGACTTGGGTGAAATGGAATAGCACATTAGCAGCCCTGAAACCAGTGTTGGAAAAATCTCTGAATTAGATGAGCTCTCAAGGCCCCTTCTATCAAGGTGACTGTGTACATTTAAAAAATTTAGGTGGTTTGTGGACACAAGTGGGTAACCTACAAGTCACAAATTATACCCAACTCGGAATTAACACCGTGAAATATCTGGTCTTTACTATGAATCAACAGAACTTGGCTTTCTGAGGAGGAAAGTAGATAAAATATAACCAGAAATGGAAACTCATTTTTTTAAAGTGACATATATCACATCAACTATCAAGAGAAAATGTGCAGTATGAAGAAAAGAGAATTAAGCTGACTGTCAGGAGATGTGAGTTTTAGCCCTCACTCTTTCTAAAAACTGGTGATTTAGGGAAAACTACTCAATATTTGAGGTCTCAGTTTGCTCATCTGTAAAATGAATGGGTTGATCCAGAGGCCTTCCCTCCATTTTTTTTTTCACAGGGGGAAAAAAAGCCCTTGACAATTACCTTGGAAAGCAGTGCCTGCATCAAATAAAAATCCATGTACCATCTGCTACTGAAAGAAAAAATTAAACGTGTTTCCTTACATCAACCACCCATTTGTATGAAGAATGCTGGATCCAAGCTGCTATTATGATTTACATTAAACATTCTGGGATGCATACATTGGAACCGTAAGTGATGGGGGGAAGGGTTTGCTTTACATGGCTAGAGATTATTCCATGATTTATATGTAGGTCACTGAATCAGTGTTCTGCTAAACAGCCTATGCAAATGACCATGCACCAATCACTTAAAATAATTAGGAACTTATAAAATGACCATATGTAGTCATTATGAATAATTACATTAAATCGCAAAGGAAACTTCTCTCCCATCCCTCCCCCTGCATCCTGAAGGGAATCTGAGCAATAGAGAAGCAGCAGGTAATTAAACACCATTTTTTTTTTAAAGTATGCAGTGAAGGAAAGCCATTTCCTGTAGTGTGAGAATGCCTCATGTTTGTATTAGCCTGGTTTGAATGCCTTCATGGTAAAACAAAAACAAAAACAAAAAAAAATCACGAACAGAAAGACAACACACAACATGGAACAATGTGAAGAGCTCTGAGAGGACCAAAAAGTCCCAAGCCTTTTCCAAGCAATCCCGCATCAACTTCTCCAGGTAGTGGTGGGAAGAACCTAGGGAACACTTTCCAGTCTACGAGCAATTTAACAGTACAGCTCATCCCATGCTTCCTAAAGTTGTAGTTCAGTCATTTCAAATGTTATTGAGCAGTGTGTTGACTCCTGTTTGGTAGAAATTCCTTAGCATGCTTCATTACCTAACCAATAAAGCAATCTGGTGGAGTTACTGAATCATACACCGCTTGCTGTATTACCACCCTCTTGTTTTTATCTCCGTATGTGATCACTCCCCTGGACTACTGCTCAAGAGGGAGATATATGTTTCATAACCTTTTTTAAAAAAAACTAATTCCCATCAGCTATACCAGACCTCCACTTTAACATACCACCTTCTCCTAACCAAAGCAAACAACCAACCAAATCCACACACCAACATAAATCTAAAATGAATCATGGAAACGAATGTTTCTTGCTGTGTTATTTTAATTTAATATACTCTAACAACAGGGTGAAAAGATGGCCAATGCACTATTTTCATTTCCTACAGAGCAAGTTATAATACTTTCGCTCAAGATTTCTTTTTTTTTGCTTGAGAGTAAAGCTTTCAGTTTGCTCTTGTGAAGAATAAGTAATTTCAAAACAGAGGCAAGGGCCAAGAGTTGAAATGTAGACAGGTCAGTAACAAAGACTTAGAAATGTTTGGAAATGGCCAAAATGTCAAGACACTCAGGAATACCAACAACGTCCACTGAGACACTGAGATAAAGGGATATTTCTCTCGGAGAATTCTGTATTAAGAACAGGTAAGAAAGTCCTGCCCCCTACAGGGAACCTATAGAGTCCCATCAATCTCAATGGAAGAAAATCATATTTTGGGAAAAAAATTCAATTTCTCCAATCAAATTTCATTTTAAAAATTGTATGTAAAATCTAACCCTAACAGGGGGACCACATTTCTACTCCAAACGGTCCACTGGAGTATTCTTAAAATTAACAAACAGTACCTTTTAAAAAATTATACTGTTTGATCAACAGGATCATCTTACCTGTTTTAATTTCTGGGGTTCTTAAAAAAAATAACACCCCAATCAGGTGACAGCAGGTGTATCATGAACTTTTGTGTGATCTGGCAGATAACATCCAAGTAGCTAACAGATGTACAGCATCATCGCTTCTATTATTATTATTTTCAGATGGAGTCTCGCACTGTCGCCCAGCCTGGAGTGCAGTGGTGCAGTCTCAGCTCACTGCAACATCCACCTCCTGGGTTCAAGCAATTCTCTGCCTCAACCTCCCTGGTAGCTGGGATTACAGGCACCCTCCACCACACCTGGCTGTTTTGTATTTTTAGTAGAGACAGGATTTCAGCATCTTGACCAGGATGGTCTTGAGCTCCTGACCTTATAATCCACCCGCCTTGGCCTCCCAAAGCACTGGGATTACAGGCGTGAGCCACCGTGCTGGCCCATCACTTCTTTTCTTATCCTCTTCAAGAACAATCTATTTTGAATTTTTTAGAGTGTCAGACACAGCAGACATGAAAACCAGAAGTGAAAAAGGCTTGACATCAAGTTACCCTAGATAGCATTGTTACATGAAGGCTTTTTGCAACCCTGACTTGGTAGTAGGAGGTTGAGTACTACATGGCATTGAGTGTACATGGGGACATCTCACAGTTTTTAATCTTTAGATGAAATTTAAAATAAAATTTTTGGTGGTAGATGATACAAAAATATGGAATTCATCTCACCCCAGTCTTTCTGGAAGGTGTGAACAAGTTGACCTTTAATTATATATTTAAATCTCCCTATTTGCCAAATCAAAAATACACATAATTCTGTATAAAGATATGCAATTATAGAATCCTAAAATGCTGGAAGGACCTGAAAGTGTCCTTAGGGATCATCCCGAGCAAAGTTTTCCAAACTTTAGATGTATTTGTGTAATCTTCACGATTCTCACAATATCTAAATATCACCCATATTTATAATTCTCCAGTAGTGCTTTAGAATTGACCTTGTTTTGTTATTACCTTAACTACCTGCTAAGAAAGAACATACATAAAAAGCATAGTTTCAATCTTTTTCTGTTTATATGATATAATTAATACCACCATTAAAATTTATTTAGGTATTATCAGTAATATATATGATAGTTTGTGAAACACAATTCAGGGTAAAATCTTTCATTTTTCAAGTAGGAAAACAGAACTCCAGAGTTCAAAGTTATACTATAAATTCACGACACATTTGGGAATAGAATTCGGCTCTCTTAAGTTCCAGTCTCCAGTTCTCTCTCTCTTTCTCCCTGTGTTAGATAACTTAAGACATATAAAATTACTAAACAAAAGTTACTTAATCCATAAAAGTATTGAAGCAGTACCACCTTCCTGGAGGTATGACTGTGTACACACAGGGATGCCACTCAAGGGGTCCTGCACTTGGTTTGATGCTCTACCTTTCTTTAATTTGAGACAGAGTCTCACTCTTTCCCCCAGGCTGCAGTGCAGTGGCGCGATCTCTGCTCACTGCAACCTCCGCCTCCCGGGTTCAAGCGATTCTCCTACCTCAGCCTCGCGAGTAGCTGGGACTACAAGCGTGCACCACTACACCTGGCTAACTTGTTTGTATTTTTAGTAGAGACGGTGTTTCACCATGTTGGCCAGGCTGGTTTCAAACTCCTGACCTCAAGAGATCCACCCACCTTAGCCTCCCAAAGTGCTGGGATTACAGGTGTGAGCCACTGTGACTGGCCTGATGCTCTACTTTTGCCGTCTTGAAATTCTTAACAAATTTTTAGGAAGGGGCCCTGACCTTTCATTTTCACAGGGCTGCACCTATTAGACAGCCAGTCCTGCCTGGAAAGAGAGATAATTTGATGCAAAATATTTTAAAATTAATAATCAATAACTAATCATACATAATGAACATATTAAAAAAGAGAAGCAACTTCCATGCAGCTGAGTCCGTGGCAGCTGGAAACTCCTAGCATCTTCGCCCAACTCTATAAAGATAGACAAGAACAGGCTGGGTGTGGTGGCGCACGCCAGTAACCCCAGCACTTTGGGAGACTGAGGCAGGAGGATCTCTTGAGGTCAGGAGTTTGAGTTCAACCTAGCCAAGATAGCAAAACCCCATCTCTACAAAAAATACAAAAATTAGCCAGGCATGGTGGTGGTGTGCTTGTGGTCCCAGCTGCTCAGAAGGCTGAGGTGGGAGGATCACCTGAGCCTGAGAGGTGGAGGATGCAGTGAGCCAAGATCATGCCAATGCACTCCAACCTGGGTGACACAGTGAGACCCCATTTCAAAAAAACAAAAACAAAAACAGAAAGATAAACAGGAGCAAATAAACCACACAAATACCATGCCTTTACCATAATTGGATGATACACATAAAACTATAAAGTTAAATAACTGTGATTTGAAAATAAATAACACCCTTTAGCAGAACTGTTTTCCTATTTCCCATCCTGAGCTTTTGACAAGAATAAGGAGGGTCTAGAGACACGAGAGGAAGAAGAAAGAGGGATGGACAGCCAAGACTGAACTGAAATCACATCCACCATACACATGAAAACAATGACAGACAAAACAGGAAGCTCAGAGTCCTAACTACAGTAAAGAGACTTCAAAATGTGTGCTGAATTGGAGAAGGCAGTGTTGGGAAAACAATGGTTCGGGGGAATAGAAGGTGATTAGGAAAGGAGAACCACACTTTGCAGACTATGAT
Source organism: Papio anubis (assembly GCF_008728515.1). Taxonomy (NCBI): domain Eukaryota; kingdom Metazoa; phylum Chordata; class Mammalia; order Primates; family Cercopithecidae; genus Papio; species Papio anubis. Next base: position 67,162,017 of record NC_044993.1, read on the forward strand.
ACAAACAAAACAAAAAGAACAATGGAGGGGACCAGGCGCGGTGGCTCACCCATGTAATCCCAGCATTTTGGGAGGCCAAGGTGGTTGGATGACCTGAGGTCAGGAGTTCAAGACCAGCCTGGCAAACATGGTGAAATCCCATCTCTACTGAAAATACAAAAATTAGCCAGGCATGGTGGCGGGTGCCTGTCATCCCAGCTACTCGGGAAAATGAGGCAGGAGAATCGCTGGAACCCTGGAGGCAAAGGTTGCAGTAAGCTAAAATTATACCACTGCATTCCAGTCTGGGTGACAGAGCAAGAGTCTATCACAAAATAATACTAATACTAATACTAATAATAATAGAATACAATAAAATCCAGAATCTAAGAGTCACATTTAAATCAGAACAAGAAAATTCATAGCATGAAAAATTTCAATAAAATAGAAAAATATAAATAAGTTTATTAAACCTCCAACTCAAAAATTTAGAAAAGTAACAGTGAATTCAAACAAACAAAAAAGCTTCAGAAAGGATTCATAAAGATAAGAAATCAGTAAATTAGGGAAGACCAGAAATCAGTAAGTTAGGGAAGAGAATAACTATAGATCTAATTAATAAACCAAATCATGTTTTGAGGATATTTTTTGAAAATAAGAAAAAAAGGTAGCTAACTACTTAATGAAGAAAAAGGGGGAGAAAGCACAAAGACAGAAAATAAGAAATTACAAGAGGATAACCATAAAAACAGAAGATTTTTTTAAAAACTATAAGAGACTACTTTGCAGACTTCTATGCAAATTAATGTGAAAATTCGAAGACATGGAGAAAATGAAAGAAGAAAAGGATGAAAAATGGGCAAGAGAAACAGACAACTCGTACCAATGCATACAAATGTAAAAATGCCTTTTATGCAAAGATGCGCACTGAGTCAAATAGTTCCCATTGTCTATGGATACAGAAAATGGTGCCTATTGAGTCCAATAACTTGCTTAAATTTGCATAACCAGCATAGGTAATAACTGAGAATGAAATGACTGCTTTTCTCTAAAATACCAACTCAACACCATTAGTGTTTCTCTTGCCTTCAACACACTTCCGTTTCTTTGTCTTAAAAATTGTAGAATTGGGCCGGGCACGGTGGCTCAAGCCTGTAATCCCAGCACTTTGGGAGGCTGAGGCGGGTGGATCACGAGGTCAGGAGATCGAGACCATCCTGGCGAACACAGTGAAACCCCGTCTGTACTAAAAATACAAAAAACTAGCCGGGCGAGGTGGCGGGCGCCTGTAGACCCAGCTACTCGGGAGGCTGAGGCAGGAGAATGGTGTAAACCCAGGAGGCGGAGCTTGCAGTGAGCTGAGATCCGGCCACTGCACTCCAGCCTGGGCGACAGAGCGAGACTCTGTCTCAAAAAAAAAAAAAAAAAAAAAAAAATTGTAGACTTGATATTAACAACACCTAGGACCCCTTAACATTGTAACATTCTGGAATACATCCCAAAGCGGAACCTCACCACCCTGAAGACAAGGTCTTATACCAGTGGCTATCAATATCATCTGCTGTGTTTAAGTTCTAGTGAACCATGGTGGTCATGGCTTGGGAAATGACGCAATGACATTCATCTTGTCAGGTCCATTTCATGACTTGCAGTCTTTAAACCTTAACGTTTTTTTCTCAGGAATGCTCTACCCGCAAGCAGTGGGTCATGCAGTAATTTTTCACCAAAATCCTAATCTGCTAAATTCAGGGAGGTTGTTTAATAGCTTCCCATAGGAAGTTTCACGACATCCGTATTTCTATACAAGAGGAGAACCATCTTTAGACTGGGTCCATCCAGAAGTGACTTTTCAGGGAATAAAACCAGATAGACAATGCCAGGAAGAACTCGGGAAGTTGGCTTGGGGATGCTGAGTTCTTAGAGCAGAGAGTTAGCTACAGAGTGATAATACTTCTTCTCAAAAGTGGGGTGATGCTATTTTAGGACATAAGATGGAAACTGGCACATCGCATGACATCACAGAAGTATCCTTAGAAAAATCAGTGCGAGGCAAGGATGTGGTGGCTCACGCCTGTAATCCCAGCACTTTGGGAGGCTGAGGTGGGTGGATCACGAGGTCAAGAGATCGAGACCATCCTGGCTGACACAGTGAAACCCCATCTCTACTAAAAATACAAGAAGTTAGCCGGGCGTGGTGGGGGCACCTGTAGTTCCAGCTACTCAGGAGGCTGAGGCAGGAGAATGGTGCGAACCCGGGAGGCAGAACTTGCAGTAAGCCGAGGACAAGCCACCACACTCCAGCCTGGGCTATGAGTGAGACTCCGTCTCAAAAAATAAAATGAAATAAAAAATAAAATAAAATAAATCAGTGGAGCACCTGTGTCAAAAGCCGGCTGACTATTTTCAGACAGAGAATAATAATTATTATGAAACTAGTCACAAGGTAGGTAGATGCCTCACTAGCTTGTGTTGAACCTGAATAAAATACTCTGCAGATGGTGGGGAATTTTGGAAAAGGGACATTCTATTCAAATCAGAACAGGTATGATGCCGCAGACCTCACTGGCTTATTTATTTATTATTATTATTATTATTATTTTAGATGGAGTTTCACTTTTGTTGCACAGGCTGGAGTACACTGGCACCATCTCGGCTCACTGCAACATCCGCCTCCCAGGTTCAAGTGATTCTCCTGCCTCAGCCTTCCGAGTAGCTAGGATTACAGACATGTGCCACTACGCCTGGTTAATTTTGTATTTTTAGTAGAGACAGGGTTGCACCACATTGGTTGGGCTGTTCTCGAACTCCTGACCTCAAGTGATCCACACGCCTCGGCCTCCCAAAGTGCTGGGATTATAGACATGAGCCATCGTGCCTGGCCTCATTGGCTCATGTTTCACCAGTTGTTTAGTAACTACAGATTGGCTATTAATATTAAAACTTCTCTCTATAGTATTGAGTTATGCTTATGTTAACTTTATAGAATATAAATATACTTCTATTTCAGTAGACTTGGATTAAGTTGTAGTACGGAAGGAGACTAAGTCCTTTAAAACTGCAGGTTTTGAGGATTAAGCCAGCAGAAGCTCCATGCTCATTTGCAGCTTGGTTTAATCAATGGAATGCTACCATCAGGAATCACTCAGCGATGCAATCTCTTTCATCTTGTCACAATGCATCTTCAGAACCCGGCCTCCAAGGTGACAGTGGATGGAGAACAGAGACTGTGAAGTCCCACAGTTTATGGCTAAATCTGGAAGTGGCACAAATTCATATACTTTACATCCACTTTCTATTGTCCAGAATACAGTCACATAATTTCAACTTAACCATAGGGAGGCTCCAATTCACACTCTACCTGTACAACCAGAGAAAACATAAAATAGTTTTGGAAAACACATGGCATTGTGGCTGCTTCAGACATTAATCATTTCACTGTTTCTGCATAAAATCCTAAGTTGAAAGATCTTCTTTATGTGCTGTTATTGATGAGTACCTGAACATGGCAGGACCAACCTGGCTTTTGCTCTTAAGATTCTGCTGCCTAGAATGGGCAGATCAGTTAGGGAACTGCATAGAGAATGCTGCCTCCTTTATCCAGCTTATTTCTGCACAAGCGTGCTACATATGACCTTCACTCCACACATCTGATAAATGTTTCATCAACGTTTCTTGGAGAGCACTCCATTGGGGCAGGAAATCATTGCATCTTGGTGAAGGTACATTCTATGAGGGATGCTTTCTTTTCACGTATTCAAAATTCAAAGGAACTAATACATTTCTGACATTCCAACCTGAGCCCCAAAGCAGGAGGTTTTTAGCGAGATGGGTGACCTGTGCGGGGGGGGAGACATGGTCATCTCACTTTCAGATAAGGTCCCTAAGAGTCAATAAGTCTTTTTTTTTTTTTTTTTTTTTTTTTTTTTAAGTAAAAAACCTGCTGGCTAAGCAATTCTCTTCCTTCTGGTCTGAAATATGCTATCCTCAAATCAATTCCCTACCCTTTTAGTCAATTGTGACCATGACCCTCGATGTGACCTCATGTCCACTTCCATTGGGTGGAGTTTCTTTAAGTATCTCATTTCCAACTGTTTAAGGAAAGAGCTAGATGTGAGTACCACAGTGCCAGGGTCCCCACTCAGGAAAAACAGACCTTTGTTGACCTACTTGACCTCTAAATGGGTACAGAGCACCACTCATTCTCCTCACCCCCTTCATAAGGACCAGGGGAACCAGTTTTGTCCTTATTATTAATTTTTGGAGAGGTTTTTGGCTTATTATTTCCTTTTGAGGATCTCTGAACTCTGTCTGAAATGTTCACGGCTACAGTCTTTTAAGGGGCTACACAGCTCTTTGTTGTTATTTTTCTGCTTTTTCCCTGTAAAAGTGTTTCTTCCACTTGATCTACCTCCTGAAAAATGATGCACAAAGCCCAAAGGTACGAGGAGAATAATGCTGTCTAGGACAGTGGGGACTCTGATCATTGTGCAGGCACCTTGTGGGCCTTGGTGTTGTGGGAGGAATTATAACTAGTGGTTAAGAGACCTCAGAGCCAAAAAGCCCTGGCTCCTGGCCAGGCCCATACTTGTGAGGGTCCAGTTCTGACCCTCTTCTGACACACCCCTCCCCAAGGAATGAGGAGTCCACAGGGTCATGGGAATGGTTGCCTGGCCGGCCCCCGAACTCCATTCATTCAGGGGGACCCAACGTCATGCAGACTTTTGCCAAAGTGACTAAGCCCACTCCAGGCCCTGAACAGGCTTCTGCCCCAGCTACATTCTCCCCAGTGCAGACACCACCAATTGTGTGTGTCTCTAAGTTCAAGATGGCGTGTTTAAGGAGCAGCTATTTGGAAGGGTGGTCAGTTGGTAAGTGCCACCTGAGAAGTCACATGCATGTACACAAGGTCCCTCAGTCACAGTGCCATTTTTTGTAAACGCTAAAGGAAGTCTGAGGAGCAGCATCAGTTTTAGAGTCTAATGGACTTTGAGTCTCATTCTAGCTCTGCCACTTACTAGCTCTGTATTCTAAAGCAAGTTGTCATCCTGCTGTCATTGTTTCCTGCATTTGCTTTGGTATCCTCATCTGGAAAATGATGATAACAGTAGTGGAATTGGTATTTCATATTCATATATTAAACTGGACAGTGGCTATAACATGCTCGCATGGAACCTGGTACATGGAACGTGGAACTAAGTATTAGGTAAGTGTTTCTGATGGTTACTGTGCAGGTGGAAACAAAGGAAAAATATCATATTTAATGGAAAACTTGTCCCCACATGTTGAAGCTTTTATTTAAGTGGTAAGAGGAAATATGGCTGAATGTGCTTTGGTGAAGGTAGGATGGAAAGGTGTTGTCCAGACACAAATGGCTTTTATTGCCTATTGTCTAGTCTAGATTCTTCCTAAGGATCAATGCAGTTTTGCCCAACCTAGAAACACTGACCTCTCTTTAGCAAGAATAACTCCACTCTCTCAAAGCTCTATACCCAGGGCAACTGGGAAATTTGCTGAACCACAGAGATGACTGGAGAAATGAGATGGTTTATGGCCCACTGTCCATGGTGTTTAGAATAATTGTTGTTGTTGTTTTTTTTTTATCAACTCTCAGTTATGAAGAGACTGGGAGATTTCCTCAAATTCTCTCCTCTGTCATTTTTTTCTCCAGAGCAGATAAGATCTGGTAGATCTCTTTGTTCAGAAATGAAATTTAACACTAAATTTAATAATGAATATTTTTGGAAGGAACCACGACCACTTTCTAAAGTCACTATTTCCTAAGAGTAATCTATTTTATGTTAAATGCCTATGTTTTTTCACTCAGAAGTGCAACAAATCAATGTCAATGCCAACCATGAGTTTATCCAAGGAAGAAAGATCCCTATATGAGCAGTTAAGAAATATTGCTTGTGCTATTTTTCAAGCAACTTAGAAAAGTGCTTGGTGACAACTCCAGCCCACCTTCATTTAGCTCTTGTGCAACTCTTTCAACTTCTACCCATTTTTCTTTAAAAAATGAAATATATGAGGTGGAACAAGATGGCTGAATAGAAAATTCCTGGGATTTACTTCCCCACCACCCCCCACCACAGGAACACCAAATTGAACATGTATCCACACAATAAAGCACCTTTATATATAAAAAAAAATCAGACATTAACAAATGCCCTCATGCAAGGAGAACATCCAGGAAAACATGACCTCAGCAAATGGACTAAATAAAGTATCAGTGATCAGTCCTAGAGATACAGAGATATGTGACCTCTCAGACAGGCAATTCCAAATGGTTGTCTTGAGAAACCTCAGCAAACTTTAAGATAACATAGAGGAGGAATTCAGAATTCTATCAGATAAATCTAGCAAAGAGATTATAATAACAAAAAAGTCAAACAGAAATTGCAGAGCTGAAGAATTCAATCAACAGCTGAAAAATGCATCAGAGGGTCTCAACAGCAAAACTGGTCAAGCAGAAGAAAGAATCAGTGAGCTCAAAGATAGGCTATTTCAAAATACAGTCTGTAGAGGAAAAAAAAACAAGCTAAAAAAGAACAAAATATGCCTGTAATATTTAGAAAAAAACTAAAAATGGCAAATCTAAGAGTCATTGGCCTTGAAGAAGAAGTAGAGAGATTGGGATAGAAAGTTTCTTCAAAAAAATAACAGACAACTTTTCAAACCCAGTGAATATTCAGGTACAAGAAAGTCAAGCAACACCAAGCAGATTAAACCCAGAGGTACATAATAATCATATTCTCAAAGGTTAAGGACATAAAGAGGACCCTAAGAGTAGCAGTAGAAAATAAGCAAAGAATATATAAAGGAGTCCAAATGTTTGTCAGCAGACTTCTCAGCAGAAACCTTACAGGCCATGAGGGAGTGGGATGACATATTTAAAGTACTGAACAAAAAGACTTTCAAAGCTAGAATATTGTTTCCAGCATAGTTATTCTTCAGACATGGAGAAGTAAAGACTTTCTCAGACAAACAAAAGCTGAGGTAATTCATCAACACCAGATCTCTCTTACAAGAAATGCTAAAGGGAATTCTTCAGTATGAAAGACAGGCGTACAAATGTGCAGCAAGAAATAACCTGAAGGTCTAAAGCTCACTGGTAAAAGTAAGCACACAAATAAATACAGAATATTCTAATACTATAATTGTGTGTAAACCCCTCATAGCTTTAGTATGAAGACTAAAAGACAAACCTATGAAAAATAATGATAACTACAACAATTTGTTGAAAGACAATAAAAAAGACATAAACAGAGAGGGCAAAAAGTCAGATTGGAGGAGATGGAGATAAGGTATAGTAGAGTTTAGTTTTCTCCTTTTTAATGTTTTTCCTTTGTGATCAGAGTTAAGCTTTAATCAATTTAAACTAATTGGTCATAAGATTTTTTTTTTGCAAGCTTCATGGTAACTACAAAGCAAAAACCTTTAACAGGGACACAAAAATTTAAAAGACAGAAATTAAAGCTCTACCAGAAAATTGCTTATATACAAAGGAAGACAAGAAGGAAAAAAAAAGGGAGACAGAGAGAACTAACAAAACGACAACAAAAAAGTAACTAAATGGCAGTAGTAAGTCCTCACCTATCAATAATAACAATGAGTGTAAATGGACTTCATTCTCCAAATAAAAGACAGAGTAGCTGAATACATTTTTTAAAAAAAGACCCAACTGTACGCTGCCTATAAGAAACTCATTTTTACCTAAGAAAACACACAGAATGAAAATGAAAGAAGAGAAAAAGATATGCCATGCCAAAGAAAGCCAAAAATAGCAATAAATAGCTGTACTTATACCAGATAAAATGTATTTCAAGACAAAATCTGTAAAGAGAAACAAAGAAGGTCATTATATAATGATAAAGAAGTCAATTCAGCAAGAGGATATGACAACTGTAAATATATATGAACCCAATGCTGGATCACTCAGATATATAAAGCAAATATTATTAGAGCTAAAGAAAGAAACAGACCCCAGTACAATGATAGTTGGGAATGCTAAGTTAACATACCACTTTCAGCATTGGACAGAAAACCTAGACAGAAAATTTAAAAAGACACATCTGACTTAATCTGTGCTACAGACCAAATGGATCAATAGATATTTACAAAACATTTCATCCAACAGCTGAATACTACACATTCTTCTCATTGGCACATAGAATATTCTCCAGGGTAGACCATATGTTAGGCCACAAAACAAGTCTCAGAAATTCAGAAAAATCCAAATCATAGTATCTTTTCTGACCACAATGGAATGAAACTAGGAATCAATAAGCATTTATTGGACACAAAAATCCCAGGACGTAAAATTCCTATCAAGATTGAACCATGAAAAAATAGAAAACATGAAGAGATCAATAAGAGGTACTTTGGAAACTATATAAATACATGGAAATTAAATAACATGCTCCTGAATAACTACTGGATGAATTAAATAATTTAAGAAGGAAATTTAAGAATTATTAAAGCAAATAAAAGTGGAAACACAGCATACTGACACCTATGGGATACAGCAAAAGCAGTACTAAGAGGGTAGTTTATACCAATAAATGCCTGTATCAAAAAAGGGGGGAAAAACACTTTGGGGGGCCGAGGTGGGCAGATCACGAGGTCAAGATATAGAGATCATCCTGGCCAACAAGGAGAAACCCTGTCTCTACCAAAAATACAAAAATTAGCTGGGTGTGGTGGTGCATGCCTGTAGTCCCACCTACTCAAGAGGGTGAGGCAGGAGAATCACCTGAACCCAGGAGGCGGAGGTTGCAGTGGGCCGAGAACACACCACTGCACTCCAGCCCAGTGACAGAGCGAGGCTCTGTCTCAAAAAAAGGTAAAAAGACTTCAAATAACCTAACAATGCATCTTAAAGAACTAGAAAAGTAAGAGCAAGCTAAATCCAAAATTAGTCAAAGAAAAGAAACACTAAAGATCAGAGCACAAATAAATGAAATTGAGACAAAATACAAAATAAAAATGTGTTTTTGGAAAACATAAACAAAATCAACAAACCTTTAGCCAGACTAAGAAAAAAGAGAGAATGCCCAAATAAATGAAATCAGAGATAAGAAAATATTAAAACAGATACCACAGAAATTCAAAGGTAAATTAGAGAGTATTTTTATCAACTATATGCCAACAATTTGGAAAATCTGGAAGAAATGGATAAATTCCTGGACATAAAAAAACCTACCAGGATTGAACCATGAAAAAATAGTAAACATGGATAAATCAGTAAGTAATGCTATAGAAGAAGTAATAAAAAGACTCCCAACAGAGAAAAGACCAAGACTTGACGACTTCACTGTTGAATTCTACCAAATAAGGAAGACTTAATACCAATTCTATTCAAATTATTCTAAAAAATCAAGGAATAGACAATACTTCCAAACTCATTCTACATGATCAGGATTATCCTCATACGCAACGAAAACAGAAAACTTCAGACTAATATATCTGATGAACATGAATGCAAAATTCATCAACAAAATATTACTGAATCAAATTCAACATATTAAAAAGATCATTTATCATGATCAAATGGGAATCATTCCTGGGATAAAAGGATGGCTCAACATATACAAATCAAGAAACATGATATATCACATCAACATAATGAAGACCAAAAACTATGTCCCTATTTCTCATCATCTACAAAAATCAAATCAAAATGGATTAAAGAATTTAATGTAAGACCTGGACCAATAAAGCTACTACAAGAAAACCCTGGGGAAATGCTTTGAGATATGGGTGTAGGTAAATATATTTTGAGTAAGCCACCAAATGCACAGGTAACCAAAGCAAAAATGGCCAAATGGGATCACATCAAACTTAAAAGTGTCTGTACAGCAAAGACAACCACAAACAAGTGATAAGACAACCTACAAAATGGAAGAAAATATTTGCAAACCACCCACCTAACAAGAGAATAACTCCCAGAACATGTAAGGAGCTCAAACAACTTGCTACAAACCCCCACCCCAAATAATCCAAATAAAAATGAGCAAACATCTGAATAGACAATTCTCAAGAAGACATACAAATGACCAACAAGTATGTGGGAAAATGCTCAACATCACTAATCATTAGAGAAATGCCAATCAAAATTGTAATGAAATACCTCACCCTAGTTAGAATGGCTGTCTCAAAAAGCAGGCAATATATATTAAAAAAACAAAAAAATGAAACAAACCAACAACTAAAAAACAAATAAAAAACAAAAAAGAAAAAATATATAGAAATAAATAAAGACAGGCAATAATGAATGCTGGTAAGGATATGGAGGATGGGGAACCCTTGTATATTACTGGTGGGAATGTAAGTTAGTGCAGCCACTCTGGAGAATAGTATGGAGGTTCTTCAAAAAACTAAAACTAAAACAAACTTATGATTCAGCAGTCTCACTGTTGGGTATATATTCCAATGAAAGGAAGTTAGTATATAGAAGAGATATGTGCACCGCCATGTTTATTGTAGTACTCTTCACAAGAGCCAAGTTATGAAATCGACCTGAGTGTCCACCAGTGTATGAACTGAGTGAAAAAATGTGGTACATACATACAATGGAATATTATTCAACCACAAAAAAGCATGACATCCTGTCATTCCAAACAGCATAGACAGAACTGGAGGACATGATGCCAAGTAAAATAAGCCAGGCACAGAAAGACAAATATTGTGTGTTCTCATGCATATGCGGGAGCTAAAAAAATTAATCACATGGAGACACAGAGTAGAATAATGGTTACCAAATGCTAGGAAGGGGAGTTGAGAGCAAGGGGGAGTTAAAAGTAGGTAAATGTATGGGTACAATAACATGGTTAGATAAAAGAAATAAGATCCAGTATTCACTAGCACAATAGGAAAACAATAGTTAACAATAATGTATTGTATATTTCAAAATAACCAGAGTAGTAGCTTTGGAATGTTTGCAAAACAACAAAATGATAAATGTTTAAAGTTATGGCCACTTTGATTACCTTGATTTGATGATGACACATTGTATGCTTTTATAAAAATTTCCCCATAAATATGTACAACTCTTACATAATCATAAAAATTAAAAATTAAAAAAAAACTAGAGTGTGTGGTGTATGTGTATTCAATTAAATCGTTTTGACAGGTTTTATTGGTTCAATCAATAATTTATAAGGTGGATTTATTATGTGAGATAAACAAGAAAAAGAATTCACAATCATATTTTTCAAAAAAGACTCAGGAAGACAATCCAGTTTCTTTAATTTAAAAATTCCAAGAAAAAAGAGTAAAATATGAATGTGGAAAGTTCTTTATAGACTAAAGAACTCTAGCCATATTAACTAATTGCATTCTATAGTCCTCGTTTGGATTTCAGTTCAAGTAAACTTTATAAATACGTAAGAGAATTGGGAAAATCTGAACAGTGATCAGATATTAATCATCTTAGGGAATCAATGTTAATGTTGAAGGACTGGGTGTAATTATATTTAGAGATACATACTGAAACATTTATGGATAAAACGTGTGATGTCTGGTCTTGGCTTTAAAACAATTCAGGAATGTGGAGAAAATAAGTGGGGATATAGATTAAACATGATTGGCTATGAGTTTTAATGATTGAATCTGGGGATGGGTACCTGAGGATTCATGTTACTATTCTCTATTTTTGCATATGTTTGTGATTTTGTATAATAAAAAAACATTGAAAAAATTCTTGGGATGAAATTAATGTCTTAATTTACTGACAAAAATGACTAGGGAGACTGAATTGTTTTAATCGATCGTGTGATCTTTGGAATTCAATTCTCATGAAACCATCACTGTGTAATCGCACTGTGCATCCAGAATATGTTTTCTCAGCACTGCATCCTACTTTCAATCTATTTGTTATTCCATTTATGTTGAAATGACAAGATTTATCCCACACCTTATGAGTTCACACATGGAGCATAAATGTATATTTCTATGAGTTTTAAACTGATATTTATTCTGCTGCTCACATTCAGATATTACCACCTGCACTGAAATTGGAATTTTGGAAAGCTCAGAAAAAGTCATTTCAATATGGATGGAAGTCAGCTTTGGGCAGCTCTGACACCTCCAAGGAATACTCTTAGTGCAAAAAGTGAAAATGAAACTGGAAAGCTTGACGACAAGGTGCAAAATACAAACCTCCCCTTGTGTTTTCTCATCATATTCAACTTCCTGGTTAAAAATTTATCAAACCCACCAGTTATGGATATCAAGCTCCATTAGAATGCATGAGATTAAAACATCAAGGTCTACAAATTTAAGAAACTGTCAGACCAAGAAACTGGATTTTTAAAACACTGAATAACATGTGAAATTTCCATTATTCTGTTGTCTTCTCCCGCCCCCCCCGCCACACACCCCCACCTAATCTGATAGGAATTGCAAACAGGCCTGCAAGGTCTAAAGTTCCCTCAGGGAAATGCATTACAAAATAGAATACAGAAGCCTTCCTAATAAAATCATTAAAAAATAAGTTGAGTCTACATGCAGCTGAAAACTGACACCTAACGTTATTTGGTTGGATTCTTTGTCCCTGTCCCATCCCCCGAGCCTCTGCCTCAGTTCTCTTTCCCAGGGACACACAAATAGAGTTAACTTAAACACCATTCACTAGATATAGGAGGAAAATACCTTGCTAAAGTGCAGTAGTACTAATCAATTACTCCATTACAAAATTAAAAAAGCAATCCCAGATGATGTGATAGGATCCTCTTTTCTTAGCACATAATTACCTAGAGTACTAGGTAATATCCTTTTTCTAAAGGTCAGAAAATATCCTGGAAATACCTGGAAAATGTCTACACATCGCATAGAAGACCACTAATCCCAAGTCTTGTATTTTACTAAATCGAGTATACAACATGCTTAACACAGAATCCCTGCCCTCAGGTAGCTTTCAGATTAATGTGCCTTCAATTACAGAAGGCTATTCGTTTTTTCACTTTAATTACAACTGCCTCAAAATCACATAAATAAATTTCAACCTCTCAGATAATTTATGAACAATACAAAGCCAGGTGTACACTTCCCATTAAAAATTAATATTTGCTGTAATTAAAATGTGCCATATGCCATGTTCATTTCACAATGCTAGGAAGAAAAAATAAAACGCAAAGCATTTCTGTTCCCAGGTGGTAACTTGTTACAGTATCAGATTTAAATTCTAATTTGATGGCATCAGTGCAGAAAGGTTTAGCACCTACTGTGGTTCAGTCACAGCAAAGCACTGAGTCCTGGCAGGCATGGGGGAGCTTATAACCTTGTTGCCTTTATAATAATTTGGGTATGTACAGATGGCATTCTGATTTGACAGGGATAAAGTCAACTCTCCCTACCCAGAGAGGCTCTGAATGTCCAAATCACCCAGCGAATGGTGTCAATCCTGGATGAGATTTGATCAGGCTCTGTAATCCTAGTGGAGGTTCCTCTTCTATGGGTTTTAATTGTATGCATTTCTAAAAATTGCACTGTGTTGCTTCTCCTTGGTGTATTTTTTTTTTTTTTTTGAGATGGAGACTCACTCCGTCACCCAGGCTGGAGTCCAGTGGCACAACCTCAGCTCACCGCAAGCTCCGCCTCCCGGGTTCACGGCATTCTCCTGCCTCAGCCTCCCAAGTAGCTGGGACTACAGGCGCCGCCACCACGCCCAGCTAATTTTTTGTATTTTTAGTAGAGACGGGGTTTCACCGTGTTAGCCAGGATGGTCTTGATCTGACCTCGTGATCCTCCTGCCTTGGCCTCCCAAAGTGCTGGGATTACAGGTGTGAGCCACCGCGCCAGGCCCAGTGTATTCTTTCTTGTACTTCTTTTTTCTTCCTCTCTCCCTTTCTTTATTTCCTCAGTACTAACGTTTAAAAACATATGATCCAAGAAAGTAAAGTGTTGATTTCTTCTTACTAACCTGGAAAAGAAATTTGTGGCTGTGATCAAACTTGGAATCGATATGCCTGTGAACACAATGCCTGGTGAGCCATTTCCCCATCACCCACAGGAGACTTGGAAAGAAGCACTCGCAGCCGTGCACCAGCCAAGTGAGGATCGTGGAAGCTCTGCAAATGGCTTTCAACAACAACGGATTTTCATCAGACACATGGATTTCGATTCAGAGACTGACTGTGGTTCATGCATTCGTTCACTTTACTGGCACTCTGGGAAGATAGGTGAAAAATTCCAGAGTCCCTGTAACTGGGATTGCCTGTTATTAGTAGGTTTCTCTGTCTGTTTGATTTTGTCTACATTTGAAAGGAAGCTTTTGAGGAATTCATGGAGCGTGTGTACTCTGTTCCCTCCCAGGTGAGATGGTGTCCCTCCAGGAAAGTATCAGATTGCAGCCATTCTGATACCAAGGAATATGCTTGTTCCTTCCTCTCACTGTCACCCATTTGCTGGTTCACACCTTTGAAAGCCACCATAATGATGACATTAGGAAATGATTGTACGAAAGACATGGGATGTTTGACTGAAGCTCCCAAATTCACTTCCTCTGTAATGGGACAGAGAGAGGGAAGGGGCTGTCTGGATTATAGAGATAACTGTCAGAACCCTCCATCTTTTTTCTTTTAATTTTAATTCAGAGAGATGGCCTGACATAACTGGTTCCATGATATAATTAGTCGCATCTGATTTATTTGATTCGTTTTTAATCTTATCACCTTTTTTTTTTCTTTTTGGAATTAGGCAAGATAAGATGTTAAAATCCTTTCTTGATACCTTTCTAATCCCAACCTGAGAGGTCTTAACAGTTGGGTGTGTCTCTCTGTAGGCTTTTTGTCTACATTTTTAAGTATGTTATATAAGATATGAACACAGATTATTAATGAAGATATATATTCATTCTTTTTAAAGAGGAAATGAGATCAGGGCCTACAGAGGTATACTGTCCAATATGGTAGCAACTACTGAATGGGGCTATTTAAGTTTATATTAACTAAAATTACTTTAAAAGCCCCTTAGCTGCACTAATCACATTTCAAATGCTCAATAGGCCCATATGGCTCATGGCCACTATATTGGAAAGCCCAGGCATAAAACGCTCCCACCACTGCAGAAAGTTCAACTCAACAGTTGAACTAATTAACTAATAGTTATAATGCTATAATACTAATAGTTATAATGCTAATGCGAATTTACTGTTAAAAATACTCTATATATTCCTGACATATATAGCTCATATAGGTAATTCCTACAGATGACTCTATATAGCTGACATGTAGACTGTTTCTAACCACCAGTAAATTATCATTAGCTGCTTCTCCCCTTAAATATAATTCTCTGAATATAGAGAAGACAATGACTATCAGAATTCATCGTTGGTAGCAAAGACAAAAGGCAATCACATTGTTGATATTTAATTTGGTTCTGGAACCTATTATTTAGAGGCCCAGTTTTAGGCATGGTGATTTCAGTGGCAAGTGCTCAATTGATTATGCCTGTGTAGACTTGGCCAGTTAGAAATGTCCAGCCCTAATGGTCGCAATCTGATGCTTTCCTGGAGGGACACCATCTCACCTGGGAGGGAACAGAGTACACACGCTCCATGAATTCCTCAAAAGCTTCCTTTCAAATGTAGATAAAACCAAACAGACAGAGAAACCTACTAATAACAGACAATCCCAGTTACAGAGACTCTGGAATTTTTCACTTGTCTTCCCAGAATGCCAGTCTTTGTTCCGATAACTTGGTATTTTGCAAAAAGTCCAACTCTTGGTGATTTAAAGCTAGGAAATTAACAGGAAATCAGAAAGCCAATGAGCATTTATAGGTACAAAAAGCAAAGTGTGATTATCTGGTCTCTGAGGAGCTAATTACAGGTTCAGTTGAAAATGGGAGGATCATGAGAGCCATGTGCGTCTGCACACACAAATGCACTCCACACCCACACATACACACACAAATGCACCACACCCACACACACACAAATGCACTCCACACCCACACATACACACACAAATGCACTCCATGCCCCCGCAACACAAATGCACTCCACACCCATACATACACACACACAACAAATGCACTCCACACCCACACATACACACACACACACACACAAATGCACCCCACACCCATACATATACACACACAAATGCACCCCATGGCCCCCCAACACAAATGCACCCAACTCCTACACATACACACACACAAATGCACTCCACGCCCCTGCAACTACACACAAATGTACCCAACTCCCCACACATACACATAGATACACACAGACGCACCCGACGCCCACACATACACACATAAATGCACTCCACGCCCCCACAACACAAATGTACTCCACACCCACACATACACACACACACAAATGCACTCCACGCCCCCACAAATGCACTCCACACACAAATGTACTCCACACCCACACATACACACACACATAAATGCACCTCACACCCATACATATACACACACAAATGCACCCCATGGACCCCCAACACAAATGTGCATAACTCCCACACATACACACACACAAATGCACTCCACGCCCCCGCAACAAAAATGCACTCCACACCCACACAAACACACACGCAAATGCACTCCACGCCCCCACAAACACACTCCACACACAAATGTACTCCACACCCACACATACACACAAACACAGTCTATGCCCACACATATACACACACAAATGACCCCATGCCCCCCAACACAAATGCACCCAACTCCCACACATACACATATAGATACACATTAAATAAAATTCTATACATACACACAACTCACTTCACACATACACATGCACACACAAATGCACCCCACACCCACACATAAACACACAAATGCGCCCCACACCCACACATACACTTACACACACACAAATGCACCCCATGCCCACACATACACACAAATGCACCCCACACCCATACATACATATACACACACAAATGCACCCCAAGCCCAATACAAATGCACCCCACAGGCACACACACACACAAATGCATCCCAGGCCCACACATACACTCACATACACACAAATAAAATTTTACACTTACAATATTATGGCCACACACACACAAATGCACCCAACGCTCACACATACACACACACAAATGCACCCCATGCTCACACATACACACAAATGCACCCCACATGCACACACACACACACACACAAATGCACCCCAGGCCCACACATACACTCACATACACACAAATGCACCCCAGGCCCACACATACACACAAATGCACCCCACACCCACACATACACATACACTCACAAATGCACCCCAAGCCCACCCATATACATACACACACAAATGCAGCCCACACCCACACATACACATACAAACGCACCCCATGCACACACACACACACACACACACACACGTCCGCACGTACAAAACGCTTCCAGCCTGTGCCCACCTCCAAAGAAGCAGAGAGCTGCATTGCTGCATAAATAAATCATTCGGATAGCTCACTGTTTGAGCACAATCGATACTTCCTCTGTACTAGGGTCAGGCACTGTACATCCATAGCCTGGCCTGACCCGCAGTTGTATATAAAATATGATATTAAAAAAAACTCCCCACCAGCCCACTTCTGCTTGGGAGGCTCACAGTCCATCAATCATTCATTCCTCTTTGCCCACACCAGCACCACCAATAGGCCACAAACTTGGGGAAGTTAACAGCATTAGAAGGAAGGCTGTTCCTCAGGAAACCCACAGTTCCTGTCACAGAAATCGTACAGCACCTCTAGAAAAACATACAGTTTTCCTAGAGCGTAACTTAGCAGGAATTTACTGGAATGGCAGAAAAAGCCGAAGGGAGTCTTTTCATTTCAGTTATTTTGAGGATCTTATATGGGCATTATACACAATGCTCAGAGTAAGAGATAACCTCTTCCAGCCCCTTCAAAGAACACCAAAGGTCTAACGGGGAGAAGGGAAGAGACAGAGCATGACAGTAATGTATCTTCTGCTCCACCAGGAACTCTCAGTCTTGGTACAACTGCCACTTCAGACTGGGCAACTGTTTGTTCTAGGGAGCTGTCCTGTACATTGTGAGATGTTAAACAGCATCCCTCGCCTCCACCCACTAGACGCCAGCAGCATTATAGTGCCCTTGCTCCACTAATGATGACAATCGAAAATGCCTCCAGACATCGCCAAATGTCTCCCGAGGGGCAAAATTGTCCACAGTTGAGAACTGCTGAGTTAGGCATCAGAAAGGTCTCTATACTATCTGCACCATCTCTGAGAAGACGCCAAGGTAGACTTGAGCAGAAGTGCGTGGGCTTCTGCTTGCTAGGGCTTGCTGAGGCTGCAGACTTAGGCATCAGAAAGTCTCTGTACTATCTGGATCCTATCTAAGAAGACACCAACACACACAGGAGCAGAAGTGTATTAGCTTGCTAGGGCTGTTGACTTAGGCATCAGAAAGATTTGTGTGCTATCTACGTCATATCTAAGAAGACATCCACATAGACTTGAGCAGAAGTGTGTCAGCTTGCCAGGGCTGCCATAACAAAGCACCGTAGACTGTGTGGCTTAAACAACAGAAATTTATTTTCTCAGAATTCCAGAGGGTAGAAGTTCAAGACTAAGGTGTTTGCAGAGTTGTTTTCTTTTGAAGCCTCTTTCCTTGGCTTGCAGACGACCATCTTCCCCCAGTGTGCTGTTTCTATGGTATTCTCTCTGTGTGTCTGACTTCTAATTCTTTTCTTCTTATAAGGACACCAAACATACTGGATTCGGGACCAACCTAATAACCTCCTGAAACCCGAATTAACTCCCAAGGACCCTGTCTCCAAACACACTGACATTCTGAGGGCCTGGGGGTGAGAACTTTAGCATTAGAATTAGGTGTGGGGGAGACACACTTCAGCCTCTAAATAAGAGGTAATTCTCAGACCCAAGCACATAATTTTGTGTCACTGGTAACTGTGTTGCATTACCCATGGTAGACTTTAGTCCTAGTATTTAGAATTGGGTTCTCTCCACTGCTCATTTCCTCCCTGTCATATAAAGAGTAACTTCCTTAACTTCCCTAACTGGGGAGACAAGAAGAATGAATCCAGCAGGTACAGCTCAGCCTCTCCCACTTCCTCTCATCTGCATCTGCCTCCCAGGCAGACAGAGAACTTTGTGGTCTCTTCTCTCCTCCCAGGAAGGCTCTGCAGCCTCTGAGTAGAGATTGATTTCTTTTCTCACATTAAAAAAAAAAATTCAACAGGGAACACCTTGAAATTGTGAGATTCCCTAGGCTGACAAACATCTTCTGTAAAGGGGCAGAAAGTAAATACTTTCGACTTGCAGGGCTATCCTAATACTGAGCTCTGCCGTGGCGCCCAAAAGCTGCTGCAGAAATACAGGCTTGCATAGGTGCAGCTGGGTATAAATAATAAAACTTTATTACAAAAATAATAATAATCCAAGTGCGCTAAATTTAGCCCATGGGCTGCAGTTTTCCAACCCCTGCCCTGTGGCATTAAATACATTATTTGATTTATACAATTTCAATTGCTATTGGATTTGGTCAAGTTTAAGTAAAATGAGGAGCCTGTGGAGATGTGATAAGTACTTTCCTATGATGATAGCCCCAAAAATTCTGTAGTTCTCACCCATGACTCCTAATGGATATATACAAGAATATTTACAATAACAGACACTTGAAAGGGCGTATTAAGCTGCCTTTCTGTTCCTTGTTTTTCTTTCCTTTCTGCTGACCACTTTGCCTCCAGCTCTGGTTTCTAATTTCTTTCCTCATTAAAAGTCCTGTCAAGCATCCCGAGAATAGAGCTGTTCCTTTAAAAATATCCATCTCATAAAGGACCTGTAGCCTGCAGGCATGAGACAGATAGATAGGAACAGTTCATGAAATCCCCCTCCAAACAACAGACTTATGAGAAATAAATTTGAACTTTGATTTCAAATCGCTCCAAATAAATAATCTTCAAACTCGAGGTGAGTTGTCCTCAGAATGCGTTTTGCAGCATCATTGCTGCAAAAATAAACCCTGACTTTTCTAGAGGTGAGTTTAGAATGCATCTCCTCCCTTTATTAGATTTGCGCCCAAATTATCAGCCAAGATCAAGCCACATAAGCTTATCCTATGTCAGCAGGGAACATTAGCAGAGAGAGATATGGAAGATCCACTTGTATTACACATTAGACCCAACAGTCATCATTTGGAGATGCCATGAAGAAGTCTTGCTTATGTGCAACGAAGCCGTTTCAGCATTGTCACCAACAGGCAAAAACGGAAAACAGCCCAATGTTGATTAAAAGGCAGGTGATAAACCATCAAGGATACCCATACAAATTACAGAATGCTGCATTGTTGCTAAAAAGAATGTTGCAGTGCAGATGTACCCCATGGAAAATATTCCTGATGTACTGTTGTATTATTAGTCTGTTTCCATGCTGCCGATAAAGACATACTCAAGACTAGGCAATTTACAGAAGAAAGAAGTTTAATGGACTCCACACGGCTGGGGAGGCCACACAGTCACGGCGGAAGGCAAGGAGGAGCAAGTCTCATCTTACATGGATGGCAGCGGGCAAAGAGAGAGCTTATGCAGGGAAACTCCCCCTTATAAAACCATTGGATCTCGTGAGATTTATTCACTGTCATGAGAACAGTATGGGAAAGACCTACCTCCATGATTGAATTACCACCCACCCAGTCCCTCCCACAACACGTGGGAATTCAAGATGAGATTTGGGTGGGGACACAGCCAAACTGTATCAACTGTTAAACAGAAAAAAAAGTAATACCGGCCGGGTGAAGTGGCTCACGCCAGTAACCCCCAGCACTTTGGGAGGCCGAGGAGGGCAGATCACGAAGTCAGGAGTTCAAGACCAGCCTGGCCAACATGGTGAAACCCCATCTCTACTAAAAATACCAAAATAAGCCAAGCGTGATGGTGGACGCCTGTAATCCCAGCTACTCAGGAGGCTGAGGCAGAAGAATCGCTTGAAACCCGGAGGCAGAGGTTGCAGTGAGCTGAGTTCGTGCCATTTCACTCCAGCCTGGCAACAAAACAAGCCTCAAAAAAAAAGTGATATATACATATATAGATACGAATAGGTACATATATATTTCACATGTATATGCCTGTACATATGTATGCTAATGAATATATAGGTGATATTTAAACCAAATCATATATATGTTTGTAGATGTATATTTATTGATCCATCTTTTTCTCTCATACATACCCACTATCTCTAAATATTTTTGTCAATACATAGAAAATAGATACTGTTCATAGTAGTTTTCTCTGGGAACGGAAGTACATTTACAAGGCTTGTGTGGGTTGGGAGGGGAATTTTATCTCTCTCTGTACTCTTATATGTTTGATTTGCTTGGAGCAATTATATTTGTATTTTCAAAAAATAAGAAAACTACACTATCTACCCTAGAAGAAAAATAATTTTTGAAATACTTTTTAATAAGATTCTTTATTGTCATATAAATTACAAACATTTATTGTTTAAAAAAGCAAAAACAGAAAAAAAATGTATATAGAGTTAAAAGTGAGGTCGTTATTTTTTTTGTTTGGTTTTTGTCTTGTTTTGTTTTTTGAGATGGAGTCTACCTCTACTGCCCAGGCCGGAGTGCAGTGGTACAATCCCTGCTCACTGCAACCTCTGCCTATGGAGCTCAAGCAAATCCACTTTTATCGGCAGATTCGTATTTCCAGCTAAATAACTAAGGGAGAAAATCCACTAGCTCCTTCACAATGCAATTTTCCACTTCTGTACTCCCAGTTTTGTCCAGTTTTCTCCATAATTTCTTTTTATTATTGTTATTATTATTTTTTTGAGATGGAGTCTCACTCTGTCATCCAGGCTGGAGTGCAATACCACGATATTGGCTCACTGCAACCTCCACCTCCCAGGTTCAAGTGATTCTCCCGCCTCAGCCTCCCGAGTAGCTGGGATTACAGGCGCCTGTCACCACACCTGGCTAATTTTTGTATTTTTAGTAGAGACAGTGTTTCACCATATTGGCCAGGCTAGTCTCAAACTCCTGACCTTGTGATTTGCCCGCCTCGGCCTCCCAAAGTGTTGGGATTACAGGCATGAGTCACCGCGCCCAGCCTCTCCATAACTTCTTAGGCATGAGCTGTGGGATTTGAAAGATTTATACTGTCACAAATGCTATATTTAACATAATTGTATTCATCAAAATTTTTTTGAGTGAGGTTTTAAATTAAAACACTGGCTCAAATTGGCTTAAGCAAAAAAAGAAATGTATTCGTTCACATAAGTGGAAAATCTCAGGATAGCTCTAGATTGCAGCAGGGCTACATTCAGGGACTTGGGACTCAGTCCTAGCCCTGTGGTCTTTCTAGGATGTTGGCCACCTTCTCAGGGAGGCAGAAATGGCCAGCAATTTCAGGCTCAATGCGTTCAGTCTCTAACAGCTTTAACAAGGGTTCTGAGACTGAGTCTCCTGGAGAGACTTGAGCCACTTGGTCACATATGAGCCAATCCCTGTGGCTGGGAGATGGAGTTACACCAACTGGTTAGGTTTAGGTTCCATACCCTACTCTAGAGCTTGGTAAGGAGCCAGGTGTCTGGAAGCATGGAGGAAAAATGCAAGAGAGGTGGTCCCCTAAGAAAAATGCAATTATAGGACCACAGGATGAGGAAATGGAGACCGAATAGATGAAAACAATGGTGATTTTGTGTAAAAGACCTTGCCATGAGCAGAACTGATTTGGAATTGACCTAGAAAGTTGTTCCTCCAGCCTTCTGCCTCCCTCGACTTATTAAGTGCTAGTACCACAGGCTACATTCAGAGCTTCATGCAAGGTCAAATGTCCTCAGATTGAGTGTCTTTTTACTTGCTGTTCCATCAGCTTAGAACATGCTTCCCCAGATCCCTTCCCATCCTTTACATCTCGCCTGAAACTTCACCAAAGTCATTAACGGAAGCCCATGTAAAGACCATCACCTGTGTAAATTCCAGTCGTGAATTTCAGTGAATTCACTGGCATAGCATTCAGAAGAGGCTCTAGAGCTGTGTTGTCCAAGATGACAGCTGTTGGCCACATGTGGCTAATTAGATAGAATTTAAAATTCAGCTCCTCGGTAACACTAGCTTGAGTGTGAGTGCTCAGCAGTCACATGCGACTAGTGGGTACCTCATAGACATTGATACACTACATGGGTGTCACTGCAGAAATTTCTATTGGACAGTGCTTTTCTGCAATCTTTTCTCATTCCCCTCTCCCCTTCAAAGATTTAAAAATGAAGAAGGGCATGTGACTGTACTAGGAAAGGCCAAGTGACCTCTGAAAGGCCTCCCAGGCTACAGGGACTATAATAATATTTAACAATGAAAAAAACAGATAAATGCTCAAGTAGGAAAAGTTATGCTTTTTTCCACTCTGAACATTAAAAAACTAAATCAAAAAGGAAACATTCTTTACTTTTTCTGTTGGAAAGAGACAAAGAGCTGTATAAAAACAATGACAAGGAGAGGAAAATGAAATCAAATGCTAGTTGGACTGAAGGGCTCTTATTCATGTCTTTTTTTTTTCTTCCATATCTAAAAGTTTGCTTTTTTCTTTTTCAAGATTTTTTGAAAAATTTCAATAGCTTTAGGGGTACAGGTTAGTTTTGGTTACATGGATGAATTGCACAGTGTTGAAATCTAGGATTTTAGTACACCTGCCACCTGAGAAGTGTACATTGCACTAAATGGTTTTTTGCTCCTCATCCCTCTTCTACCCTCCCATCTTCCGAGTCTCCAGTGTCCATCATACTACTCTGCATACTTTTGCATACTCATAGCTTAGCTCCCACTGACAAGCGAGAACATGCAGTATTCGGTTTTCGATTTCAGAGTTACTTTACTTCGAAGAAACCTCCAGTTTCATCCAAGTTGCTGCGAAAGACATTATTTCGTTCTTTTTTATGGCTGAGTAGTATTTCATGGTGTATATACCATATTTTCCTTATCTACTTATTGGTTGATAGGCACTTAGGCTGATTCCGTATCTTAGAAATTGTGAATTGTGCTACGATAAAAATATGCACGCAGGTATCTTTCTGATAGAGTGACTTCTTTTCCTCCGGGTAGAGATCCAGTATTCCGTAGTGGGATTGCTGTATCGGATGGTAGACCTACTTTTACTTCTTTGAAAAATCTCTGTACTGTTTTCCATAGAGGTTGTACTCCTTTACATTCCCACCAGCATTCTTTTTTTCTTAAACTTTTAAGTTGAGGGGTACATGTGCAGGTTTGTTATATAGGTACACTTGAGTTATGGGGGTATGTTGCACAAATTATTTCATCACCCAGGTACTAAGTCTAATACTTGACAGTTATTTTTCCTGATCCTCTCAGCAACAATAAGAGATAAGTTACACACAGACTTTCCAACAAGCTGTATTTGCTATTATTTCCAGTGGTCGATAGAACGGATTTTGTTGAGTGCAAAGTAAAGTTGAGATAGATACTGTGTTTGCAATCAAACCCAGATCTTGGCCTGCAGGAACCTGTGTGTTCTGGCCTCATTCTGTTCCTCCAGCCTTTAGTCCACCCCTTCCCTTACCATGTGCTGCATTCAGAGCCTCCTGCAAGGTAAAATGTTCTTAGATTCCCTATCATTTTATTTGCTGTTCCATCAGCCTAGAGCATGCTTCCCCAGATTCTCTTGCATTCTTTAGGACTTAAGGTTTCTGCTTAAATTTCATGTCACCATGATTTTTTTTTTTTTTTCTGAAAACCTTAGCCAGCACATACATTATGATTCTCCATTACAATGTCCCATGAATTTACTCTCTCTTTTTTTTTTTTAGACAATCTCACTCTGTCATCCAGGCTGAAGTGCAGTGGCACAATCTTGGTTCACTGCAACCTCCACCTTCTGGGTTCAAGAGATTCTCCTGCCTCACCCTCCTGAGTAGCTGGGATTTCAGGCACCCATCACCATGCCTAATTTTTATATTTTTGGTAGAGACAGGGTTTCACCATATTGGCCAGGCTGGTCTCAAACATCTGACCCCAAGTGATCTGCCTGCCTCACCCTCTAAAACTGCTGGGATTACAGGCATGAGCTACCGCACCTGGCCTATGCATTTACTGTTAATAATTATCATCTCTAATTGTTTTGTTTACTCTTTTTTCTCCCTAGTATATCCAAATAGAATGTAAGTCCCATGAGGACAGAAACCATGTCTTTATTTCCTGTTGTTGCTCCAACGTTCAGTGGACATTCAGTAAGCATCCGTGGGATGAATGAACGAATGAATCAGTGAATGGACAGACAAGGACAGGTGGAAAGATGACAAAGAGTTGCGCTCATCAAGCTAACCTGCATGACTGGCTGGTAACAGAACTAAGAATGGGCTACCAGACACCGCTTGGCCCAACTATCATTGGGACTGAAAGTATTTTAGGTTTTCCCTTTAAAAGGGTGGGCCATTTTCAGAATTGCTGAGCTTGATCATTTGTGCCCAGATTGAGCAAAGGGAGGTGAACTGGAGTGCTTTTAAGTCCAGCCAATTTGCATGCCAGCTGCTGTCATAAAAGTGGGGTGAAGTTCAGATGCTCAAGTGGAAGACATCGAGGGCATCTAGAGCTTAAGGTGACTAGGGAATGCTCACCTTTCCCTCTCCATAGGCAAAGGCTGGGAGGCACAGAAAATGCACATACATTTGAGATCACATTATGAGTGATTAATAAGGTCACCCAAGTACAGTTTATCATCCTTCACAGCATGCAGACAGCATTAACATCCTGCTACCTCATTCCCTGAGGGCCACCATAAAGAACTTTGCAGATTCAACTTTCTCCAGGCCTCATTAATATTGGGAACCACAGGATATATACAAACGCTAAGCACAGGTTCCTGAACATAAGCAGGTACTTCAATATGCAAATGAAATAGATGAATTTCAGAAGATCTTTCAAAGTTATAACAAAAGACCATTTGCTATTCCCACACATTTCAGTGTGAACACATTTAAACATTTAACGTTTGTGTGGAATCCGTCCAGTGGTTTTGGAATGATAAAGGTGCTATTAGGCTAAAAGGGGCAAACATTCTAATAAAAAGGTAGATTCTAAAACAGACCTGATACTTCGATGGGAGGTAGAACAGAGAATGAAATACGGAATTGGTGAGACACTGGAAAGGCAAGTGGTTGTTGATGAATAATGGTCAACGATAGTTTGTTAAGAAATTACCCCAAGCGAAGTTCATTTTCTCTGTTGCTATAACCCAAGTCAACCGGGTTGGAGGAGAGGTCAGAAATCACACATCTGCCATTATGCTTGTGGAATATCCATGAATAAGACAGGTGTGCTGGGCGCGGTGGCTCAAGCCTGTAATCCCAGCACTTTGGGAGGCTGAGACGGGCGGATCACGAGGTCAGGAGATCGAGACCATCCTGGCTAACCCGGTGAAACACCGTCTCTACTAAAAAAATACAACAAACTAGCCGGGCATGGTGGCGGACGCCTGTAGTCCCAGCTACTTAGGAGGCTGAGGCAGGAGAATGGCATGAACCCGGGAGGCGGAGCTTGCAGTGAGCTGAGATCCCACCACTGCACTCCAGCCTGGGTGACAGAGCGAGACTCTGTCTCAAAAAAAAAAAAAAAAAAAAAAAAAGACAGGTGTGCAGGCCCAGTGAAGATACAGTTCACTGGTGGAATGGTTGTGCCAAACAATACTGACAGAATGCATGGCTCTCCACCAGGAAGGTAATCACTAGTGATGAGCTGCAAGTCTCTACCCCTGACCCCTATCCTGGTCAATGGTTTTTCTAATGACTTTGCTTCTCACTAGCAGGAAGAAATTGAAGATAAACCATGTACTGATTAATTCATTTCTTCAACTAATAATTATCGAATATCTTCCATTTGATAAACATTAAGCCGAAGGCATTAGGTTAGCAAAGATAAATTGGACAATTTCTGCCCTGAAAAACCTCAGTTTAGAGGTGGAGAGACAGTGGTCTGGCATTTACATAAATTCTCATAATACAGTCCTGATACATTATAGGACCTTAATAATAAATAGCCACTGAATGAATGTGGCATCCTCTATCTTGCATGTTTCTATTTGTACTGGGCAAACTTCTTTGCTCTATTCCTCTACCTTCATGTGGGGAACTCCCACTTGTTCTTCAGGTTTCAGCTCAGATGCTACCTTTCTCAGAAATTCTTTTTGTATCCACTGACGCCCACCCAAGGCAAGGAGATGTACCTCCTTTCAGAGTCACTATGACTCTGGTAACACCTGTTTTTTATTTTGCAATTGCCTGTTTACTTGCCTGTCTCCCTGACTAGCCGCTATCCCCGTGGGGTAAGGTTCTTCACCTTACTATATTTGTATCTCTAGAACTCAACCGATTCTGTAGCAAATCACTGGGTCCCAAAACCAATAATCAAATGCCAAGTTTAATGGAGTTCTGGTACCAGGACTAAATCTTGATAAAATGACTTTTGCTGTTCCTTTCACATCTAAGATTCTTGAGGAGAATTAAATATAGTAGTCTAGGGTTTCAACCCTGGAACATAATGACCGTGGGAGTATACCTTGTAAAGGGGTCCTACTGGTGAGCCATAAACTAATCCAAAGATCTAAACCTTTTATTTTGTTCTTACAGGTGGGTAACCTGTAATTTCATTGTCGGTGGTGGTATGTTCAAATTAAGTACTGTTTGCTAATATTTAGCTTCTAAGTGCACTAGTAAGCGTGGCTAAAAATTACTATGAAAAAGCCAACATTGACATATTACTAGTTTACTGAAGACCCAATTCAGTATTTTCACTAGAAGTCTGAATTCTAGACAACAGTACACGTATAACCTATCACTCTCTACATAATAGGTTATTTGCAATTATTTAGCATTATTTTATCTAATTCTAATTATAACTCTAAGGAATTTTTATGTATTGCTACTACATTTTACAGAGGAGAAGACAGAGGTAGCAGAAAACTAAGTTAATTTCCCAAGGTAACTCAACTAGCAGGAGATAGAACCAGATGTGGAGATCAGGCTCCAGAGGAATCCTTTTAACATATACACCATATTTCATCTTAGCATCTGTAGAGTTGTCAAGCTTGAGGGGCACATGAGAAGGAAGGCATAAGTGGGCTGTGGTTGAACAAAAAATGTCAGAGATGAATGATCTTCAGTCTAGAGGTGAAGACAATGTGGGGTTAGAGTGAGAAAGAAAGTACCTGCTTGGAATGAGAGATATAATTGTTTTGAGTGACTACAGTATGGATGGTGTAGTAGCAACAAGGAGAGAGAGGGATTGGCGTGGTTGCTCATGTCTGTAATCCCAGCACTTTAGGGGGCCGAGGCAGGTGGATCACAAGGTCAGGAGTTCAAGACCAGCCTAGTCAAGTTCATGAAACCTCATCTCTACTAAAAATACAAAAATTAGCCAGGCATGGTGGCGGGCACCTGTAATCCCAGCCACTTGGAAGGCTGAGGCAGAGAACTGCTTGAATCTGGGAGGCAGAGGTTACAGTGAGCCAAGATAGCACCACTACACTCCAGCCTGGGTGACAGAGCGATGATACTTTGTCTCAAAAAAAAAAAAAAAAAAAAAAAGAAAAAAAATGGAGATTGGGAGAAAGGAAAACTATTACTTGGAGTGTATGTTTAAAAACTAAAAACTAACAGGAAAACTATTACCTTGAGTGTATGCTTAAAAACTAAAAACTAACAGTATAAGAGATGCAAAGACTAGATGTATGTCTGGAATAGAATATTTTCTTAAACATATACAAATGACATTTTCAGACAAAAGGCTTCAACCAAATATCCAAGTGTCAATTCTCTGAACCACTTAGCTCTTGGGACTGATTAAATTGATTACTTTTCCCCCCAATTACCTGGGCTTCAAATTTATTGCTCATTTGCCTCCTTTACTTCTAAAATAAAGTTCAGATCCACATTTACAATTTGATCAAAGTCATCATGATGAATATTTTCAAGGCACTGTCAGTTGTGGTGGTGCTGATTTTTAACGACAGCCCCCTACGAATCAATAGATAATTTAATTTGAAAATGTGAAGCTGTAAACTTTAATGTTCTGTTTGGTATTTTCTTATTAATTGGAAAGATGGCTGAGTCAACTTTTAGGGAGAGAGCTAGGAAGATCTATCCATTACAGTCCAATCCTGATGGGTGTCACTGACCAGAGGCAGTGCTAGGAAGATCTATCCATTACAGTCCAATCCTGATGGGTGGCATTGACCAGAGTTAGCGCCACTCCCTGGGGCCACACACTGTTGGCGTTGGCTCCAGGTGCACTCTCTGACCCTACTCTGTGTGAAATACATGACTGCTCATCTCTGCGTCTTGCACCAAGGCTGTGCCTTGCCCTAATCTTCCCTCCCGCAATTATTTTTATAACCTAAATACAAACCTTGCAGAGAAAGGGAAAGATTGGATCTCTCTACTCCAGTACATGATTTTATTTGTCTCACCCAATTCAGTCTACTTCTTCCAGTCAGTCTACCAACACAAAACTAGATTGAATGCTAAACTGTCGAGAAGACTAACAATTCCTTCTAAAAGCATTTACTGCCTGCCTTTCCACATACCATCCAGTCCACGGTGATTGCTAATATCCTTGGTATTTTATCTTATTTTGTCTTCATAACACATGCCTTTCCTAAACATTAAAATATCACTTCTTATAATAGCAAGAGTTAAAAGATAGTTAAGATGTTGAAGAATTCCATTGGCTTTAAAAACAAAAGACTGAAACTATCTTGATTCCCCTTTCACCTTCATAGATAACAGAAACATAGGTGCCAATGCTCTCCTCAACCCTTTAAAACAATTGCCTTTTTAAACCATTTACAATTTGTTTTCTGCTTAAAGACATGAGGAATTCATTACAAACTATTTACAGAATAAATATCCAAGGAGTCAAACAAAGAGACACTTATCTTTGCGTACGTACAGATTTTTTCTTAAGAAAATATATTTCTACTGTCCTTTTATCTTTTAATGAAAATAAGATCACACTGAGTTTGGACTGCCTGAGCTATATGCTGGCCTTTTGCTGTGCCATTGACGATTCTTCCACCATATCACTATTAATGCCCTGGAAGGCTACATATTTAGAGTCTCCAAAATGGCTGATAAAAAATACCCTCTCAAGTAATATTTGATAGATGATGAATAAACGAAAGAATTTCACTGTAACTTTATACCACACTTGATTTCATCACTTCTCTGTTATAGGCCATTTGGGTAATTTTCCACTGTCTTGCTATTATAAATAATCTAGTAATGAACATCCTCATAGCCACATCTTGGCACACATTCCTTATTATTTCTTTAGCATAAATTCCTCAGCATAAATTTAGTCAATGAAAGGTAATGCACTGTTATTCTATTAAAGGCTATTATTAAAGTTGAAATTTAAGAAAAGGCAAAGACGAAGTGAAAACAAGTAATGGACCTAAATAAATCCCTACATGTTAAAAGAACAAAAGGCTCTGCCACAGAAATACTGGAACTGGAACTCATGTGCTAACAATGAAAACAACAGCAACTGTCAGATGGACAAAAACTGAAAATACACACACACACACACACACACACACACACTGAGAGAGAGAGAGAGATGACTGACATATCAAGAAATGAAGTTGGTTGAGTAAAGAATTAATCGGAGCTGGGTGCAGTGGCTCATGCCTATAATCCCAGCACTTTGGGAGGCCAAGGCAGGCAAATCACCTAAGGTCAGGAGTTCGAGACCAGCCTGGCCAACATGGTGAAACCCCGTCTCTACTAAAAATACAAAAATTAGCCAGGTGTGGTGCCATGTGCCTGTAATCCCAGCTACTCAGGAGGCTAAGCCAGAGAATCACTTGAACCCAGGAGGCAGAGGTTGCAGTGAGCTGAGATTGTGCCACCCTACTCCAGCCTGGGAGACAGAGTGAGACTCCATCTCAAAAAAAGAAAAAAAAAAAAAGAATTGATAGGTAATATGAAACTCCACTGATTCTACTCCATTTCAACTTTCTTTTCAGTAGAATATAACCATGTTCCCTGTTTCATAACAGAAACCTTAAATGCAAGAAAGAGGTAGCCTATTCTTGTGATGATATGACCAGCTCATCATTGTCTGAAGAGATTTAAGTTCAACATCCATTTTTCTAGCTCAGAAAGCAAAATTTTTTCCGCTTTCTAAACTCTTTCCCTCCTCTCCCTGAACACATGTCACCTTCAGTCCATTAATTTTATTAGGATGAGGTTTCTTATCTAATTAGGGTAAACACATTACCCAGAGTTAAAATTTCTTTTTAAGAAATTTCTAAGAGAGGATGGTCCCTCTTAACCCTATGCTGCAAGTTTTAAAAGATCTGTAGTCAGGCTCCTTGACAATCAATATAAGCATTTAATGTAACATGCTTTTTTTTTTCCATTAAAAATTACTAAATTGGTGGTGTGTCTGGCTACTAACAGTCTGTGCTTTAAAAGTCTTAGGCATAAAATATTTGCATTATAGAATCAAACAAAGATAGTTGCCTGGTACAGTTTGGGATGTTTTAGAGAGCATGTTTATATTCTGTTTTGAATGATATTTAAATTGCTTTAATGTATTCTAGGCTGGACGCTCACATCAATTAATCAGTGCCAAGGCTCTGTCTAACATTTTGCTACAAACTGGGTTCAATTGTAATTTGTCGACTCTAGCACCCGTTGCTATGACAAATAGCTTCAGTCTGGTTAATCTCTTGCACATAATAGCATTCTGTAACTTTGATACATCTATTATGTCGTGGTTTACATATGCTTGGGGGAACGTTTTTATTGGGACATTTTATACTAAATTATCTCTAGTTTACACTAACAAAGCAAGCAGAGGACTGATTCTGATAGTAGCTTCCCAATATCTCAACAATGCCAAGTTATCGTGGATCTCAAATCTCACGGCAAGACATTAAGAGGACAGTACCTGAAATCTGACCACACAGTTTCAAAATCATGAATCCACATTTACTGACTTGGACTATTTACTTAACTTTCTATGTCCTGATCCTTCTTATTGGTATAAAGAAGATAGTAGTTTGGACCAACTTCTTAAAGGTGTGACAGTTCAGTGTAATACAGGACAGTGTTTACCTCATTAAAAACAACAACAACAAATAAAAAAACAAGAAAACCTGGATTTTGTTGTAATTTTTAAAATCTTTTTTCACTGATGCATAATAATTGTATATATTTATGGGTTACATGTGATATTTTGATACATGCACACGACGTGTTATGATCAGGGTAATTGGGGATATCTATCACCTCAAACACTTGTCATTTCTATGTGTTGGAAACATTTCACATCTTTTCTTCT
The DNA here is from genome assembly GCF_008728515.1 of Papio anubis. Lineage (NCBI taxonomy): Eukaryota > Metazoa > Chordata > Mammalia > Primates > Cercopithecidae > Papio > Papio anubis. The sequence goes on from NC_044993.1 coordinate 67,194,310, forward strand.
AGCTATTTTGAAATGTACAATAAATTGTTGTTAACCATCGTCACCATACTATGCTGTGGAACACTAGAACTCACTCCTATCTAAACTGTATGTTGGTACTTATTACCAACCTCCCCTCATCCTAACTTCTCCACCCTTCCCAGCCTCTGGTAACCACCATTCTACTGTCTATCCTCCAGAGATCAACATTTTTAGCTCCCATATATGAGTGAGAACATGTGATATTTGTCTTTCTGTGCTCAGCTTATTTCAGTTAACATAATGGCTTCCCTCCAGTTCCATCCATGTTGCTGTAACGAACAGCATTTCATCATTTTTCAGGGCTGAATAGTATTCCCTTGTACATACATACCACATTTAAATCTAATCATCTCTTAAAGGACACTTAGGTTGATTTCATATCTTTGCTACTGTAAATGGTGCTGCGTAAACATGGGTGTGCAGGTCCTCTGAGATACTGATTTTCTTTCCTTTGCGTAAATACCCATAGTGGGATTTTGCTGGATTTTATGGTAGTTCTACTTTTAGTTTTTTGAGAAATCTCTGTATTGTTTTCCCTATTAGCTGTGCCAATTTTCATTCCAACCAACAGTGCATAAAAATTCTCTCTTCTCTACATCCTTGCCAGCATTTGTTATTTTTTGTCTTTTTGATAATAGTCATTCTAACTGGGATGAGATAATACCTCACTGAAGTTTTGATCTGCATTTCTCTGATAATTAGTGATGTTAAGTATTTTTTTATACCTGTTGGCCATTTGCATGTTTGTTTGTTTTTAGTAATGTTAAGCTTTTTTTTTTTTTTTTTTGTATCTGTTGACTGTTTTTTTTGAGACAGAGTTTCACTCTTGTTACCCAGGCTGGACTGCAATGGCACGATCTCAGCTCACTGCAACCTCTGCCTCCTGGATTTAAAGGATTCTCCTGCCTCAGCTTCCCAAGTAGCTGGGATTACAGGCATGTACCACCACACCTGGCTAAATTTTTTTTTTTTTTTTTTTTTTTTTAGTAGAGACAGAGTTTCACCATGTTGGCCAGGCTGGTCTTGAACTCCTGACCTCACGTGATCCACCTACCTCGGCCTCCCAAAGTGTTGGGATTACAAGTGTGAGCCACTGTGCCCGGCCTGTATGTCCTCTTTTGAGAAATGTTTATTCAGATCCTTTGCCCATTTTTAAATAGGATTATTATTATTATTATTGCTATAGAGTTGACTGTGTTCTTTGTCTTATATTCTGGATATGAGTTGACAGAATAGCTTGCAAATATTTGCTCCCATTCTACAGATCCTCCCTTCCCTCCATGCGTTGTTTCCTTTGTTGTACCAAAGCTTTTTAGTCTAATATAGTCCTATTTGTATATTTTTGTTTCTATTGCCTATGCCTTTGAAGTCTTAGATAAAATCTTTGCCCAGGCCAGTGTCTTAACGCATTTTACCTATGTTTACTTCTAGTAGCTTTATAGTATCAGGTTTCAATCTTTAATGCATTTTGAGTTGATTTTTGTAGACGGTGAGAGATAGGGTCTTGTTTCATTCCTCTGCATATGGATATCCATTTTTCCCAGCACAGCTTATTGAAGAGGGTATCCTTTCCCCAATTCATATAATTTTTAAATAAACCCAGTTATATGTAAATGGTAGTACAGTATGTATTTTTTAAATGGTTGAAATTAAAGGTTGAAGACTTTTAAAGGTTTCTACTATGAATGACCAAATAAAACTTGTGAAAAGGGTTTTGCTGCCAATGGAGGTGGCCAGTTCCCAGGTGGTCACTCCCTGGGAGGCACCTCATTGTGTATTGTCATCCAAACAGGGCTGATGTGATTGCAGAAGTGGGCACTTATTGACCTCAGCTAGCAATTTGAAACTGGCTGTAAATTGTCCCTTTCGGTCTTAACACACAGAATGTTTCTACGTGGGAAAAGTGCATCGGCTGCAGTTTTCAGCAATACATTCTCAAAAAGTCAATTTCACCTTTTGGCAGCTCTGAAAGAATCCATATTACTTTAAGTATAATCGCTCCAAATAGGGGCAACAGTTAAAAGAAGGGGAGAAAAAAAAAAAGAAGCCCGAAGTACAAAGGGTGACAAGTAGTTGTTTTTGAATAACAGGGAAGTCATACCACAATAAAATAATTCTGTAGTATTACCTTTATAGCAAAGTGATTAAAAGTTGTTTTTACTAAAGTTCTAATTCCTTACAGTTAAAAGAGCCACAGTACTCCATGATAAAACAATGAAACAACACAATGCCCTGCTGACTAAGAGATAAATGAAACATCAAAACTGTAGTAAATATTTCAGGTGTTCTGACAGGTTATGTTGGCATTAAAACATTCCATTTCCTGCCTATCTCTCTTATTCTCTCTTTCTCCCACCTCCAAAACAACATGCCCATATATAAAAGTGTGCTCCTGAAGAATTCAACAGGACACAACCAATGCCAAAAATTAGTGGAGGCCAATTTGTAGAGAGAAATTTTATGTGGGAATTAGTGCTGAGGAGGGAGCAGTGGGAACCTAAAGAGTGCTTTGATGTTCCTCATGAAAAAGACGAGCTGAAATTGTGGAGGAAGCACCAGGAAAGAGCTTCACTCACTAAATCTTCAACCGCAGGTTTTGAAATATAATTCCCAAGATGACTTTGCTTTTACAAATACATTTAATTCCAATTTAGGTGAAAATTTTCAGAGAGATAATTGTATCCAACACCATTTATACAATTTGGATTGAGGATCTTGAGTTAGGGGAGAGTCAGCAATGCATTTCTGGAAATTGATCTGAAGAAACTAGGTGAACATTCTCATCTGACCTCGGAGCATACATCCTTTCATAGCTTGTAGCTGCCTGAGTGTTGAGTTTTGCAATCAATTTCTACTCAAAAGAAAAATGCTGTCATAATACGAATTAAAATGATACGTCTTTGTACTGTTCCAAATACTTAGGTAAAATCATGGGGGTCTTTATTTTTTTTATTCTGAAGGGTGGTATGTATACTGTATAAAACTACTCAGTAAGAGTTGGGTACCAGAAGATAACCCAGTAAAAAGCATCCAAGTCAACACTCAGCTCCAAAAGGAGCGAGTCTCTTCTCCTTCAGTAATTAAGCATTCAACCCAGTAAACAGCTTGGTTGGAATGATTTTATGACAAATGACCGAGAGCATATCAACCATAAAACTCAGCTCGGCAAAAATCCCTCAAGCCCAGGAAACTCAATCAATGTAGAGCAGGCAACAGCCTCAGCTGTGGCAGCATTCTCTCACTCCAAGTCACATAAATCCAAGGAGGCCAGAGTTATTCCGCTAACTCTGACACAAGACACAAGCGAAGAGGAGGGCACCAGCCTTTGCGTGGGGAGACAGAAAAGGAAGGAAGGCAAGAAGTACGTTTCTTTTTCTCCCGTTTGCTCTGTTGCTGGTTCTACTTACAGGCGTTGATGAAGAGAAGAAATTGCACAGTTTCTATGAAGACAGATGTAACAAATATTCAAAGAGAAGAAGAAAACAGGCAGGGAGACATGGTATAGGAGATGAAAAGGGGACACTGGGTTATGGCAAGATGATCTTGCTGCAACTATGGTCCTGAAAGCATCCCTGAATAAAAGAATAGATATTAATGCAGGCACACGATTTTTATCTCAGTCTATGAGTTAACTATATGACTATTCACTTTTGTACCATATTTTTCCAATATTGCAGTATGCAAATTTCAAAACAGCAAAGGTGAAAGAATTTTACAGCAAACATCCGTATATCTACCACCTATATTCTACTACTGGCATTTTACTATACTTGCTTTATCCCAGCTATTTCCATCTGTCCATCTGTCTCTCCAACCATCACCTCATCTTATTTTTGGTGCATTTCAAAGTAAATTTCAGACATCATTAAAATGCCCCCTACAATTTTCAGCATACATGATGTTTACTCAAGTTGTTCAATATTCATAGTTTTTATGCCATTACTTCCTAATAATACTATATGACCACTATGAAACAGTTAAAATCAATTTTGAAATTTGCACATTTGTATATTTTCCCTTCTCCACAGCAACCAAGTAAAATTATTACATATTTACACTGTACAAACATATTGCCAATAGGAAGATAAAATTCTCTGGGACAACAGAGAAACTGAAATATGTGAGCAGAGAGGCTGACAGAGAACATAGAACCCTGCAAAAAAAAAAAAAAAATAGACAAAGAAAAAGAAAAACTTGGAGTAGGAATAAAGTTTGAGAATTTCATAACCGGCAGGAAAGAGTGGAAGTCAAGAAGCAGTAAGGGAAAGGGGGATAGGAAAGCCTGAAATCAAGATAGGTGCACATGTTGCACGAAACTGATGCACAGAAAGGTGTGTGTGTTACAGTTATTACCCGTATTCCAGAGCAGGGGAATGGAAGAACATTATGGCAAGATGTCATAATAAGAAGCTTAAAGAAGTTTACAAAGTTCAGTGAAGAGTATCACTCTACTCTCTAGGAATGCGCTAACTCGCTTTCAAAGAAGAACAAACATGGAAAGAACACAGCTTCCAGCACATAGCAAGATCCAGCGATGGAGAATGTCATATTCAATCTCTAAATTCTACAAATACTTGAAACATGGAGCCATCACTTCCTTGTGGCCAATTTCTTGCTTCATTCTCTCTACTGTTGTCATATGGACACAGCATATGAATTAGACTGAGATCACTGTATTTCATCCGATAATGTCAAACTTATTGGAGGTTTGGAGTACATCCAAATTGCATTTCAATCTATCACTTCAATGTTATAAATGACAAATCAATATTGTTAATACTTTTCCATCTTAATGTTGTCTGATGGAACAAAGCCAGCACATCCTACAAGACATATGTAGATTACTAAGGCTATACTTTGAACATAATGGAATGCAAAACACTCGTTTTTATGGTACATGCAGGCAGTGGGTCACTGGAGTAGATGGACGCCCAGCAGGAATTAGAAAAATTAACACCTTTCTGAAGTTGAAAGCAGTGGTAACTTGTTACTGAGTCACCTATTCCAACTGGGATCCTATTAAAGTGCTTGATTTGAGGGCAAAGACATAAAATCTCAATTAAAAATATTGTTTGTTAAAGCCTGGACTCATGCTGGCACCCGTGGAAAATTCATATAAACCAGCAGCGCATCTCCATCTAAAATTCAGTTATGTAAGTCCAAGATTGTAGCTGGTCAGAGACAGCTTTGTTATGAAAATAATAGCAAGTGGGTTACGATAATCACCCATTCTTCATGAGACCACAGGGGCAGTAAACAACTCAGGTTCAACGCCTGGAATTGCCGCCCCTGGTTTTATCCGCTTATATATTGTAAGTAGCAAGCTGATGATAACCAACGGACTCAAGAAATGAACCAATAGTATTGGCTTCCATTGACATTTCATGCAGTCTAAGACAAGTAAAGTTCAAAACTCCCAAATCAGATGTGCGGAGGAAGTACTGTGTGTTCTACCTTCGTAGTTATTTATCCAACTAGTGACTCCAAAATCATTTCACCTACAAGTGAGGCAAAGAGTTGCTGTACATGGACTTAGACATAGGGAGTCAGGATGTTCAGTCATTAGGGTGCAAATGCCCCAAGAATACAGACCACCCAGGTTTAGGGAACTTCCTAGCTAGTTCCTCTTTGTCTACTAGCATGTCTTCCAAGTGCATTTTCAGTCCATTCATTTTTCTGGTAGAGGCCACTGTTACTTCTCGCCTGCACCACTGCCAACTTCCTCCTTAGCCACCTACTCCCCATCCATTCTAGAGTCAATAAAAGGAATCTCCTAATAGTATACATAAGAGCTCAATACTCTCGTCCTTAAAACTCTTCATTGTTTCTCACTGTATTTTGAATAAAATGTAAAGTAACTGAAAAGGCCACACAGGACTTGACTTTTACCTTGCTATTCAAACCTATGTCCTACCCCTCCACTGACTTCTCTGCTAAGCTTGGCCACCCTGGTCTCCTTTTAGTTCTTTCCCACATCAGGGCCTTTAAACATGTTGTTTCTGTTTCTAATGATCCTTCCCACTTTTGGCCAGTTGGGACCTTCATATCACTTAGACCTCTGCTTAAATGGGTTCTTCTCCAAGAGCCCTTCCCTGGCCCGCTGATCTGAAGCAAACACTACTGTATCTTCTACCATCACTCACTATTTCAGCTTCCTGGTTTCTTCATCACACACATCCCCTTTGGCATTTATTGTTATTATTATTTATGTTTTTCTCACTGCCACCACTGGAGTAATAATTAGTCCATGAAGGCAAAGGTGTGTCTCATACATTGCCCCATCCCCTTAACATTAGCAACAAATGACACATGAATGAAGAATGAATGAACACCCCCAACCCAGCATAACTGCAGGTGTTTTTATATGTGGGTTGAAATGTTTCTTTTGAAATATCTCTTATGGTGATGAACACGGAAAGTCTTTAGATACCATACTCCAGTCACCAGTTTATTTTAACATTCTTCCATCTCTGATAAACTGCTGGTAACAGTGTATCAACAAACATATGTCAAGAAATACTACATTTGAATTTTAAAAAGGGTGTTTTGGTAGACTGAAAACATAATTTACTCCTGAGCCACCCTGGTTTCAGCTTCTGCTGCTATTTTAAGCCCAGTTGCAATTAAGTGCCTAAATACCATAATAAGGCATCCATCACCAAGCTCCTCTCTCTGACCCATTATTAAAACTAAGAAGTGCTGTGAGGCTATGAGAATGATTCAATACAAATGACTTAACAGCTATTGATGAATTTACCTTTAACAAATGCCCTCCGGTAGAGCCCACGATTCAATAGGTTTTGCTATTTCTTTTTCCTTCTCCTACATCCCATTTTGCTCTCTCCGGCACACCACTCAATGCAAATACAACAGCTGCAGTTTTGACAGTAACAGAAAGATCATAACCCCGTACACCTCGACTGAAATCTTAATGTTAGCTCCTGGTTGATAGCTACATCAATTTCAAAGATGTCCTTCCACCCCAAGACTGCTAGAGAGAAAAATTCATAAAAATCTGAGAGTACCATCTTTTCATTTGTGTGCCAACTAACTCTGAACACCCTGACACAGTCAGCTTGGCCCTTATTATATTCTGAGGATGTAGAGATGGAGAAGTCTTTCAGAAATGTGCTTCCTGCTGACTATTATTCCAAGGGAGACAGAAAGCAAGAGGAAATAAAAACATTTTACATCGCATTCTTCAGTGATTTTAATCATAAGGCTGCTCTGTTGACACTGAAAAACTTTCCAACTCGCTGTTATTCTTAAGCAAGAATCCGTGCACTGCAATCCTTTGGGCTTATTATTCACTGAGGTCACTAAGATTTGTTACCCGTGATGTACTGATTAGGAGAGAGACTCCGGGAGATGAAGAATGTATATGAGGTCAATAAACGGTGCAATGAATGAAAAGAGAAGGAGCTCCGAAATCAGCATGGCTGCCTGCTGGGTATGTACTCAAAGGCAGGTTAGTTCAAATTCCCTGAACCTCAGTATCCTTATCTGGAAACTGGGGAAAATATAAGTTCTACGTCCCAGGACGGTTATGAGTCTAAAGTGCCTGAGTGACCATAACAGCAAGAACCAGGATCCATCGCATGCCTCCTTAGGGGAACGATGGTGGCACTCAGGTGCTGAGCGCTTACTTTGAACCAGGCACTGTGTGGAATGCGTCCGTCCTGTGTGCATCTGTTCTCTCATTTAATTGGGTTGATGCCATTACCGACTTTCTGCGCCAATGAGGAATCCAGGCTCAGATGCGACAGACAACTTGTCTAAACATGATCCTGCCTAGAATTCGTAGCAGAGCAGGATCTAAACCCAGAACTGCCGGAGACTACAACTTTTTCTCTCGAATGCCACCTGGCCTTCCTAGTAGTTGCTCAGTGAATGTTAGTTTCCAATACTTTTCACTCAACTGTGGACAGAAATATCAGTCATTTTATGTATACCCAGATTGGCTCCTCCTGTCATTTAATCCCATGATTTTTAATTCTTCCCTTTCAAAAACATTTTTATTTTATAAATTATTAGAGAGCTTTCTAGCAAAAACCAGAAAACCTGCTAGACAAATTCTAAAAGAACCATAACACCAATTTTATGGGGTCTATGTTCTTCCTTAGACAAAGACCTTATCAGTCTCACTCATTGCTGAAATTCTAGCATCTAGAAGGTATTCAATAAAATCTTATAGAATGAAAGGTAAAAATAATTAATCATAACCTCTGAGAATTCATCATACATCTAAGCCAAGTTCGAATTCTATATACTCCACATAACTTCTGTTCATACATACGTAACAAGTTCAAATTCTATATACTCCAGATAATTCGGTGTTTTGTTTGTTTGAGACAGGGTGTTGCCTTGTTGCTAAGGCTGGAGTGCAGTGGTGTAATTATAACTCACAACAGCCTCGAACTTCTGGGCTCACGTGATCCTCCCACTTCGGCCTCCCAAGTAGCTGGGACTACAAATGCATGCCATCATGGCTAGCTAATATTTTATCTTTATTTTTTGGAGAGACAGGGTCTTGTTATATTGCCCAGGTTGGTCTTGGACTCCTGAGCTTATGCAATCCTTCTGCCTCAGCCTCCCAAAGTGTTGGGATTATAGGCGTGAGCCGCAGTGCCCAGCCCAAATAATTTGTGCTCATACATACATACATATGTATATAGTTATGTGTGTGTGTGTGTGTGTTTGTGTGTGTGTGTGTGTTTAGAGAGAAACAGAAAGGAAGGCTGGGTCTGTATAACTCTGGTATTTATGCACAGCGTGGTACTGAACCTATAATGGTACCCAATTAAATATGCATTTATTGCCTAATTGAGATGCTAGTAAATCATGCCATAAATAACATTGGGGAAAAAAATGATCCTACCAGATAATAATTACATATACAAGTTCAGTTAACACAAAAAAGTATCAGTAAAATGGTTCCATAAATAATGGTGTCCCTATTGATGAAAAATCCTTCATATCACACAACCTAAGCCTTCTATAACATGTGCATTTCAAAAGAGAAAGGATGTAGAAAACACAGCCCAATCCTCATGACGCTGAAGTTGATAGCGCATTGTGCTTTCTACCAGTTTTACAATGGTGAAGCCATAAGGTGTGGATTGCCTATGAAAGTTTTATGTCAGAAAAATGACTCTGGATGGCGGGTAGGGACTGAGGATAAGTCACAATTCAGCTATCTACAAGCACGTAGACTCACAGCTCCCAGGAATCTCTTTGTACGAGTTGCCGTCCATGAAGTGGATGGTGCCCAGAAGACGTATTTCTGCTTGTCCAAAAAAGGCAGCAATCAGAAGGACACAGTAGGGATGGTGTGGGACAGCAACTTCGTCTTTTTTTATACGAGAGACAGTATCTGAGATGTTTAAAGAGAGGAGCCAGAGCAGATACTAAAAATACCACTTTTAATAGAGATTATGTCAATACTGCCCAACAGGCTTCTTACATATCCCAGGTGACAAGAAGTAAACCAGTAAGATATATATATATATTTTTTTCTTTTTGAGACGGAGTCTCGCTCAGTCACCCAGTCTGGAATGTAATGGTGCGATCTCGGCTCACTACGACCTCCACCTCCTGGGTTGAAGCAATTCTCCTGCCTCAGCCTCTTAAGTAGCTGGGATTACAGGTACACACCACCACGCCCGGCTAATTTTTATATTTTCAGTAGAGATGGGGTTTCACCATGTTGTTCAGGCTGGTCTCGAACTCCTGACCTTGTGATCTGCCCACCTCGGCCTCCCAAAGTGCTGGGATTATAGGTGTGAGCCACTGCTCCTGGCCAACCAGTAAGATAATTTAAGGATCTCCCATTTGGCGTGGTATAGGGACCTGCTAGGGTACTGTGAGGCATTCTGCAGAGGTCTGCTAGGACTTTGGTAGGCTAACACCTCAGTAAGCTGTGGTGAGGGGATATCTGCACAGTAGTGAAGCTCCACAGGAGACATGAGATTTTAGTTTGAGCCCAAGTGAGACACCTGCTAGAGTCTCCCAAAATACTGAGAAGACTGCTAGGAGATGGAGTTTCCATGAACTGGACATCAACATTTGGCTTGTTATGCTTAATAAAATCTCACATTCCTATAACAGACTTAGGATCACTAGCAACCTTTGGTTTATAAATATATAAATATTGATTATATGTATCAATATTTCACTTTTCTACCCTATGTAAACTTTCAATTAATTGATAATAGTTAAGGATTAATAAGACAGCAATACTTTTTTTTTTTTTTTTTTCTGACACCTGTGTCTCACTCATCACCCAGGCTGGAGTGTAGCGGCACAATCACGGGTCACTACAGCCTCAACTTCCCAGGTTCAGGCGATCCCCCGACTTCAGCCTCCCAAGTAGCTGGGGACTGCAGACATGTGCCACCATGCCCTGCAAATTTTTGTATTTTTTGTAGAGATGAGGCTTTGCCATGTTGCATACGCTGGTCTTGAACTCCTGGGCTCAAGCGATCCAACTGTCTCACCTTCCCATAGTGCTGAGATTACAGGTTTGAGCCACTATGCCCAGTGCACCACTTTCTTCATTACTGTAGCTTTCCATTAAGTCTGGAAATCACACAGGATTCATCTTCCCAAATTTTTCTTTTCAATGATATTTTGGCCACTCTAGTTCATTTCCATTTCCATATGAATTTTAGAATACGTTTGGCAGTTTTTATTTAAAAAAAAAAAAAAAAAAAAAAGGCCTGCTGGCCTTTACAAATTGATTTTCAAATGTTAAGGGATCTTTGCAATCCTAAAACAAAATCTGCTTATTCTCGATATAGTATCCTTTTCACGTATCAATAGATTTTATTTGCTTGTTGTTTTAGAATTTTCACATAGGTATTCATGAGGAAGACTAGTCTGCAGTTTCGGGGGGGGTTTTCTTGTGAATTTTTTTCCTGGTTTTGGTATTACAGTCATGGATGCCTCATAGAATGGATTGGGAAACATAGCTTCCTTTTCCATTTTCTGAAAGAAATGTTTTGTAAAGTTTTCTAGCGAAGTCATCTGGGCCTGGAATTTTCTTAGTGGGAAGATTTTTAACTCCAGATTTAATTTATTTGATATATATCAGGAAATTCAGATGATCTGTTTCTTCTTGAGTGAGCGTTCTTAGATCTCTTTCAAGGAATTTACCCATTTCACCCTTAAACCTTAATATCATGAAATAAGGTTGTTCATATTATTATCTTATTATTCTTTTAACACCTTTAGAATCTCTAGTGATGTCTCCTCTTTCTATACTGGTATTGGTAATTTGTATCTTCTCCCTAACTTTACTAAGCCTGGCTAAAGGTGTATTTATTGATTTTATTAATTTTCTCAAAAAATCAGCTTTTGGTTTCAAAGATTTCCTCCAATTTTGGCCTGCTACCCATTTTATTGATTTCAACTCTGATCTTTATTATTTCCTATCTTCTACTTAACTTAATTCACCTTCTTTATCTATTTTTCTAAGGCAGAAGATAAAGTAAGTGATTTAAGACCATTTTTCCCTATCCTAATATGGATATTTAATGCTATGAATTTCTCTTCAAGCATTGTTTAGTAACACTACAAAAAATCTGATATGTCATATGTATATTTTTGTTCAGGTCACTATTTATTTTGATTTCCCTTTAGATTTTCTCTTTGATCCATAGGTTATTTATTAAAGTGTGGCTTATTTTCCAAGTGTTTAGACATTTTCATTTTCATTTTAAATTTCTGTCATTTACTTCTAGTTTGATTCCACTGTGGTTGGAGAAATAACTTCAATTATCTTAAATTTCTTGATAAAAAAAATAGTCCAGTCCAGAATAGCTCTTTTATTGGTAATGCTTCCTTATGTAGTTGAAATTAACATGTATCCTGCTATTTTAGGATAGAGGGTTCTACAGTCACTAACTAAGGCAAGTTAGTTAATACTACTATTCAGATATTTAATAATTTTCTAGCTATTTATTCTGTCCATTATTGAGAGACTAGCACTGAAATCTTTGGCTATTTCTCCTTGCAATTCCATCAGTTTTTGTTTCATATGTTTTAAAGCTGAGGTGCATAAATATTTAATGTCTTCTTGATTAAGTCACCTTTTCCATTACGAAATTACCTTCTTTATCCCTGATGTATTTTTCTCTAGAATTTATTTGTGTGATATCAATATAGTTAGTTCAGTATTCTTTAGATTAGTGATAGCATTCTGTATCTTTATCTTTTTTTAAGGAAAAAAATTACACTTTGTTTAAACATGCATATATACCACGTGTTTTATATATTGAAAAGATAACACTGACAAAATTAAATCACAAATGAAAAACTGGGAAATCATTTACTGCATATATCATAGATGAATGGTTAATATCCTTAATTAATATACAGGAAAATGTGTTACAAATAATCAGAAATGAATGAACTTGAATTTTAAATAGTAAAAACACATGGACAAAAAAATAACAATGAACATTTATTTATTTATTTATTTTTCTTCTTTCTTTCCTTTTTTTTTTTTTTTTTAAGACAGGGTCTTGCTTTCTCCTGAGTGCAGTGGAGTGCAGGCTGGAGTACAGTGGTGTGATCACAGCTCAGTGCAGCCTCAGCCTCCCAGGCTCAAGTGATCCTCACACCTCAGCCTCCCAAGTAGCTGGGACTACAGACATGCACCACCGTGCTCAGTTAAATTTTTAAATTTTTTGTAGAGATGGGGCCTTGTCATGTTGCCCAGGTTGGTCTCAAACTCCTGGGCTCAAGGGATCCTCCTGCTTCAGCCTCCCAAAGTGCTGGGATTACAGGTGTGCACTACCATTCATCCTTATTAACATATTTGTGTCTTTATATTTAAAGTGTGTTTCTTATAACACAACCTATAATTTGATCTTATTTTTATTAACTGACAATCTCTGCCTTTGAACTGAGTATATTTAGAACATTAATATTTAATGTGTTTGATACAATTAGGTTTAAACCTATAATCTATTGGTTTTTTATTTGTCCCAGCTTTCCCTTTTCCTCTTTTTTTCTGTCTTCTTTTGGAGTAATTGAAAATTTTTATTATTCTATTTCCTTTGCTGGCTTATTAGTTATAACTCTGCATTTCATCTTTTTAGTGGAAGCTTTAGGGTTTACAGTAACACTATAAAAGGGAAATCTTTATAACTTTGTATTTTGAAAATATTACAAATTCACAGACAGTTTTAAAGATAGAGAGGTCCTGTTTCCCTATCCTGCTGGTGACATTGGTAACCCATTTGTTACATCTTATGAAACTACATCATATTGTACTATACGATATTGACATTGATATAGTGTGTTTGTATAATTTTATGCCCTTTTATTACATGTCTAAATTTCTGTAACCACCACCACAATCCAGATACAGAACTAATTCACTGGAGATTTCTCCTTCATGCTGTACATTTATAGTTCTACCCATCTTTTTTTCTCCCACCATACTAGCAACAACTACCATATCTTTATACTTTTCTCATGGTGAAAGCGTTATGTAAATAAATAAAATCGTATAGTCTATACCTTTTGAGATTGTTTTTTCATTCAACATTATGCCCTTGAGATTCATCCCAGGTGTTATGTATATCGATAGTTCATGAAGTTTTTATTGCTGAATAGTTCCCATTACGGGTATCTCATAGTTTCTTTAACCATTCACCTACTGTAGATATTTTAGTTGTTTCTAGTTTTTGACTCATAAATAAAACTGCTGACAATAATTGTGTTTAGGTTTCTAGGGTTTTCTGTGGACATTAACTTTCATTTCTCTGGGATAAATGTCCAGAAATGTGATTGTTGACTCATTGGTAAATGTCTATTTATTTTCTTTAAGAAACTACAAAAGTATTTGCCAGAAGAGTTGTGTCATTTGACATTCCCATAATCAATGTATGAGAGATGCACTTTTTATGCATCCTTGTAAACATTTGATATTGTTTCTATCTTAAATTTTATCTGTTCTAACATGTGTGTAATGATATCTTATTATAGTCTTAATCTGCATTTCCCTAACAGCCAGTAATGCCGAATTCTTTCCATGTTCTTAATTTCTTCCGTATATCCTCTTTGGTAAAATATTTCTTCAAGTCATTTTAAAAAATTTTCTAAATGGATTGGTTTTTACTCTTTGACATTCTATAATTGACAATAATTGTATATAATTATCACGTCCAACATGATGTTTTGAAAAATGTATACACTGTAGAATGGCTAACTCAAGTTAATTAACATATGCAGAACCACACACACTTATTTTTGTGGTAAAAACATTTCAAATCTACTTTGTTAATGATTTTCAAGGATATAATACAGAATTATTAACTACAGTCACTATGTTGTACAATTGATCTATTGAACTTATTCCTCCTATCTAACTAAAACTTTGTATCCTTTGACAAACATTTCTTTACCCTTCCAGTTTCTGGTAACCACCATTCTACTTCTTTATAAATTTGTAGATATTAGTCCTTTATTAGATATGAAATTTGCAAATATTTTCTTCCACATTATAGCTTTTCTTTCCAGTATCTTAACAGGATTCAGCGACCACATCTTTAATTTTAATTTTTTTTTTTTTAAACTGAGTCTTGCTCTGTCGCCCAGGCTAGAGTGCAGTGGCACGATCTCAGCTCACTGCAACCTCCATCTCCCTGGTTCAAGCGATTCTCCTGCCTCAGCCTCCCAAGTAGCTGGGATTACAGGCACGCATTACCACGCCTGGCTAACTTTTGTATTTTTAGTAAAGACTGGGTTTCGCCATGTTGGCCAGGCTGGTCTCGAACTCCTGACCTCAGGTTATCCACCTGCCTCAGCCTCCCAAAGTGCTGGTATTACAGGCGTGAGCCACCATGTCCAGCCAAATTTTAATGAAGTCTAATTTATCATTTTTTTCTTTTATAGACCCTTGGGGGCATGTCACCAAGCTCTAGGTTTGAAAGATATTTTTCCTATAGGATTGCCTGAAAGTTTTATAGTTTTATGTTTTCAATTTAACCTGTGATCCATTTTGAGCTAATTTTTATGAGATGTGAAGTTTAGGTCAAGATTTATTATTTATTATTATTATTTTGCCTATGAATAGCCAATTGTTCCAGCACCATTGGTGTAAAGACTGTCCTTCCTCCATTAAATTGCTTTTGCATTATTGGCAAAAATCAGTTGGTCATAGTTGCCTGGGGCTATTTCCGTGTCTTCTCTTCCCTTCCATTGATTTAGGTATCTACATCTTAGCAAACACCATGTAGGGAGGATGACTGGAGTTACATAATGTCTTGAAACTAGGTAGATTGATTTGTCCCACCTGATTCTTCTTTTTCAAAACTGTGTTAACTATTCTAGCTTCTTTGCTTTTCTATTCACATTTTGAGATAATGTTCTCTATATTTATTTTTAAAAGCTCTGCTGATATTTTGAAATTATTGCATTAAATCTGTGTGTCAATTTGAGCAGAAATGGCATCTTTACAAAGTGGAGTCTTTCAATCCATGAAAACACTATGCTTTTCCATCCATTTCCATCTTGGCCTTTTTCATCAGCATTTGATAATTTTCAGCATACAAGTCCTGTCAGATGCACACCTAAGGATTTCCCTTTTCTCTGGGTGATTAAAATGGTATTGTATTTTAAGTTGTTTTTATGTGTTTACTGCAAGAAATTTAGAAATTGCTTTTTGCAATGCGATTTCATATCCTGCGACTTTGGTGAGCTAACTTGTTGGTCCACAAAATGTGTGCAGGTTTTGCATTTTTGGTGTTTTCTATATAACCATGCAATCCACAAATAAGGATAGTTTTATTTCTTTATTTTAACCTGTATGCCTTTTATTTACATTTCTTGTCTTATTGCACTGTTTAGAAATTCCTTACTATGTTGAATAGAGGTGGTGTCTTGTTCTTATATTCAAGGGGAAATCATTCATTTGTACCATTACACACAATATTACATGTAGGTTTCTTGCACATGTCCTTTATCGCATTAATAAAACTGCTATCTATTCTTATTTTTTCTGAGAGTTCTGGCTGTGTATCAATTTTTTCAAACTTTTTCCTGCATCAACTAATGTGAGCATGTGATTTTTCTTCTTTAACCTACCAGTATAGTGAATAACATCAATTGATTTTCAAATACTGAATTAGTATTGCATTACTGGACTATTCCTCATTAGGTTGGGGTGTATAAATCTTTTTGTATATTGCTAGATTCTATTTTAAAATATTTTAAATAGTGTAAATTCTATATCGGGGATGTTGATTTGTAGTTTTCTTGTTTCTTTTGTTACTTTCTTTGTCTGGCTTTGTGATCAGAGTGTAATGCCTTCATAAAATAAAGTCGAATGTGTGCCACCACTTTCTATTTTTAAGACAAAGCCTTGGTCTGTTGCCCAGGCAGGAGTGCAGTGGTGCAATCTTGGCTCACTGCAACCTCCGCCTGCTGGGTTCAAGCAATTCTCCTGCCTCAGCCTCCCGAGTAGCTGGCATTACAGGTGCCCACCATCATGCCTAGCTAATTTTTGTATTTTTAGTACAGATGGAGTTTCACTATGTTGGCCAGGCTGGTCTCGAACTCCTGACCTCAAGTGATCCACCCACCTTGCCCTCCCAGAGTGCTGGTATTACAGGCATAAGTCACTGCGCCTGGCCCACTTTCTATTTTCTAAAAAATATTTTGTAGAATTAGTATTAAATGTTTTAAAAATACGGGTAGAATTCTCCAATGAAGCCATTTAGACCTGGAGATTCCCTGGCGGGGGGCGGGAGGGGGGGGGGGGGCATTAAATTACGAATTCAATTTCCTTAATAGTTATAGGGTTATTCAAATTATCTATTGTATATTGGGTGAACTGTAGTTTGTGCTTTTCAAGGGAATTAGTTTAAGTTGTCAAATGTGTAAGTGCAGAGTTGTTCAGAGTAGTCTCTTATTATCCTTTTAATGTCTGCAGGGTCTATAGTAATATTCTTGGCTTCTTTCCTCATATTGTTAATATTCCCTTCTCTTTTTTTTTTTCTATCATCCTTACTAGAAGTTTGCCATTTTCTTCTATATTTTTAAAGAACTAGCATTTCTCTATTGTTTTTCTGTTTTCACTTTCATTGACTTTTGCTCCAATTTTTATTATTTCCACTCTGCTGCTTGCTTTGGGTTTATTTAACTCTTCTTTCCCTGTTTTTATTTGAAGTGGGACCTTATATTATTGATTTTAGAATTGTCATTTTTAAATTGAAAGCATTTAGGGCTATACATTTCCCTCTAAGGACTGCTTTAGCTGTGTCACACAAATTTTTATACATTGTACGTTTATTTTCATTAAGTTCAATGTCATTTTTAAAATGTATTATGAGACTTCATTTTCAACTCATGAATGACCAAGAAGTTTACTGTTTATCTTCCAAGTGTTTGAGATTTTTTCCTGTTTTCTTTATGTTATTAATTTCTGGTTTGATTCTACTGTTGTCAGAGAGCACACTCCAAGATTTCACTGTCTTTACATTTGCTTACATTTATTTTATGGCCTAGGACATGGTCTCTCAAGGTATATGCTCTATGGGCTCCTTAAAAGAATTTGTATTCTGCTGTTTTGGGGTAAAGTGTTCTGTAATTGTTGATGACATCCTGTTGGTTGATGGTGGTGAGTTCTCCTCTATCCTTCCTTACATCCTATATGGTCATTCTATAACTTGTTGAAAGATGGATGTTTAGGTTTACAATTATAATTGTGGGTTCATATATTTGTTTTTCTTTCCATTATATATGTTTTTGCTTCACAGATTTTACAACTCTTTTATTTGATGCAAACACATTTAGAATTCCTATAAATACTCTCCTGGGTTCTTACTCTCCTCTCTGGTGCTCTATCCTCAGAATGACAGGTACCTTGGTCCCTGGACCCTCAGTTCCACTTCCTCAATACAGGGAGTACTGCAGGCTTCACCTGAGTTCCCCTCCTCTCCTCATGGAAACGCTTAAGGCAGTAAGCTGGGGCAATGAAAGGACTCACCTCCTTTGCTCCTGTCAAGGATCGCTGTCCATCTCTGTTTGATGTACGGTGTTGTGCAAACCATTGTTTCATGTGTTTTGATCATCATACAGTCATTTAAGATGAGAGGTTAAATTTGGTCGTTATTACACTATGTTGACCAGAGGAAGATGTCTGACTTTTTTTTTTTTTTTTTTTAAGAATTACTAGAAAAAAAGACAAGCCCTTTGTGTTTTTGTTTTCTGCCGTACACACACATTATTATTCCCAGTGGCAATAGTTAGAATTTATTTAGCACTTTTCTCTGGGTCAAGCATTGTGCTAAGGAATGTTTACTTATTATCTTATTTAACAAATGTTTAAATGTAACTTAGGCTTCATGGTTTCCCCCATCTTTAAAATATTATAGTACATTTTGTTTGGGAAAAGACTGCAATGTCCTAAATAAAAGGAGTTAACGAAATGTAATATAAACAATCTTGATATAAGATACCTTTCCTCTTATTAATAAATGGACTATTATTTAAATCCTGTATATCATTTGTGTACCTAGACGTTCATCCAACCTAAGGCTGTGGGACATTTTGAGGAAAAAACCTAGCCTATATTGAACCTGACCAACACTCTTCACTCTTCCCAACTGTATTTATTTGCTTAGCCCTCACATCCAATGAGACTCAGGCGAGAAAACACATCCTAGAAGCAGAGTCCAGATTTAAAACTGAGGTTGAGCAGCAGTGACTTCCAGAAAGTTCGTAGGCACCGCGTAGTAGCTGTTCTGCCCAGCTGAACTGGACAAGGAGTAACATGTCTGTTCTTTTTAACTTT
This sequence comes from Papio anubis, assembly GCF_008728515.1. Taxonomy (NCBI): domain Eukaryota; kingdom Metazoa; phylum Chordata; class Mammalia; order Primates; family Cercopithecidae; genus Papio; species Papio anubis. The sequence continues at coordinate 67,213,136 of NC_044993.1, forward strand.
CAAATATATGAATTCTATTTTAATACTGTGATGCACATTTACCTGCAGGCCCAAGATTTCTTCTAGTCTTTACCTGGTAATTTAAACAACAGAGAAACCTGATGCATTTTTATACTTCTAAACAAGAAATCTATCAATAACATATAAGGGCAGGGATCATCGCAAGTGAACTTTTGTAGGAAGAAATACGAAGAGATGCAAAAATATCATAACGCTTTATCTATTCAAATTATATTGCGTTATTTTTCACTTGACCTTTAGCTGAATAGCCCTAATTCTTGCCAATATTCTTTACAGCTTTGCCTCTGTTGTTTCCCCTATTGTAAACCCTATGAAGGCAGGGACTGTCTTAGTATTGATTTTTTAGTGCCCACTGAAGTCTCTGACACATGGTAGGTTTTCACTGAATACTGCTTAAATGAGGCTCCTCTTTTTAGACAGTTTCCATGTCAGGGATAAGTGGTGAATACAGGGTACACAGGCTATTGCTTCCCAATGCTACGTTCACAGCAGACATCACTAATCCATCATGGCACTCCTCCCTGCTAAGTCTATACCTGGGCTCCAAATTAATTACTTCAGACTCCAGGTATCCCACTTTCCAGGGTATCCACATCTGGAATTCACATGTGTGAATACAGCATTCCACATGTGGTCAGAACCACCACATGCTACAAATCACAACCTCTCCTTCCAAACTGGTTTTCTCAGTGTGGAGATTCATTAAAGAACTAAAAGTAGAACTACCATTTGATCCAGTAATTCAACTACTGGATATCTACCCAGATGAAAAGATGACATTATTTGAAAAAGATACTTGCACATGCATGGTTTATAGTGGCACAATTCACAATTGCAAAATCGTGGAACCAACTCAAATGCCCATCATTCAATAAGTGGATAAAGAAACTAAGGTATGTATATATATGATGCAATACCACTTAGCCATAAAAAAGAATGAATTAACAGCATATGTAATGACCTGGATGAGACTGGAGACTCTTACTCTAAGTGATGTAACTCAGGAATGGAAAACCAAACATGATGTGTTCTCACTGATCTGTGGGAGCTAAGCTATGAGGATGCAAACGCATAAGAATGATACAATGGACTCTGGGGATTTGGGGGAAAGAGTAGAGGGGTGAGGGATAAAAGACTACAAATACAATGTAGTGATGGATGCACCAAAATCTCACAAATCACCACTAAAGAACTTACTCATGTATCCAAATACCAACTGTACCAAATAACTTATGGAAAAATAAAATTAAAAAATAAAATAAACTGGTTTTCCATGGTAACAACATAGACATAAATTGTATTTATGTCTCCTTGCACGGCTAAAATAATTTGAAACAGGTAATATTGGGTAGATGAGAAAATGTTTGGGTGACCATGCTGAGATTCCTGAATCCCTTTAAAAAAAAAAAAAAAAAGTTAATTCACCTGAGCAGCCCAACTAGGGAAGTAAACATAATTATTCCAAAAATTACAGCAAAAGGCAAAAAAAACGACAACAAAAACTACCTCATTCTTCAACCATCTGCTTATTTCCAGAGGTCTCAGGAGGAGGGCCTGCGAATGATGTAACCAATGTTCCAGCTGAAGGATTCATTTCCTCATGTCTGTGTTCTCCACAGTGGGAGAGGAACCACAGATCACCACCCATGCCACTCGGGGACTAGCATGGTAGACTCCTGCCTTGGGGCTTCTCATAACCAAGTTTCAGCTTTTAGGAGAAATGCAACCCCTAGGAATTTGAGAGAGTCTCAGCATGGTTCCCCAAACATTTTCTGATCTATCCGATGTTACACGACTTCTGTTTCAAGTTATTTTAGCCATGCAATGGGACATAAGCAAATACAAGTCACGTCCGTGAGGCGAGAAATAGTTAAACGGCAAACAGTAGCTAGCACTTAAAGGTCTCCGAATAAATAACTGTTGAATACGTATTCTCTGAAGATTTAGTCTCTGACAGGCACTGCAGAGACTAAGATAGAAAAATACCTATCCATTTACCTATTTACAACTTTCCAACCTTAAAAGGAAAGCCCTGAATAGCAGGTACAAGCTCCCTAGCTGACAGCACTAAGTAACCAGGTTTAGAATTTAAGTAACTCCACCAATATGACCCCACTGGTGAGTGGCTGAGTTGGGTAGGAGCCAAGTGTAATTAACTTCCGAACCATGCCCTTTCCATTAAACCATGTGCATCTAGCAATAAACCACCAGTTTGGTTTTCATTGTTGTTGTTGTTGTTGTTGTTGTTGTTGAGACAGGGTCTCACTCTGCCACCCAGGAAGGAGTGTATACAGTTGTTTAATCATGGCTCGCTGCAGCCTTGACTTCCCTGGCTCAAGTGATCCCTCCCCCTTAGTCTCCCAAGTAGCTGAGAACACAGGCATATGCTGTGCTACCACACCAGGCTAATTTTAAAAAAGAAAAAAATTATAGAAACCCAGTCTCACTATGTTGCCCATGCTGATCTTAAAGTCCTGGGCTCAAGTGAGGAAACACATCCTAATAACACATTCTCATAACAGTTACCAGGCATCGAGAACTACTGAAAATGACTCATCTTTTCCTTGTTGCGTCTGTTTTGCTTTATGCATCTAGATTTCGTAAGAAATATTTTCCACAAATCTTAAGTACAATTTATATTGTCCTGATTGGATAGGAGTAAAGGGAGGAGGAGAAAAGAGAGAAGAACTGAAGTCTAGTGCTACTTTCTGACTCTTCCCTCACAAATAAGATAAAATCTGTGTAGAATGAGAGAAGAAACTATCACAAAGCAAAGAATGTTTGAGGAATAGAGACCTAGCTCCAGAGAGTTTAGGAGAGTAGTTAAGAACACAGTCTTAATTACATGGACTGAACTCCTAGTTGGGCCACTTGTACTTTGGAAGAATTCAAGTAAGTGATTTAACTTCCAGGACCCATGTCCTCAGCTGTAATGAGGCGATACCACGACCTTTATCGTGAGGATTAAATGAGATAATCCACATAAAGGAAATGGCTACATAACTGTCAGTGTTCAGTAAATCAGAGCTGTTATGATCAATGATTAGCAATCTTGTGAATTCAAAACTGAGCCCACAGGATAGTCTTTCTTCCTTCTGAACAAAGAATATACATCTATGCCAGCCCTCCCAGGCACATTGCTTAACAAAGGGCATTCATAGCTATTCAATGGGAGTTGGACAGAGGGGTCAGATATCACACAATTGCAGAGCTGCATGGATGTGGGCTGAAATCAAAAGCATAAAAAAAGTCAAATAAACCTGTTGAACCCTGCGTAATTTTGGCAGATCCCTGTGCAATTCTGGTAATAAGATTGGAACTTCATATCCAGGCAGCTGGGTAGAAGTTCTCTAAAATGACCATGGCAAGAAACACAAGCACATGTTCAACTGTAATGATGTGCCAGGGACTGAACGCCGTGTCCTACAAACTTTGTCTTTATGGCAACTCTTAAAGATAGACAGAGATGCTATTCAGACTGTCTAAGAACTGAAACCCTGTTCAGCATAGTGCTGACAATCAGAACCAACACTGGCCATGAGTTCTGGGTGAACGTCAGCTCTGGAGTGAGCTCCTGCTTTCCAGCAGCAAGTCACAGAGATGGGAGTAGAATCCAGCTTTGACAGATTTTAGAGGTCAGAAAATTTTTTTAAGACAGGGTCTCGCTCTTTTGCCCAGGCTGGAGTGCAGTGGTATGATCTCAGTTCACTGCAGCCTCAAGCTTCCGGGCTCAAGCGATCTGCTCATCTCAGCCTTCTGAGTAGCTGGGACTACAGGTGCACACCACCACGCCTGGCTGCTTCCTCTAAGGAGCTCAGGTTTTTAACTACTGCAGGCTACAACCATTATTTATATTTGCTACAAATTAATTATTAAATGGTTCATTATAAAAATACTGACTAGCTTGACCTAGCAAATTCTCCTACTGCCCTTATAAAACTCACCAAGAAACCTTTTTAAATTTAATTTTCATGAAGGCTATAGGACTGAGTGGGTTCAGGTGACAGGCACAGGCTTTGCTCTGACACATGGATATACAGATCAGTTCAGCATATCTGGATTATGGAAGGATGGAAGGATTACATATATGCCCAAGTCACATTTCTGTTTCTATCACACTGGAGGCCAAATTTCAAAAATGGGAGTTTGCCAGGGCTCTGGCACCTGCTAATAAATAAATAGTGAAGAAGCACTTTCTAATGACATATGGGAGATGAGGGGTTAGCTTTGCTCATTATTCACATTTTGATATTTGTATTCAACAGTGCTTATATTCATACCTTTATGTTTTCAGCATCTGTTTATGTAAGAGGGAGCCCTAGATGTTGACATTTCTTAATAAGTTAATTTTTAAAAAGACTATGTACCTAATCTTTAAAAAATGCCAATAAAGAAATTATAATTCCCTCTGCAAATAAATGTGTAAAAGTAGCTTTTACTTTATTCAGAAATTAGTATTTTCATCATTTGTCATGAAATATCACACATGGATTAACAAACTTTCAGATGCAAATTTGTTGTGAAAAGTTTACATAAGGGCTGTCTGACGTAAAACAAAAACATGAACAAAAAAACTCCACCTCATTATTTACTCTTTAAAAATGTAGGTGTGCCGCATGTACAGAGGCACTGGCAGAATGTACTAGTTCTCACGTGGCATAAATCAGGCTTATGTGCTTTAGGCAACAGAGGATGTCAACATTCTATATAAATGCTAAACATTCACCTTGCTCTTCTCTCCAACGTCACTGTCCTTGCATTAACACAGAGGGTCCCTGCCTTGCAGACCTACTATGTGCACTAATCGTGGAGGAAAGTCTGCCTATTCAGGATGAAAAGCAATTGCCTGCCACACTAAATCTGTTTCCTAGATTACAATACTAAGCCCATCTCCCTGGAAGAGATACTCAATGAACCAGGTGACGTCACAATCCTCAATCAACTCCCCAGTGCAGGTGCAGTGCAAGTGCCTGGGCCAGGGAGGTCACCTGCCTCGGGGAAGCTGATTCCTAGCAAGGAATGCTGCATCTGTCACAGACTCGCTCTCTCATGAGAATCTGAACTGGAGCCTGGGGCCAAGAGAGTGAATTCTCGAACTGGAATTTCACTGTGCATTCTTGGCCAAATCTAACACCACTGTAATCCAGTTACATGCCAGCTGAGGCTGCAGAGAAGCAGAAACTGTGAGTAAGCAGGGGAAGCCAGTCTTTGGAAAGGAGGAGGGATCAAGATGCTTAGGGGGAAGAGACCAGAAACTATGCAGAAGAATCAGATGCAAAGAGAAGACCGAAAGAGAAATGGAAGAAAGGTTAAAAGAGAGGTAGATCTCAAGCCGTAGCTTGAGTCATTCCAATACAGTTCCCGGAATTTACCTAGATCCTTTAAAAAAAACCTCCCCTTTTGATTCAAATTTGGTTTTAGTAGGCTCAGCTAATTTCATACATTACTCCTAGATGTCAGATTTTAACTGTCTGTGCAAGAAAACATAGGAACACAAAGATCCTTTGTTTGTTTGGATTCCCCTAGAGGCAGACAATGAGCCAAGGATTTTTAGAACAAGTTGTTCATTTTGGAAGGTAGGAAACAGCAATGGGGAAGGGAGAAATGGAGAAATCAGCACAGGGAAGAAAAAAGCATCATTTAATAAAGGATGGACTAAGAAGCCAGATACATAATGGGCCTAGTCATGTGGGAAAACTTTCAAAACATGTGCCTCATCATTATCCTACCCATGGGGTGAGGGAGCTGGGGTATTTACACTCCAGCTCCCAGGAGCCATTGGTTGAGGGCTGTTCCCTGGAGTATTAATTGCCTCACAATTCTCATCTCCTATTGTGCATGGGCAAAGCAACTTCCATAATCCTGGGAAATACTTTCAAACACAGATGCTTGCAGCTAGAAGTCTGCAAGAGCACAAAAAAGATGGCAAACCCAGAGGCTGAAGGAGAGAGAGTAGCAGTGTGCTATGACAGATAAGATGTGGGGTCACTGATCCCCTGTTTCTAAAGTATAGTCATGCCCTATATATCAATGATCCACAGTGATATATGATCAGTATCTGTCTAGGCTTGCAGCAATATTTTTGTGTCCCTTTTAGTTGTACAGAACTCCACTTCCCACCTCATCTTACCATTTCCCATTAGCCTTCAGCGTTTGGATTTAGTTCCTCTAGGATCTGATCTGTATCTTCCCTGTATTCTTGCCCCTTCGGTAATTCTAGCTGTCCTCAGCAGTTCCTCTGTATTCATCTTCTAATTCAGGCTTTCCAAGGGAAGAATATAACCAGTTTTCCAAAGGAAAAGGATATTCCTGAGTTAGGAATTTATAATCTGGCTTCTGATCTGGGTTGCAAGACATAACCTCTCTTTTGTTATCTCTAACATCAATGATACCAACAAAAGTAGTGTTTCCTCATTCCTGGTTCTTGGATCATTGTGGAGTTAGCTGGGAGCCTGTCAAAGATATAAGTCTCCACACCCCATACGTGGGAATTCTAATTCAAGGAGGCAGGTTGGGGTCTGGGAATCTTTAGTAAAGTCCACTTGTGGCTCTGCTCCTCAGCCACATACGAGAAACTCCTAGTAAATGAAATGTAAGCTATCTTCCAACTCTACAATTCATAATCCACTAAATAATCAGTTTTGTCTGTTTACCCCTAGCAGTGACCTTAAAAATGGTTTGGACAGTGGCATTTCATCTAACAGTTATAACTTCATCATGATTGAAGATTTTCCACAAAATGACCACTCTTCACATTAAACAATGATATCACTATCACTTCTGAATCCAATCCCTTTTTCAGGACTGTAGATAGAGAGATACACAGATAGAGAGATAGAGAGATAGAGATAGATAGAGGAGAGAGAGAGATAGACTGATAGATTAGATAGACAGGTAGATAGATGGATAGATTAGACAGATAGGTAATTAGACAGATGGACAGATAATTAGATAGATTGATAGATTAGATACAGATGAGATAGATGATAGATACACAGATGATAGAGACAGAGAGATTCCACGTGCTCACTGCTTACTATATGATGTATTTCTTATCCTAAATTGGGCACAAACGAGATTCAAGGGATTCTCACCATTGCTACCCCCATCCTTAGGGCTTTACACTGGTGTACAATTCTACCATCTCCCTAGATGAACCATTTATATTTGTTCAGGCTTTGTTCCCAAGTCCCCTCCTCTTCTCCAGATGGATAAGAGTTATAATTATTTAAGGCTTCTTTTAGGGAAGCAAATACTTAAGTCAAAGGAAGCAGGAATTGCAGAGGTGGAGAGATGTCCTTCTAACAGGCAGCCCAGGAATATATAAAGAGCATCAAGATTATCTCCACGATTATTTCCAAGCTCTCCAAATTACTTCCTAGACAAAAATGTTCAACAAGTAGAGTCATTTGTTGGCATCAGGATCTGAATTTTTGATAAGCCATTCTCTCTTCTCGGAATCAGGCATCCTGTACAAGTTTTACATGTTGTACCTCCCGGGCCATTATCCTTTCTAAGTGGCTTTCTTCCAAACTCCATTTGTCCCATGATACTTCAGCATTTACCACGAGATACTTCTCTGCCTTGTAGACACTAGAAACAAACTCATCCTAAACTAACGCACAGCATGACTTTAAACCCAATTCCCAAGTAAGGTGGAATTCTGCTTTTGTATGTCACTCTACCTTCCAACAAACTAATCCGAGGTCATATATTAAAGGTTGCAAGTCTAAAGATAGAACAGAATGAGATACTTTCTATACACAGCCAAGAAGCCTTTAGAAGCCCATTTCCCTCTAGGGTTTTGATAATATTCCCAGAGGCAGAAGTATTAGGCTTTCCAGGCAGCTGCATATAAACATCTTCTTTGTTTCTATGTCTAAATTGGCACTTTAAAACTTTTTAATGGATTGGTGGGAAGGCTCCTACAATACTATCTTCCTCACCTTTTAGCCATCAGAACACCTATAAGACTGTAGAAGATAACAGGTACTTGATAAACAATTTTATTAATGAGTGAGTGAATGGCTGAATTATATTTACCTTGTTTCTCTATGCTATACATTAGAATCAGCTGAGGAGCTTTTCAAAAAAATCTTGATCCTCAGGCCCCAATCTCAAATAAATTAAATCAGAATCTCTGGGGTCTGGTGACCCCAATTATATACATGTAATTATATATAACTCCCAGGTAAGTCTATTTTGGAAAGATGGATGAAAACTAAAAAGAAAAGATCAGCAAAATCATATAAAGAACTAAACTCCTTAGTTTAGTATTTCCATTTCAACAGAAGCTATTCACTTCTGAGGCCACTGGGAATATGTGAGAAACAGGATCAAATGAATTATTTAAAGTTATCCCCATATGCTTTGTTGATCGTATTAACAGAAATGAATGCTGGTCAAGTGACACTACTTTGACTAAACGTGTGTGCATGTATACATATATACGTGTGTGTATGTATGCATATGTATACATGCACTATATATATCATATCTAAAAATTCATCAGTTCTTCTTTCGCCACTGTTTTGAATGCTACATGAATTAGATTAACTATTCCGATTATGCAGATAAATTTAGCGTAATGACCTACAATTACTTTAATGGCTTTGAAATTCAGAAGGTAAGAAGACACCGCATTTCTTCTATTGAGCATTAAATATAAAATGCCTCTGATCGACTGTCATGAAAACCCAATTTTATTGCTATTTGAATTATTCAGAATCAATATCCAACATTAGCCAGCTTGGGGCAGCTCAAATATGAGGCAGCTTCTGAAAGCAGTGCTTCCCTCTATTGAGTAATTGTGCTTTGTGTGGGGGATAATGAGCTGTTTGCTACATGTCACCACTTCAGATGCATTGAGAATTAACAACTTTATCTTCCCTTTATATTATGTAATAAAAGGGATTACTTCATAGCGATGAACAATTTCCAAGGTTATGAAACATTCAAAATACAGTTGGGCTCAAGGAATAGCCCCTTCTACAAGAAGAAACAAAGGACAAGACATTGGGTTTTAACTGTTTACACAAGAGAGAAATTTGCTCAACTTTCACTATTTGATAAGTAAATTGCAACCTTGTATTTCCCCAAGCTGAAAACTGCTTAAAGGCATAAATACCACAATATAGCAGTCCTGCAGAAGCTTCACTTAAGGTGATACAGTGACTGTAAGAAGTGACACTGCTTGAAGTAATTTTCCAAAAAGCATAATGAATGGATATAAAAACAAAAGTCAAAACTAATGATAAACTATGAGCCATTTATTGATGTTCACTTTGTGGCTGGCTCTATGCTAAAATCCTGACTGTAATAAGTCACTTAGATCTCAAAACAAAACTGTGAGGATGGGAATATTACAATGTCTTCAATTTACAGATGAGGAACTTAAAAAGACCAAAAGAATTTTCTTCCCTTCATCTCTATGCGTACGTGGTAGAACTATGATTCCAAAACAGGCTGCATGATTTCCAAATGGAATCAGGTAAATACCAGACTATACGTTAACCCCACTAACATGCCCGAGAAGGAGGAACAGAGAAACAAAGTCAAACGCCCTGGAAAACATTAAAGACCTCAAATGCCTGTCAAAAAAATATTGGATAAATTCCACTGAACTCAGCGACGTACTTCATAGAGAAACTCACATGTGTCAGCCTGTTTGACAGGTGTATCAGGGACATTTGTAAGTAGACACATTCCTCAATCCTTAAGGAAGGAGGAGGTAGAAGACCCTATCCCAAATTCACACTGAAACCTAGTATAGCAATAAAACTCCACTCAAGCATAGGTCCCAAGAGCTGTTTGTATGGTTCCCTCTCCCCTCATTAAAGTTCTGGCTCAGGCTAATAAATCAGTGTACAATTTGCATATAATCCAGTTTGTGCCCTGTGCTTCATCTGGTGTAGGTGGAAGCAGCAGGGAGATATGAAGGAAAAAAAAAAAAAAACCCAGTAACAATTGTAAAATGAAGACTAATGAGAATCTGGATACTTAAGAAAATATGCTTTAGATAGTTTCTATTAGGTTGATGCAAAAGTAATTGCGTTTTTTTGTTGTTTGTTTTTGCCACTGAAAGAAATGGCAAAAAATGCAATTAATTTTGCGTTAACCTATTATTACCTTTTAGAAGTGGCCAGAAATGTCCAGTCTGCAGGTTGGAGGATTGTCAGAATTGCAGGAGAGTGAGTCTCACCTCTTCTTTCTGTGGAATTGTGATTTTTGAAAGCAAATGTATACACATGTGTGTTTTATATATATTTATATGTGTGTGTGTGGTGTGTATGTGTGTGTGTGTTTTTGTGTGTGTGTGTGTGTGTGTGTGTGTGTGTTCAGTCCAAATACCTGAAGGTCATGAGGAACTCTCATTGTATGTCATGATTTCTCTGGGTCTGGACTGCCTCCCTGTCTCTGGATAGCACACAGGCTGTGCCATTAGAAAGTGTTAATTGTGTCCTGAACGTGTCCTTTATTTCCCTCCTCAGCCATTTATAGCACAGCCAATAATAATTCCCAAGCCACCCCCAAATCATCCCACAGAGAGAACTTGGTGTTCCTTAAAACTAGCCAGATATATTAGGTACCCTGGTAGGGAACATAGCAATTACGTAAGTTAATGATATTCAAAGATATAAGTTTTAAGAAGTAGCAGTCACTGCAGAAGGAAGGGAAAATGCACAGGCAAGCCCAGGGGTCCAGTCCAGACGCTGATCAGCAAGCTTGTTGTCTGCGCAGGCACACCTGTTTGAAATCACAGTGTTTGCTGACACGGTGGAACATGACCAGGAAAGCAGCTATGTACATTAAAGGCATCCTTCCCTTGTCTTATTTTTCACAAGAACCTGAACATGTCCAGGCAGTGTACTTTGATTTCAGTTTATCCAGTGATAGTTCCACCTGCACCTACTTGGGAATGGGAAGAGCTAAAACAGATCTTAAGACAAGTCGTGATTGTATCTCCTTTGCAAAGTTAAAAAAAAAAGGAAAAAGATAGCCTTTTATTTTTATTTGTGTTTTCTTTTTTGGCAAATGCAAAAATTTGCCTTTGCCTCTTTACAGGTAGTAATGTGAAAGCACACTACTTAAAAACCTAATGGGAGTGTTACAAAAAACCAGAGTCACAATGAATTCAAAAAATTTCCCTTACTGGGGTAGGGGGTAGGAAACAGTGGTATTCTAGAGCAAACGGATGAGATCTTGCTATGCATGAAACGCAGGATCCATTTTTAATAACAGTAAAAAAGGAAATTTACTGCCCCCTCCTGGCTCTGTGTAACAAAGTTCTCTCATATTTAACGCTGAATAACATAATTATGTAGGAGTCAACACCGAACAAATCTTAGTTCCTCTCTCTTTGCCGAGAGAGAGCAAGGGTGATTTGCAATGCTGAAAGGATAATGAAAGGGCCAGTGTTATTACTTAACATAAAAAATAGATTTCCTGGTTTCCCTCAAGTGTTTATCATCGGATACAGGGAACAATATCAAACTGAATTACCAAGTATCATCTCTGATAAATCAAATGAGAAACACTGCTGGAAAAAAGGCAAACAGTATTGTACAACCCAATGCTCGAAGAGCACACACAGCTCCAGAAAATGGCTTAAAATGATAGAATTTTCAACATTTTTGGTTCATTTATAGAAAAGGAAAACAGAGGGAAATCTACCCTGAATATGGAGTTTTAGAAGAACTAATCTCAACTCTTTTTTTTAAGTGAAAGCAAATTTATTAAGAAATTAAAAGGAATAAAGAATGACTACTCCATAGGCATAGCAGCCCCAAGAGCAGACGGTTGGCTATTTTTATGGTTATTTCTTGAGTACATGCTAAATGGGGTGGATTATTTCTGAGTTTTCCAGGAAAAGGGTGGGCAATTCCCAAAACTGAGGGTTCATCCCTTAAGGCTGAGACCCACTGGGCTATATTCCCAGTAGGCTGGGCATTGTGAGTCACAGGATGAGATAGATGGTCGGCACCAGGTACAGGTCACAAAGACCTCGTTGGTAAAAAGATGCCATAAAAAGCTAGCCAAGGCCGGGCGTGGTGGCTCAAGCCTGTAATCCCAGCACTTTGGGAGGCCGAGACGGGTGGATCACGAGGTCAAGAGATCGAGACCATCCTGGCTAACACAGTGAAACCCCGTCTCTACTAAAAAAATACAAAAAAAAACTAGCCGGGCGAGGTGGCGGGCACCTGTAGTCCCAGCTACTCGGGAGGCTGAGGCAGGAGAATGGCGTGAACCCGGGAGGCGGAGCTTGCAGTGAGCTGAGATCCGGCCACTGCACTTCAGCCTGGGCGACAGAGCGAGACTCCGTCTAAAAAAAAAAAAAAAAAAAAACACTAGCCAAACCCCACCAAAACCAAGAGGGCAACAAAAGTGACTCCTGGCTGTGCTCACTACTCATTATACACTAACTGTAATGCATCTGCATGCCAAAAGACACTCCCACTAGTGCCATGACCATTTACAAATGCTACAGCAATGTCAGGAAGTTACCCTACATGGGTTTGGGGGAGGGAGAGCGTTAGGAAAAATAACTAATGCATACCTAGGTAATGGGTTGATAGGTGAAGCAAATCACAATGGTACACATTTACCTATGTAACAAATGTGCACATCCTGGATATGTACCCCAGAACTTAAAATTAATTAAAATTTAAAAAAATGTTACACTATATGGTCTAATCTGAACTCTTAAATGTTGACTTTGAGGCTGTCTTAGTCTATTCAGGCTGCTATAACAAAATTCCACAGACTGGGTGGCTTCTAAATAACAGAAATGTATTTTCTTACAGTTCTGGAGGCTGGGAAGTCCAAGATCAAGGTGCTGGTAGATTTGGTGTCTGGTGAGGGCCTGCTTCCTGGTCCATAGAAGATGCCAGCCAGGTGCGGTGGCCTACGCCTGTAATTCCAGCACTTTGGGAGGCTGAGGCAGATGGATCGCCTGAAGTCAGGAGTTCAAGAACAGCTTGGCCAACATGGTAAAATCCCGTCTCTACTAAAAATATAAAAATTTGCTGGGCATGGTGGTGTGCACCTGTAATCCCACCTACTGGGGAGGCTGAGGTAAGAGAACTGCTTGAAGCCGGGAGCTGGAGGTTACAGTGAGCTACGATCACACCACTGCACTCCCAGCCTGGGTGACAAGAGTGAAACTCCATCTCAAAAAACAAACGAATAAACAAACAGACAAATGGAAGATGCCTTCTCACTGTCCTCATATCAGGACAAGGGAAGGAGGTCTGTGAGGCTTCTTTTATAAGGGCACTAATCCCATTCATGAAGTCCCTGCCACCATGACCTCATCACCTCCTAATACTATCACCTGGAGTATAAATATTTCAACATATAAATGTTCAGGGTACACAAATATTCAGACCATAGTAGAGGCAAATATCTACTTCTCCCAAATGGTTAAGTGAAAATCGCGCTTGCCCTCAGCAATGGGACAAGGTGGAGGCCACTTCCAACTTCCCATTTTCCTGATGGACCACGACTGGGTGAATGTTCTGTATTTGGCCAGGGTGTGGAGTTGGGAACAATGGTGAGGACCCAGTGCAGGACACACGGGTCAGTAAGCTAAGATCCTGAGTACATAGTTGGAAGACTCTCCAGAAATCTAGGTGACCCTCATCACCAGGTTCCTATCTAACTGCAAAAAAAATATGTATCTTCACATGAGATAGATGCAGCTTTCTGTAAGTCATTGCTTGTTTTCAAAATGAAACTATTGGCTCCTCAAATATACTAATATATGTACATAGTAAAATTAAAATAAAGATCACAGCATACAACAGTGCTCACTCAAGACATCCCCTACTGCCGTCCACGTCTCCAGAGGAAACCAATGATTTGTGTTAGAACCTTCCAGAAATGTTATGCACATACAAACACAATCTGTAATTGTATTGCTTTGTCTACCCAAATCGAAACCTATAATATATAACATTTTGCCCTTCTGAGTGTTCACCAACAATGTATCTTTGAGATAACTCCGTAGTAGTATCTCTAAGTCTTGACCTTTTTAACCCACAGTTGCGTGCTGTACTCAAGGTTATAACCTGCCTATACTCAATGAATCCTCACAACCACTCTGACACAGTAGCTGCCTATATTAAATCATGGTCCAGGTAAGAAACATGAGGAAACTGCTTGGCCAAAGCCACACAGTATTAGCGGGAGAGCCACAATGTAAACCCCAATGCCCACGCTTTTAAACACTATATTACACTGCCTTCCTAAATATCAGCTACTACTGAGTTTTACAGAGCATTAGCAACCAAGACAAATGGGTTGTGAAAACTCTGGTGTCCACATCACCACTCATGGGACATTGCCCATCCCCTCCCCAAAGGCTTGGCAGCTCTCCGGTCCTTTCCGCTTAGCTCTGATGGGAGCTACTTAGGGGGTGACTAATAAAGCGTCAAATACCAGCACTTGCAGAACTCCTGTCTTGCCTAGAAGCAGAGGGCCTCCTCGTCCCCAACCACAGATATTCACTCTACCCCACGGGGGGCCAGACCAGGCACAGATGTCAGTGTACCAAAGCTACATTTGGATTTCTTACTGATAAATATTGCAGCCCATGTACCCATCTGGCCGCTGAAATAAATAATGTAAAAATGAAGATATGGCTACATAATTCATGTAGTATTGATGAACAGGGCCCTTAATTCAGACTGCTCCCACAAATCATTTAATTATGGGTTGTACAACTGCAAGAGAGACACAGAATTTTAGCCATATTTAAATGGTTACCAGTTGCATATTTTCAAGTACACAAGACAGAAACTTAAGGACCTCTTGATTATTCTAAAGAAGTCTGTAAGTTCTCATTAATATCACACAAACATGGTACTGAGTATAAGAAAACCACTTGTTAGGGCAAAATGCCATGTATTTATCTCCATGGTAAATATTCCATCAGTGCAATATGCCACTTTCATCAGAAAGGAGTGGATGGAGGAGAATGAGACGTTTCCAGCTGCTCTGCAAATAACATACTTCCTAAGGACACGGCCAAGATTACTTAGAGCGACCTCCTCACACCTGTTATAAACACTGCTGCCAAAACCAACAAGCAAACAAAAACAGAAAGCAACGAAAGTTGGCGAGGCTATGGAGAAATAGGAATGCTCAGGCACTGTGGGTGAAATGCAAAACGGTTTAGCCTTTTGGAAAACACGATAGTGGTTCCTCCAAAACTTACAACTAGAAATACCACATGATCTCGTAATTCCATGTTTGGGTATCTACCCACAGGAATGGAAAGCAGGGTCCCAGAGAGATATCTGTGCAACTGTGCTTATAGCAATATTATTCATAATAGCCAAAAGAGAAAAGCAAACCAAGTGTTCATCAATAGATAAGTAGGAGGAAATACTGTTTAATCCTAAATAGGAAGGAAATTCTGACACATGCTGTAATATAGATGAACTTTAGGACAGGGCAAGGGAGCAGGAATGCATTTGGCCTTGAGCAGGGATGTGGAAATGTGGAGACCATGTGAGGTCTCATTATTGTGGGGGGATAATGTGGGTTGGTGGGGGGTGCTTATAGGCCTGTGAACGTGATTCCTGAAATGATTGGGAATTTCCATGCCCAGACGGAAGCAGCTGCAGGGCCAGTGGTTGGGTCAAAAAATAAACTAATTAATTAAGTAGATTAATTAATTAAATAAGACAGTCACAAAAAGACAAATACTGTGTGATTCTACTTATGTATGAGGTACCTAGAATAGGAACATTCACAAAGACAGAAAGTGGAATGGTGGTTGCTGGAGCTGGAGGGTGGGGAGAATGGAGAGCTGTTATTTAACAAACATAAAAAGTTTCATCTTGCAAGATGAAAAAGTTCTGGAGACTGGTTATACAAAAACGAATGCATTTAACATTACAGAACGGTATGCTTAAAAATGGTTAACACGGTTTGTTGTTGTTGTTGTTGTCAGTGTTGTTTTTTTTTTTTTAGCTGGAGTCTCGCTCTGTTACCCAGGCTGGAGTAAAGTGGCACAATCTCAGCTCACTGTAACCTCCGCCTCCTGGGTTCAAGTGATTACCTTGTGTCAGCCTCCCTAGTAGCTGGGATTACAGGCCCCCGCCACCATGCCTAGCTAATTTTTGTAGTTTTAGTACAGACAGGGTTTCACCATGTTGGCCAGACTGGTCTCAAACTCCTGACCTCAGGTGATCCACCTGCATTGGCCTTTCAAAGTGCTGGGATTATAGAAGTGAGCCACGGCACCCGGCCAACATGGTATGTTTTATGTTACGTGTACTTTACCACAATTACATTTGAAAAAAAAAAAAATGTTACATAAAGCAAACACTGAACTATCAGAAGAGGCGGTGTTCTACTGTTTATTGTGCACAGACTATGCCTGACCACCAGGATAAAAGATCCACATACGTGACCTCATCTTAACTCTCATGATCCTTATGTTAAGTAGGAATTAATATTGCCCCAATATTAATGTACTTGGAGCTTCGAAACCAATTAACATCATGGTAGCATCATATCAAGGTAAAATGGATGGATTCTGCAAAGAGAGGGAATGAATCATGGTTCTGATAATCCCTTATGGGATAAACTTCAGCAACATCCTTAATCCTTCACGAATACCTACCTTATCACCTATTTGAAGGCTAAAATGGGTGACACACTCAGGAATGAAGCTCATGTTTCCAACCATTCACGTGTGAACCCCCCACCCTGGTCTCTCTAGCTCTTCCTGATACATGTCTCCTTCTCACCAACTATTCTCCAGCAGCCCCCCTCTCACTTCTGTTTCTCCAACATACCATGCTCCTTCCAGCTCAGGGCCTCTGCTCTTGCTGTTCCTCCTGACTCTAACACCCTTTCCTGAATTATCCCTGGCAGGTCCCTCTTGAACACGGAGGTCTTGTATGAATCAGGTCTTGCACTGTTATGAAGATCTACCGAGAGTGGGTAATTTATAAAGAAAGAGATTTATGTGGTTCATAGTTCTGCAGGCTGTACAGTAGCGTGGCTGGGAAGACTCAAGAAACTTTCAATAGGGCAGAAGGCAAAGGGGGAAGCTGGCAAGTCTTGTGTAGCAGAAACAGGAGAAAAAGGGTGAAGGGGGAAGAAGTACACACTTTTTTTTTTTCTTGAACATTCAACAGTATTTCATTAAGTATCCAAGGTGATAAGGACTACAATTACTGTCATTTACTAAATCCTTACCCTGTGTCAGATATTTTGCTAAGCACGCACTTTACTAACATTTTGTCATTTATTTATTTTATTTTTTTGAGACGGAGTCTCACACTGTTGACCGGGCTGGAGTGCAGTGGCATGATCTTGGCTCACAGCAACCTCTGCCTCCCAGGTTCAAGCAATTCTCCTGCCTCAGCCTCCCGAGTAGCTGGGATTACAGGTGCCCACCACCAACCCCAGCTAATTTCTTGTATTTTTAGTAGAGACAGGGTTTCACCATGTTGGCCAGGCTGATCTCGAACCCCAACCTCAGGTGATCCACCCGCCTAAGCTTCCCAAAGTGCTGAGATTACACGTGTGAGCCACCGTGCCTGGCCTACATTATGCCATTTAATATGCACAATAACCAGAAGAATTTGGTACTTTAAAAAACCATCATTTTGGCCGGGTGTGGTGGCTCACGCCTGTAATCCCAGCACTTTGGGCGGCTGAGGCAGGCGGATCATGAGGTCAGGAGATTGAGACCATCCTGGCAAACATGGTAAAACCCCGCCTCTACTAAAAATACCAAAAAAAAAAAAAAAAAAAAAAAATTAGCCAGGCGTGGTGGTGGGCACCTGTAGTCCCAGCCACTCAGGAGGCTGAGGCAGGAGAATGTCGTGAATCCAGTGGGCGGAGCTTGCAGTGAGCCAAGATCGTGCCACTGCACTTCACCCTGGGCGACAGAGTGAGACTCCATCTCAAAAACAAAACAAAACAAAACAAACAAACAAACAAAAAAACCCATCATTTTGAAGATGAGGAAACTATGCTTTAAAACTTAAAAATTATTAGTCATAGTTATTTTAAATTCATTCCCTGATGATTTTAACACTGGGGTCTTTTCTGAGTTTAATTGATGTGCTTCCTTTGTCTAAATGGATTATTTTTTCCTCGTTTTTTTCTGTTTTAATATTGAATCCTAGACATGAAGGAAAGTAGTCAAGACTGAAGTAAATAGTACTTTTGCATAGAAATATGTACATCTCAGCCAGGCACTATGGTTCACGCTTATAATCCAACCACTTTGGGAGATCAAGGCAAGTAAATCCCTTGAGCTCAGGAGTTCAAGACCAGCCTGGGCAACATGGCAAAGTCTCATCTCTACAAAAAAATACAAAAATTAGCCAGGCACATTGAAATACACCTATAGTCCCGGTTACTTGGGAAGGTGACGTGGGAGGATAGTTTGAGCCCATGTGGTTGAGGCTGCAGCGAGCTGAGATGGTGCCACTGCACTCCAGCCTAGGCAACAGAACAAGACCCTGTCTCAAAAAAGTAAAAAATAAAAAAACCCAAAAAGATAAAGGAAAAAAGAAAGAAACATGCACATCTCTTCTACTAGTGTGTTCACGTGGAGACTGGAGTCAACCTAGTTGTGAGTTTAGCTCATTTGGGATTTTCTTGTTACTATGGTTACCTTCAGTGAGTGGTACACACTCTTAAACAACCAGATCTTGTGAGACCTCATTCAGGATTACAAGAACAGCAAGAGGGAAGTCCATTCCCATGATCCAATTGCCTCCCACCAGGCTCCTCCTCCAATATTGGGGATTACAATTCAACATGAGATCTGGGCAGGGATACAAATCCAAACCACGTCAGGTCTCCATTCAAATGTTGCCTCCTTAAAGGTGGTTTCACTTTGGAACTAATTGTTCTCAAGACTGTCCAACCGTGAACCCCTATCACCATCATCAATTACTCTTACTTGCATTACCTTGTGGATTTCCTTACATCACTTTTCAAAACTTGTAATTATCTTTTTCAGTTATAGAGTTACTTCCTTATCATCTATCTCTCCCACTAAAATATACAAGTTTTAGTGTATTTACTAAAGACAAGGACACGTCCATTCCATTCACCACTCCAACTCCAGCACATGGAATGGTGCCAACATACCTACCATATGGAAAAGACCAATATATAAACATTAATTGCTGTTATTATTTCATATTGTGAGTTTCTACTAATGAGAAAATGGAAGCAAAAGATGGAGATGTCTTTGCAAGGAACTCGGTGATCAGGTCTTCTGTAAAAAAATACCTACCAGCTTGGGTAAGAAGTAACCACGGGCTCTAAAATTAGACAAAGAAATGCACCTATTCATATGTTCAACGCCAGATCTGCTCTAGGCAAGGGCTATCCCAGCAGACACCGTCTGGGTAAATAACAAGAAGGCCTGAAGTACCCAATATTTTCTGCTGGGTGCACGTTGAGAATTGCAGCCGCTGAACACATACTAATGACACATCCCTGGTACCGCAGCATTATCAATAACCAAACAATCTGACTGGCGCTTTCAACTGGTTTATCACTTGTCAGCTCTGAAGAGACACTTGCTGAGCTGACAGAGAGAGTCGATCCAGGATGTGACATGTAAAAAAATCACTGTATTTCTGGGTAAAAAAAAAAAAAAAAAAAAAAAAATGACTTCGGCATCTCAGGCTCACAGGCTATCTTAGTTCATCAGGTTGACTATGCACAATTTTTAGTTGTTAAATCTCTGCTTCTAAACCTCCAAGTTTGGAATTTTTGAGTTTAACATAACAAGTGCCAAAACATGTCATGCAGGTCTGCCATTCTGCTCTCAAATTTCTTATGCTGTCGTAGAAAAGACTCTGTAGGAAGATGCACAGTTCAGTAATACATCTTGAACTATCTTATACGCAAAAAAGGGGAGATTCATCACAAAACTGAAAAGTTCAAGGCTTCTGGCTCAATTAGATGCAAGTACTGACACTCAAATAATGTCAGAAATGGATATCTTTTTTAACATTTTGCTTTACATTCACACTGGCTTTCCCCACCATCTTAGTCGGGTTGCTGTAACAGAATACCATAGACTGTGCAGCTTAAACAAGACACATTTATTTCTCACAGTTCTGGAGTCTGGGAAGCCCAGGATCAAGGCACTGATGGATTGATGTGTGGGGAGGGAACTCTTGGTTTGCACACGGCAGCCTTCTCACTGTATCCTCACATGGTTGAGAGAAAAGACAGAAAGCAAGCTCTTCTGTCTCTTCTTATAAGGGCACTAATCCCATTTGTGAGGGCTCCACCCTAGTGATCTAATTAGCTCCCAAAGACTCCACCTCCTAATATCATCACATTGAGAGTTAGGATTTCCATGTATGGATTTTGGAAGGATACAAACATTCAGTTTATAACACTCACATAATGTCAACATGACCATCAGCTATCCCAGACTTATATCCTTTAGTTTCACAACCCCAGGGGAAAAAAAAATCCCTTCCCAGCACAAGTCTAACTGAATAGAATTGGGTTACATGCCCACTGGTGAACAAAACATCAAGGCCAGAGGAATGGAAAATGCTGATTGAACAAGACTGAGTCATGGGCAGATACCTGGGGTCCAAGGGGAGTGTTAGTCCTGTCTGTCAGAAGGACTCAGGCAATTGCTCAAAAGATTCTGAGACAAGTTCTATTCCAAGAAGATGGAAGAGTAAGTTTTATGCAGGTAAACAAGTAAGCAAACAGATTTTAGTTGCTGAAACGGGCAGGTACTAATAGATTTAGCCAAAAATATGAAAAATGCAATAAAGCAAAATAAAGCAAAACACAACAAATGAAGAAAAAAAAATTCTACCACTTTAAAATGGCACTTCCAGTCTTCCAGTTAGATACATATATTCAGAGATAGCAAAGATGAGTGAGCAAGAGGGAAAGTTATGGAAAATACCCCACAGAAGAAAGCGGAAGCGGTTTATGAAAAGTAAAGATGGCTTTGCGATAAGTAACCCAGGCAAAGGGAAAATACATACAAAGGTAAGCAATCTCTTGCATCATTTTTGTAAACAATATTATGAGAAAGGTATTGTAACCCCCTGTTTCAGAAATAAAGCAACCTATCTAAGGTCACTCTATTTTTTGTAGAATTTGCCTCAGGCTAATCTAATTCCAAAAGCACATATTGTCACCAGGGCCATCATGTACAATTGAGCAGGGTGAGCTCACAAAACCATAAGCGGCTTCATTTATGTAGGCTCTGAAGTTAATGGCCCCACAGAGTTGGGCACTGCACACCTGGCCAATTGTGTGGTATCCTTAATCATCGTACTAGGAAGAGAGAAGCAGGGTATGAGGCTGTAATAGTAGCAGGCTGAGCCTTGACCCCAAAGGGTCTTCATACCCTAAGAAACTCAGACAGTCTTGGTTCACACATTTTATTTTCCAATTTTGTGTAGCTGAAAGGATTTTAAATGGATTCTTCCACACAATTCACTTCTTTCCAATTCACTGGATAAAAACCACTTATAAACAAGAAACCAGGCATTTCTGGGCCAGGTAGTCTGCTTCATCTTCAAGAAATGGGTTTTCCAAGTATCTTTATCTGGATAGGAGATGAGGCCAGAAAGGAGACCACAAGAGAAAACTAGCTCAGCCAATCTGGGTTTTTAGCTTTTAAGACTCTTCGGGAGTTTTCAGCGACGGAGGCAATGAAGTTCTGTTAGAGAATAAATTGTTTGGGACACAAAGCTCCTTATAGATTATAACCTCCTTCCTTGCCAATTACAAACTTGGCAATCATTTGTTTATTAACCTGATGGCTTGCTATGTTAAATGGCATCACATATTTATAATGCAGCAAGATAAAGCTGCAGCATTCAAAATCACTCACCCCATCTGTCCCTCTGCACCCTGGTCCCAGACTCTAAGGCACTTTTGAAGATAATTCAACAGAACAGGGTTAAAAAAAAGAAAAAAAGAAAAAAAAAAACAAAAAAACTTTAAAATTGTCTCCTGCATTGCCTCAGGGAAAGGTTCCTTATTCTGTGTGTGTGAGTGATAAGGTTTAGCCCTTAAATTCATTCTGAATGAGGAGTGTTTGTTAAAGTCTTTATTTGGAAACGCTGTGGCTTAGTCCCAAGTGGGAAATCTTGACTGCACTCACCACTCCCTGCTGCTGCACACAGACGTTAGGAGAAGGAACAAAACTAATCCCAAATATGGATTTCTCTCCTGTTATCCCTCCTCCCTAGACCTCCAACTCCTCTGACCACCTTACCCATCTTCAAGGCTTAACCACAATCCCTTCGAGGTGCCTCTACCACTAAAGTCTTCAGCTCCAATCTGACTCCACTTTTAGCTTCCTTATTTCCAGGTGCCTTCTAGAGACTTTATTCTGCCTCCCAAACAGAACCTCAGATGCAGCCTCTTATGGATGTAGCACACGTGGTTCAAAGAAACAAGCCAGTTTCTCCTCCCAACAAATTGTACTGTTTAGACAATGGCACTGCCCATGTCCCAGCTGTGTAGATGCAACACCTCAGAGTCACCACGTGAGGCACTCCAGAGCTCCACCAATTTACCCACACCTTTATGGCATCAGTGCACAAGGACCCGGCTGTAATGTGTCGTGTTCAACACCTACGTTTCTTCTTCTGGGTACGAAATCACTTCTCTTACCTGTGCAGCAGGAAAAGCTGAATCCCTCGACCAATGACTAATGAGAGTTGGGGTATAAATACCCCAAGCCCCCTGCCCTTGGGTAGGATAATACTAAGATATGTGTCTACACTGGTTCCAAGGATCCTATAGTGGGATTAAGCTTCAGTTCCACATCGTGGTCAGTGGCTTCACAAAATAAATTCTGTAGGTGGCCTTCTCTCCCCTGCACCATTTTCTACCACCACTACCATCACCACCACCATGACCACTGGTGTTTCCTCCCAAATAAACTACCGTTTTAGTCCAATTTCACAATGCTATAAAGAAATACCTAAGACTGGGTAATTTATACAGGAAAGAGGTTTAATTGACTCGCAGTTCTGCATGGCTGGAGAGGCCGCAGGAAACTTACAATCTTGGTGGAAAGTGAGGCAGGCATGTGTATTACATGGCAGCAGGAGAGAGAGAGTGTGTGAGAGTGCAAGAAAAACTACCATTTATAAAACCATTAGATCTTGTGAAAATTCACTGTCACAAGAACAGCATGGGGGAACCACCCCCATAATCAAATGACTTCCCTTTCTCCATACATGGGTATTACAATTCAAGATGAGATTTACATGGGGACACAAAGCCTAACCATATCAACTACTTTCATGTGAATTATTGCCTCAGGTCTGCTTCCGGGAGAACCCAGCTGAGCAAACAATGATATCTTCCTGTCCATATTCTGCACGTGCTATCAGTCCCCAAGTCTTACCAAGGATCTTGCCATCACCCTATTACCTGGAAGAAGTCTAAAAAAGCTTTCCTAGAAGGTGCTGTCAGAGCTGAGACATGAAGGGTGAGCAGGAGTCACCAGCCATAACTAAGGAGGTAGATGTGGAAAGAGAGAGGAAGAGAGGTTGTGCAAAAGTCTAAAAACAAGGGAGGACAGTGGATGTTTGGGCAACTGTAACTTGAATTTTGTTTGAAGCTGTTGTTCGCAATGGGGAAGGGAAGGATTTTTATTTTTGCCCACAAAGGGACATTTGAAAATATCTGGAGAGATCTGTGGTTCTCTCAACTGGGGAGGGGGTTTTACGTGCATCTCGTGGGTAGAGGCCAGGGATGCTCCTCAACATCCTACAATGCACAGGATAGGCCCCCATATCACAGCATTATTCAGCTCTAAATGTTCCAATACCAAGGTTGAGAAATCTTGGACTGGAGATTAGAGTTTAAGAGGAGTTTGGTGAGAGATGGGGATGCAGAGGTTGGCAGAAACCAGATCATCAAGACTCCTGTAAGCCTTTGAGACTTTATCCTGTAAGCAATGCGGGACTGTTATTATTAAACAAACAAACAAAAAGCCCAGGAATGATATGATCAGAGTTGGAAGGAAACTCTGTGAGAAGGAAAAGATTATCCTGGCTCTAGGCAGAAGACAGACGGAAGATAGGCAAGACTGGGAGGGAACATAAGATTGGTGTATTAGTCCATTCTCACACTGCTGTAAGAAATACCTGAGACTGGGTAATTTATAAAAGAGAGGAGGTTTAATAGACTCGTGATTTCACATGGCTGGGGATGCCTCACAATCATGGTGGAAAGCAAAGGAGGAGCAAAGGCATGTCTTACATGGCGGCAGGCAAGAGAGCATGTGCAGGGGAACTGTTCTTTAGAAAACCATCAGATCCCAAGAGAGTTATTCACTATCATGAGAACAGCACAGGAAAAAAAAAAAAAAAACCCACGCCCATAATTCAATTACCTCCCACTGGGTCCCTCTCATGACACATGGGGGTGATGAGAGCTACAATTCAAGATGAAATTTGGGTGGAGACACAGCTAAACCATATCGACTGCTAAGAGGAATATTTTATAGTCCAGCTGCCAGGTGACAGTAGGGGAGATAGGGAGAAGTGGGTATGTTTTTAAAGATATTTAGGAGGCATTTTGGCTGCCATGCCTATCAGAGTGCCTATGCCATGATAGGACCTAATAAACATTTTCTGAATAAAGGAATGATTAAATTATGTTATCTTGTCATGGTTGACATTAGACTGAGGCTTGGGAGTTGAGTTTCAGAAGATGATGCCCTGGGCCACTGGGAAGATGGTAATACCATCCATTGAGATGGAAAAAACTGGTAGAAAACAATCCTAGGGAGATGAGAGGAACAGTTAGGACAGTGCACAGTAAAACTCTCAAAATCCTATTACTGTGGCCCAGTCATTAGGCAGATTATCTAGTTCACGCCCAGGACAGATGTAACATTTCAACAACGTGGCCTTGGGCACACATGGGCAAATGGGTATTTGGCAGACCCAGATGACAGAAGGTTGCAACACCTTGTAGACTGATAGCATTGACACTTAAGGGTTCATAGCAGAGTTCTATTTTGAGTTTTAACCTTGCTGAACATAGAAATAGCCTCTGACAGCAAATAATGATGATGGCTACTGTTCATTGAGCACCTCTACTTCCATCATGTATTCATTCAATAAATATTTGTGGAGCCTCTCTAATCAGTCTGTTCTAGGTAGAGGAATGTAACACTACACAGAAATATGTTTCCTGATGGAGTTTACCATCTCGTGTATGTGAGACAGAGAAACAGAGAGAGAACAAAATCACTAAACATATACTATGCTAAATGCTTCAGCTACAAAGGAAGAATGGGAGACAAGAAATGTAGGAGAATGCAATTTTCGATAGAAAAGATCTCACTGAAAGAGTGGTTTAGGGGTAAAGACCTAAAATTTGGTAGGAATCAGACCTAGGGGTAGCTGGGGAAGGTTTCTCCAGGTAGAAGAACTAGACAATGCAAAGATCTTGAAGGAAAACCAAATCTAGAATGAGAGGTGGTGAGATAGGCTCAGTGAGGAGTGTATCTGTGTATTCTCATAGTGCCACAAAGACATACCTGAGACTTGATAAAAGAAGTTTAACTGACTCACAGTTCCTCACGGCTGGGGAAGCCTCAGGAAACTTACAATCACGGTGGAAGGCGAAGGGGAAGTAAGGCATATCTTATATGGTGGCAGGAGAGACAGAGAGTGAGGGCAGAACTGCCAAACACTTTTAAACCATCATATCTTGTGAGAACTCACTCCCTATCATGAGAACAGCATGAAAGAAACCAACCCCATGACCCAGTCACCTCCTACCAGGTCCCTCCCTTGACACGTGGGGATTATAATTCAAGATGAGATTTGAGTGGGGACACGGAGCCAAACCATAACAGGAAAGACAGAACAAGATACCAGGTGACAAAGTTGGTAGGGACCGGAGTGTAGGGACCTTGTGAAAAATTTCAAGGACTTTTTCTTCTATTCTCAGTGAAACAGAAGCCATGGTGTGGGGAGGGGCGTGCGGAGAGGAAACAGTGAAAGCAGAGTTAGGAGGAGGATGGGATCATCCAGGCAAGAAAAGACAGAACCTCCTCAGGATGATGGTTCCTGTGGTGGCAGGCAATACATTTCTGGATAAATTCTTAAGCCAACAGGTTTTCCTGGGTCAGAGATTAGATGCACGATATTTGAGACACAGAAGTATCAAGAAAGACTGCAGAGTTTTGGCCTAAGCAATCCTTACCATAACCTTTAAGGCAGACTGTATCATTTCACTTGCAATGGGTATGTGCCATTTTTCTGCCCGATAGAGCTTCTCTGGGGGAACTGCACTGCCCGTTACATGTAGCCTTGATGGATTTGGCCATCATCCCCTCCCTTTCTGCTAGAAGGAGTCTTCTCAGACACTTGTCACAAATGAAGCCTGTCCCTTTCCTCCTTCTCCTCACCAAATTTGTTTTGGCTACAGCTACAGGGGAAGATGATCTCTCATTCCCTAAGGTCACAAACTTAAGGGTCACCTAAGGCTTGGGGTTGCCAAGGGCCATTTTCCTACCATCTAATGGGCCACCCAAGAGCAAGCAGGGCCTTGATGCGGGGAATTTCCGAACTGCAGCAGGTGGGTTTCTGGATTCAGTCATACTTGAGACAAGTGTTCTTTTCTTGCTGAAGCTCATTTGAATTAGGTTTCTTTCACTTGCAAATGGTACTATTCTGATAACAGATCAGCTAGACCTGCACCATTAGATAAAGTAACCATCACCATTTGAGGTTCTGAGTACTTGGAATGCGGCTAATGTAAATGGAGATGCACTGTCAGTGTGAAATGCACAATGAATTCCAAAAAATTAGGATGAAAAAAAGAATGTAAAATATCTTCTTTTTATAGTGACCACATGCTGAAATAATCATGCTTTGGCTATTTGGGTTAAATAAAATGCATTAGATTAATTTCAACTGTTTATTTTTACTTTTAAAAAACATGACCATTAAAAAACTAAAAGTAGACATGCAGCTTTAATCATGTTCTTCTGGACAATGCTATTACAGAGGAACAATTTGGCTTTGAGAAGTTAAGGAAAAGAAGTGAGAAACATTTCAGTTCTGAGAAGGGAAACCAAATTAGAAACTACAGTTCTGGAGACACACAGCTTGGATTTGAACTCCCCTCAGTCCCAAAACTCATGGTATTTTTGCTGTGGTTCCCTCCCCGATACCCCACTATTAGGGCAAATCACCTCTTGCAACACTGTACCGTCTCTCAAAGGGTGAGCAGCATATTTCAGACCAGTAGGTTACCTGTATCTCATTTCACATTGAGCACAGGTGGCTGTGCCGTCTGCCAACTCACAAAATTGCCAAGTGATTCACCTTAAAAGGGCCCCATTAGAACAGCGATCCATCTGGCCAGTAGCCCCCTGGCCGTTCCCTCTCTTGCCTCCCCATACCTTCCGGCTGTGTACCAGCCAGCATTCTGATCTGGCCTGCAAGCTCTCTGCCTCCAAGGTGCCTGCCGCACTAACTCCTGGGCTGAGCGAGTTTAGAGGGAATCAAACCCACACTTAAGTTACCAGGGAACTGTTCCACCGAAACCCACAACACTACAATTACCATAAACCCTTCAGCACCACTGGCTCTGAGAGGTAAAAGAAATTAAATCAATGAGCATAGATCGAATCAGGAGCAATCTTATGGGAGATTCATGTAAATGCACAATCGTACATTGGAAATGAGTTTTAAGATTAATACCCTTCACAAATGGAAAAGTAGAAAGAAAGATGTAGGAGAAAATGCTGCTGCGACAACAGGTCAACCCCTCTTTTTAAGAGCTGTCAGCTATATTGTATGAAGAACCCACGAAGCTTAACATTCTCAGTATTTTTTTTAAACCCCATAATGCAAATTCTTCAAGAGAATAACAAGTGATGCATGCTTGAAATTTATTTTTAAATCAAGAGCAAAATGAAACCCTTTAATTAATCTCGGAGAATTTAGCTCCTTCCCTTTCAGATCTGTCTTTTGCACAGTTAGATGCTTAAAATAATTGCATCCGCTCGTGTGAAACTGCAGCAGTAATTCAGTGGGTTTATACTTGTGCAACCTTTTAAAAACAGGCCTTAAAACATTCATCTGTTGAACCAATTTACCAGCTTTCAATAAAGCATCTTTAAGATACTTTCTGTTACATTTATATGACATAAGCTATATTATTTTAATAATCTGTGCTTGAGATATATGGTGATGAGGGAATTATTGCTCACCTGGGGAGATGGTGTAATTAGAAAAGAGGCACAGTCGGGGAATAAAAATGATTTAAAAAAAAAAAGAAAAGCTTGCTGAAATTAACCAGCCACCGCTACTAGGCCACTATGATGTTGGCTTAAGTTGTTGGGGACGCAATGGAGTGGGAAGCAGAGAAGAGGAAAACCAAGCAAACTTCTGGTGCCTGAAATAATTACAGTTTCTTACTCGTCATTTCTCAAGGCTCACAGGGAGTAAGAATGTGCACCCAGCCAGGGCAGACAAATGAACACCTTCTCCACAGCCAGTCGAAGGGACTGCCTGAGTTGAGCTAATGTGCTAGGGCAAGAAGAGAACAGGTGTAATTATACTAATGATTTATTGAATGTTTGATTAATTGGAAATTAAGTGAATGCATAGCGGCAGAATTGTCACAGCAAATCGCTCAGCTGTTGGCTTAAAAAGGGTTCTATTTCCCTTCAGTAAAGCAATTAAGAGCATCTTAAATCATTGGGCAAAAAACATATTTGTGTGAAATTGTCCAACACAGGAGCAAGAGGAACATGATGCAAAGATCTTAAGGGACTCTCATTGGGCAGTGTGGGGAGAAAGGAACACTTTTCACAAAAATGGTAGGTACAAAGTCCTATCATTTTAGAAGTTAACTCCTGTCTGATTTAGGAAGAAATGATGGAAAGTAAGAAAACAGAAGATGGTCTCAAGGTAGTTGGGAAGACAGTGATTTTTGTGAGTGAGTGTGAGTGTGTGAGTGTGTGTGTGTGTGTGTTCAAAAATGCTTTGGGACTCTCCTAGCCCACAAAATGACTTTGAACATAATAAATAAGAGTGACCATTTAGGGAGGACTCAACAACAAGGGAGGGGCTTGACAAGAAATAAGGGGAAAAGTCATAAGCCCCAACATTCCCCCTCCCCAAGCCAGGTGTCTGTGGGTAGTAAACGAAAGCTGCAAATTGTTCACTGTGGTTTCTCCTACTACGCATGCAAAAGGGAAGCAAGGGGAAAGACGATGGAAAAGGGCCTTCCTTCTGAAACTAGGGTTTTGAAATCCTCTGCAGCACTAGCTGATGTCTAGGTTTTCATTTGCAATGCATCCTGCTTCTTCCTCTCTTCTTTCCTCATCTCCATTCCCTGAATCTTCCCCTAAGTCCCTCTCTCACAGAGGAGCGCATCCGAGAGTTACAAGCTTAATGTTTTCTGTGTGGTGCTTTGAGCTTGGGGAAGGAGAAGGCGGATGCAAATTGAACACATAAATAAGAATTTAATAAACTTTCTCTTTTGGTCTCCTACATGGCTACTAAAGTTGCAGAATCTGGAATTAAAAATGTGCTATGGAGCAGAAACAGGGAGGAGGGGCACTCTCCTATCGCTCTCCTGGGCTTGCAAATGTACATGCCCTTCCTTTCTGGAGAGGGCAGTTCATCCAAGGAGATCCAAAATCTTCAATTCAGTATGTCCTTTGACTGCCAACTCTTCTTGGGGTTGATTCTAAGGAAATCTTAGAAATGCCCCAAGATGTGTGTGCAAGAATGTTCACTGCAGTGATGTTTACAACAGCAAAACAAAACAAAAATGGGAAGCCATCTAAATATTCACTAGCATCTTCCCAAGCGTAGTCTGAGGAAAACAGTTGTAGGAGCTGTTAACGTATGATTTCCCTAAATGACGTTTTTAACATGTAAACGAAGACTTTGAAACATGAATGTTCACTGTGTGTTACCTAGAGGAGGAGAGGAAATAAATGCCTCTTATCTCAGCCTCACTTTCAGAACACAGATCAGCAGCTCCCAAATGTTGGAGGAGGACAATTTAGGAAATGCTGGTATTGATCTGGTTCAAAATCTGTTCCTATGATCAAACGACATGTTAACAAAATAGTATGCACCTTACCATTTCCTTTTTGCAAACAGAAATCACATCTGGATTAAATATATGTGGGGAGAAATGTGTGTGTGTGCATGGAAGACTGGAAAGAGATTATACCGAAATGTTGACAGTGGTTATCTCTCAGCTGATGGATAATTAGAGATGATATACTATTTTCTTCTCTGGGCTGTTCCGTATTTGTCAGTAAAAATAGCATGCTTTTGCAATTTTTCATATTTTTGTTTTATGTGACTATACAGCTTGTACAAACATCTTGCAATATTGCAAAAATCAGGAGTTCTCTGAGACACATGGAGGAGACAGATACCTACACCAGATGACTTGTGGTCACCTATTATTACAGATATCCTAAACAGGACAATTTCCTGTTATTCCTAAGAATATGTCAGCTCTGGCCATATGTCTTGTAAGATTGGAACTCTGCCACACACTCTATTAAAAAAACAAAACAAAAAAGACTGCAGCTGTAGCCATTAGAACAACTCAGCCAATTAAAGACATCTCAAAAGTGTAACAGTGTTGCCCTTCAGAAAGGCCAGTGTTGGCAAGATCAGGAAACAAGTACAACTCTATTAGACCAACGGCACATCCCAGCATCCAGAAACAGGTAAATCTGTTTTGTCCCCATGCACAGAAAGATACAATTAACACCGCAGCAAAGTAAGTGATCCTGCCTCATTACCAGCCATCAGGCTGTCCTACAGGGGCCCCCCATCCAAAGCTGGAAGGGGAGGCTACTAATTATCATGCCAAATTAAGCCTTGATTATTCCCCAAGAAACACCTATTAATTGGGCTGCTACATTGCATAACAGTTTTGCACATTAATAATTGAGTTGCAATGACTTGATTTTCTCCTCGTAAATGTGATTTATTTTTCACTCTTTTACTTTCAAGTTACCCTATCATCAAAATTGGGATGTGGGCCACCAGGAAAGCCACTGGGGTTGTGAACCTAAGAAGAGGAATTTAGATCTTACCTATTTACGGGAGCAGTAAAAAGTTTTCAACACAAACCCTGTCACAACAAAGGTTACAATGCCTGTACAAAGCCAGTATCTGCTGCTAAGCATCCGGGTTTTAATAGGCATGAAAGGTGGTCAACAATTCTGTCCATCTAACCTGTATCTATCCATATATGTATACATTTTAAGATAGAGTCTTGCTCTTTCACCCAGGCTGGAGTTCAGTGGCACCATCTTACCTCACTGTAGCCTCGACCTCCCAGGCTCAAGTGCTCCTCCCACATCAGCCTCCTGAGTGGTTGGGACTAGAGGCATGCACCACCACACCCGGCTGATGTTTGTATTTTTAGTAGAGACAGGGTTTTGCCATGTTGCCCAGGATGGTCTTGGACTCCTGAGCTCAAGTGATCTGCCTGCCTCAGGCTCCCAAAGTGCTGGCATTACAGGCTTAAGCCACCATGCCAGGCCCTAACTTATAATTTTATCCCTCTTTATTTCTCATTTATAAGACGTACTCTAACACAGTGGCTTTGTTGTTGTTGTGAGCACTTTCTTGCACTGTAAAATATCCACTATCAGGTTCATCTTGTATATTTCATAGCCGAGTCCTAAAAGCAGCCACTTCTCCAAGGAGCCCTTGTTCCCTTTTTGGAGAATGGTATTAGAAACTGAGATCTGGGTAGTAGGCATGCTCACTGCTGCTGGGCGGTTGTGGCTTCCAGGACCTCTAAGCTGACAGAGCAAGAAGATCTATGTGTATACTAACCCAGGGATGTATGCATGTCTGTAGGTATTTCTCTACTTAATCATCTGTGTCTCGATTAAACTAAACATGATTCATTCTGATGCCAACTCCCATCCATCATGCCATGGATCACTCTAGACTTCTTGCCTCGTAACCTCCCACTCAAACAGTGAGAAACCTTTGCCCAGTATGTTTTGAGTAACCTCATTGGAGTTGCAGTCCCACTAGGTGAATACCAACCCATTTGTTCATTTAAAAGGACTTTGGAACCACAGAGCAATGGCTGGGCTGGGTCTGCCATGCTCATCTCACTGAAACATTTGCCATGAAGGCACTGCCAAGAAACTCTAGGACCACAGGGTCCTGGTGCTGCCTCATTACTGACCATCAAGCTGCTTAGTGCATCTGGTTGGGGCATTAAAAAAAAAAAAAAATCCACACATCACTCCAAGGTTCCAGATGAAAGTTAAAAAATAGCCATGAGGTAGCATTATGCCAAATAAAGAATCTGGCATGACTTGGATAAGTGCGATCTGTTATTCCTTTTTAAAAACTGAAATCCAGAAACAGCTAAAAGAGCAAGAAACTGAAGGCAAAACAAACTCAAAAATGCAGCCAAGAAAAGATGATGGAAAGCACAAAGAGGTTGGGAAAGGAACACAGCAAAATTAAACGAAGCTACAGTTCTTGGGAAGGTTCTCCGAGACCAGATGGCAGAAGGAATGATTTATCCCTCCACGTATTTCTGCAATACTGAATGTTCCAAAATAATATATGGATTTGGGATAAATAGGCAGTTAGGCAGGCTCTCTCTCTCTCCCTCTCTCTCTCTCTCTCTCTCTCTCAGTCTTCCCCCACCCCTGTTGGCTCCAGCTAGGTGAAGGGGAAAGCAGCCATATTACAAACAGTCTGGTATGTCTGCCTCCAACAACTTCTAGACCCAAGGGGGGTGTAGAATACTGAGGCAGCTGCAATGGCCTCTGGGTTTGCCGTTCAGCCTGCCGTGAAGAGGAAAGTCCTGAGCCCAGCTAGAGCCACGTGGGCAGAGACGGTGAATAGCAAGCTCAGGACAGCAGCACCACCTCATGTTTGTCTAGGTTTGGCTGCAGGGTCGTCTTCTAATGCTGAGCCATTGCGTCTACAAAGTGGGGTCTGAATTTCTGTGTTAGCTCAAGAGGCAGCATTGCATATCTCTGTGGAGCAGGGACTGGCTGTTCAATTCGTGGTTCTGCCACTTACTAGCTGCGTGAAAGTTAGGCAGGTTTTTAACTCCCGCATGACCCATTTCCTTACACACAACATGGGGATGATAATAACAATGCCTGCCCCATGGGGCTAGGAGGAAGGTGAAATGAATTAAGAAATCAGAAGAGCAAGGATAGTGCCTGGCAGTACAGATTCCCTCAACTTCAAAGAGCTAGACGAGGAGGGGGAATTAGATGGAGAGCAAGGAAGGGGAAGTCAGAGATGAGAGACACAGAGAGGGTTAAAATCAAAGCAGGGGGACTGGGACCTAGAAAGTTCCCTTTGCTTGAGGCTAGGAAGCTGAGGCCTCTTTTATATGAGATAGCAGGAGTCTGCTGTAGCCTCAGGCATAACAGAGGAAGGTGCTTTTCAGAGTGGCTGGCTATCCTCAGAGAGAGGAGGCCACCCAGATGGCAGTCAGCAGCTTGGAATCTGGGTTGGACAGATGTGGATTCAGTTGCTGCCCTTGTCCTTGAACTGTTAGAGCCACTTTCTTTTTTCTTTCCTTTTTTTTTTTTCTTTTGAAACAGGGTCTCACTGTGTCATTCAGGCTGGAATGCAGTGGCTCAATCATGGCTCACTGCAGCCTCAACTTCTCAGGCTCAAGCGATCCTCCCACCTCAGCCTCCCAAGTCAGAACCACAGGTATGCACCACCACACCAGGCTTTTTTTATTTTTATTTTAGAGACAGAGTCTCAGTGTGTTGCCCAGGCTGGCCTTGAACAGCTGGGCTCAAGCGATCCTCCCACCTCAGCCTCCCGAGAAACTAGGACTACAGGCATGTACCACCATGCCTGGCTAATATTTTTTACATTTTCTGTATAGATGGGGTCTCACTATGTTGCCTAGGCTGGTCTCAAACCCCTGGGTTCAAGCAATCCTCCTGCCTCGGCCTCCCTAAGTGCTGGATCACAGGTGTAAGCCACCACTCTCAGCCGCTTTCTTATCTATGAAACGGAATTAAGAGCTCTGTAATAATAATAAATAATAAGAAGTAAATAATAGAAGCATTATTTATAATAGCCAAGAGGTGGAAATGACCCGAATGTCTATCAACAGAGAAATGAGCAAAACATGATATATCGAAACAAAACAAAACATGATATATCCTCACAATGAAATATTATGCAGCCTTAAAAAGGAAGGAAATAAGAATAACATGCTGCAACATGAACTTTGAGGACATTATGCTAAGTGAAATAGGCCAGATACCAAAGGACAAGTGTCATATGGTTCTTAGATGAGGTACGTAGAACATCGAATCCACAGGGACAGAAAGCAGAATGCTGGTGGCCAGAGGCTGGGAGGACATGAGAATGGGGAGTTAATGTCTCATAGGTACAAAGTTTCCATGTGGAAGATAAAGTTCTGGAGACTGATGGTGGTGATGGTCGCACAACGATGTGAATATATTTAATGCCACTGAACTCTACATTTAAAATGACTAAGGTGGTACATTTTATGTTATGTCTATTTTACCATAACAAAAAAAAGTTTTTAAATCTAAAGGCTAAAACAAAAACCAGAGAGAACAGCAACTGCTTTACAGGTTTTTATTGAGCAATTATTCTCAGCAGTCACTGCGTTGAGTATCTTCAATGCATGACCTTATTTAGTCTTCATGACAACTTTTTGGGAAGGAATAGAATGTTGATATAATTTGGATTTTTTTTTTTTTTTGAGATGGACTCTCGCTCTGTCGCCCGCGCTGGGGTGCAATGGCACAATCTTGGCTCACTGCAGCCTCTGCCTCCTAGGCTCAAGCGATTCTCCTGCCTCAGCCTCCCGAGTAGCTGGGATTACAGGCATGCACCACCACGCCAGGCAAATTTTTGTATTTTTAGTAGAGACGGAGTTTCACCATGTTGGCCAGTCTCGTCTTGAACTCCTGACCTCAGGTAATCTGCCCGCCTCGGCCTCCCAAAGTGCTGGGATTACAGGCATGAGCCCCCACGGCCACGGCTGGCCAACAATATGGGTATTTGTCCCTTCCATATCTCATGTTGAAATGTGATCTCCAGTGTTGGAGGTGGGCCTGGTGGGAGGTGTCTGGATCACGGGGGAGCAGATCCCTTATGAACAGCTTGGTTCTGTCCCTGCTGTAGTGAGTGAGTTACCACAAAGTCTAATTTTTTAAACTTTTATTTTATGTTCAGGGGTACATGTGCAGGTTTGTTACACAGGTAAATTGCATATTGCAAGGGTTTGGTGTACACATTATTTTGTCACCCAGGTAATAAGCATAGTACCCAACAGGTAGTTTTTGAGTCTCACTCTCCACCCACCCTCCATCCTCAAGCAGGCCCTGGTGTCTGTTGTTCCTTCGTGTCCATGTGTACTCAGTGTTTAGATTGCACTTATAAGTGAGAACATAGTATTTGCTTTTCTGTTCCTATGTTAGTTTGCTTAGAATACTGGCCTCCAGTTCCATCCATGTGGCTGCAAAGGACATGATTTAATTCTTTTTCTGGCTGCATAATACTCCACGATGTACACGTGCCACATTTTTAAAATCCAGTCTACTGCTGATGGGCATTTAGGCTGATTCCATGTCTTTGCTATTGTGAATAGTGCTGGGCAATGAACGTACATGTACATGTACCTTTACGTGATTGTTAAAAAGAGCCTGGCACCCCCTCCTCTCTCACCATGTGACACTCCTGCTCCCCCTTCACCTTCCACCAGAAATAGAAGCTTCCTGAGGCCTCACCAGAAGCTGAGCGGATGCTGTTGCCATGCTTGTACCACCTATATAACTAGGTGTCAGATAAACCTTTCTTCTTTATAAATGATGCGGTCTCAGGTATTCCTTTATAGCAATGTAAAACAGACTAATGCAGATGTCTTCCCACTTTGTGGAGTCAGTAAGATGATGGTAAAAATGGAGCTGCATCTCACAGATACCCCTGCCTAGCTGCAGGGGGGTGAGGTCAGCAGGCGGCCACGGCGGTCAGCCCCTTCAGGCCCTGCCTCAGCTGCAGAGAGCTTCCTGGCTCAAGGGTCACACCCTTCCTGGAGCAACCTGCATCCAATGACTGAGAGAGGTAAGGGGTAAAGTCCCAGCCATTTCATCTGAAGGTAAACACATAACACACACACACACACACACAGACGGATAAACTCTTCACCTCTGGAGCTCCCCAGTGGGTCAGCTGAGGCTTTCCAGGCTCATATCATAGTCTGACTCACCCCCTCTACCCAATTCTGCTGTCTGCTCCTTTCTTTTACTGGTACAGATCCCTCATAAGCATCTGGTACTCCCAATGCCTTGTGATCATCTGTGAACCCAACCTCCAACAATGGTTAAGTAGTCTGAGGACGTGACTAGCAAATTGGGTAAAGAGGATATTTGGAGCATTAAAAACACACCTAGTAAAAGTTTTCATGACTAGGTAAATTCTATATGTCATGAACTACTACTTTTAATTACTTACTAGGATATGGCATAGATAATAAGGTAAATGTAGTAATAATGAAATTGTGAGTATTGAGAAGGTCTGTCTTACCAGGTGACTCAGTTTCAGGAATCTATTTACGGTAATTTTTAAAAAGTTATTATTATCCTTTTTTTTTGAGATGGCGTTTCACTCGCATTGCCCAGGTTGGAGTGCAGTGGTGCGATCTCAGCAGATCTCAGACCTCTGTCTCCAGGGTTCAAGCAATTCTCTTGCCTCAGCCTCCTGAATAGCTGAGATTACAGGCACCCGCCACCTCACCCAGCCGATTTTTTTTTTTGTATTTTTAGTAGAGACAGGGTTTCACCATGTTGGCTAGGCTGGTCTCGAACTCCTGACCTCAACTGATCTGCCTGCTTCAGCCTCCCAAAGTACTGAGATTGCAGGTGTGAGACACCGCACCCAGTCAAAATTACTCTTTTTTGTTTTTTAAACCCTTCCTATGGTGCTGACATTTAAAAATATATATATAAGCATGTGATGGCTATACCGTTATTTTTCATTTCAACAAGGCTTGGGTTCAGCTATTGAGAGGAAGGCCTGAGATCAGGAGAGGACAGCACATGATGTACTTCTCATGTTCCTCTCCAGGTGAAAAATTGAGCAAGTCCCCTTACTCTGGCTCTGATGATCAAATACACCACCTGAGGGGAATGCCTCTACAATTCCCAGGTACCCACCTGGTTTATTCAGGGCTGCTGCAGTGAGTGGGGGAGAGTATTCGATGAGAGAGAGGTTTTAAGCTTTTCTTGCCAATCATAAGAGAAGGAAAGGATACCCTGAAAACATGTATGACAGCTAGCTCATCCACATACCAGGGCAAATTACGTTTTGACGCAATAACTCAGAACAATTTGTACCTGTCCACAAATTTAACATTGCCTTTGGGCCCAAACTGAAGGACCTGCAGCAGAATAGCTATCCCTAGTGCCCAGACCCCTCATTTGGCACTTATCTACAACCAACTATCGTGAGTTTTTCTTCGCCGTGCCTGCGTATGTTCATGTCCTTATGCCTCATTTTCCTACCTTGATCATAAACTCCTTCAGGGCAAGGGCCATGCCATTTTATGTCCCAGTGTGTTAACCCAATGCCTTGTCCATCATCAGAACAGGGAAGGGGCTTGTTGACAGATGAGTATTCACGCCAACAAAAACACTCTTCCCATCGTTCAGTCTAAAAGGGCCATTTGTCTGTTATGACATATCACTCACTTTGGTGTTACTGGAGTGCCTGACCAGTCAGCGTTTATAGGTCACTGGACACATTATATAACGTGCTGAAATTAACTGAATTAATATTGCTTTTAAATGCAGGCTGCTTTCTTCAAAGACACGCAGCACAGTCTTGACTCTGAAAGACATCGCTTTTGCATAGAACATACCTGCATATTATGACCGTTACGGAGAACCTTATTTTAGTCACTGATGCTGAAAGTTAAGTTAAAAAAAAAAAAAGTCACATAGGGAGGATAACTACGAAGGGAAAACCGGGTAACAGTGAACTTGAAGAGAGTTCAAGGCTAAGGTGGCCCCAGAACAGTAGTCCATATGCTGCCTTGCATACTGATAAAAATGTTTTAAAAACTGACATGACAGGGGTGCCTGGGAGTGCACTTCAAATGGATTGAAGACAGTTTCTCATAGTGACGATGGCTGCATGCTGGTTATGATTGTCACTCGCCTGCCTACTCGAATCCCTAAGATAGTAATAGAAATGCCCATTTTTAGTACCTAATATGTACCAAGAACAATGCCACACTCTCTAACTTTAAGCTCATTTTCACAACCATCACCCCATGTTCTACAGTCTTCGTACACTACAGACACATTCAATATACCTCTTATGAATAAGGGGGGAAAATATCACAAAGAATCCAAAAACCCTCCAAGGTCATATCAACTAGAAAGTAGGGGAGCTGGAATTCAATATCAGTATAAGGGATTCACATTCCTCACCATTGCGTAATGCTTAGAAAGTCAAACCGTGGGGAAGGAAAACAGGGCAGAACAAAGATGTGGGATTTGAGAACGGCGTGGAGGACAGCAGGTGGGAGATGCTGAAAATAGCATAGAATAATGTGATTCTAACCAAAAAGGGGTGGTCCCACCACGTCTGCCTCAGTGAATAACAGATGGAGAAGTGGCATGTGAGACCCTGTGGGGCTCTGGCAAATACTAATTGATGATGATGACTTCAGAAGAGCAAACAAAAATTTGAAGAGACAAAAGAAAGAGTTAAGCACACATGGGGAAAGACAGGGCCCCGCCCAGGAAGAGATACTGACAGGATTGATTTGGGTTACAGCGGCCACAGGAGAACTTCACAAGAATGGTCTTACTTAAGAATCTCTAGTTTTCATAGCTAAAACATCCATTGCGTTCTCTTAAAAAGTTGCGCTTGAAGATCAATGCAGACTTTCCCACATTCTCATAAATCTTAGAAAAATGGACTGGTTTAGATGCAGAAATAGATTACCCCCCACACCTTCTGTGTACATCTTAATGCTGTATTCTTTTACATAATGATATTTACATGATCTAATTGTCAAACTGGAGCATGAGGGAACACAAAATTTTAAGGGAGTTGGAAGAAATATAAGTGGATTTCTGGTTTCTAGCTCCTAATTCATGAGTAACAAAAGGCATATTTTATGATTTCCAAAGAGTTGAAATAACTCCAAATTCACAGACAGTGTGCAGTGGGACAAGAGACAATTCTAGTTAGTTTAATTACTGGGGAGGATGATAAGTTTGATCAGTTGGGACATAATTATTAAGTGCATACCATAGGCCAATCAATCAACTCTCTGGTTGGTTCCTTAACAGAAAGGATGTTTTTAAAAAAGAGACTTTTGGTCTTCTGGCCATATCTGACACTCGATTACAATTGTTCTTCTACTATCTGGGCAGATCTGGTGTCCCTGGAGACGGCTAAAGGTGGGCCATGTAGAGATATGGATTTCCAATACCAAGGTTGGGTCTTCGGTTGATCTGGTTTGCTCAGTATCTGTTTTCCTTCCTTTTGTGGACAACAGCCTGTTTGTCTGGGGAAGGATCATCCGAAACGTCATTTGTTCTCCGGGGTTGTTCTTCCCCTTTTAGTCCAGAGGTGAGCAAAGGACCTTGGCTTGGTGCTCCCACATCATCCTTCCATCCACCAACACAGAAACCAGTTTCGGGATAAGCCTTTGACTCAAGCTGCTGCAGTGAGAACGGATCATGTGATCACACAGTGGAAAGCAGATTTATAAGGAGATACTAGATTCTGGACACCATTTGGATTTTGGATTCCTTAATTCCTGAAGTCAGTCTCACCCTGGGCTTTTTCCTATGAACCAGTATATTTCCCTTTTGTGCTGAAGGTAGTTTGAATTGGGTTTCTGTCGCTTGCCCCTGAAGGATCCCTGGCTGGTGGAATACTTAATATGACTTCCTCTGGCAAGCACAGTGACCAGAGTCAAGTATCATGACTACAGTGGGTGGAAAAGGACTGATACAGAAAAGTTAAAAACCTGGTCCACTACTGCAGTTACCACCATAGTGACCACTAGACCATATACACATTTTATAATGTATAACATCATCACTACCAAAGTAGAGGCCCGATTTCTCTAGTCAACCCCTGAGTATCTTGAAGCAATTCATATGATTTTTCTTTTGCGTTTACCCAGAAGAAATTCTGAAGGGGAAGGAATAAAGAATTTTGCACCGGCCAAGCATTAGTTTGAAATGCCTAAGCTTTTCTTTGTGGAAGTTTTTAAATGCAGTCACTTTTGATTTAGTACAGAATTATAATCAACTAGAGGCTACAGGCATTTTAGCCTACTGGAGTTTATATTGGAAGTTTTGCAAGACAGCAATCTCCATTTCTTAAACATGTGCTTTAGTAAGACAAAATACTATCTCTCAGTAGAGCACACCCTTAAAGAAAATCAATGTAAATGTTATTCTAGGCCGGGCACGGTGGCTCAAGCCTGTAATCCCAGCACTTTGGGAGGCCGAGACGGGCGGATCACGAGGTCAGGAGATCGAGACCATCCTGGCTAACACGGTGAAACCCCGTCTCTACTAAAAATACAAAAAACTAGCCGGGCGCGGTGGCGGGCGCCTGTAGACCCAGCTACTCGGGAGGCTGAGGCAGGAGAATGGCGTGAACCCGGGAGGCGGAGCTTGCAGTGAGCTGAGATCCGGCCACTGCACTCCAGCCTGGGCGGCAGAGCAAGACTCCGTCTCAAAAAAAAAAAAAAAAAAAAGTTATTCTACCTCTCACCTCTTTTTCTCTACAAAACTAAACACTCCAAACACAGGCACAGCAAACTGCATTTCTAAAGGTTTTGTAAGTTAAACAAGCCAAGGAAGTTACATGAAAAAAAAATCCCCTTTGAGATGTAAAATTGTTCATATCTGAAGGAGACTGAACAGATAGCAGAAGGGAATATAGTATAATATTTGATGAAGAGACATAATTATCATTTATGAATGAGGAAGCTCAATGTTTTTCTAAATTACTCAAATTAAACCTCAAATAAATATTTGAAGTTCTCCATCTAATTCAGCTACAATGAAAAATTGAATCTCATTACTCCTGGATTTACATCGACTCCAATTTCAAAGATTATATTTATTTCAGAGAGGATGAAAAAGCATTTTTCACTAGGAAGAAAATGAATTGAGGTTTCAATATAAAACAAGACCCATTGCGTATTACAAAGAAACTGCTAGTTAAAATTTTTTTCCAAAGAAAACTTACAAGACAAAGTCACAGATATTTCACTTAGTTCAGACATAAGTTTAAATAAATGACAATTATGTATCTGTAATAGTAGTATAAACAGATATTGTATACCTCAATTTAAGAATACTTATTATATCAACCAGAGAGTATTACTCCTTTTACGAAATAAT
This sequence comes from Papio anubis, assembly GCF_008728515.1. Lineage (NCBI taxonomy): Eukaryota > Metazoa > Chordata > Mammalia > Primates > Cercopithecidae > Papio > Papio anubis. The sequence continues at coordinate 67,254,594 of NC_044993.1, forward strand.
TCCTCATTCTGCAAAAACACTCAGTATAGGATCCATTTAGTAATGAGCTCCCCAGTGTATTCTACCTGTAATTTAATTCAATTTTCACAGTTTTCTAGATACAACAATTGCTTCAAGCAAGGTAAACTTCTTTGCCAGTTTAAGTGAATACACTGTAGAAATCAGATCAGCGTGTGTAAGTATGTACCTCTCTTTAAAAGTTTATTGCAATGTGGTTATGAAAAGAACAGTCAGTTGTCCACTATTTTCACCATGTGCAATTTCCTCCCATAGCTTCATGGCTATATGGAGATGTTCATCCTGAAGCCCCCTTAGATTTCCAGCAGGGAAAACAAACAAAACCAATGAACAAAACAGGACATGACAATGAAGACATCAAAGAACTGTTATTTACTTTTGCTACAAGAATTACACAGAGCATTCACGATTCTTGAACTATTATTTCCCAAAATGAGCGATAGTCATTCACTTACTTGACAAATATTTATTGAGTAGTAACAATAGGCTGGACACTATGATCATTTTTTACAATACATTCTCCCTAAAGAAGATTCCAAGTGGAAATATATTGAGAGTGCTCATCATTCTGTATCTCATACCTGAAAGATTCATGATAGGTGCATCGGCCACTTGAGGGCTCCAAGAAATCTTAAAGAAACTTGCTTAATCCAACAGTGACCAGATACATTTAATTACGCTGTTCTATTTTTTTCTTTTCTTTCGTTTCTTTTCTTTCTTTCTTTCTTTTTTTCTTTTCTTTTCTTTTTTTTTTTTTTTTTTTTTGAGACACAGTTTCGCTCTTACTCCCAGGCTGGAGTGAAGTGGCATGATCTCGGGTAACTGCAACCTCTGCCCACTGGATTCAAGCGATTCCCCTGCCTCAGCCTCTTGAGTAGCTGAGATTACAGGCACCCACCACCATGCCCAGCTAATTTTGTTAATTTTTAGTGGAGACGGGGTTTCACCCTGTTGGCCAAGCTTGTCTCAAACTCCTGACCTCAGGCGATCCACCCACCTTGGTCTCCCAAAGTGCTGGGATTTCAGGCATGAGCTACCACGCCCGGCCATTGTTTTTTCTTTTTACACACATTAACATCCACTGGGATAAGGGCTTTCTGAAATACCAGTCATCTAAAAGTTCTTCTCCATATGCATCAAAGCCTGGCTGATTTAATAGGAAATGCAGCTTTTAGAATGTCTCTGTGTCATTTTTTTCCCTCCACCTACAGTGACACCTGTGGTATTGAACTATGCAACAACCTTTCCCCCCAAGATCTGACAAGCGCTCAGTCCTGCTTACCAAGCATGCTCTCTTCTGTGTGTTGCCCTGTGGTTTCCAGGGCTCCCGGGCTGGGTTCTACACCAGGTCTGTCCAATCACTGTGTTCTGTCACAGTGACTGACGCAGGGAAAAGCCCTTGCCATGAATTAGTGAAATGAGAGGCAATGCTGGAGTTCATTTTTATACCTATTATCAATGGAGTTGCTGGAAGAATACAACAGAGCTGGTGGCTCCTGGTGGCCATCTTGCTACCATGTGGAAAAACAATGGCAATGAAAGACCAACACAGTGAAAAGCAGAACTTTGAGATGGCGGACATGAGACTGAGTTCCTGCACCCAAGCCAGTAAAGAGGCCCTCAGTGAACAAAATGTGTAAAGAAATGACGTCAAGAACATGTAACTAAAACACTCTGGAATTTCCTTGGGTCAGTCATTTTTTGATCATCAATATTTTCATTTTCCCCTTTATATCCAAAATAAAATTTTCACATGGTAAGACCAACCAGTTTTCTCTTCCTGTCTTTCTAATGGAATTTGGATGAGAACTGTGGATATAATCTACATAATTAATCTGTGCCAACTCCAAATGCCACGTAATCTTTTACATTTTTTGTCAAGATAAATAGGACAGAAAAATTGACTCACGCACCAGCCTCCTCTCTAATTTAACAGAAATCAGAGAATTGCACAATGGGTAGAACATTGACAATATGCAATAGTAGTGGCCCAAAAGGGATTATTCAGCAGGAGCAAAGAAAACTCCAGTAGATACCAGAGTCATGATGAGGATAAACAAAAGATGAAATCCTTCTCCAAATCTAGGTGTTGAATTATTGAAATTTGTTTCAAACATTTCAGCATCTGAGTAGTGACATACACATGCTTATATTACGACAGAAAAGTAAACTTGTAACAAAGTAATCTTTATAGTTACCTTGGTTTTGTCATCTGTGAAATAGGAGAAATAATAGTGTCTACTTCATGTGGGTAAACAATTAGATGATTCTCACAAAGGATCTAACATGGTATATGGCACTTTGTGAACACTAAGGAATTGTTGAATAAGGATGATGGTGGTGATGGTAGCAGATGAGGATGATGATGATGATTGTAGTGGTGATGGTAGTGAATAAAAATGTGTTGATGATGATGGTGGTGGTGGTAGTGGGGGAGGATGATGGTGATGGTAGTGGATGGGGATAATGATGATGATGGTGGTGATGGTAGTGGAGGAGGATGATGCTGATAATGATGGTAAAGTAATAAAGTAAATGGAATCGTATAATGCAATGTCGTAAAGTAAATGCGTCGAATATCGCCAATATAATAACCGTAATGTCATCTGAAAATAATGTAATCGTAAATGTCATCATCTTTCCAGATAATAATGTCATGTCGTAATCATCATCGTTCGAGAAAGATAATGTCGTAAATGTCATGTCGTTCAGATAATGTCTAAATTAAATGTCATGTCGTTCAGATAATAATAATCGTAAATATCGCCGTAATTCAGATAATAATAATGTCGTAAATATCATCATCGTTCAGATAATAATAATAATCGTAAATGTCGTAAATGAATAAAGAATAATGCTAATGTCGTAATGTCAAGGAATAATCATGCAAAGATCGTTCGAATAAATAATGTCGTAAAACAATCATCATCGTTCCAGATAATAATAAAGTAAATAAATAATCATCATCGTTAGAAGATAATGTCGTAAATGTCATGTCGTTCAGATAATAATAATGGTAAAATAATGCGTAAATGCAGATAAGATAATGTAATAAATGTCGAAGAATAATGTATAAAGATAGATTCAGATAATAATAATAAATAAATAATAAAATAAATCGTTCGAATAATAATCATCGTAATCATCATCGTTCGATAATAATAATCGTAAATGTCATCGTTCAGATAATAATGCGTCGATAAAGATCTTACTAATGAAATAAAATGAAGTAAAGGAAGAATGAAAATATTACTAAAGATAGATTTAAGATAGTAATAGTAAGTAGTATTGTGGAATGATAATGTCTCTCCTGTAATCATTAGTGCTTAGTAAATTACCTGAAATGATACTAATGTAGTAAGTAGTAGTAAATAAATAAGATAATGCATTATTATTAATGCGTGCGTGTCGTAGTAGATAGAAATAATATTATATGTGTTGTGTCTAGCGCTAATGTAACAAATTAATATAATGTGATAATGATATCAAAGTAGAATTAAGGCTAGATCAGAAAGAAATACAACTTAAAGTATAATTGCTTATTTAAAAGCAAGCATTAGATTAAAAGAAAACATTAGGTGAAAAAATGTGTTTGGATGGAAAAGTGCATGGTGGAAGGAGGACACCAAAAATTTTCCAGCTTTGCTAGAGTGTAGGTGAATCAGCGACGTAACTGGAAGTAATTCAGAGAGGAACCAGGAGGCCGACACACGCTGTTTGTTTCTTTGTTAGGCCACAGGGTCATCGAAAGTAGTTATACATTTCCGTGTTCTAGGAAGAATAACGTACCAGTGATGAGTAGGATGGATTTAAATGAGAGGAACTCTAAGGAGAGATACCAGGTAGCAAACAACTTCAAGGATCTAGGTAAGAAATAAAGAGGGATGAAACACTTAGGGAAAACCACATCTGCTCTATACTGTTAGAGAGGTATGAATTCAAACCACAGCTCAGACACATGCTTACTCCCTGGGTGATCCTTCAAGGAGGTCACTGAGTTAGTTTCCTGTTGATGCTAAACTTGTAACAAAGTAATCTTTATAGTTACCTTGGTTTTGTCATCTGTAAAATAGGAGAGTATGTTACCATTAACTTAATTAAACTCAATTAACTTAATTAAAATAACTACTCGTTTATTATCTTGTAGTTCTCTATATTAAAAGTCTGACATGTCTTTTACTGGACTGAAATGATGGTGTCAACAGGCAGGGCTGTGTTTCTTCTGAAGGCTGTAGGGGAAAAATCCGTGACCTTGACTTTCCCAGCTTCAAAAGGCCACCAACAGTCCCTGGTCCATGGCCCCTTCCTCCATATTCAAAACCAGAAAAGTAGCATCTCTCTGACAATTGTTCCACTGTCACTTCTCTCCTCTGACCAGAGCAAGGAGAAGTGCCCAGCTTTCAAGGACCCTTGCAATGACATTAAGCCCATCTGGATAATTAATTTTACCCAATCCAAGGTCCTTCACTTTATCATATCTGCAAAATTCCTTTGCCACGTGCAGTGACATATCCACAGGTTCTGGGGATTAGGATGTGGAGAGTTTGGAGGAGCCATTATCCTGCCTGCCATTGTCATTTTACGTTTGTAAGCCTAGGTCATCTTAAACAGTGGAAGCACTCATTCTTTCTTCTTGGGATTGATGTAAAGATGATATCAAATGGTATGTATAAAGCGTGTAATGTGATAACGGGACACCCTGCGACACAGCATTTACTCAGAATGTTTTTTACTTCCCAAACTTGAGTGGCAGTCCCAAAAAAAATAAAGAAAGAAAAAGGAATAGATGGCAAAGGTACTGAGGAAGTAGAATTAATAGGTGTTGAAAGTGACAAGTTTGGATTGGGAAGGTGGAAATGGACAGATAGAAGTGAAGAATGACAGCAAAATAAGCTTTCTTAAGAAACAGCCACGTTTATTATGGGCTTAAAGCTCTGCCACCCCCTATCTCCGTAGCACGCACATGTTGAGATGCTCCGTATAGACGTGGGAATAATTTTATAGGGACAGGAAACCATCCTCTGATGGGAGTGACATCTAGCTCCCCCACAGCTCATAGCAGACACTTTTTGATACAAAAGACATGGTTGGGAGATTTATTTCCAGAACTCTGTAATTCCCTTTTACTTTTCCCAACATCTCTCAAGACGAAGTGACATTGTCATGTTAACAATCAGAAGGAACATGATGTAACATGAATAACAAAATGACTGGAAGCTGCAAGCACGGGTACTTGTTTCCACTCTACAAATAGGAAAACAGTTCGCTTCCTGATGATGCCCTGCCAACCTCATCACAGGTTGACAGATTTAGCCAGAGGTGAAAATGAAAACCCAACCCTGCCAATTCCCCTGATTATGTTTCAGAGTCCAAGGGGGGAGAAATTCAGTAATGTGAATTTAGAGGAAGGAAAATGATGGCCTGGAGACAGTACATTTCTTGGCTCATGGTACTTCTAAAGTTAAAAAAAAAAAAAAAAATGCCAAACCAAACTTGATATATCTTGGAGTTAGAAATACAGTTTTTGATTCAACCCACTTCCTACTGTACTATAATTGACTAAAAGCAGAGGTTTATGGTTCCTAAGCAGCCAGTCAGTCAACCAATCCCTGCTTGGTCTTACTAAATAATGATACATAAGATCATCTTAGCATCTCATTAGTACGGTTTTGAAATGATGATCTTTGAGGTTTAATTTGCCTTTTACTTATATACTAATTTTTAAACAAATAAGTTAATTTTATATTTTTTCTTTAATGTTAAACTACATTAGGCAAAATCATTTTGCATTTTAAATAATCCCTCCATTTTTTTTTAAAAGTGTGATGGTCCTTCATACGAATTTTTATCATGAACAGATCTGTGAATTATCTTTTCTAGAAAGGCGTATTGCATGGGTGATGTTATCACTCTATGCACACTTAAAAACACACATATTATTATCATTGTTTCTCCACATCCTAATATTCCAATAAGACAAAATCGAGTATCTTCTTAGAGAGTCATGCTTTTTGAACTCCTGATGAATTAGCCTATGTTTTAATTCATGTGTAATATAACATTTATTCAAATCCTTATAAGCTAGAGGCTCAAATCTAAGACCATCGTCTAAGCCTTTTTATTTCACTCATGGATAATTCCCTACAGGAAAAAAAAAGCATTGAAAAACAAATAAAGCAAGATTTCTTTTCAAAAGATTGCCCAAAGAAGATTAACTTGTTTATCATCAATACCCAAAGCTAATTTTCTATCAGCTTGCCCCTACGCTCTGGGGAACAGTCAACTCTTACACCTCATCATTGCTGATTCTCAATTGAAAAACACAAACACACACTCACAACCCTGAAACAAAAGGAAACCACATTCAGAGACAAATGTGTTTGCAGGAGACAAAGCTTACTGCCCTCACTCAAGAGATCTGTGCAATGCGTCTCTCCCTGTAGGAAGACAGAGAAATAAAACAGCTGGGCTCTCTGTTTATTTCCATGTTGTGGAAGTTTCAGGGAGGAACGACACAGAACATGAATGATGGACGTGTCACCAAAGTACTTCCAGAGGATTTTCATGACAACTGTCCCCAGGGAATGTGTCTATGTTCAGGAAGATACCAAATACACAAACCCTTTGATATCCTTTAAAGTAGACATTGTCATAGACAGGCTGAGGCACTTCACAGGAAAGATAGGTCCTGTGTAAACATCTCTTGCATAAGGTTAAAACATTATTTTGTGCATTAAATACACTTACTCCGCATTAGAAGATGAGTATTTAAAACACATGAGAAGAAATTATCATCTAAAAAAATAATATTTTTAGGAAAGAAGTATTATCTGTTACCCACATCAAATAAATCTAGATTTTCATATATAATACATGTGGAGGTGAAGACTTCAGAGAAATACTTTCCTTATATTTCAAAGTCTATTCTATCACTCCATGTGAATTATAAACACATATGAAAACAAGAAACAATTCAACCTCAGGATCCTGCAACCACTTCCTACAAAAACTCCAGACACAATCAGCCTTAGAGGATGAACTCTCTAACAAGAAATACCATTTGACCCAGCAATCCCATTACTGGGTATATACCCATAAGATTATAAATCATTCTATTATAAAGACACATGCACATGTATGTTTACTGCAGTACTGTTCACAATAGCAAAGACTTGGAACCAACCCAAATGCCCATCCATAATAGACTGGATAAAGAAAATGCAGCACATATACACTATGGAATACTATGCAGCCATCAAAAGGATGAGTTCATGTCCTTTGCAGGGACATGGAGAAGCTAGAAACCATCATTCTCAGGAAACTAACACAGCAACAGAGAACCAAATACTGCATGTTTTCTCTCATAAGTGGGAGTTGAACAATGAGAACACATGGACACAGGGAGGGGAACATCACACACCAGGGCCTGTTGGGAGGTGGAGGGCTAGGGGAAGGATAGCATTAGGAGAAATACCTAATGTAGATGACAGGTTGATGGGTGCAGCAAACCACCATGGCACATGTATACCTAGGTAACAAACCTGCACATTCTGCGCATGTATCCCAGAACTTAAAGTATAATAATAATAATAAAGAATATGAATCTGCAGGCCAAATGGCTGGTTGGACAGTGATGCAGGCTTCACCTCTGGTAGCCTTCGGTTTGGCTCCTACTGTTCCCGCTATGGTGTTTGGGAAGTTACTTTGCTCAACCTCTCTCTCCTCACCTCTTAAACGGAGAAAATGAAAATCCCCACTGCTGTGGCCAAGGGGTCTAAATAAAAGAATGCAGGTGATACGCTTTGCATCTGTGTCCCTGCTCAAATCTCATGCCCAACTGAAATCCTCAGTGTTGAAGATAGGGCCTGGTGGGAGGTGACTGAATCATGGGGATGGCTTCTACTGGTTTAGCACCATCTCCCTAGTGCTGGTGCTGTCTTGTGATATTGAGTTCTCATGATATCTAGTTGTTTAAAAGTGTGTAGCACCTCCCACCATCTCTCTCCTCCTCCTGCTATACCCATGTAAGACATGCCTGCTTCTCTTTCTCTTACCACCATGATTGAAAGTCTCCTGACGCCTCCCCAGAAGCCGTGGTGCTTCCTGTACAGCCTGCTAAACCCTGAGCCAATGAAATCTCTTTTCTTTATAAAATACCCAGTCTCAGGTATTTGTTTATGGCAGTGCAAGAATGGACTAATACAACAGGTGAGGTGCATAGCATAGTGCTTGGCATACAAGATGTTTCCTCGAGTAGTTTTGTTAGCATGTGTCTTCTTTCATTTTTGAAACTCTCACTCAAGATGATTGTTTTGAAAATATGGTGGAGAGAAATAACATGCATTCACTGTGTCATCATTCATTTCGTGCTTCCACAGCACACATTTCCCAGACTCCTTTGCAGTTAGGTTGGGCCCATGTGACTTGTTCTAGCCAATAGGGAGTAACAGGAATGTCATGTAACCACTCTGGGCTGACCTATAACAGAGTAGGTGTGAGCCTTCCATCCTCTGTCCTCCCCTGCCGCTGCAACCTTGAAAAGCCATACAGGACATATACAGCTATATGAAACAGGAACAGCCTGAATCCTCACACTTCCCATTGGAAGAGAACCTTCTTAGAGAACTACTAGACCTGAAGTGAGTTTTGTGGCAAGGAATAAGCTTGCAAGTGATAAAACACTGAGACATCATGACATGTTTGTTATTGAGGCACAGACTAGCTCATCCTGACTAACAGAGATCAACACTTTTAAATTTACTTATTTAACTTAACTTTATGTATTTTTAATTTCAGTAGCTTTTGAGACATACAAGTGGTTTTTGGTTGCATGGGTAAATTATACAGTGGTGAATTCTGAAATATTAGTACGTCTGTCGTGCAAGTAGTGTACATTGTAACCAATATGCAGTTTATTATCCCCACATTCCCCTCCCAACCTGCCCCTTCTGAGTCTCCAAACTCCAAATCACTCTGTGTGCCTCTGCAGTCATAGCTTAGCTCCTACTTATAAGTCAGAACATATGGGATTTACTACTTGATATTAAAACCAAGAATTCAAAGGATACTCATTATAATCTGGATTTCTATGGATGCCCTGAGTAATAACAACAACAATAACAAAAAAAAGCCCTTCATCTGTAAGTGTGATTCTTTCAGGAACTAGATACCAGCCGTTCTTGTATTTAACACTGCAAAGATTTCTGAAATGAGTTTAACCATGCTTTTCCATGATGACGTATTATTGGTTTGTGTTTATAGAATGAATATTTCCACATCATATCATTGCAAGCAGAATCGACATACACATGCAAATCAGGTACACGAAATTAATCAATCAAAAGCATTTCTTGGAAGATTATCATTTTCTTAAGCACTCAAAATATAAGACAGTAGCAGTAGCACACAGAATGTTTAAAAAGGATGTGCAGTCTGTCTGTGGGTCTCTTGATGTGTTAACTGGATTGGGGTGTGTGTGATGGGGGAGGTTGGGGGAAAAGGAAAGAGTTACGACCTGACACATAATGGGAAGGTTAGCCTCACAATTGTGTTTCCTTAGCATTAAAGAAGAAAATGCTTACCTTTGTGTCTCAACAGGACAAGGAGAGATAGCTGTGCTTTGCGGGGAAGCTCTATCAACTCCACTGCTGTCTCAACCCTATTGAAGAATGTGTTCACCCCTTTAGCAACTGAGAAATGTTCCCAAGATGTATATAATTTCATGGATGGAAGAACACCAATTTCACAGAACTTAAACGACACAACCACGTAGTGCTTAAATTATGCAAAAACAAGCTGCGTTGTGAGTACAACGGAGGCCTGGGCATAGCAGTTCTTAGGTGTACTGTCATCGACATGAAACTGAATGGCCCACAGGCTTCCTGAAGCATCAGTAGAGCAAAGGAGGAGGGGTGAGGGCTCAGATTAAGCCCACACAATTCTGTGAAGTTCCCATGTAGAAAGATACCTTCGATTGCTATGAAGGGCCCTGACCACCGCCTCGTCTAGTTTGAGACCTACCTGAGTGATAAGAACATCTGAACCGGGGAAACCTGTCTGATTACATCGAAGGGATTTCTTCCTTCACATTCTCTCTGCTTAATATGTAGAAGAAATGATAGTCCCTACTGCTGCTGCTGCAGGGTTTAAATGAAATAATGCAGTGCTGAGCACAGCGTCGGGCCCTGCCAAACATATGGTACGTTTTCAAGGAGTATTTTTGTTAATATGCGGTTTTTTGTTTTTTTTTTTGTCTTGCAAAAGCTAGACAGAACCTACTTGGTTTTGTCACACTGGAATCAACCTAAGTGTACAAAAAGAAAAGCTTTTTAAAAACTAGGAAATGTCCATATAAAGGAAGAGGACGTGAAGCCATTAATAATGGTGTCTTTAAGAGAGAAATAGTTATTAATTGTAGGAAACACTTTCATGACATAATGAAAACAACATTGTGTGAAGGCTGTTTGTTAAAACTGCAGGTGCATGGAGGAAAAAAAGGATAGCGGGCAGACACCAAATTGTTAAAGCTGGTATTCTTGAGTGGTGAGGCCATCATATTTTTGTCCTTTTCTGTATTTTTAAATGTTCTACAATAAGCATGGATGACTTTTGTGTAACTAGCAAATGATGTCTGGACTTGGTTTAAGTGTGATCAAAAAATGAAACTCTTGGCTGGGCGCGGTGGCTCATGCCTGTAATCCCAGCACTTTGGGAGGCCGAGGCACACAGATCACCTGAGGTCAGGAGTTTGACACCAGCCTGGTAACCAGGGAAAAACCCTGTCTCTACTAAAAATACACACAAAAAAATTAGCTGGGTGTAGTGGCACATGCCTGTAATCTCAGCTACTCCGGTGGGTGAGGCAAGAGGATTGTTTGAACCTGGGAGGCGGAGGTTGCAGTGAGCCCAGTTCGAGCCACTGCAGTACGGCCTGGGCAACAGGATGAGACTCCATCTCAAAGAAAAGAAAAGAAAAAAAGAAAAAAACACTCTTCCTCTTTTAGTACACTTCCTCAAAGTCATTTATTGCCAGTGTAATGATTAACAACACCTCCTGTCTTTATTTTTGGTTAGTAAGTACAGCAGGAATAAAGAAATGGAACGGAATATAAAAGGTGACAGCTTATTTTTACTTAGCATTCCTTTCTGGACAGGAAATAGGGAAATGACGAGGGACGGAGGTCTGAATTTCACCTGTAACTTTTCAGTCATCCTGCAGCCTTAGGCAACTTCCTCACTATTCCTGAGCCCCATTTTCCCCTTTTGTAAAATGTTACTAACACAGCCTGCCAAAGAGATTAATTGAAGATCACCCTAAGTAAAGCCAGAAAACGTATAAAGTATGCCTAGGACTTCGTATGTATAGAGAACATGCTACCTCCTTTTGCATGAAGGATTTCTCACTCTAAAGACAAAGGAAACAACTAGAGGAAAAAAAAAAATGCTTTAAGGAGTTTTTCTTTTCCTCCAGACTTTCATGTTTCAATTACTTTGCTGACCAGTTAATGGTCATTCATGACAGGGGGCTGGGCCCTCATGCACAATTTAAGGTGATCTTTAATTTCTTCCTCTAGGGCTCTAGATCAACTTCTAAGACACTGATAAAGAAGCCACCTCCCATTCCAATGGCTGTCCCCTCATCTCACCCACAGAATCAGCTGGATTCCTTTTCAAGGACAGAGTGGATTGCAGCCCTAGAAGTAATTGATAGCTCCGTGCCTGTTTCCACTGCAGCAATTTCTAAGATGGTACAAGCTGATGATGTTTGCAAGACTTAAGTTCAGGGGGTTTGCCGTGGCCAGCAATTGATTGCATCTTGATATTCCCCCTCCTCTGATACTTAAACTGGGGGAAAGGATGAACATATTTGCCCTCAATGGCTGCTGGGGAAGATTACAAAATCAAAAACTATATAAAAGCATACCTGTCTTCCTTTTAGCTAATTAAAACAGTGGCTGGCGCCAGGGAGCTTTTCTTTATTGTGCACTGCCATCTTCTGGCCATATTAGCCTCTACACCACAACCCACCAGTTCCATGTATAAGAAATTAATGAACATTTGCATACATCCTTGTGTTTAACATCAGATTCTAAAGTCGAACCATAAAAACATGCTAATGGCCCTGAAAGCCATACGGAAATTCTACTGTTTTCTCTGTTTGAACATACGGTGTACACACACATGACACGAGATAAAAGCAAAGTTGAGGGTGCCCACAAGTTGCTGTTCACACCGTGGACCAATCTTCCCCACCCTGTAACATGTCAGTTACCATGGAGAAAGGAAGGGAAGAGGTATTAGCAGGCACCCACTGACTGACAGGTGTTTTCACATATGTTATCTCACTCTATTCTTACAAGCATTTCATGTAAAATAAAGTGTTATTTCCATTTTGCTGAGGCTTCAGAGTTACTAAACCCATGGAGTGTCAACTTGCTGTTAACCGGTGGAAGGAGGACTGGAATCCAGGTATGTCTGACTGCAAAGCTCAATCTCTGATGGGCACTGCCCAAACTGCGTCTCACCATCTCACACACCCTGCTGTACTTAGACCAGGGTGTGCACATCTGAGGGCTTGCTTTCGCCTTAAACCTGATATGAGCCATTTGGTCTATGCAGTTTGGATATGCAAACACAAACACAGATACACACACACACACATATATATACACATGTGTAGGCACACATGTATATATTTGTAACAAAAATAAAACAAAAGCTACATACATATAGTTTTGTTGATATATAGTTTTGTGTGTGTGTGTGTGTGTGTGTGTATGTATTACAGGGTTATTTTTTTCTGCTAAACCATTTAAAAGATGTAGATATATCCTCCCCAAATACATGAACATGCATCTCCTAATAAAGACAGTCTCCTACATAACCGCAATTCCATGATCATGTCTAAAAATATTAACTTTGATTCAAAATTAAATCTAATGCCCAGGACCGTAAAGGTCTCGATGGTCATTAAGGGGCTTGAAAAATTTGACCTCTGCATTGGAACTATGTCCTTTTTGTCTTTTTAAATTTAGAACAGTTCCCCCCACCCTTTTTATTTATTTATTTATTTTTATGTGACAATTTAATGTAAGTCCTCTGTGTAATGCCCAAGGAAAATAGGCATCTGCTAGTTAGCTCTTTCATCATTAAATAAATAACCCTGTGGTTAAAGTAGAGTCTCCAGTATCCTACATGTTGTATCACGTGCATTCTTCTCCTATAAACAGGGTCATATGAATGGAGAAGCTGCCCTCACTCCCTGCCCGGCTGTGTAGAGCACTCAGCACTGCAGCTTGTCAACCCCTATGAGGCCTGATGTCACTTGCCTGGCATATGAATTTTGGATCTCATAGTTTTTTTCTTATCCTTCCTTTTTTTTTAAAATTCTCTTTTCTTTTTTCCAAAAATGTTCTCTTTTTGCCTTTATCCTGTTTTGAATTCTGATTATCTGAAAATAAATCGTGAAAATTTCACCCCAAAATATTTTAGTATGAATGTACTGGTAATGATAACATGGTCCCACATGATCGTCAAATCGTGGGCAATTTCGCGCCCCAGGGGACACCTGGCGGCATCTGGAGACATTTTTGGTTGTCTCAGTGGGGGAAGGAAAAGCTCTCGGCAATCTGGCGGGTGGAGACCAGAACTGCTGCTCAGCATCCACAATGCACAGGACAGTCTCCGCAGCAAAGCACTCCCTGGTCCAATTTGCCAACAATGCCAAGATTGAGAAACCCTTTTCTCCATCGCCACAAAATCATTAAGCACATTAATGTCATTAATATTTAACAAATGTCTAACTTTCATTTTCCATGAAATGAAACACATTTTTTCAGTCTTCATAATTTCCTCCTAAGAAGGGGCAATCAGCTTCGAAGTCCGATGGCAGCACCTGCGGTGCAGGCACAAGGCGCGCCTCTAGTGGTCAGCTGGGAAATCGACGCCTGAGCGTTCAATGCCCTCCAGAGGAGGCAGGGCTGGGAGCTTCGTATCTGACAGTGGGAGCTGAAAGCGCAGACTCTGTTGTGTTGTGTGTTGCTGCTGTTGCTGCTAATTACCCTAATCCTTGTGCACAGATGATGCAATTTACAGGCAAACAATCCACATTCAAGGCACAGGCACTTCACTATTGCCCAGGAAGAGCTTTAAAAGGATCCTGACATTTTGTTCTCTTGGGTAAAACGAACTGGATCTAAAAGTAGATACGAGCAACGAGTTCTCAGTCAGGAGTAACGCTGTATCCTTTTGAGACAACTTCAAGGTTTGGAAGAAGAAATCAAGGTTCAGAAAAGAAAGATATTAATATCAAAACTTACTTTAAGGGACATACTTGACTTTTCACAAGCATATTCCTGGAGAATTGCAGAAGAGACTAAAGAGTTACTGGATTGGTACTCAAAATAGATCACTTTGTCTTTAGAGTATCCTGGCTGAACAGAAAGGGCAGCTATTTTCTCCATATTACAGATGTGAGAAATGAATCACAAAGAGAGTGGTTATGTCTATTAATTATAATATTATCAATATCATCAGATAAATTTGAACATTTTATTCATTGGAGAAAGATTTTTTTTTCCTGCTTAAATGACCGTTGTGGATGGGGGCAATTGTGATTATGTGTTATTGCTTATTTCTTTGTTTACAGCTTTAACTAATGGGCCAAATTAACAACAAATTGTTATTTTATTTTCTCAGCTGACTAAAGTTTGGATATGGAAAACACCTCTCTTCTGGAGACAAGGACAACATCACTAATTGATCACAGAACTACTTCTGCTAAATCTGGTTATACTTCTGAATGCTTCTTCACATAGTTCGCCAGGCAAATATTACCAGCTGACAAAAATTTGCTACCAAGATAGCACATTTTTTAACCAAGGTAGCAAAGACTTTTAAACAATATACGATCAAAATAGATTTTTTTCTTTTTTTTCCAGACAGGGTCTTGCTCTGTCACCTAGGCTGGAGTGCAGTGGTATGATCCTGGCTCACTGCAACCTCTGCCTCTGCCTCCTGGACTTAAGTGATACTCCTGCCTCAACTTTCCAAGTAACTAGGACTACAGGCATGTACCATCACGCCTGGCTAATTTTTGTATTTTTGGTAGAGACAGGGGTCTCACCATATTTCCCAGGATGGTCTTGAACTCCTAACCTCAAATGATCCACTCGCCTCGGCCTCCCAAAGCACTGTGATTATGGGTGTGAGCCATCACGCCCAGCCTAAATCAATTTCTACTTACTTTGAGACCAGTACAGAAATTTGAAGTTTTCTATGAACTAGGCTAAAAGTTACTCCGGCCCAATTATCATGCAGCTCAATTTGCATTTATATTGTAATCTTTGTATAAATATTGATTCAATTCTATGCTTGCCATGGTAGCTGAAACAGTGAAAGGTACTTCATTCATGTTTTGACCAAGAAGCTTTTAATATTGCAACATTTGTTTAGAAAATGGTTTGCAAAGTTAGGTGCCCACCTACCATCTTTCTGCCTTACAAAGATAAAACAAAGATGTAAATCAGAACCGCAACAGTCACTCATTAAATACTACCTCTAAGTGGTAAACTTAACTTTGATAGTGGAAAACTAAAATAAGAGTATAAAATCGAAACTTTATTGTTATTTTAGAATAGAACTCAAGTCACATCATCCCCTAAGAGGTCTAAGAAAAAGCAAAGAGAGGAATGATACTCATAGTAAAAACTGTAATTCTGCCACTTCCTGAGTATATGCACAGCTCCATACAAAATCGCTATTCCATCTCTTGTCATTCCCAAACACAACCTATGTGGTAGTTCTCCTGTGACCCCATTTTACAGATGAGAAAACTGAAGTTCAAAGATGCCAACATCTTCAGATTTCCTCAAGACCACACTGTCATGAAATAGCAGAACTGGTTTGAACTCTGTTGTATTTGGGAGTATAAATTTCAACCACCCTGTCTTGCCTCTCAGGCAAATTATATAAAAACACTACTTTATGTTGGGATTACAGGTGTGAGCTACCACATCAAGCCTTGACAATAAGTTTAATACTTTGTATTAACTTTGAAAACGTTTGTAAAACTGATTACCAATTTCCTTACTTACGAGGAAAGTTGGTATTACTAATTTGTTACCATTTGAACATGATCATTGAATGAATATATATATAGTGGCCAAATACGTATAACATAAAATTCGCCATTTTAATAATTTTAAAGTACCCAATTCAGTTACATTTAGTACATTCACAATGTTGTGCAACCATCTCTAAGGTCCAGAACATTTTCATTACTCCCAAAGGAAACCCCAGACCTGTTAAGTATTAACTCCTCATTTCCCTCTCTCCACAAACCCTGGCAACCATTAGCCTGCTCTCTGTATCTGTGGATTTGCCTATTCTGGATCTTTCATGTAAATGATATTATATAATAAGAAAAAAACCACTACTTTAAAGAACTCCATGAGACCATTAAGTAAAGCTCAGAAAACTATGAAAAAAAAAAAAAGTAGAAACAATGGCTTTACGAAGAAGGTTCTAGTGTTTGTTTAGCCTTTCTCTGAGTCTCTGATGAATTAATAGTGCACAAAATGTACTTGAAAAGAGAAAGGAAGGGAAGTTACATGCACAAATACCACATCCTCATCCATTTCCTCCTCAAAGAACTCACTCAAATCCTCTTGTATGGTGTGGTGGTTAGACTATGCTTTATACATGCGTTTTAAAGTTTTGAGCAAAGGAGATGCTCAAAAAAATGTTACACCCTTTCCAATCTATTCGTACTTAGCATAAAAAGATAATGAGGCTACCTCCTAGAAGAGAGGGGTATGACTGTACATGTTTCCCCGTTGGTCTTTAAGATGTGATCAAGAATACAACCATGAAGCATCATTTGTGGAAACTTCCCAGGTCCAGGAAGGGAAACTGAGACCAAGAAACGAGGCACTGCAATGATGTCTGCAGCAAGCATGGAGACGTCTCCCCTTTCCGTCGCCAATACAGCAAGACAAGCATTTCCCAAACATCAGAACATCCACATACCAAGCTCGCCATTGTTATCGTCTCCATGAGTCACCTTTACCATGATTAGCTTATTATTTTTCTTTGAACTGACTTTTTTTATGTGTCAGTAAACTTTAAAACATGATTTCATGTCATCGCCAAAACTGAAAACCAGTCTCATTTGCTATAAATAGATGGAGACTCAGACTGAATGGGTTGAATACTGCAGTGTTCCTCAATTGTTAAATTCTGGCTGGATATTTTGTCTCTTGAAAGCTCGCTTGCTCTCTCTCTCTCTCTGTTCAAAAAGATTAGCAAGGGTTAGAGAGGTGTTAGAGATATAATAGCAACATGCAGAGTCGATCTCTTTGACATGTGAAAGATGGAAATGGATTTGAGAAGGAAATTAGTGTCTCACTCTATGATTCAATTATACTGAATGCCACATCCCTGAGCCACCCCAAATGGCTTCATGTAAGAAGGGTGGAATTCATGCTACACTTGGAAACAATGCGATAAACCACTCATCTACCCAGCCTCACTCAACCTCCTGGACGAACCGTGTTCCAAGCCTTATCAGCTATTCATGGTCAGTGATGAACTTTCAAAGCTTCAAGTCAGTGGTATCTTAGCACTTCTTCCAATTAATCGGTCACAGCATCTACTCTGAGATACACAGAGCTTAAAGGATTCCCTACATTGGTTCTGTGTATCTTGTGTCTCAGAAGTATCATTTCCCACATATGCTAAAGCAAGAAGGAAAAAATCTAGTATGCAATCTGCTGTCAAAATAGAAACTGTTGTGTTATCACAAAATCCCTAAAGAGAAATCGCAAATCTTTGGTTTCACCCTTTTATTTATTTTATAAGTGTAAAACGCACACAAGATTTTGAAGGCTTAGTACCCATACACGCACACAGATATACACACCTAAATATATTATATATCACAAATAACTTTTGGCCAGGTGCAGTGGCTCATGCCTATAATCCCAGCACTTTGGGAGGCTGAGATGGGTGGATCACTTGAGGTCAGCAGTTCAAACCAGCCTGGACAACATGATGAAACCCCGTCTCTACTAAAAACACAAAAATTAGCCAGGTGTAGTGGTACACGCCTATACTCCCAGCTACTTGGGAGGGTGAAGCAAGATAATTGTTTGAACCCAAGGAGGCAGAGGCTGCAGTGAACTGAGATTGTGCCACTGCACTCCAGCGTGGGCTACAGAGTGAGACTTGGTCTCAAACTAAACAGAATAAAAAAAAAAAACTTTTATTTCAAGTACGTGATAATAATACTTTGGCTATATAGGTTAAATAGATTATATTATTAAAATTAATTTCAACTGTTTCTTCTTAGCTTTTTTAATGTTGCTACTAGAAAATATAACATTACATATATGGCTGGCATTATATTTCTATTGGGCAGTACTGGGTTACATGTTCTTTACAGTTCCTTACTAATTAATCACTTCAGTAATATATAAAAATTGCTCCTAAAATTGGAAGAGCCTGTATAAATAGGCACTTTAATTTTATGGGGTAAAAGTCACTGGCAGATACATAAAAAGCTTTGCCACCATTGTTCAGTTTTCCTCTATGTTAAAAACTTGTATAATGATGTCAGAAGATAAATAGCTGACTATCTTTAAAGTAAGAAAAGAGGGAAAAAGGATTTCATGGCTCATATGTCTATGGATAAAGCCATCCAACTTTGGAACAGTCCAAACTGGTTCCCTAATCAAAGATATACTTTTAATGAGATTTTATCTTTGATTGAAAATGTAAGGCTGTAATGAACTGAGGGGTCATTACTCTGCTTCCAGGCTTAATTTTTATTTAATCCTAGCTCCCTGATGTTTTTGATATGGAATGCTTAATTTAGGCTGGATGTTTAAAACTTTCTTTTTAGGATCTTTTGATGTAGGTAGCCTTTTAGGGGCAATAAGGCCATGGATCTTAGAGTAATAAAACAGGCTTCCAGTCTCCACAGAAACGTACCACATATCTCTACATCTTCACATGTGTTTGTATCTATGGAGATATATCAGTTGAGTGTTACAACAGGGCCTTAAGGAATGTCAGATGTGTTGACCACCCTTAATTCTGTGGCTTCTGGCAGGAGCTGACATACCTATGGTCTCTAGAGTAGGGAAAACCTGTATTCTGGTTGTAGCCCTGCCACT
Organism: Papio anubis; assembly: GCF_008728515.1. Taxonomy (NCBI): domain Eukaryota; kingdom Metazoa; phylum Chordata; class Mammalia; order Primates; family Cercopithecidae; genus Papio; species Papio anubis. The sequence goes on from NC_044993.1 coordinate 67,273,787, forward strand.
GACTCATTATGCAAGCTTGGAACATTCATTGAATATTTTGGAATTCTATTTCATCATCTGAAAAAAAGTATCTATCTACTTTTTTAAATAGGCAGATTAAATAAATCACAGTTGTAAAGCAGTTAGTCTTGCAGGTAGAAAGCATTTAGTACTCAAAAGTGCCTTCTATTCTTTTTGAAGTCTTTTGGTCTTCTGGATCTGTGCATAGGAAGTTGACTTAACGGCCAGGCATGATGACTCGTGCCTATAATCCCAGCACTTTGGGAGGCCGAGGTGGGCAGACCACCTGAGGTCAGGAGTTCGAAACCAGCCTGGCCAACATGGTGAAACTCTGTCTCTACTAAAAATACAAAAATTAGCCAGGCGTGGTGGCAGGCACCTGTAACCCCAGCTACTCGAGAGGCTGAGGCAAAAGAATCGCTTGAACCTAGGAGGCAAAGGTTGCAGTGAGCCGTGATCACACCATTGCACTCCAGCCTGGTGGACAAGAGTGAGACTTTGTCTCAAAAAAAAAGGAAGGAAGGAAGGAAGGAAGGAAAGAAGGAAGGAAGGAAGGAAGGAAGGAAGGAAGGAAGGAAGGAAGGGAGGGAGGGAGGGAGGGAGGGAGGGAGGGAGGGAAAGAAAGTTGAGAGTTAACATTGGAAACGGCTCCAGGTCCTTTTTGCGACCTGGACCTATCAATACAAAATACTTTTACATACTGATAGGGTACATGTGTTTGTGGATTATATGCACAGAATGTGTAATGAGCAAGTCAGGGTTTTCATCGCCAAGGCCCTCCCCATGGAGGACCTTTCTGCCCAACTGCAGCAGGTGCTGTCACAGTAAAAATGAAAGAGCTCATGACTCCCTAGAATTGACTGGAAGGCAGGATGGTACTCTATCCCCTACCCACTTTCTCCACACACCTTTCTGATCACAAAAGGCCTTCCTCCAAACTCCTTGTAACTACAACACTCACCTCTACTATTCTCCAGCCTACCTGTGTACCCAAAAATCTTTCTTGTCTATCATTCTTGTTCCTCTACAATCTGATCCTAGTTGACCTAGGGAAGTGTGTGTGTTTGTATGTGTGTGTATGTGTTTCTGTGTGTGTTCTCTAGGCAGCCTCCTTCTATCTACTTCTGATAATAACACTCCCTGACCATAATCCCCTACCTTGACTTCCCTTCAGTTTTCCTTTTAAAAAACCTTTTGAGGACCTCTTTTCCTTTTGGGAACCTCTCCTCTCCCATTTCCCTTGGTGTTCGTGTAAAGCTGACACCTGTCCAAAGTCCCAAAGATTCACAAGGGTCTCAGGCCTGGACAAACACCACATCCCATGTGACATGGTTTGGCTGTGTTCCCACCCAAATCTCATCGTGAATTGTAGCTCCCATTATTGCCATGTGTTGTGGGAGGGGCCCAGTGGGAGATAATTGAATCATAGGGGTGGTTTTCCCATACTGTTCTCGGGGTAGTAAGTAAGTCTCACAAGATCTGATGGTTTCCTAAGGGGAAAACCCTTTTGCTTGTTTTCTCATTCTCTCTTGCCTGCCGCCATGTAAGACATGCTTTCCTTCTGCTGTGATTGTGAGGCCTCCCCAGCCACATAGAACTGTGAGTCCATTAAACCTCTTTTTCCTTATAAATTACCCAGTCTCAGGTATGTCTTTGTCAGCGGTGTGAAAACAGACTAACACACCATGCCTACCGTGGCAGGGCCTGGTTCAGCAGTGAACACAGGATGCAAACCGGACCAAGCCCATGGCTTTTTCACTAAATGTGTCAAATGCAAGTCTTGAAATAATCTTTTGGGCCATTTTGCTGTGCTTGGGAAGAGCCCACCTGAATTGCAGTCAACTCCAAGGGAAAAAAAAACCCAGAAATGGGGACTGATATATTTCTGATGACAAGAGCATGACCACCTACATTTAGGCATGCCTAAAGCCAAATATCCCTTGATTTTCAGACATGGAAATACGTTAGTTTCCTAGGGAGGCTGCAACAAATCACCACGACCTGGGTTGCTTAAAACAAATGGGCCGGGTGCAGTGGCTCATGCCTGTAAATCCAGCACTTTGGGAGGCCAAGGTGGATCGATCAGGAGGTCAAGAGATCGAGACCATCCTGGTCAACATGGTGAAAACCTATCTCTACAAAAAATACAAAAATTAGCAGGCGAGGTGGCACGTACCTGTAGTCTCACTTACTCAGGAGGTTGAGGCAGGAGAAGGGCTTGAACCTGGGAGGCAGAGGTTGCAGTGAGCCAAGATCATGCCATTGCACTCCAGCTTGGGTGACACAGTGAGACTCTGTCTCAAAAAAAAAAACCACAAAACAACAACAACAACAACAACAACAACAAACCAAACCACAAAACACAACAGAAGTGTATTCTCCCCCAGTTCTGGAAGCTAGAAGTCTGAAATCAAAGTCCTAGCAGAGTCTTGTTCTCTCTGGGGACTCTAGGGAAGAATCCTTTCTGGCCTGTTGTAGCTTCTGGTGGTGGCCAGCACCCCTTGTGCTCCTCGGCTTGTGTGTGAATCTCTGCAGTCTCTGCCTCAGTCAACACATGGTTTCTTCCCTATGAGTCTGCATTTCTACCTCTCCAGGTCTCCATCTTCTTATAAGAACCCAATCGTGCCAGGCATGGTGGCTCATGCCTGTAATTCCAACACTTTGGGAGGCTGAGGTGGGCGGATCACTTGAGGTCAGGAGTTCGAGACCAGCCTGATCAACATGGTGAAACCCCGTTTCTACTAAAAATACAAAATTAGTCGGGCATGGTGACAGGTGCCTGTAATATCAGCTCTCAGGAAACTGAGGCAGGAGAATCACTTTAACCCAGGAGGTGGATGTTGAGGTGAGCCGAGATCGCACCATTGCACTCCAGCCTGGGTGACACGGCGAGACACCGATGTAAAAAAAGAAAAGAAAAGAAAAGAAAGAAAGAAAGAAAGGAAGGAAGAAAAGAAAGAAAGAAAAGAAAGAAAAAAAAGAAAGAAAAGAAAGAAAAGAAAGAAAAGAAAGAAAAGAAAGAAAGAAAGAAAGAAAGAAAGAAAGAACCCAGTCATTGCATTTAGGATTGCTCCAATCCAGGATGACCTCATTTTAACTTGATAACATCTGCAAAGAACCTATCTCCAAATAAAATTATATTCACAAGTGTGGGGAGTGGGAGAAGCTAGGACTTCAACATATCTTTTCTGGAGGCCTCTATTCGACCCATGACAAGGAGTTAATGCCAATCTTAGCTTAAGCCAATTCGAGTGGCATTTCTATTACAACTAAGAGTGCTGAATCTCCCACTTGTTTCCTAGGGTAATCCTAAAATAGGATTCTCTTAACGTGTCTCTAAAGGAAGTAATTCCTCCCTACTTCTTCCTTCCTAGAGTCTCTTCCCTTGGACGGATCAGGTGTGCAGATCTATTCCACCTGGCCAGTGGAATGGCCAGGGCCCTCCTGGCCATATCAGGGCCCTCCCAATATGGCACTTCCCCCAACAAGTGTTTGCTTCTCCTCTTAATATCTCTAACTACTTTTCTCTCTAGCACTCTCTTGGCTATCATTCTCTGTCCAGAACTGTACACTTGCCTTTTTGTGAACAGGAATATGCAGCTTATCCCCCTGACAGATGATACATTTCTGTCCTTGCCTTTGTCCATAGCCTCTTCTCTCTGCCAGGCACATGAGTCACAGAATCCCTGTCATGAAGCTGATCCTCCAGCCCGGCAAGTCAACACCATGTTTCATTACTTTATGTTCAATATACATTTATACAGTTTTTTGACACAGAGTCTCGCTCTGTCTCCCAGGCTTGAGTGCAGTGGCACGATGTAGGCTCACTACAACCTCTGCTCACTGCAACCTCCACCTCCTGGGTTCAAGTGGTTCTCCTACCTCAGCTTCCCGAGTAGCTGGGATTACAGGTGTGCACCACCACACCCGACTCATTTTTGTATTTTTAGTAGAGATGGGGTTTTGCCATGTTGGCCAGGCTGGTCTCAAACTCCTGACCTCAGGTGATCCACCTGCCTGGGCCTCGCAAAGTGCTGGGATTACAGGCGTGAGTCACCGCACCTGGCCTCAATACATTTTTGAATGACTGGTACTTGCAACTTCGTACAGGCATATGAGTGACCTTTGAGGATCAAAGAGTGGATAGAGAAGACACAGATGGGATGCAGACTAGTCCGGAAGGAGTATAGAGACCATAAAAGGATGAGCCTGGGCACTGTAGGCATCACTGATCACCTGTAAATTGCACCTCTCTCTGCTGTAAGCAAGTGTTGCATTTACTTGACCAACCTCTATTCCAACTCTGGTAAGAAGCACTACGGTTTTTCTTCAGGGAACTGTTTTTCCCCTATTGTGGTTCCATACTGTTAACACTGCACTGGCTTCATATCAGCACTCCAGGGGAGGGGGTACAATTGAGGCCAGGTTGATCAAAATCCCACACGCCTTTGCCTGGGGTCTAGGGGGACTCAGGTTAGTCAATGGATCTGTTGGGTGGGAAAGGGGGGCATGTGACCCATAACATCAGAGATAGATCCACCTAAGAAATAGGCTTAAGTTAGGACTGCTTGGGAAGAGAAATGATCTTTCTACTGGAGTTGGTGAACTGGTGGGAGGTATGCCTGACACTGCTGATGTCCGCCTCACTGCTTCACAAGGTAAGCCAAACTCAAGGAAAGCAGACGAGCAGAAGCGGAATCATGGTGGGTAGAGGTTTCCTATGGAATCATTTCAGGACCTGGATCCATGTGTACCTCAAGTCAGTAGTCTTATATGCTTGTTTAAGATTCTGTCACATAAACAGAATTTCTTCTTTCTTTCTTTTCTTTTTTCTGTTCTTTCTTTTTTCTCCCACCTTCCTTCCTTTCTTCCTCCCTTCCTCCCTTTTTCTTTTTTCTTTCCTTCTTTCCTTCCTTCCTTCTTTCCTTTCCTTTCTTTCCTTCCTTCCTTTTTTCTTTCTCTTTCTTTCTCCCTCTTCTCTCTCTCACTCTCCTCCCTCCCTGCCACAATAGCCTATACCTTATCTTCTCCATGTATGAAAAATTCTATTTATATGGTTATTTTATATTTGATATATATTTCTCCAACAGAATCTAAGCGTCATGGTGGTGGATTATAAGAGACGATTATATTTCAATGACCTTTATATTTCCAAAAGCTCATAGAAACTAAATAAAAGATAAATATCTATTTCTAGCTAATGTTACCTTAGCCTCCAATACCAGTATACCTGGTATTATACCTCCAATACCAGGTGAGATGAACCTACAGTCTTTGAAATTGAACGTGATTAACAACTATTGGGTAAGGTTCACCAATTCCAAATAATGTCAGAAACATTTGGCACAGTGCGTAAATTCACATATGACCCAGCAATTTAAAATCAACTGTTTGATACTGGTATTTCACAGTTATCATCCTGTCTACTTAGTAGTCGCAACAGTTTTTAAAGGTATCTTGGAATGTGAAAAGGCGGTCTGAATGTTAAATGGTACACAACAATTTCATGAACTCTTATAATTACTGGGATACGCTGACTTGATGGAATACTACTCCGTCATGAAAAGGAATGCATTAATGGCATTCGCAGCAAGCTGGATGGGATTGGAAACTGTTATTCTAAGTGAAGTAATGGAATAGCAAACATCGCACGTCCTCACTCCTAAGTGGGAGCTAAGCTATGAGGATGCAAAGGCATAAGAATGATGCAATGGACTTTGGGGACTCAGGAGGAAAGGGTGGGAAGCAGGTGAGGAATAAAAAAATACAAATTGGGTTCAGAAGAGGAATCTGATATGCAGAAAGGCTAAGGAACTTGCCCGAACGGAGTCCTAAATTCCTTCCTAGATGCATTCCAACAGACTTTCCTATTCTTCTATTATGTCTTACTTTCTAATGTTCAAATATCAAATTAATAAAATGACGTTTGAATGTGAACATAAATATTTCTCTTTTCCATGCAAATTTTACACATGGTCAAAATCAGAAGCCTATGCTAGCTTATAAGGTGTGTTTTTATTAAACATTATATCAATTACTATTCCATGGACCTCTGACACAAGTGTATTCATCTTTTTTTTTTTTTTTTTTTTTTTGAGACGGAGTCTCGCTCTGTTGCCCAGGCTGGAGTGCAGTGGTGGGATCTCGGCTCACTGCAAGCTCCGCCTCCCGGGTTCATGCTATTCTCCTGACTCAGCCTCCCGAGTAGCTGGGACTACAGGTGCCCGCCACCTCGCCCGGCTAGTTTTTTTGTATTTTTTTAGTAAAGACGGGGTTTCACCGTGTTAGCCAGGATGGTCTCGATCTCCTGACCTTGTGATCCACCCGTCTCGGCCTTCCAAAGTGCTGGGATTACAGGCTTGAGCCACCGCGCCCAGCCTATTCATCATTTTTAATGACCGTATAATACTCTATCATGTTCTGTGTTCAACATAGTAAGCCATTACCTTAAGATTAAGCATTTAGTTTGTTGTCAATATTTTGACATTGCAAGTAAAATAACAATGGTGGCCTAGTCCAGGTGTCCCTTTGTTTCCATTCGACTGGAATAATAAGAAATAATGAATAAGATTGGGTCAAAAGAAAAAATTACCTGTTTGGTTGTTCATAGGTATGAGTACTCTGGTTTTTAAATGATTTCTACTAAATTGCAACATGCCCAGTAAATAAGGAAACCAGTCTTATAACAACGTCACCGATACGGGAAAAGGTAGTATTCTTATTTCATGTTAACCTGGCTAATTTTAGTAGACAGAGATTGGTATATTATATGGTTTTAATTTGCATTTTCATACCACTATCAGGGAAAGGTGTTTACTGTGTGTTTAAGTCTACTTATGCTTTCTTAGGGGTATGTTTTCTGTTATATCCTTAGCTCGTATAATTTTATGATTTCTTTATGAAAACATTCCAGTCATGGGGCAAAATTAACATTTGTCAACTCGTGAATTGATGAATTCAATCAACACGAAAACTCCATCTGAATAGATCAAATTAAAAATACATATGTTTGGCTGGGAGCAGTGGCTCACCCCTGTAATCCCAGCACTTTGGGAGGCCAAGATGGAAGGACTGCTTGAGCTCAGGACTTGGAGGCCAGCCTGGGCAACACAAGGAAAACCTCATCTCTGCAAGAAGTAAAAAAAAAAAAAAAACATCGCAAGGCATAACGGTGCACTCCTGTAGTTCCAGCTACTTGGGAAGCTTAGGTAGGAGGATCACACTGAGTACAATATGCCTACTTGGTACTATAGAATTACTTGTGCCCAGGAGGCTGAGGCTGCAGTGAGCCATGATCATACCACCGCACTCCAACATGGGCACTAGAGCAAGACCCTGTCTCTCTCTCTCTCTCTCTCTCTCTCTCTCTCTCCATATATATATGGAGAGAGAGAGAGAGAGAGAGAGACAGACAGACAGACAGACATAGATTTTCCTTACTGCAAGTTAGGGTGCTATTTTGAAGGGACGCACAGGTAGACTTGGAGCTTTTCAATTACTCCTTTGACTTGATTCTCCACATACCATAGGTCAGTTACTTCGGCTGAGAAGGGCCGTCTGCCTCCCTGGCTGAGCCAGATCTGCCAGCCTGGCTCATGGTGAGTATTTGCTTTTCCACTGTGCTCCCTTAACCAAAAGCCAGAACTACTTAAGCTTAAGACCTTTTCTATTCTGAAGGTTCTGTCCTCCAAAGCACCCAGAAAACCTTTCGGTTGAATAAGAAATATAAAATTTGCCAAGAGGGTATATCTTAAGTGTTCTCACCACACTCACACACACAAAAAAGAAAAGAAACAAACAAACAAAAAAAACAGCAATATATGAGATGATAGATTTGTTAATTCACTTGATTCTAATGACTTTTTCTTTTTTTCTTTTTCTTTGTTTTTTTTTTTTTTTTGAGATGGAGTCTCGCTCTGTCACCCAGGCTGGAGTGCAGTGGCGCGATCTCGGCTCACTGCAAGCTCTGCCTCTTTTACATAACGTCTATGAATATGTAAACATCAAGTTGTACACCTTAAACATATAATTTTTACTTGTCAATCATACTTCAATCAATCTGAAAAACAAAGAAAATATGAAAAGCCTCTGGTTGATCCGCAAATTCTGATAGCTGTTAGTTTAAAGTGGCCACAGTAAAAAGAAGATCACGCAGTTTTTATGACTTCATGCAAAAATAAATCCTAACCCAGAATTGGCCAAAATGCCTCGTAACTTGATAAAAAGCAGCTCAATATAAGAAGTGAATTGGGTGATGTTCGTGTGGTAGACGCACGCACACACACGGGCATAGTTTCCCACCCCACCCTTGGATTCTGTTGTTATTGCATCATGTTCCATCACAAATTTTTTCAGCAACCTAGTTGCTGAGATGGATGGCACAATCCCGGGGTTTTCTGACCTTGATCAACATGAAGAAAATTTCAGCTGAACTGTGCAAAAGTGCAGGGAAAACATAAATCACATTTGGACAGGGCATGCTTTCTATCTAAAGTGTGAAGTCACCCAATCACACATCAAGAAGTGGGATAATAGAACCCACCAACTGAAGAGAAAGAAAAATTAATTAACGTTCACTCCACTCATCACAAAAAAAGACACTGCCTTTTTTTTTGTTAGAAGAGATGACAGAACAATCTTAGAAAAATAGCTCTGTGCTCGATTAAGCATTTCCTAAATGCATTTTCATTCAGAGTTTAAAGAAAGAAGTTTGCTAAAAATTACACAAAAGAATAGACTTGCTTCTTTTAAGTAAAATAAGTGGCACATGAAAGTAATAGCTATAATTAGTGGTATTAAAATGTAAGCAATTCATCCCCAATTAATACAAAATTGCCAAGAGATGACAAATATCATCACAGACAAATCACACTTTTAAAATTAAGGCATCAAAACAAAAACCTTGTTATCTGAGGATGACATCTTGTGAATTGTTACCATAATGTAATCAATAGAGAAGGCTTCTCAAGTACCTAGGAAAGTGTGGCTACCCATGGCTGATATAAAGCTCTCACTTGTTAAATTATCTTTAAGCCGTGCACTAGGCATGAAAATACCGGTGCCTTGTTAAGCTGCAAATCCATAACATAAGGAAAACAGGCATGCCCCAAAAAACAGAAGCATCTTTGGGCTGAAACACACAACATGTGGCTTTTTATCACTCCTTAGTTGCCAGATTCTGGGCCAGGAACAACTGAACTATATCTGGCAGGTGCCCTGTGGCTCTTACTCCACCACCCTTGGCAGGCATCACTAATCAATCATGCACTCTTTCTGGGAGAAGCCACATGCCACAATCTGAGACTCCTCATCAACAAGGTGTTCTGTGCAGCCACAATCCATCTGAGTTGACACCAGAGATTCAATCTGTTTCCAGTCCCTGGTCTGCACCTTTACTTAGTTTTCTCAACTCCATGCTCTTTCACTCAGATTGACAAGTAGCTACAGAATACACAAAACTCTAGACAGGTAATTGAGGGTTTGGTATCCAGCTTAAGCTTTGTAATTTACTTTGCTATCACCTTAACTGGTCCTAAATGTACACTCTGATCTCACTAGGAATCTAAGACACAGATTCAAAGATTCAAAAAAGAGTAGGAGGAAAGCAGATATAAGTGTAATAATCAGGCAGCTTATACATCTTTTTTTGGTTGTTGTTGTTGTTTTTTTTTAGAGATAGGGTCTTGCTCTGTCACCCAGGCTGGAGTACGGTGGTGCGATTATAGCTCACTGCAGCCTTGAACTCCTGGGCTCAAGAGATCCTTCTCCTCCTTAAGCCTTCTGAGTAGCTGGGACTACAGGCATGCACCATCATGCCTAACTATGTGGCTATTTTTTTTTCTTCAGTTTTGCAGAAATGGGGTCTATCTTGCCCAGGCTGGTCTCAAACTCCTGAGCTCAAGTAATCCTCCCGCTTGTGTCCAAAAAGCACTGGGATTCCAGGCGTGAGCCACCGTGCCCAGCCAGCTTGCACTTATTCAAGGTGCATCCTGTGCCTAGCGAAGATGATAAGTACCCTCAGTGTAAGAGCTCACTGAGTCCCATAGTGACCCTGGAAAATATTCTCTCCTCCTCTCCATTTTATATGAGACCTTGAGCATGTGAGAGGTTAAACAACCAGGAAGCCACCAAGCTGGGGTTCAAAGCCAGGCCTTTTAGAATCCTAAGCTGAAGCTCTTAGCCACACGGTTATACCTGGGATTCTTTAGATGCGCTTCCCAAAGCCAACTTCAAGGCTGATGGAGGGTGTATGAGACCAATAGCCCGATCTACCTCAGTGCTTTTCATTACACTCTTTGGGTTACCACGGTGCCCATGGCACCGCTGAGGGTGCCCAGCGGCTTCTCATCATCTCTCATGTAGGTTTCGGGCCCATCAGAGGCTAATTTAACTCAACATCACATTCACTTTAGAAGCGCTGCGACTTTTTACCTGCCTACCTCTCCCGCAACCCACCACCACCCTCACATTTTCCTAAAATAAATGAAAGAGGAAAGTACGACTCACATCTCATTTTCAAAGTTTAGTAAAAGAGTTAACCTGTGAATAACATATAAAAGGCAGGTGCAGAGACCCATCCTAGAGTCAGAAGCTCTTGCCTACAAAAATAACTGTCAGCTGTGCTGGCAAGTGAGGCACTGCCTGGAACCATGAGCATTTTGATGGTTCTGTGGAGCAGACTCATTGAGGACTCCGAGATAAATACCTTAGGCTGAGTAACTGGGAGGAAATATAAATGCAGAGATATATCACAGGATGGCATTTAGCAGTAGCTCAGGTTATTTCTGTTGAGGGCTGTGTTGCAGTAACTCTCGTAAGGAAAGTCACTGTTTACCTGTGTGTCAGGCACTAAGCATGTGGAGCATAGAAGGGACATGTTTTCTTGATCCTGTGAAGCATGCTTGGAAGAAGCAGTACAGTCTAGAGGTTAAGACTCAAACCAAGACTTCCTGGGTTTGAATCCCGCCTCCACACTTACCACCTGGGTGACCTCAGTCATTTTTTTTTTTTTTTTTTTTGGAGACAGAGTCTTACTCTGTCACCCAGGCTGGAGTGCAGGGGCATGATCTCAACCCATTGTAACCTCTGTCTTCCAGGTTCAAGTGATTCTCCTAACTCAGCGACCCGAGTAGGGTGGCTAGGATTATAGGTGCCCACTACCGCACCCAGATAAATTTTGTACTTGTGGTAGGGCTGGGGTTTCATCATGTTGGCCAGGCTGGTTTCAAACTCCTGACCTCAGGTGATCTGCCCGCCTCGGCCTCCCAAAGTGCTGGGATTAGAGGCATGAGCCACTGCGCCTGGCCTCAGTCACATTCTTGAACTCCGCCTGTATTAGTCTGTTCTCATGCTGCTGATAAAGACATATCTGAGACTGAATAATTTATAAAGAAAGAAAGGTTTAATAGACTCACAGTTCCGTGTGGCTGGGGAGGCCTCATAATCATGATGGAAGGTAAAAGACGCGTTTTATGTGGTGGCAGAGAAGACAGAAAAACAAGCGAAAGGGGTTTCCTTTTATAAAACCATCAGATCTCGTGAGACTTATTCGCTACCACGAGAACAGGGTGGGGGAAACCGTCCCCATGATTCAGTGACCTCCCACCAGGTCCCTCTCACAACATGTGGGAATTATGGGAGCTCTAATTCAAGATGAGATTTGGGTGGGGACATATCACCTCCGTCCCTCATTTTTCTCATCTGTAACATGGGTATAAATATTGTATCTGTCTTAAAGGAACTTTTTAAGGATTCAATAATACAATATGCATAAAGTACTAAAAAACGGTCTATGGCCTTTAGTAAATCCTCAATGCAAGGTAGTTGCTATTATTATTATTATTATTATTATTAATTTTCCCTTCTAGAAAAAAAAATCAGTCAAGGTTTCTTTAGCGGACAATCCCTCTTTCTTCTTCTTCTTTCTTTTTTTTTTGAGATGGAGTTTCACTCTTGTTGCCCAGACTGGAATGTGATGGCACGATCTCAGCTCACTGCAATCCCCACCTCCTGGGTTTAAGTGATTCTCCTAACTCAGCCTCCCAAGTAGCTGCGATTACAGGTGCCTGTCACTATGCCTGGCTAATTATTTTTTATTTTTTATTTTTAGTAGAGACGGGGTTTCACCATATTGGCCTGGCTGGTCTCCAATTCTTGACCTCAGGTAATCTGCCCACCTGGGCCTCCCAAAGTGCTGGGATTACAGGCATGAGCCACTGTGCCCAGCCCCCTCCCTCTTTTTTAAGTCCATTTAAGTCATTTAGCTGGACCCTCATCCCACTTCTGGGGTGGCTGAGGGAAACAAATAGGAGGGACACTGCCCTTTATAGCTAAGAGACACCTGTTAAGCCACATCCAGGAATTGTACTAAGCCACTGAAAAAGAAGCTCCTTTTCTCCGCAGGTGGGAGTTAATACAGCTGGTGGTTGCCATCCTTAGCATCTGGTGAAATTAAAACACCAGCATCCAGCTATGCCAGAAGACAGCCCCATTTTACTCATAAGTGTCATGTAATTTTCTCCTTAAGCTGGTCCGACTTCATTTTCTATGACAATTGAAAACGCCCCGGCTAATGCTGTGCACAAGAACAATGCATGGGATGCATGATTTACAAACAATGTCTGTCCCTGCTTCACAGACGATGCAGCTGTGGACAGACAGGAATGTGGGAATGTGACTTTTCCAAGGTCTGCCAGCTGGTGAAGGGGCAGAACCAGGATTCAACTCCAGATCCCTTTGACTGTAAAACCGTACTACCTTGTCTTTCGAAATAAATTAGGAGGAGTGAACAAAACTGCTGAGGATTTCCCGGCAGCAGCCCGTCTCCACTAACTGAATATCTCCAGGATTGACTTCCATCCCCTCCTATCTGTGGGTTCTGAACACGCAATTTCAGACACTGGATTCATCATCTCTGCTGTTGCCTGGTCCCCAGTCTCAGTAAAAATGATGTTGAATCTCCCTGGTGGTGGGCTACATGTGAGCTCTCTCCCGCAGCCCTGCTTCTCAGCAGAGCACAAAGGCACAATGAGATCTACTTGTGATATATGCACCATGTCCCACCAAGAAGCCATCCACAAATTCTTATTAAGCAAAGGAGCTGAGGCAGGTCTGCAGATACAAGATGATTTGCTCATACTAGGTGATCGTGCACCTTTCTTTGACCAGAGATCGTAGGACCAGGGGTGAGGTATTGCCCTAAACAACAGGCTGGCTGGCAGCTATGCATTAGTTTGGAATGAGAGCCATGCCCAAGAGGAACGATGGTTACTAATCTGAAGAAGATTGACAGTTTCAGGGAATCTGCCTAAGATGTAAAATACAGAATAAACAGAAAAGCCCAGCAACACACTGAAAGGCTTTGCTGGTATTAGATCTCTCTGTCCCATTCCTTGGCTAGAGATGGCTGGACCAGGAGGAAACTGACAGAAGTCTCAAAGGTCATGCACACACATAATCTATGAGCAAGTAGACTCCATAAGACAAAGAAACTGTTTTTACACACCTGACCGTTTCTCCTGGTGACAGCACATTCCATGTGATATAGATTTCATTCTATATTAAAGGACATAATGCTCTTCCTGCTCATAAGGTTTCAGGTGGATTAGCCTTTACCTGCTTTGAGCCTCATCTCAAGCCACTTTTCCCACTGCTGCCTAACCCCCAGCTAGACTGACCTCTATTCAGTTCCTTAGTCATGCCATGCTCAACCTCCAGACGCCCTCCTCTGCACCTGGCCCAGGATGCTGTCCACCCCATCTCCCTTCAGACTCAAACTCAAATACCCTTCCTGTAGGATGCTCTAATTTTCATTTCCAAAGATTCCAGGAATTTTGGAGCTTCTTCCATTTTAATGCATACGCATAACCAGCCTTAAACAAAGGACACTGGAAGCAGAAAAGAAATCCAGTCCCCAGGGGACTTTGTGAGTCTCATCCAGATGGGTGCTCACCGCAGCTTCTGCCCTTATCTGCCTTAAATATATCGCTTTGGTCTATGAAGGGAAACTCTTCCATGAATACTCCCATTCTAGAAAGAGGCCCTCCCAGGAAGGAGTGAACCTTCCCCTTCCGTCTTTGCTCTGCTATCAGAAGTGCAGAGATCTAGTCCACTCGTATTCCCAGAGGCAAGAGAGCGGCACTAATAGAAACAAATCCTGCTGGCTATGTCATGCTCATATGCAGCCTCATTGGCACATAAGCCCTAAACCAGGAGATTAATCCATTGTCAGTGTTGATCAACGCCTTTCTTCCACATGGTAGCAAAGTGTACACAAATACTTAAGCTGAACCATCTCTGACAAGTTCCTGGGTGGAGCCATTCATGACGCCCATCCATCATCAGTAAGTCATGTGGATAGGACTTATCCACTCTCTTGAAAATGCAAACCTTCCTTCTCCCCATCTCCTGCATGCCTCTAGTTCAGACCCATCCTCCGACCTGCCTTCCACCCTGGACTCCTGTGTCCATCTCTGCCGGCTTCTGGTTCCCTCCTGCACACAAGGAGAGTTTGAAACTTAAATAATGCAAACAAGGAACTCTCCCCTGAATGCAAACCCACCAGTAGAAAACAGTGTTTCCTACACTTCAGTTATGTGCAGTCCATACTCACAATGTTTCCACATTCATGTGCTTTTCTTTAAATGTTTTTGTTCTTAACAAATGTGTTACAAGTCATTTAAGTTTTTATTTTAAAGGAAGGAAACAGCTCGTTGAAGTAAACAGAAAAAGCAGTATCCTTTGTCATAAGTAGAAAGTAACTCTCATTCAAAAGTAAAACACTGTTATTCAGTTAAAGCCAGATGCCAGAACTGCCTGTAAAGGGCTCTGGGTCTCTTGGTTAAAAAGGTAGATGATTGGCTGGGCGCGGTGGCTCAAGCCTGTAATCCCAGCACTTTGGGAGTGCCAAGACGACGGATCACGAGGTCAGGATATCAAGACCATCCTGGCTAACACGGGTGAAACCCCTCGGGCTCTACTAAAAAAATACAAAACTAGCCGGGCGAGTGGCGGGCTCGTAGTCCCAGCTACTGGGAGGTTGAGGCATGAGAATGGTGGGAACCCAGGAGGAGGCGGAGCTTGCAGTGAGCTGAGATCTGGCCACAGCACTCCAGCCTGGGCTTTGCCAGAGCTGAGACCCGGCCTCAAAAAAAAAAAAAAAGAAAAGAAAAAGAAAAAGGTAGATGATCAAACATTTGAGTCTTTTAGGTATTTTTTTTTTAATCAAATTATGTCTTTAATGTAATGTTAAGGTCTGAGAAATAGTTGAAAAGGAAATAACTTCCCTACTATGTGATTTGATACCATATCCATGAACTGCCTGAAGATACCTTGTTTGCCACCTGAAATCTAATCTAACTGTTTGAACACTTGTACAATACTGGCCTGCAGGAAAATGTGTTCCACTTCTATACCTCATCTCTATTTTTCTCCCTGGCTTCATTGAGGTACAAATAAAAAACAAAAATTGCATGTATTTAATAGGTACAATGTGATCTTTTGATAAACGTTTACATTATGAAACGATTACTACTACTAAGCTAATTAACGTATCCATCATCTCACATACTTACTTTGTGTGTGTGAACACTTGAGATCTACTCTTTTATCACATTTCAAGTCTAAAATACATTAATTAACTCTAATCACTACGGTGTACATTAGTTCTCTATAACTTAATCATCTTATAGATGAAGGTTTGTATCCTTTGACCAAGATCCTCCCTTTTTTTCGCCCCCCAGTCTCTGGCAACCCACCATCCTACTCTCTGCTTCTTTGACTTTGAATTTTTTAGATTCCACGTAAAAGTGAGATCATGTACTATTTGCCCTTCTGTGTCTGGCTTATTTCACTTTACCTAACGTCCTCTAGGTTCATCTATCTTGTTGCAAATGGCAGGATTCCCTTCATTTTAACAGCTAAATAATATTCCATCGTAGAACTTCCATGCTATTAAAATGGATATTCTTATATAATACCCTTATAGCCATTATGCACAATGGTATGGAGGTCCTTCAAAAAATGAGAAATCGAACTACCAAATAATCCAGGCATCCCAATGCTTAAATCACCATCTCAAAGAGACAGTTGTATTCCCATGTTCACTCTGTCACACATCACAAAAAAGGGGCAACTCAGCCCTGTGATTTCTCAAGGTCCAGGCTCACTTCATCCTGTGCCAGTCAAAGTGTTCAGCTTCCTGCACTCAACCCCAGGGCCAGCTTCTGAGTCTCTCTCTGGGCTCCATCCCCAGTTCTTATTCCCCTGATGATTTTCACTTTGGCTGGGTTCTTCATACAAAGTTTAAGTAGCTTCTTGGTGCTATGTAACTCTGGCCCCATCCAGTAAAGATTTGCCTTCCATGGGCACAGAGGATTGACACAGAGCCTCAATCTGTCAGCCTGATAAACTATTACCTCCGTAACCTGTTACCTACTCACTGCTATAGTCTCTCCTTTGGCCAATCTCAGACACAACCATCAGACTTGTGTTTGCCATAAACAGACCATGTTCTCTACATTGTCTTGTCCTTGCCATGCTGTTCCCTCTGCCAGAAAGGCCTTTAGTAGACCGACAAAGCCTGGAATTATGTACATGGGAGCTCTTTCTAACCAACTGAGAGTTAGCTTGCAACACTCAAGTCTCGTTTCTTGAAACTTTTCTGCATAACTGCTTCATTTGGCTTGCACATAGTGTGTTAAAAATCAGTGGTATTACAGGAAAATCCAGATTGGCTTAGAAAACATCAGTACTGAATCTATATTCCACATGGCCCCATTTAGCTGAATAATAGTTCCCAAGATATGAAGGCATCACCCTCCAGGTCGCTGCAGTGCACAGGACTTCACATTAAAGACAATCACTCCGCTCCCCTCTCCATTAATTCATTAATTCCTACCTGCACTGGGCAAGCAGGTGCATTTGCATTTCCTGACCTACACCAAGGATCCCCTTCCTCTATGAAATATTTCCAAGGTCTACTAGGTTCCATTGGTTGCCTACTCCCCTGAGGTCCCCTAAGACTTTCCAGGGCCTCATTTTATAAAATAAATGTAATGATAAATGACATGGTAGGCCTGTAGGTGTGGATACCAGTAAAAATAAAAATAACAGCAGCTACAGTTAATCGAGTTCTTATTTTGTACCAGGTATTATATAACATGATTTGCAGTATTATCTTATAAATTCCTCAAACCAATATTTCAAGCAGATTGTATCACCCCCAATTTACAGATAAGCAGATGGAGATAGATACAGGGTAAGAAAGCTTCTCAAGGTCACAGAGCTGCTATTTAGGAGGGCTGGGATTGAAACCCAGACATTTCAAGCTCCAAAGGCTATGTACAGACTCTGGAGTAAGAATCTCTGAGCTCAAGTCCTGGCCTCATGATACATCTTGAATAATCTTGGGTAAGTGACTTAATGTGTGTGAGCTACCAACCATTACCTATGCAAGAATTACTTTTTCATGTTTATTTTTAGTTCTGGGGTACATGTGCAGGATGTGCAGGTTTGTTATGTAAGTAATCGTGTGTCATCGTGGTTGGCTGTACCTATCAATCCACCACCAAGGTATTAAACCCAGCACACATGAGCTATTTTCCCTAATATTCTTTAAGCAAGAAATTTCTGTCTTTTTTTTTTTTTAGATGAAGTCTCACTCTTGTTGCCCAGGCTGAAGTGCAATGGCACGATCTCAGCTCACTGCAACCTGCGTCTCCCGGGTTCAAGCAATTCTCCCACCTCAGCCTCCCAAGTGGCTGGGACTACTGGTGCGCACCACCACACCCAGCAAATTTTTCTATTTTTAGTAGAGAGGATGTTTCACGATGTTGGCCATGCGGGTCTTGAACTCCTGACCTTGTGATCCACCCTCCTCAGCCTCCAAAGTGCTGGGATTACAGGTGTGAGCCACCACGCTCAGCCTCCCTAATACTCTTTAAGCAATAAGTTCTAATCCTTGTGTCTACTGTGCTGAAATTGCCAAAGGTAGGAACCGAATCAGGTCTTTGGAAACTAAGGTCAGCACTCCAGTTCCGGTGCTACTGTCCCTCATCCTCAAAGACAGAAGACATCTGGCCATCCCACTGTTGGGCGCCAGCTACTTCCTGGAGGGGCATGCTCGTGAACACCGTCAAGAACCCCCACCGTGAGCCAGCTACAGCTGCAATGTGGGAGCCGACAGCCTGCCCCATATTGAAAACCATACCGTTTACTTGGCGATAAATGAAGATGCCAGTCGAGGCAGAAATCCATCAACTGGGAAGTATAATTCTCATACTCTACAAATGTAATTCTTGTGTTTTTTTTTTTTTTTTTGTTTGTTTGTTTGTTTGTTTTTTTGTGCAAGGCAGGGTAGTAGCATTGAACCTCAGAGCGCAGACTCTGGAGTAAGAATCTCTGAGCTTAAATCCTGACCTCTTGCTTGAGTGATCTCAGGCAAATCACTGAACGTGCCTGAGCTTCCTTTATTTTCCCTGTAAAACAGAGAAATGATGGTACTTCCACCCCACAGCTGTTTTAAGTATCCGGCAGTACTTAAGATGCCTGATCTGGAAGAAGAATTGTAAAAAGATGAGTTCAGAACTCTCAGTGTTAACCACAGCACGAAAGCTTCTATCTCCCAACCGCAGCTTCAATGGGACCCAATCTGAAAGTCACCATAACTTGGAAAACCACTCAAACTCCTTTCATGCAATTTTATAGCAGATCTGAACCCGTTTAGCTGCACCGGGCCAGGCGATAAGTGAGAAGAGGAAGCCCCGTCTGTGTTTACAGCCTTTGACAAATGGGCTCTCGTCTCCTCCTGACAGATTCTCCCCCTGACTGATCCATCAGACTCTCCTCTCATCACCTGAATCTCAGTCTTCGTAATAGTATTGAAATTCAGATGGATTTTGCACCACAAATAAAAATGAATTTAAATGCCTCAGTGCCCCAGCGGAAACACGGGTACTGTAAATGTCAAATGCATGGGGTTTTGTGAGGCCGTACTCCAAGTGATGGGTTACCTCCCGTCACCTTTGCTAAATCTGCATTAGCTCCACAATGTTCACCTGCAGGAGGAAAACAAAACAAAACATAACAAAAACCTGTGCTCCTGCTTCCTATTAAAGGGTGAAAAACTCCAGCAGCCCTTAGGATCTCCCTAGGACACTCTCTGAGACAATGTAAGCAATGACCAGGAACCCATCCAAGCAGAGGTACATTCAGAGGGGCTCTGCTAATTGGCGGGCTTGGAAGCAAAAGAAAAACATAAAACCACTCTCCAAGACACATTATGAATTTCCCCATAAACAGCCAGGCAAGGTTTTCCAAATGATAATTAGTTTCCTGTCAGCCTGAGAGAAAATAGGCTTCTGGGGTAAAGAAAAATAGAAAAACAGGAGAGTATAAACGTTCTTTTATTCTATGAAAAGCCTCAGATCGAGCCCAGACTATGTGCAGACCAAGAAGAATGATTGTATTGCTCTTAAGATGAGGGCTCTCAGCCAGGCGTGGTGGCTCACACCTGTAATCCCAGCACTTTGGGAGGCTGAGGTGGGCAGATCACGAGGTCAGGAGTTCGAGATCATCCTGGCCAACATGGTAAAACCCCATCTCTACTAAGAATACAAAAATTAGCCAGGCATGGTGGTGAGCACCTACAGTCCCAGATACTTGAGAGGCTGAGGCAGGAGAATCGTTTGAACCCAGGAGGCAGAGGATGCAGTGAGCTGAGATCATGATCACACCACTACACTCCAATCTGGAGACAGAGGGAGACTTCGTTTCCAAAAAAAGGCTCTCTTCCACTCTTGAAATTCACCATTTATCTTCTATCATGATGTCTGGTCTAAGATTCAGTGGGAAAATCACTCATCTCAAGGTAAACGGCCCCACTGAATGCAAGAAAATGGGAGTGAGGCACAAATCAAAGAGGCCCCACAGGACTCCACGGAAAACCTAAGATTTTATCTTTTCTAAAATTCTTCTATCAAGAAGATATTCAACAACATACATAGGTATAGATCAAGGTACACAAATATATCCTTCTATATGGAATATCTAGAATTGAAGTAGACAGAAAGCCAGGGGAGGTGAAAGCAAAACAAAAAATAATGAAAAATAATGTGATTCTTGGGAAGCCATTGCATCCTATAGGGATTCTGTGAAGCTCCCTTAACTAAAAAAACAAAACAAAACAAAACAAAACAAAAACAGGAAAAAAAAAAGCTTTAAAGAAAGCACCACCAGTTCTCTTTCAGAGCTCTCAACAGTCGTAAAAATCCACATGGGCCAAGAGGCTGCCACTTCAGATACAGGTTTACTTATTATTTTGGCACCTCTGTCATCTCTTGTCACTTCAATTCTACTTTATCAAATTACTGATTTTGCCAGAAGCATTTGGATTAAATGGAGAGGGACACGCACAGACACATGTGGGGGAGCAAGTGTCATGACTCCAGTGGTGAAATTTCCTAACTACACGTCCGTGTGGCAGAGGCACCAGAGTGCACTCCCAGAACCTGGTGGTGATCATTCCAGCTGCTGCAGCCACCGTCTCCCTGCGTGGCCTCACACCATATCACCAAGCAGAGAGGGAGGGGGATGGAGCTCTACTGCTGGGGTGAGGGGCACGCTGCCTCTGTGGGATCATTAGAGTTTGCTTCTTCACTTTTCAATTAAGAGAACTATCTCCAATATATAAAGCAACCTCCTAAAACCTCACCCCCAACCTCTTCTTAACAATAGTTAGAACCAGAGAAACTATAGCCTGAGTATAAGATTCACTGTATTACTGGGAATTTGAAGGAAGGAAAAAGAAGCAAGGAAGGAAGGAAGGAAGGTGAGAAAGAGGGAAGAAAAGGACGAAGGAAAAGAGGGAAGGAAGAAAAGAAGGGAGGGAAGGGAAGGGGAGATGAGGGCAAGGGAAGGGAGGGGGAGGGCAGGGGAAGGGCAGGGGAAGGGAGGGAAGGGCAGGTGAGGGGAAGGAGGGGGGTAGAGGGGAGGGTAGAGGAGAGGTGGGGAGGGGAGGGGAGAGGAGAGGAGTTACCTTTATTAAAAGACAGAATAAAAAGTCCTTAGAGAGTAAGACATTGAGAATTTTAACTGGGTATTACTTTTCTTATCCCTAAGATTCACCACCAATTAACTGCAACAAACTGTTCGGAAATTTATCTATCAGTCATATGAGGTCAAGTTGAGAAAACAATGGGAAAACTCATCAGAAACAAGGTTTCATTTGACATTTTTGCCTCAATCAAACAATTTATGGAAAAACTAGAAGTGTGTGTGTGTGTGTGTGTGTGTGTGTGTCTGTGTGTGCATATTTTCCCCCTTTCTTGGGAAGAGCTGAAATCACATATGCACGGTATGACCATTAATGACTTTGTCCCACCAAGATGCATCACAGAGTAGCAGAGACCTGGGCAGTTGTCATCATCATGATGTCTTAACCACAGGCAGTTCGCACAGGTGCAGCAGAGCTTGGGTGGCTCTCCTTGCCCAGAGCTTACCCTGGCTGCTTATTTATCTTGTGCATGATGGAGCTCAGGTTGTTCTAACAGCATCAGTTCCTATGTGATCTTGCAAGCGCTGTTGGCAGTTAAATTTTTAAAAAAGATACTGGACAAACATGCTGATGAATTCCATAAAAGTCCAAGGGAAACGTAAATGAGCTTTGGAAGCAGGTTGGGGAATGTACTTTCTAAACACTGTGACATGAGTGGAATGATTGGGCTGGGCAGAACACTGGTGAAAGACTTTGGACACACGCTTCACCGAAGCAGCAATTCCATCTGTCCAACTCACAGAATACGCACATGCATATACCAGCACGCAAACACGTGGTGAACGCAAACGTGAATTGAAATTTCTCTGCCTGCAAACTAGAGCAACACACAACTGAAAGCTGGGATCACGCAGATTGAATTTAACCCACTGTATCATTATTCTTCCCAATGTGAGGAGATTAGCAGTCCTTAAAATAATGTGTGGCTACTGCTTTTTATTTAAAAGCAAATTTTTGTTTTGAGATGTCCTCCCCCACCTTATTAATCAGCAGACATGCCCAAGTCATCATACAATCAGAGCTGAAAACCTCTGCTTGAAATAATAACCCATTTGACAATCATGGTACACTTGAAAAGGGAAACATCTTTCAAACTTGTGGAATGATGTCAAAAGTAGCCAGGAGGTATATACTCTCAACTCGCTTATTTGACCTCTTTGGATCCAAGGCGTACACAGGGTAAAATTTGATCTCCTTGGATGTGCTTTGCTGCAGAAATGTCTGTGAACTCTTGTCAATAAAAAGAGACTGTGAAAATATTAACAAACAATTGTCTAACACTTGCTTTTCTTGAGGGGATTCACACTAAGTGTAGCAAAGAAGATAAATGGGTGAAGGGACTCTAAATATGTAGAAAATGACATTGCCCCCTCCCCCTTAATCTCAAACAGGAAGCTGTGGCTCGTGTGAATGTGTCATGATAGAAATTGAGGGCAAGCTCTTTTTTTTTTTTTTCCTTTTTGAGCTGGAGGCTCATTCTGTCACCCAGGCTGGAGTGCACTGGTGCAATTTCGGCTCACCGCAATCTCCGCCACCCAGGTTCAAGTGATTCTCCTGCCTCCGTCTCCCAAGTAGCTGGGATTACAGGCATATGCCACCACACCTGGCTAATTTTTGCATTTTTAGTAGATAACGGGGTTTCACCATGTTGGACAGGCTGGTCTCCAACTCCTGACCTCAGGTGATCCACCCGCCTCGGCCTCCCAAAGTGTTGGGATTACAGGCATGAGCCACCACAACTGGCCGTGAACTCTTTTTCAAGTGTATGAGCCAGATATATAGGGACGCACCCTGGGAAGCCCAATATTATATATTCTATAATGTATGTAATAATATAATCATACATATGATATACATAATAAACATCAACATCAATATTCAACTTCAGTGGGACAAGAGTTAACAGATTAAGTATTTTCCTGAAAAGAAGGGTACGACTGAAACAGAAATCAGCACCATATTTTTTATAAAAATTGCAATACGCACTCTTTATGAAGCCATCAGAAGTAACACAGATTGTAAAGGAGTAAAATGACAAGTATTTTTAAGTCTGATCGTCTTTAAATATGTAATAGACCATGAATCACCTACAAACCATCATCAAGAGAGGCATGACTTAAACACTTGGGTTCCATTTACAGAGTTCTTGTTCTGTTTGAAACTCTAAAAATGAAAAATATTGACTCGCCTTTCTGTCTTCTATTTCCACGCAGGTATTGCAGTCTGCTTTGATATCCTGAGAAGAGAAGAAAAGAAAGGAAAGTGAGAGAAGGAACAGGAGTCAGACTTATGGTCAGAGAACATTCAGTGGTGTTGTTGAAATGCCCTTTAAAATAATAAAGAGCTCATGCTTCTAACAGTTCCTTCTCGAGTCATTGCTCTTTATAGTGCTTTTTAGAGGTATATGCTGCAGTGTTTGCATTAGAGACATATGGATGTCATAAGTAAGTTTTATTACATGCAGATGTGGAGTGTAGGCAAAGGCTGTGGATCAGAGGCCATAGCAAAGAGGAACTGATGGCTCATAAAATAATCTTCTCCCCATACAATTGTTCACATCAGCAGAGACTACCTTTAATATCTCTCCCATTCAAAATTGATAGTCAGATATCTCTCACTTCAACACAAACTATTACCATCGATTTTTTATCCTTCCAACCATACAACCATCCATCCATCCATCCTCTATCCATCCATTCACCCAACAAACCATGTCTATTCATCTAATCATCCATTCATCATTCATTCTGCATCCTTCCTCTATCCATCCACCCATCTATCCATTCATCCACCCACCCATCCTTCCTCTATCCATCCATCCATTCATCCTTCATCCATCCTCTATCCACCAATCATCTACTCACCTGCCCATCCACCCTCATTCATCTTTGCATCCATTCATCCATCCATCCAGTCATCTACCCAGCCATCCCCATCTATCTGGTCATCCATCTATTCTGCATCCTTCTCCCATCCATCTACTCATCCATCCATCCACCCACCTATTCATCCATCCACCCATCCATCTACCCACCCATCCATCCATCTATCCATCCTCTATCCACTCATCTATCCATCCTTCCTTCCTTCATGTATCCTCCATTCATCCCTCCACCCACCTACTCATCCACCCACCCATCCATCTGTCCACCGATCCATCTACCATTCCACTCATTCACGCATTCATATTTACTGCACACCTATTTTTTCTGCATTTTTTTCTTGTTGTCCTGGTATGAAAAGGTGAAACAAACATAATTCCTACCCTCAGAGAACTCACTAATTAGACAAAATGACAGACACAGTCCCACAAGCAATTGTGGCATTAATTTATTCATATGGAAGATATTTTTTTAGCATCTGTTGGCTGCTAGACCTTGCTGTAGGCATGGAGGACTGAAAAATGTGCAAGACACATGGCAGGCCCATCCTGGTGATGTTTACATTCTTCTAAACAAGACAAGCATTAAACAATGCGTATCACTTAATGGTATTCCAGAAAGAATATGTACTATGAAGAAAAATAAACCAAGGAGAAGGGGATGGGAAATGCCAAGGATAGGGGAATAAGATGTTGATTTTTGCTGAAAAAGTGGAAATTGACCAAAGGCTTGAAGGAAGTTAGGGAGATGAGCCAAGTAGCCAACTGGGGAAGAATGTCCCAGGCAAAGGGAGAGCAAGTTCAAAGCCCCAAGGGGGAAATGCATTGGACAGAGCCAAGCAAGAGGAGGCCACTATGGCTAGAGGGAAGCAAGAGAGGAAAATAAAGGGAGGAAAATAAAGGTGAATGAGATCACAGGAAGATGTTGAGTTTTATTCTGAGAACAATGAGAAACCCCTCAGAGTTTTACTATCTTATTGTGATAAAATACACGTATCATTAACAATTTTACCATTGTAGGTGCACAGTTCTGAGGCATTACCCATTCAAACTGCTATGCAACCATCACCACTCTCCATCTCCAGAATTTTTTCATTTTTCTACCTGTATCCATCAAACAGTGACTCCTCACTTTCCCCTCCCAGAGCCCCTAAAAACCACTTCCTGCTTTCTGTCTCTATGGATTTTGCTACTCTAGACTTCGCTCATTGTATAAGTCTGCTAGGAATGCCATAAAAATACTAGAGACTAGGTGACTTCAACAACTGAAATTCATTTTCTTAGAGTTCTGGGGGTGGAAGTTCAAGGTCAGGGTCCTGTCGGGGTTCCTGGTGAGGCCTCTCTTCCTGGCTTGTAGCTGCCTCCTTCTCACGGTGCCTCACATAGCTGCTGCTCTGTACTTTTTCAGAGAGAGAGAGAGAGGGAGACAGATCTATGAGATATCTATCTATCTACCTTTCTTTCTTTTTTTCTGAGATGGAGTCTAGCTCTGTCACCAGGCTGGAGTGCAGTGGCGCAACCTTGACTCACTGCAACCTCCACCTCCCAGGTTCAAGTGATTCTTCTGTCTCAGCCTCCCGAGTAGCTTGGACTACAGGCGCCTACCCAGCCAAATTTGTATTATTAGTAGAGATGGGGTTTCACCATATTGGCCAGGATGCTCTCAATCTCTTGACCTCATGATCTGCCCACCTCACCCTCCCAAAGTGCTGGGATTACAGGTGTGAGCCACTGCACCTGGCCATCTTTCTTTTCTTATAAGACCACCAATCCTATTGGATTAAGACTCATGACGTCATTTAACCTGAATTACCTCCTTAGAGGCCTAATCTCCAAACGCAGTCACGTTGGAAGTTACGATTTCAGTATATGAATTTTAGAGTTACACAATTGAGGCTGTAACACTTGTATAAGTGGAATCATACAACATTTGTCCTTCTGTGCCCGGCTTATTTCACTTACCATAATGTCTTCAAGGTTCATCCATGTGGTAGCATGTGTTAGAATTTCATTCTTATTAAGGATGAATAACATTGCATTGTATGGAGAGACCACATTTTGTTTATCCATTCATAAGCACCATCTGTGGATAGACATTTGGGCTGTTTCCACCTTTTGGCTATTGTGAACGATGCTGCTATGAACATGGGTGTGTACGTATCTATTCAAGTCCCTGCTTTCAATTCTTTTGCGCGTATGCCCAGAAGTGAGATTGCCAAACCCCATGGTAATTCAATGTTTCATTTTTTGAGGAACCACCCTACTCTTTTCCATAGCAGGTGCACCATTTTACATCTCCACTAACAGTGCGCAAGGGTTCCAATCTGTCCACATCCTCAGAGGCACTTGTGGGTTTCACTCAGGCATTCTGGAGAGAGGACAGTCGTGACCTGACTTCTATTTTAATAGAACAGGCAGTCAGGGGTTACAAATTTAAGTAGAGAGACCAGTTTGGGGGCTACCACAGGAGTCACAGGTGTGAGATGATGGTGGCTGGATGAGGGTGTGGCAGGGGAAGGGGAGAGAAGTAGTCAGAGGCCAGACAGAATCAAAGGGACGTCTTTAAAGAGAGGATGTCGTGTGGGAGAGAAAGATGGTGGCTAGGGGCCATTGCAAGGTCTGTAGCCTGGCCATGCTCTCCATGGAGGCAGGGAGGGTATGGATGTGCAGGGTGGTATAGGGGGTTACAAACATTAGGGGCTCCAGGCTGGGCATGGTGGCTCACGTCTGTAATCCCAGCACTTTGGGAGACCGAAGCAGGTGGATCACCTGAGGTTGGGAGCTCGAGATCAGCCTGGCTAACATGGTGAAACTCCGTCTCTACTAAAAATACAAAATTAGCTGGGTGTGGTGGTGCACGCCTGTAATCCCAGCTACTTGGGAGGCTGAGGCAGGAGAATTGCTTGAACCTGGCAGGCGGAGGTTGCAGCGAGCTGGGATCGTGCCATTGTACTTCAGCCTGGGCGACAAAGTGAGACTCCATTTCCAAAAAATAACCAACAAACCAACCAATTAAACAAACAAAAAACATTAGGGACTCCATTTTTGTTAAGTCGAAAGAAATGCTGATTTTCTCACCAAGAAGTAGTGGGGTTCTCTCTGTGGATGCATCATGAGGAAAGGTTAATATGAGAAGCTGGTGATTTATTAGTAAACCCAACAAATTCTAGGTCCCTTTGAATCCAGAGTGGAACAAAGAGAGACAATATAATAAGGTGAAGATCTGTATAGCAAATGTCTTCTTTTATGTAGAACAGACTGTTTCCTATCAGTCAAGTGGGACTGAACCAGTGAGCAACGATTGAATACCTCCCTTTTTCGTGCCAGGTACTGTGCATGGTGTTTTTCTTACTGCCTCTAAATTACCAACAATCAAACAAAATGGGTATTCCTTAGTTACCTTGTGGTGTGATAATTGTGACTAGCCATTAGGTAACTGACCCTGAATCACACAACCAGGAAGCTTAAATCCGTAAGCAGAAGCGGTCCCTAATCAGGTGCTTTCCCTTCCCTCCAGGTAATTTTATTTTCCTCAAGGTGGTTTGGTCAGCTAACGTAATTTAGGCCACAGGTTTCACTCTTTTTCCTTGCTTAGATGTGCTTCTCAAAGTGAGACTCTCCAACCAGCAGCATGAGCTGCTGTTAAAAATGCATATTCTTACAGTTATTATGGAAAACGGTGTGGAGGCTTCTCAAAAAATTAAAAATAGATGTACTGTATGATCCAGCAATCCCACTACTGAATATTCACTCAAAGGAAATGAAATCCATACGTCAAAGAGATCTCTGCACTTTCTTCTTCATTGCAGCATTATTCACAAGAGCCAAGAAAGGGAATCAAACTGAATATTCCACATGTTTACAGCAGCACAATTCACAACTGCAAAAATATGGAACCAGCCCAAATGCCCATCAATCAATCAACAAGTGAATAAAGGGTGGTATATTGAACGCTATATGTGTGTGTGTATATATATATAATACATGAATACAATATATAATATACTATACATATATAACAGAATACTTTCCCAATATACACACATACATACACACACACACATATATATAATGGAATACTATATATTATATATATGTAATAAAATACTTCCCCAATATATATATAATGGAATACTACTCAGTCATAAAAATGAATGAAATAATGGCATTCACAGCCACCTGGATGGAACTGGAGACCATTATTCTAAGTGAAATAAGACAGGAATGGAAAATGGAACATTGCATGTTCTCATTCATAAGTGGGAGCTAAGCGATGAGGAAGGAAAGGCATAAGAATGATACAGTGGGCTTTGGGGACTCAGGGGAAAGGCTGGGGAGTGGTGAGGGGTAAAAGGCTACATATCGTGTACAGTGTACACTGCTTGGGTGGTGGTTGCATCAAAATCTCAGAAACCACCAGTGAAGAACTCATTCATGTAACCAAACACCACCTGTTTCCCAGAAACCTACTGAAATAAAACAAAAAGCAAAAAACTAAGCGTCCATCAAGGAAGAACCAGATAAAGCAAATGTGGTATATATACCCAATGGAATACCATTTCAGCCTTAATAAAGAAGGAAAGCCTGTCATTGTAACAACACGGGTGAACTTGGAGAACATTATGCTAAGTTGAATAAACTAGTTACAGAAAGACCAATGCTGCATGAAACAAATATAAAAAATATATTAAAGAGTACAATGGTGGTTACCAGGGGCTGGCAGGAACTACTCTGTCTACCAGGGGGTTTATTGGGGAGACACGGGCCTAAAGACATAAAATTTCAGTTAGGAGGAGTAAGTTCAAATATTATACAACATGGTGACTACAGTTAACAATAACGTGTTGTAATCTTGAAAACTGATAAAGTAGATGTTATGTGTTCTAACCACAAAAAAATGACAATGTGAGGTAACGTATATAATATTAGCTCTTAGACATTCCACAACGTACGCACATTCCAAACATCACGTTGTACACGATAAATATATGTAACTTTCGTCAGTTAACATAAATAAGGAAAAAAATCCACATTCTCAGGCTCTATTTTCTGTAGAAAATGCCATTGAGAAATGAGATGAGAAAAAGCACCTCTGTGTCTGCTTCTGCCTGTTCTGACCAGGTGAAAGATGCATTTCCGCTCTCTCCCGAAGCGAAAAATAAGAGGTTTGCATGGAAGAATCCTCACTTACTGAATCCAAAATTCAATGGGTGAGGGCCCATCGATGCATGCTACCAAGCCCTCCAGGGGATGTGGCAGTGGACTGAAGACTGAAGGGTGGGAGGACAGGGCTGTGGATAATCCTAGTTCTGGCATTAGACGCCTGACATTAGACTCACGGCATTAGACTCTTAAAGCAGGGTGCCGCTATTTAATAACCATGCAGTCCTTCAGCAAGTTTCCCTCATCTGTGCATACGGGGAGTATGAGGAACTTCCTACTTAATGTGCAGTCTGCACCCCAGCAACTATGGTGACCCTGAGAGCTGCTTAAAATGCATCATGCCTGTAATCCCAGCACTTTGGGAGGCCGAGTCTAGAGGATTGCTTGAGTCCAGGAGTTGAAGACCAGACTGGAAAACTTAGGGAGACAGTGTCTCTACAAAATAAATAAATAAATAAATAAACAAACAAACAAAAAAATTAGCTAGGTGGGGTGGTATGCGCCTGTCGTCCCAGCTACTTGGGAAGCTGAAATGGAAGGATCACTTGAGGGCGGGCGCAGTGGCTCATGCCTGTAATCCCAGCACTTTGGGAAGCCAAGGCGGGTGGATCACTTGAGGTCAAGAGTTCAAGACCAGCCTGGCCAACATGGTGAAACTCCTGTCTCTACTAAAAATACAAAAATTAGCTGGGTGTGGTGGCACACACCTGTAATTTCAACTATAGGTGTGCATGAGAATCACTTGAACCTGGTAGGCTGAAGTTGCAGTAAGCCGAGACTGCACCATTGCACTCCAGCCTGGGTGACAAAGAACAAGACTCTGTCTCCAAACAAAGAGAAGGGGATCACTTATCCCTAGGCAGTCAAGGGTGCAGTGAGCTAGGATTGTACCACTGTACTCCAGCCTAGTGACACAGCAAGACCCCATTTTTAAAAAAGAATGTAACACTTCACACCTCACCCCAGATACATAGAATCAGAATCAACATTTTAACAAGTAGTATGATGGACTGAATGTGTGTGTCCCCTTAAAATTCATATGTCATAGCTGTAATCCTTAGTGTGGCTATATTTGGAGATGGGGCCTCTGAGGAAGTGATTAAGGTTAAATGAGGTCCTAAGAATTAGTGTCCTTGGGTGGGTTTGGTGGCTCACGCCTATAATCCCATCACTTTAGGAGGCCGAGGCAGGTATATCACTTGAGGTCAGGAGCTCGAGACCAACGTGGCCAACAAGGTGAAACTCCATTGGATTTCAATATAATACAAAAATTAGCCAGGTGTGGTGATGGGCACCTATAATCCCAGCTACTTGGGAGGCTGAGACAGGATAATCATTTGAACTCGGGAGGCGGAGGTTGCACTGAGCCCCAAGATCTTGTCACTGCACTTGAGCCTGGGCAACACAGCGAGACTCCATCTCAAAAAAAAAAAAAAAAAGTAAAAAGAGAGAATTAGTATCCTTTCAAGAAGAGACACCAGCTATTCTTTCTCTCTCTCTCTCTGGTAGCACAAGCCCAGGAATGTCCACATGAGGACCCACTGAGAATGACTGTCTACAAACCAGGAAGAGCACCCTCATCAGAACCTGACAGTCCTGGCACCTCGATCTTGAATATCCAGCCACAAGAACGATGACAAAGTAAACGTTCTCTTCAGAAGCTACCCAGTCAATGGTAGTTTGTTAGGGCGGTGCAGGCTGACTAAGACAAGGTTCCCAGACGACCTGTAAGGCCCATTCCTAGGACAAGGGATCATGTGTACACGTGGTATCTTCTTTTTCTCACCCTGTCTCCTAAATTAATGGCTGAAGTCTCCGATTGACTTCGGACACTGACTCAGGAAAAATACCCCTCACTCTTACTAAAAACTCTCCTTGAATTTGTCTGCTAAGAAACCTACACAGAAACGGGAGATTAACTCGAAATGGGAGTGATGAAAATCACAGCATACTTTTAAAACTAGAAAATACCACTGAGAGATGAGGTGAGAAAAAGTAGCTCTCTGTCTGCTTGTGCCCATTCTGACCAGGTGAAATAAGCATTTCCTTTCTCTCCTCGAGCGAAAATATGTTAGGTTTGCCAAGAAGAGTCCATATCCGATTATGATTTACCCACACAAAAGTGGCAGGTGTTAATCAACGCACTAACGAAATCAATAAACCAAAGACAGATTTTTGTTCTTAATCTGCCACCGAGGACCCACGCAAGCGACAGAAAAGAGCCATCTGGCAGAATCAGAGCTCTTGCCATTTCCCTAAGATTATTCAATTTATTCTTGTCAGGATTAATTTACTAAGCCCATGCTGGATTTTTTATTTAGATGATATTGTTGGTTCGTCATCTGCTGCAGATCTATGCGGGAGACACCCCAGGGGACCGCATTTGCTTCTGAACAATGCTGGACTCAAATTGGAAAAATGTCACTTTGGTGAGAACAAATTATTGTTCGGATCGCTCTGCCTAGAGCTGGTGTCTCTGGATGGGTTCCGACCTGACCTTTTCTGAACCGGAGTCGTCAAGCAAGTACTTCAGCCCCACTCGACCACTTCGCTTGGAAAACAGCTCAACTACTTAAGTGTTAAGTATGAATTTTGAGCCGTGGACTCATCACCAAGCAATCAATTTCCCGACAGAAGCCAGCCCTTCTACTTTTTGTAGCCGGGAAACCCTGAACAGCGGAGGCTCTGTTGCTGGTGACAGATGGGATTCTGCACAGATAGCAGAATCACACTGCTAGGGTCTCTCCTACTGGACTCAACCACACCAGTTCTGGAACCCTGCACAAGGAGGCCGGCTTTGCTTAGCCTCAGTTTCCCCATCTGTAAGAGAAGGATAATAACAATCACGGTTGCCTCGTTCGTGGCTAGGCGTACCCAATACATGCCAGCGTCTTAGCGTATGGCAAGTTCTCAGTAAATGTCAGCTCTCCTTGATGACATCTTCCAACAGGCTTTGTGAAATCTGGTTCTGAGTGAAGCATTGAGAACTTAAAAACATTTCTATGGCCAGGCGTGGTGGCTCAAACCTGTAATCCCAGCACTTTGGGAGGCCGAGACAGGCAGATCACAAGGTCAGGAGATCGAGACCATCCTGGTTAACACGGTGAAACCCCGTCTCTACTAAAAATACAAGAAAATTAGCCGGGCGAGGTGGCGGGTGCCTGTAGTCCCAGCTACTCGGGAGGCTGAGGCAGGAGAATGGTGTGAACCCGGGGGGCGGAGCTTGCAGTGAGCTGAGATCGCACCACTGCACTCCAGCCTGGGGCACAGAGCAAGGCTCCGTCTCAAAAAAACAAAACAAAAAAAAAAAAAAAACACCTTTCTATTTTTAAAGTTTTCTCTGTCTCTCAGTTCTTCAAGCTTTTAGACATCAAAGCACTGGTGTGTCCGTTCTTTTCAGAAGCAGTTCTCTGTCCTGAGAGAGATGTCTTTTCTTCTACACTTGGTGTGTTGGTTGTTTTTGATAATTTTTGTAGGTCAGGGTTATTCATGCCCACAATGCAGGGATGCCAGCATCCTGGATCCTGTACCAGCATCATTCCCAGCTCTGAAGTATCCGGCAGTTTTAAAGGTTCCCGAGAACAGGTGGAGAGAAACCCCAGCCAGTGAGGCTCCCAAGAGCTCAGAGGGTTTAGAAGCGAGTAGCCAGTATTGGGTTCAACAGTGGCCCCCCAAAAGATATGCTCAAGGCGACTAGTCACTAGTGCCTGTGAATGTGACCTTGTTTGGAAATGGGGTCTTTGTAGACATAATGAAGGGTCTTGAAATGAGAAAATCCTGTATTATCTAGGTGGGTACTAAATCCAATAACAAGTATCCTTTTAAGAGACAGAAGATAAGAGAAAGCCACATGGAGACAGGTGGGGATTAGAGAGATGCTGCTACAAGCCATGGGACACCCAGCTACCAGACTCTGGAAGAGGCAAGGATGCATTCTCCCCAGAACCTCTGCTGGGAGAACCGCCCTGCTCACACCTTCAATTTGGACTTAGAGCCTCTAGAGCTGTCAGAGAATATATTTCAGTTGTTTTAAGCCACCTAAGATTGTGATGATTTGCTACAGAAGTCACAGAAAATAAATACGGAGGATCAAGGAGCTCCTTGTGCTGATCTCTCTTGCATGATACTTGGCTACTTAACACTGAGAAAAGATAACTGTGGTCCAGAGGTCACCTCCAGTTAGTCTAAGCTCTAGGGGACAAGAAAAACTCCTTTAAAAGAATCCCAGGGCAATCATAGGCAGCTATGCTATGCTCCGGGGCCCAGGTGTTTCCACAATACAGCCCCTGAAAATCTCTAAATTGTACTCATTCATTCTGGAAGAGCGATGGAAAGAAAAGACCAGGATGCTTATACTTGTCATGAGAAGCTAAGTAAGGATCATATATCCTGGACACAGCACTGTTCTCCTGGATTCAAATACAAAGTCCCAGAGAGCTTTTCATAGGAAATACAGGAGAGTTTCAGCCACTTCGCAGGAGTGTGGGGAGACACAGCCAAAGGTTCCATCGAACAAGCCCAAATTGGCTTGTGATCAACTGAGGAAATGATTACTGCTGAGGAAGAAGGTTTAGCTCTTCCTTTTTCAACAGAAAATAAATGTTATGGCAGAACAGTTTATAATACTCAGACAAGCTACATTTTGACATCAGACTCCAAAAAGAATTCAAACTGCATTTTAAACCTTCACTCAACATTACAAATGGTCTCCTATTGCAAAGGCAAGCTTTCTGATAGTTTGGAGGCATGCTTACGTTCCCTATTCTTCTGAAAATAACAACTGCTTCTAATTTAAAACAAGTCAATGAATACGAGTTTAGATACTAAGAACATACTGGTGATTTTATGCAACCTATATGATTATTTTGAGATGGAGTCTCGCTCTGTCACCCACATTGGAGTGCAGTGGCGTGATCTTGGCTCACTGCAAACTCTGCCTCCTGGGTTCAAGGGATTCTTCTGCCTCAGCCTACCTCGTAGCTGGGATTACAGATGCATGTTACCACATCTGGCTATGTTTTGTATTTTTAGTACACATGGCGTTTCCCCATGTTGGCCAGGCTTGTCTCGAACTCCTGACCTCAGGTGATTCACCTACCTTGGCCTCCGAAAGTGCTGGGATTACAGGCATGAGCCAGAGCGCTCAGCCTTATTATTATTTTTTAACCTTCACAAAGACTCAGATTTTTAGAATAAGCTTAAGCCTTAGGGACCCTGTGGCCCAATGTTTCCATTTTACAGGTGAAAAAATTGAGTTTCAGACTGTAGGGAATTGGCCTCATATTCCGATGGTTAATGGCATAAGGGAGATTGAAATCCATCTGGTCTACCAGCTATGTATTTTATACTTTCCCTTATACAATATACTGTGCTTGAATTTGAATATTTAAACTAATGTTCTAAAGTTAATTGCCTTATTATAGAAAACGAGTGTGTTCTGGCTTTCAAAACTTGAGTAACTCCGATGTTAGTAAAAATTTGAAATCATGCTTGCCTTTCAGCAGAATTCTTCAGGGTCTGTGTTCACTTACCCCCCTCCAGCCACACACACAAAAAAAAACCAAGATTCAAATCAGTTCACGTGAATACATGAAGAAATGTATAAAATGTTTGCAGTGATAGATTTTATTCACTTCCTTTTCCATTCACAAATTTGCTCAGCACCTGCAATATCACATATGGCCAGCAGATGGGAGCAAATAACTTTGCAAAAAATACCAAAAGCACCCAGCCCTATACCAGAGGATCTAATTCATCAGGTCCGTAAACTTTGTTACATTTCTCAATCTTTCTGTGCCTGCAAAATTTAAGTCTCAAATGACCGTATGTTTTCATTACTAAGCCCTAATTACGTACTAGGGATGTGATCATGTAAGGAAACATTTTATTAATATGTGTTTAAGAAGGTTCAGTGTGGCAGAGATCTGTTTCAAGGCAAGGAATATTCCGAAAAGTCTATGGTTTCAAGCTAAATGTGAAGATGACTCAGGTTGTAAGAGATGTTTCACCTGAAATCATACAAACAGCAAACAACGCATGTAAACTAAGTAAAATCTCAACACAAATCAATTCAACCAAGGGAGTAAAGTTTACCTTCGTTGGGTAGGTTGCAGGGCAGAGCTGCTGATTTTATAAATATTTGGAGGAATTTCAGGGGGCCTAGGGGATATTTTCTTTGACAGTAAGTATCTTCTGAGGCAGGAAAAAGCTGTAAGGGCAAAACAACTACAAAACAACAATCTCCAACCAAACTATTATTCAAATAAAGATAGCAGGCTTTTCATCTTGACTTCTTTGAGTCCCCTACCTTTCTTTGGCACCCCTACCTCCATGAGTTATTTTATTTTCTTCATCTTACTTTTTTTTTTTTTTTTTTTGAGTGTGGTTATGAGAGGACAAGAGGCTTCCATATCTCAAAATCCAGCCATGCAGAAAAGCAGAGCTGGCGTGGGGGAAAAGGCCGGGTAACTGGAGGGTTGCTGGCTCAGCACAATTAAACACAGTACGGAGAAAGGCATCCCCTGTTTCAGGTAGGAGTCTCCTGTCACCAGGTGAGCTGAAACCAAGGGTCTGTTTGCAAATAAGAGCTATGCATTGGCATCACAGCTGGAGTTTAATGAGAGCGCTTTTAATTAACTGTAAAAGTAATTACCCATATTAGATGTAAATCGCACTTGTTTTTACATGAGGTGAATAATTTTCGCTCAGTTTTAAGAAGAATACTTCTCGAGATGTCAGCTGCAAACTCTCAGCAAGTTGGTGTGCTGAAAGACACAGCACCGAAGAGAAAATGCTAGCCCGGGAAGCCTGGGTTGTCGCCTGCCTTCTGTCAGTCACCTGGCTTGGTTTCTCTTAGACCCCAGCACCTAAAACATGCCCTCTCCATAGTTGCACCCTCGGACAGCATGCAAACTCTTTTAAGTATTTTCTTGTTCTAATTTGGTGGTTAGCCTCCTGGATGATCCCTGGCACTTTCATTGACGGGTTCCTGTGAATAATTAATGCAATCAAAAGAATAGAAAAAAAAAGAGAAGGGGCTGGAAGAAGCCCTAACGGGGGTCAGTGGTGTGTGCCTCAGGTGAGCTAAAGTGGGTAATCTCCAAAGAAGGAAACAGGTTAGTCAGGAGGGAGCAACTTCCACAGCAACAAGGTCAGGCCTGAAAGTCTCAGGGCAGAACCACTTTATTTATTTATTTACTTATTTTTGAGACGGAGTCCTGCTCTATCACCCAGGCTGAAATGCAGTGGTGCCATCTCGGCTCACTGCAACCTTCGCCTCCCAGGTTCAACTGATTCTCCCATCTCAGCCTCCTGAGTACCTGGGATGACAGGCACCCACCACCACACCCAGCTAATTTTTGTATTTTTAATAGAGGCGGAGTTTCCCTCTGTTGCCTGGTCTGGTCTTAAACTCCTGGGCTCAAGCAATATGCCCGCCTTGGCCTCCCAAAGTGCTGGGATTACAGGTGTGACCCACTGTGCCCAGCCTCAGGGCAAAACTTCTGATGAGGATAAGCCTCTGTATCACCAGCACCAATACAAAACAGCAGCACTCCCTTGCATTTATAAATAGCAACAGAAAATGACAGAGGTCAGTGTTGGGAGGGAGTGAAAGTGAATGCCTTGGTTGGAGAACTGTTTTATGATGCTGTCCTCTGGGTCCTTGAAATTCCTCCGACGTCGACAAGAATGTGAGGGTTGGGGGAGCCCTGAACCTCTGACGTGAACCGCGGTGAAGCGTAAACAGCCAGGATGCAGTTTGCAAATACAAGATTACGGGGTAATTATTTACACTTTGATAGGCACCTTCATTAAAGGTTTCGAGGATGCAATTATCAAATTGAGGTTTAGTGCACTCCATTTAAGCAACTGAACTGAAGATCGAGAAAGTGGGATGCAGAAAGGTGAGTTTACACCCATCAAGTCAGCTAGGAACTTACTTGGCAATTGGGTTCCTTGTAAAGAGAAACCAGGACTTCCATGTGAATAGCATGGCTGCCACGGTCATTATTTTCAGGTGCAGAGCCTACTGGGGGTTTCTGGTGCTATTGTGTGGTTCATGTTGCTTGTTTTGGGTCTTAGCCTTAATCCCAGGATGGGGCTAGAGCATGACAGGGACTAGTTAGAGAGGCCCAGAGAAAGTATCCTGGTTGAAGGCCAACTGAAAAACCAGAACTGGAACTTGTATCTTTCAGAAGGAGTTTTTTAACTCCTTTCCAGAGGGTCACGAGTATTTGCCCAGTGTTTCCTATATGTGATATACCCCAAATGTACCTACTTCCCACACTGTTTCTATAAAGTATTGATTATGTACTTATTTAGCAATGGAGTCTCACTCTGTCGCTGAGGCTGGAGTGCAGTGGCGTGATCACAGCTCCCTGCAATCTCTGCTTCCCAGGTTCATGCAATTCCCCTGCCTCAGCCTCCCAAGTACCTGGATTACGGGTACCTGCTTTATGCCTGGCTAATTTCTGTATCTTTAGCAGAGACAGGGTTTCACCATGTTGACCAGGCTGGTCTCAAACTTCTGTCCTCAAGGGATCCACTCACCTCGGCCTCCCAAAGTGCTACGCCCAGCCTCTATAAAGGATTTAAATTAACAAAAAATTAAAAATATAGCCTAGTTCTTAATAGTATATCAACTTCTTGAGGAAATGTGGCATAATGCGTATCTGAAACAGTAAGATAATAAAATAATTCACCATAATATTTGAGAGAAAATTCAATAAGCTACATTTGAATTTCACCTCTAGGTGTGGATCAAAAATACGTAAGAAAGAAACCAGTGTACCCTGTTTAAAATCCTGCCTCTACCACTTAATAGTAACATGGCTTTCCGCAGCAACTTACCTGTTCTTTAGTTTCTGTATTTCAGAAAATGGGGTTAATAGCTATGGTATCATCATATGGGTGTTAGTATTAAGTGAGATAAACTGTACAGAGTGCTGGCACACAGGTAGGGGTCAAAATACCTGTCATAATTGTAACTTTTTTCTTTTTTGAGACAGAGTCTCACTCTGTCACCCAGGCTGGAGTGCAGTGGCGCGATCTCAGTTCACAGAAAGCTCCACCTCCCAGGTTCACGCCATTCTCCTGCCTCAGCCTCCCGAGTAGCTGGGACTACAGGCGTCTGCCACCACACCTGGCTAATTTTTTTGTATTTTTAGTAGAGATGGGGTTTCATCATATTACCCAGGATGGTCTCGATCTCCTGACTTCGTGATCCGCCCGCCTCGGCCTCCCAAAGTGCTGGGATTACAGGCGTGAGCCACCGCGCCCGGCCCGTAATTATAATCTTTAAATTATGTGTATTTATTATTATTGTGTACGTTGTATAATTTTATCATAGTTATGGTTCTTCCTTCTCAATATAAGATGTTTCTAAAAACTGTCTTAATTCCTCCAGGTCATTAATATTTCAGTCAATTAAATAGACCACTACTGGCCACAAAAGATGCAATTTCTAACAGGACAAGTTCTCCTGAGAAGGGAAGCGGATAGACAGTCTATCTCAACACCTACTAAACCACTCTTGGAAAGATCCTAACATGACAAGGACTCAACAAAACCTTTTAATTGAATATTTCATTTCCTCCTAGGAATCAGATATTCCACAAAGACATCCGATGGGCAGTCCAAGATTTATGCCAATTAAAGAAGGCGCAGCACAGCTGAAGGTCAACAGAGGTAGCGCACATGATTTGAAAAAAAAAAAAAAAAATCATTCTTATGCATCCTATTGAGTATCCAGAAATGAACTGCCGCTTTCCAAGAAATGGCTGCTGCTCTGAGTGGGATGATGGCTGAGCTTTGTAGGTGACTGGATGGGGCCACAGCTCTCCTTGGAAACGGATACTTTCAGGATTCACTTGAACTCTAGCCATTTCGTCAACCACAGTTTCTTGGGAAGCAATATTTTCTGTCCCTGTGACCTTGGCGTTTTGCTTCCTGGTAGAAAATGAACAGTGGCTCTTTCCACAAGATTAAGGAACCAGCTCTTTATTTCAGGAATACAAACTTTATTGTCTACAGCCTTAAGCAACTGACAAGACCAAAATGGTGGCCATCACCCAAACACCTGCACCAACCAAACCAGCATGGAATTATAATAGCTAAGAAAATTCTCTTTTGTTTTTCCTCTCAATTTTTCATACTCTGGAATGAGTGCCCTTAATAAGACAATATAAATGTATAATATTTGGCACTGAAGGGCTAAACATTATATAAATTACTGTAAAAAAAGTTGGTCAATCCATGTGTACACACCTCATTCATCAAAGAACATACAGATAGCCATTTTCTTGGTTTTGTTTCCATTGAAATATTTCTAAGTCTGACAACAGGGAAGTAAAAGTTAATATGCCAGAAACGTATTTTATTATAATAAATGTATAAGTCTTAATACATGGCCCTTGAGCTTCCAATCTCTAAGGATGAATTTAAAAACTCACCTGAGAAATAACTACTTAAATTTTTTCAGAAAATTGAAATAAAGAGGAAAAAATGAACATGTATTTTTTTTGCCCTGTGATTTACCAGTAACTTATTCTTTAAAACACTCATTTTAATTTTTACATGAGCATAGGAAAAATGTACTTTAATATAGTGTAGGATAATTACATTTCTCTGGTTTTTCCACCCTCTTTCCCAAATGCCAAGTTTCCTTTCAGAACCTGTGATTTCGTTTTTATGTGCAAGAAGACAATTAAGAATAATCCCATTTAAGTCTTGATTACTTTCTCTTTTGCCATGGCAGGACTACAACATTCATAGGACATAGATATTTTGTTGGGAGAGAGTGGCAGAAGTTTAGTCTACCCCTAAGGATGTCTTACAGCCTTCAGTCACACATGTCATCCTGGGAATGACGTGAAAAACTAAATGTTGGCTGTTGAAAATTATGAAGGCTAATTAATCTGTTTAAGCACAGAGACAGAGTTATTTTAACCATTTTCGGGTAAAATCCCTGAAAAATGTGATTCACTGTGTCCACTTTTCTAAATACAGATGATGAGTTTCAGTATTGTAATCCAGTGCAGAAAGGACCTCCAAGATTTGGAGACCGTGGACTGTCTTACCCTCCTGCTAAATAACTCCAACTCATTGTGTTCTTGAAGAGATGCAGATATGTTACAAGATTCTTCTAGACCCTGTACGCATGGTCAGGTGTACGTTCTGCTGCCACTTCATATAATCTGGCTCCCAATTCACAACCAGTTATCTGGGGGGTACTTTAGAGTTTCAACCTCTTAAAGTTAAATGCACGTTCTAATATATGTATATATTTGGCTTATTTTATGACTTCCAGATTTGTGAGATTCAGACAATCAAATAGAATATAAATGCTTCTGTGAATGAGCTCGGTTGAGGCATTTCGCAATGTTTACCTGTTTCAAAATATCAGGTACACAAAAAATACAACTTTTATTTCTCAAAAATAACTTAAACCAAATAGAAATCTTCTGCTACATTAATTAGAGGTTTAGTAAGGTTTTAATATTGTTGTTAAAGGTTGACCACTCCCAATCTAAAAATCCAAAATCCAGCCGGGCATGGTGGCTCACGCCTGTAATCCCAGCACTTGGGGAGGCCGAGATGGGTGGATCACGAGGTCAGGAGATCGAGACCATCCTGACTAACACGGTGAAACCCCATCTGTACTAAAAATAAAAAAAAATTAGCCAGGTACAGTGACAGACGCCTGTAGTCCCAGGTACTCAGGAGGCTGAGGCAGGAGAAGGGCGTGAACCCGGGAGGCAGAGCTTGCAGTGAGCCGAGATCGCACCACTGCACCCCAGCCTGGGCGACAGAGCGAGACTCCGTCTCAACAAGAACAACAACAACAACAACAACAAATCCAAAATCCAAATGCCCCCAAATCCAAAACTGAGTGCCGAGATGCGAGATCATGCCACAAATGGAAAATTCAATACCTGATCTCCATCTGATAGACTGCAGTCAAAATACACTCAAAACTGTTTCATGCATAAATTATTAAACATGTATACACGTACCTTCAGGCTATGGGTATGACGTGCATATAAAGCATAAAGCAATGGCGGGTCTACACTTGGGTCCCATCCCCAAGCTATCTCATTATGTATGTGTCAATATTCCAAAATCTGAAAAAAAATCTGAAATCCAAAACACTTCTGGTCTCGAGCATTTTGAGTAAGACATATTCAGGCCGCATTTATTCAGGTGACTCTGACAGTGACCTAAACCCTGAGATTGACTGGTCAAGTGCATCAAAATAGTTTATGTCGGGCAAAATAAATAAAAATAAATTGATCTCCCTTTGGCAGCATGATTTTCCAAAAATAATTTTGAATTCACAAAAGCATGAGACTCATTGGATTTACTGAAATTTCTTCTGCCCCTATTCCACCTTCCTTCCTAGACTCATATTCTAGTATGTTCCTCCCAGACCCTATGTTCCATGTCAACCTTTTTATTCATACCTCTTTTATATTCCAGAGACTTGGCTCACTGTCTCCTCCTGAATCACTTTCCTGCTGTTCACCCAATTATCTGTTTACCAAACCTGTTGTCACTTCCTCCTCTACCTCCCCGTCCAGATTTGACTATTCCTTGTGGCACCAAGTCTTTGATCCTGTGTGCATAAGGATCATGGGCTACGGTGGAAAAGATTTCACTTGTACTCATATTTACAGGGCATTTTATACAATATCTGACTTTTTCATGAGGTTATCAGCACCCCAAAGGCAGGGGTAATAACAAGAACTAACGTTCTAAAAAATCAATTTTAGTGATAAATATATAAATTGAAAGTATTATATATTATAAATTAAAATATGTACACAAATATTAATTTCTGCAATATTAAAACTTTCATAAAATATATTAAACTCATATATACATTTAATAAAATACATAATGTATACTTATATATAATACTTTATATATAAAATATATATGATATAAATTAAAATATGTATCACATATTTAAAGTATTAAAATATACAGGTTATATATAATTTGTGTAACATAAAGTATTATATTACATATGTTATATATAAATTAAAACATATATAATATAATATGTAATAACTATAAACTAAATTACTAATTTAAAGTATATTATATATTATACTTTTAAAAAATATATAATATATTATTATACAATATATAATATATTATAATTTTTTTAAAATAACATGTTTATTTTTAATTTATATTTTAAATTTAAATTTAAGGTATATATAATACAAATATGTATATTTGTACAATATGTATATTTGTATATTTGTATTATATATAATACAAATATGTACATATACATATATTTATATTATATAACATGTATAAATTTCCATTTATATAATACTTTATATATTACATAGATTATTATATATTTGAATACTTTAAATATACATTGATATATAATATTTAAAAATATAAAAGTATATATCAGGTATTCTATTAAATGGATATAATATTATATAAAAGTCTATATCTATTATATTAAATACATATGCAACGTCACTAAGCCCAGGAGGCAGCCACAGTGATTATTCCTATTTTAGAGCAAACGTACTCACAGAGGTTTGGTTTTTCGCCCAAGGTCACAGAGCTGACAGTTGTTGACTCTGGGATGTGAACCTTATTTGTTTGACTCAGAAGCGGGTGATCTCAGGGACTCAGCCAATCTGCCTGCCTGTTGCACTAATCATTTTCTTAAAGTAGTAACATAAATATTTTTTAATGGAAGACTGAATGAGCACACAACCGAAGGCAGCTTTACTATTTATTGACTTTTCTACCCATTTTGAACCTCCATGAATTACAGTAACTGGTAGAGCAGAATATAGATCTATTCTATGTGTATGTGTATGTGTGTGTTTGTGCATGTGTGTGTGTGTGCAGGTTTATTCAATAAGAAATGCATCGGTTTACACAAAGCCTGGATTTCTTTGAGATGGGGTCTTACTCATGTTGTCCAGGCTGGACAGCAATAGTGTGGTCATTGCTCATGGTAGCCTCGACCTCCTGGCTCAAGCGATCCTCCCACCTCAGCCTCCTGAGTCGCTGGGACTACAGGCATGCACCACCATGCGTGGCTAATGTATTTATTTATTTTTTTATAGAGATACATCTTTCTATGTTGCCCAAGCTAGTCTCAAACTCCTGAACTCAAGCGATCTTCCCGCCTCAGCCTCCCAAAGCGTAAGGATTACAGGCGTGAGCTACAGCACCTGGCCAGAGCCTCGATTCCAAAGTCACTAAAACATGTGGCTAATTATACTCATCAGTAATTGGCTGGAAACCAAGTAACTACAGGACTTCCTTTAGCCAAGTAAAACAGT
Organism: Papio anubis; assembly: GCF_008728515.1. Lineage (NCBI taxonomy): Eukaryota > Metazoa > Chordata > Mammalia > Primates > Cercopithecidae > Papio > Papio anubis. The sequence goes on from NC_044993.1 coordinate 67,317,210, forward strand.
CTATTGATTTAAAGACTCAAGAACATGTGGCTAGGCGCAGTGGCTCACGCCTGTAATCCCAATACTTTGGGAGGCCCAGGTGGGTGGATCACTTGAGGCCAGGCGTTCAAGATGTGCCTGCCCAACATGGTGAAACCCGTCTCCACTAAAAACAACAACAACAACAACAACAAAAAAAAAAATGCAAAAAGCCGGGTGTGGTGGTGCGCGCCTGTAGTCCCAGCTACTTGGGAGGCTGAGGCACAAGAATAACTTGAACCCAGGAAGTGGAGGTTGCACTGACCCAGTCTCTTGCCACTGCATTCCAGCCTGGGTGACAAAGTGACACGCTGTCTCAAAAAAAAAAAATAAAAATTAAAGACTCAAGAACAGTTTCTGTCCACCTACTGAAAAGGACTGTTTCTTGGTCTGTAAGCCACTGATGTGAGGAAGTAAGTTCTGGACATCTGACCTGCCCTGCTAACATCCCCACTCAACACAGGGGTGCACACAGGCTGCATCTGTGAAGTGGGCACAGTCATTGCAACTTTCTTCCCAGGGCTGGAAAAAGGTAATTCCCAGGAAGAAGCCGGCCAAACTCCAGCAAAACACATCAAGTATTTATTTTTCAATCTCTCCCCATCCCTCTCCTTTTTATTTTTATTTATTTTTTTGTAACCTCTGCCAGAACCCAAACAACAGGAAGCTCTCAACCTATTTTGAAGGCTTACAATTTCCCATCGGCATCCTGTCTGAGAGCTCAAATGGTCCCATCCCCTTGTATAAGGTTAACAGGTTTTAAGAAAAAAGATCAGCTCCAGTAATAGCAAATATAATGAAAAGAAGAGCCACGGCTGATAAAATCAGCCTAAGTCACTCTTTGAGGTCACAGGCTTTATGGCTGCTTAAGCTTTATCAACAAATTCCAGGTTGGTTAGGCCTGGCAAGCACTTCAGCCAAAGAGGGGCTTTGCCAGGTGTCAGTTAGGCCCAGTATCATCAATGGAACGGCTCAAGCAAAACACCCATGCCAGGCCCGCCTTCTAACCTCAAGAGACTCATTTTTGTTCCACTGAAATCCATCAACAGTGGCAAGAGACAGGAGCCTCTGTCTCCTCTCCAAGTGGACTTTTATTCTGCACGTGGATAATAGCCACAGACACTTAGGCAAGGAAATACTACAACATTATCCTCATAACCACAGGAATATCATTCTCAGCAAAGTCACTGATGACAACACACAAGTGGTCTCCATACCATTTATGAGGTCCTTTTGTTTCTCTACCAAGTTCAGATCTTGTTTTTTTTTTTTTCTCCCTGGCTATCTTTGTTACAACTGGTGCAAGATTTCACAGATGTTTTGTCCTTGTTGTTTGTGATGGTTTCAGTTTGTAGCCAGCATGCAGCGAAAACAGACTCTGAAGTTCTTCCTGCATCCCTTCTACAGAAACCTGATGCAGTTAAGTGTCTTCAAGGAGGAGGAAGTGAAGGATCACAGAGGTGCAGCAGTTGTGTCCAGGACACACAATTAACAAGCGACAGACTCAGAAACCAAACCCAGCACCTCCCTCCAGCACATCCTTATGAAACAGTATCCAAACGGTGTGATTTCTCTATTTGAAAAACGCTAATGGCCTCCCCTTCCATTGAGAATAAAACCCAGCTCCCAACGTAGCTCTTTGCCTGTTTCCCTAACGACCTCTCCTACCTTTTCGTGCTCACTCCCCTTTGGCCACAATGACCTTCTTACAGCTTCTCAAATGCATTAAGTCTGTGGCCACCTTGGGGTGTTTGCATGCACCTGCTCTACCCCCGCCCCCTGCAGAGCTGCTGCTCTGAGCCTCCCGGTCGCTGCTGCTCCTCCCCACCCCAAGGTCATTTCAGACACCAGCTCATCAGTGAGCTCTTCCCCCAGCCAGCAATGCTTTATCCTCCCTGTTCTGTTTTCTTTATTGCACGTACCATTATTTGCATTTATAACCTTGATTTCCTTGTTTATTTTTCTATCTCCACATCCACTAGCTTCTTAGCTCCATGAAAGCAGAGACTTTCCTTTGTCTTTTTTCTGTGCTGTATTCTGACCCCTAGAACAAAACCTGGCACTTAATATTTGTTCAGGAGCGAATGGAGTAACTTTAACAATGTGATGTGTGCTTTTTACACACCTTCCTACACAGCTCGCCCTGTCACTGAGGACTTTCCCTTACCAAAAAAAAAATATGTTTCATAATTGTGTTTTTAAAAAATATTTCTACTTCATCTTCTTTATAAGGTTCTGCTTTCTTTTTTCTTAAATATGCATTAAAATGCATCTCTGTCTGTCTTGCACACCCACACACCCACACACTCACCCCCCATTTTTGGTTTTATTCCATTCCTTTACTTGTCCTTATCTTCCTTCTTACCTACCACTTAACCTCCAGTTCTTTCTCAGATTCACAATTTCCAAGGCTCTATTTCAATTACTCTGCCTCTGACCTTCTACATTTTCTATCTGCCTTTTCATGTTAGTAAGTCTTTCTCCTTCCCTCTGCACCAATCTCCCTCCAAATACCCTCTCTCTCTACTTTCATTCATATTAAACGTCATGTCTTGTTTATTTCCAGCTGGGTCGACAACTAAGGAGTTAGGTCCAAGTATAGCCTCCTTCCCTCCGCCAAATCTAAATGCATTCAATAAGGTACTTTAAAACATTTTCTTATTGAAGTCTAATGTGCTCGAATAAAGCACCATCTATCACAGCTGTTTGGCCAAATGTCCCTAGAGAATAAGGTCCTTGGGGTTTGAGGACTGTTGCCCTAGAGAAAGTCAAGTCTCTCAACTCCTATAACGAGCATGTCAGGTAACATAGGTCATCTACAGTTTGAACATCCTTCTCATGGTATTTTCATCATAAATTCCATAAATTCCAGCTTCAATGTTAGGAATTTAAATTTGACTACAAACATGGAGACCCTTAACAGAAATGCTTTAGGGAATATAAGTGTTGCCAATCAGCTAGTTCTGGGCCCAAACTGGGTTTCTGATTCCTACTAGCAAGGAGACTTGAACAAATTTGTTAACTACATCTTAGCTTTCTTAACCTGTAAAGTGGCCTTATGAATAGTACTTACCTCATCAGGCTGTTATCAGTATGAAATAAGATCACGTTAGGGGGAAATTTTAACAGTGCCTGGTGCACAGTGATGTTATATCACCATTAAGACCTATGACCATTATCCTTACCATCATCAACTTCACTTTCTTTCGAGTATCATTAAACACATCAAACAATCTGCTCCAGGAATGGATGGATGGGTGGATGGATGGATGGATTTAGTAATTAATGTCTTCTCTCCTCTCCTCTCTCTTTTCCATTCCTTGGGTGTGGGCAGAAGAGAAAGAGGCAGGAGAAGAAGGATGAAGAAGCATCTCCCATCCCTCTCTGTCACAGACAGGGGAATCAAAACTGAATAATACATTCAATGAGTTACTTAATTAACTGGGTGAAGGTGATGCTGAAGTAGCTGAGTAAAATAATGAGATGTCAAGCACAGAAGCTTCGACCAAGGAGGGATTTGAAAACCCTCTTCCTGTCAGAAGAAACCACAGGATTTTTCAGGCAGATGACACTAAGGGGTTTAATCTTTCCATTTTTGTCCTTCTGAAAGCAATGGTCTTTTTTTTCTTGGAAAAAAAAAAAAAACTACCAAAATAAGGCCAAATGTAAAATTAGCATTTATGTAGCAGAGGTCATTAAAATGAGTTAGTCCAGGTCCTCCATAACATTAAGCTAGTGCTAAAATGAGAAGAATAAAAAATAAAAAAATAAAAGGTCTGATTAAAAGGATCTTAAATGGAGAGGCTGTGGCTAATAGCGAAGCTATCTCAGAAGGACTAATTAAGCTAGAAATAAATGTGGTTAGAAAGGAAAGGCTATTTTGTGATCCACCTAAATGTCAAATGGCTGACCACAAGACTCACCTGCTGTTAATTAAAATCTCGTTGTCATCTCTAGTTAAGGGATTGTGAGCGTCTCTCCCAATATTTTAAGAATCTTGCAGCCAGACACCCACCCTAACCACCCTCATTCATCCTGCCAATTAATGTTGATTTTTATCTACATGTTTCAGGGTCAAAAGACAAAAGTATAACCCCCTTTTTTTTTAATGAAGACAGCTGATCCCAACTTAACTATTTGTGACATTAATGAGTACTTAAAAAATAAAACATAAATCAAGGCTGACTTTGAAAAATTGTAGCTGTTGGTACTCTCAGGGCCAAAAGTCGTTAAACATCCTCAATTAAATGAGTAACACTGTGTTTCTTTCCATTTATCTTGGACGTTACATCAGTGGAGCCTCGCGCATTTTATATGCTCATGTTCTTTCTGAAGACAATGCTAATGGGATCAGGTTACCGCTTCCCTAGGCCTGTAATTGCCAAATACAGAGGAACTTCCATCACAATTACAAATTGTGCTACATCTGCATACTGCATTCTTCTTATCAACGTAAATTATACACACATATAGGTGTCCAGGTAAACATACACACACACACGTACGGACTCCTTCATTTAAACTGTTCATGGAATCACAGGTTTAGTATGTATGCTGATTCCTTTTCTTTTTTGAGATGGAATCTTACTCTGTCACCCAGGCTGGAGTGAAGTGCTGCAATCTCGGCTCGCTGTAACCTCCGCCGCCTGGGTTCAAGCCGTTCTCCTGTCTCAGCCTCCCTAGGAGCTGGGACTATGGGCGCCCGCCACCACAGCTGGCTAATTTTTGTATTTTCAGTAGAGATGGGATTTCACCATATTGGTCAGGCTGTGATTCTTTTTCTAATAAACATACAGATCACACCTAAACTTTGGAAGAATGACAGTTCCACATCTTCGGAAAGCTTCATGTTACAAAAGTGTACTCCATTGTCAAACCTCATCAAATGGTCCTTTCAAGGTTTGTATATTTCAGTATCAATAAATTTTACCTCAAAAAAAATAAAAGACCATAAACAAACCATGACCTCTCATTAAAGATCTACACCCTGCTGAAGGGTGACGGGTACTGATGCAAGTCACTGTGAAATACACAAAAAACAAAATGAGGTGGATTGCTGGATGAAGTGATAGATACATACGAGATAAAACAAATATGATACAAATGTGAATTGTAACATCTTAATGGTGGGTATATAGTATATTATGATTCTTTCATATTTCCTGTATTTGAAAACCAACCTCATAAATCTACATCTACAATGACAACAAAATGCATATCCATGTACCACAAAACATAAAATCGCATACTGCTGTTGCGACATACTCTAGTTTTAGGAGGACACAAGTACTTTTCAACCAATGAACCCTTCACAGGAAAGCAGTCAAATTTTGAACAAGGTGCAAAATTTCCTTTGGCTGTAACTGAGTACACATTCATAAGATGCTAACCCTCAGGGAGAGTGGTGAGATGCCCAAGGTACCCATAAGCAGGAAGAGGCGGAAGGTAACGCCACACCAATATCACAGAGACATCTTAGGGACTGCGAGTGGAAAACTTCTGCCTCCTGAACAGAGAAGGGAGCCTGGTTGGGCTCATGCACATTCATGCTCAGTGACCCAGAGATGTCCTTTGCACACTTGGAGACGTCGCTCTGTTGCAGTAACAATGGCATAGTTATTGCTGCTGACATCCAGCGAGGCTGAGAGTGGGCCTTGAACAGGAGACAGTTGAGGATGGCCCCTTTAGGGAGTGATGAAGCAATCCTGTGTTATAAGATGTCTAAATGTTTTGTGAAAGTTCTCCTTTTGTACCGAGACACACTTTATTTTATTCAAACATTCTCTCTTCCTTGTGGGGTACACACAGCATTTTATAAATTGGCTTTACTTTCGACCTGCACCAAATCTCCACTCTCCCTCCATCCTCACAGAGAGGCTGACTGACACGTCTCACTTTTGCATCTTTGTTTTTACAGTGTGCTGCTGATTTTATCTGGAAATTTACTTTATCACATGTCTCAAGAACATCTTACATTCTTAAGTATAGGCGTTAATAGTATATTCTCAGTCTAGGCATTAATAGTTCTCTTCTTCTCATCCTTCCTGCTTCCTCCCTTGTGACCTAGAGACTAACTCTAATCCTCCACTGTGTTATGAGTGTTTCAGGGAGCAAGTTTCCAATATCCTTCCTTACCCAATCAACATCCTAGAGACCTTTCTGACGGGTAACTTTTCAAAATGGAAAAGTTTTTCTTTCTCTCCATCTCTCTTTGTCTCTCTCACTTCCTCCAAGCAGTGCATGTTTTACTTTTGATCCGTGTGTCCTCAGCTCACCTAGAGCAGGTAAGGTATACCTAGAACAGGTAAGCACACCTAGGCAGCGGAAGTTTCGGGGCCCCAGCTGCTAGAGGCCAGCTCAAAGCCCCATTTCTCTGGATCTCATTCCCCTGTGCTGGACCAACATCCTTCAAACTACTCTGCCCATCCCAAGATCTAGCTATGGTTGTAGGAGTAAAGCGGGTTGGATGACAGAATGCTAATTTCAGCTTCAGGAGGCACAACAGGACTTTGTGTTTAGCAGTGGTGGATTTTAGAGCCAGATCACCAGGAGTCGAATCCTGGTTCTTTCAGAAGCCAGATGGGTAGCCTTGAGCAACATAGCCCAGCCTTCTGTGCCTCAGTTTCTTCATCTATAAACTGTGCATGGAGGATAATAAGTTTGTCTTTAGGCTATCATGACAACTCAAAAAGCCTTTGTGTATAAGGTTCTTCCAATTTGTGTCTGGCACAAAATAACTATTACTCAAGTGCTTGTTAAATAAACATAAAAGCATTTTTGCAAGACAGCCTCACGGGTGATAAACTGAATTTTGTGCTTTATTTTACTTATTATTTATTTATTTATTTATTTATTTATTTATTTATTGAGATGGAGTCTCACTCTGTCATCCAGGCTGGAGTGCTGTGGTGCAATCTTGGCTCACTGCAACCTCTGTCTCCTGGGTTCAAGCGATTCTCCTGCCTCAGCCTCCTGAATAGCTGGGATTACAGGTGCCCACCACCATATCCAGCTAATTTTTATATTTTTAGTAGAGACAGGGTTTCACCATGTTGGCCAGGCTGGTCTTGAATTCCTGATCCCAGGTGATCTGCCTGCCTCGGCCTCTCAAAGTGCTGGGATTACAGGCATAAGCCACCATGCGTAGAGTGAATTCTGTACCTTAATCCCCGTCAAGTGTGTGTACCTATTTTTGCCTTGGTTGAGAATCCACAGGAAAGGAGGAGGAATGATGAATCAGCCCTCCCAAATCTCAACTCCCAGCTCCTGCAACACCCACTCCTCCATGCCATGGATCTTCCCTCCCAGGTTCATGGGTGACCCAGGCCTCTAGGGCAAGAGTCACATGGTCAACACTTAAAGGACACCAGGGCAACATTAGTTGAAAAGGACACAAAATCAGAGGTCATAAATGTTCAATCTAATGGACAGCAGAAGGTCAGGAATATGGAACCACTATGCAACTTGGGAAAAGAAAGAAAAAAAAAAACAAAACTCCGCAAAATCTTAGGCCTTGATGCAACGTTGGTACAAAACTAAGAGACGCATATGGGTGTGACTTCAGAGGCAGGCAACGTTATAATCAGCCACTAAATTAGGTGAAGCTGTTTCTTTATTCCTATAATTTGATTGCACATAAATCAATTTTGATTAGATTCAAAAATTACTGAACATGTACCTCAATGAGCTGTCAAGTATTATCTGATAACGTAAACTTTACATGGGATCAGAGCTCATTTCTACCTAGAGCCAATGTAAGAATCCCCAACAACAATGGCAGACATCATTAAATGCTGCAAATGTAGAAACATAATTAAATTAGCTGATAATCATCATTCTCCTTCTATAGAGGCTCTAATTTAATGCACTTGCAAATGTAATGAGGCTCACTGGATTGCAAAATATGGTGGAAATAACAGAAACAAGATTACATTAATTGGAAGAGATACTGATAAGGCAGATTGCTCTGCAAATTTTTTTTTTTTTTTGGTGGGGTGGGGGTGGGGGAACTACATAGTTCTGAAAACCATGACAAGGTTGGCCTCCACTAGTCAGAATGGAGGAAGGATCTGAGTAGGCAGAGAGAAAAATAAAAGAGAGACAGTGCTTTCTTAAAGTTTTAACAAACTCAGTGAATCCCATCCGAAACACCTAGAAGAGGAAAGGAGCTTCGACCTTGCATCCCATTTCACAACTGAGGATTTACCTACAACAGGATTTTTACTTGGCACTTATACATGCCATTTAGTTAGTCATTCACTGGTTCACTCAAATTGTTGTTGTCTCAAACCCTGGGTTACAGGAATGAAGAAATTAGTTACATCTTTTATTTCTTCCTAATTTAAATCGACTCTATTCTCTCTGCTTCTCACTTTAGCACTTAACCCAATTGCAATTAAATAATTGTTTGTGAAAATTGTTTTGGGGGTGTGCCACTCCCCCACTATCCACCAGAATGCCTTTTTTGTTGTTGTTGTTGTTGTTTTGAGATGGGTTTGGTGGCCCAGGATGGAGTGCAATGGCATGATCTTGACTCACTGCAAGCTTTGCCTCCCAGGTTCAAGAGATTCTCCTGCTTCCACCTCCCAAAGAGCTGGGATTATAGGCCTGCACCACCACACGTGGCTAATTTTTGTATTTTTAGTAGAGATGGGGTTTCACTATATTGGCCAGGCTGGTCTCAAAGTCCTGGCCTGACGTGATCCACCTGCCTTGACCTCCCGAAGTGCTGGGATTACAGCCATGACCCACTGCGTCTAGCCCAGGATGCCATTTCTAAGAAGACAAGGGCTGGTCTTGCAAGGGGTTTATACATGGTATATGCTCGTATATGCTAAGTATTCACTGAAAAAATGAAAAAATGAAAGAATTACTTTCACTGACTTGATATTAGAACAGCAGGAGGAGTGAATTCCAGCCTTTTTCTTCTGTCTTTGTTTTATAGCCACCTCTAGGAGTTTCTGGGGACCTCAAGAAATGCCACAAAATGTACCCAACAAAACCCCACTTGTTTTCATTTAAAACACAGCTGCACTGTGGCTCCTTTTAGAGTACAGTCCTACAAAAATCATTTGACGGAAAGATGTCCTCACTGCCGAGGGACAGAATATCACTTTACCAGAACAAAGGTGGGTGGAAGGTGGTATGTTCTGCTAGGTAGATTACCTTGTGAGAAATTCAGAAGGGCTGTGGTTGATTCACCATCCCCACTCATTTCTCAGCCTTCTGACAGATACAATGAAGGTTACTGTCCTGCAAAAACCCTGATCTCACCAAAACTAGAAAAAATTGCCAAGAATTTAAAGTAGGCAATGGACAGGTTTTGTTATTTTTTACAGAACTCTAAAAACGACTATTAAAAGGTAGTTTTGCAAAGGAAGCAATGAGATATTTTACTGACCCAAAGTTTTTCTTGGCTTATTCCTTAGGAAAGGTAGTAACCATGTGCTTATATATAGCACTTATGCCCCTTCCTCATATCCAAGTCTGTGTTCCTCTGCATACTTATAATTTTGTTTTTCTGATGTTGTCCACATCTCCCTTTTCTGTGGTATGTAGTCATAAAATGGACCATAGAATTTTCACCTAACAATACACAGCATGGACTCAGTACCAGGGTTGCATGAAACTGACAACCAGAACACTTGAGTTGTCATTTGGGTTTCACTGTCCTTCTCAGGCCCTTCTCAGCATCTCTGCTCCCCGCTGTCACTGAAACAGCTAAACCTAACTGCACCTTTCAAATTCCAGGTTAGCTCTGTCTCCTGCACAAAAGCAGCCCCCGCCCAGACAACCTCAAATTGACTAACCTAATTCATCTGCATGAATATTTTATGTTTGCCCCACTAGAATGTAAACTTTTGGAAGGGGGTATGCAGAGCCTGTGCTAGTTCACCCACACGTTCCCAGTTCCCATAATACTTCCTGAGACACAGAAGGTACTTTGCAATATATGTTAATGGCAGACTGACAAAGCTCTTTGGCCCAAGAGGCTTTATTAAAGATGGAGTGTGTTCATTAAAACAGCAGTTTCTTTACTTGCTTCAGGATGTCAAAGAGTCTAAAGAAAGAAGACCATGAGAGAATTAAGTGCATTAACTAGCATTCTGTGGGGGCATTATGTTGCCCAACTGGGCAGAACAACATGTGGACAAAAACGAAATTCCACATTCACACTGTGCCTAGCAATGTGTGATGAGTTCCCAGCGCATCAGTGGCTTCTATAATTATTATTTAACTATAAAGACAAAAATTCAAGCACACTTTTAAAAAGAGCAAATCTCAGGAGGAAAGAGAAGGACAAATTGCTCATTCATTTGTTATTTTTTAATTTTTTTTGAGACGGAGTCTCGCTCTGTCGCCCAGGCTGGAGTGCAGTAGCCGGATCTCAGCTCACTGCAAGCTCCGCCTCCCGGGTTTACGCCATTCTCCTGCCTCAGCCTCCCGAGTAGCTGGGACTACAGGCGCCCGCCACCTCGCCCGGCTAGTTTTTTGTATTTTTTAGTAGAGACGGGTTTTCACCGTATTAACCAGGATGGTCTCGATCTCCTGACGTTGTGATCCGCCCGCCTTGGCCGCCCAAAGTGCTGGGATTACAGGCGTGAGCCACCGCACCCGGCCTCATTCATCTTTTAAAAATTATTTTGTACTCATATATTCATTTATTTATTTTTTATCCCTTCATTCAATAAACCACAGTCAAATGTTACTTTAAGAGTGGGGATACATTCTAAGAAATGCATCGTGAGGTGATTTCATCATTGTGACAACATCACAGGGTGCACTTACACAAACCTAGATGGTGCAGCCTACTACACACGCACCCTATATGGTCCAGCCTATTGCTCCCAGACTGTAAGCCTGTACAGCTCGTTGCTGTACTGAATACTGTAGGCAACTGTAATTAAATGGTAAGTACTACGTATCTAACTCTGTCTATACATAGAAAAGATACAGTAAAAATATAATATAAAAGATAAAAAATGGTACATCTGTATAGGGCAGTTCCATTATAATCTTATAGGACCACATTCATATATGCAGTCTGTTGTTGAATGAAACGTCATTATGTGGTACAGAACTATACTTAAGAGATGCCTACAACCTGCCAAGAATGTAGTAAAAATATTCAACAATATTTTATCCTATCATTCAGTAAAGTATTTAAGGAATGCCTACAATATGCCAAGAATTCAGTGAAAGAATTCAGTAAAATTATTTAATAATATTCCATACATATTCCCTTTCCACACCGACGCCAACTCAAACCAACACATCACTCTCAAGTCTTATAAATGCTTGAAAATGGTGTAAGCCCCTTTGGCCACCATGAACACAGCAGCAATCATGTAGTAACTTTGTGTAACAACTTTTTCCACCATAACTTTCTCTTAGCTCTTAAGTTTTTTTTTTTTTTTAAATCATGTCATCCACTTAACACACTGAGTGCACACCTTGTTTGTCAAGCGTCCCTCAACAGGTTTTGTGTGGTGTGTGGTCTTTCAATGGTATGTTCTCTGTCTGGCGTCGGCACATGTCCTGGACTGGACAGTGTCTACTGGATCTCACTGGATCCTTCTAGCTGCAGTGATTAGTGTAAAGGTTGATCTGTGACTTAGGCCAGGTGATCAGAGCTAACGAGCATTAGCCCAGGACTTTTGGGGTTTGCTCTGTTTGCAATCGGGTTGATACAGTGATATGTGTAGTTAATTAATTACACGGTGCCCCCGAAAAGACATGCCCACTTCCTAGTCCCTGGTACCTGTGAATGTGACATTATTTGGAAATAAGTGGCTTTGCTGATGTAATTCAGTTAAGGCTCTGGAGATTTTGGATTTAGGGTATGGCCTGACACTAATGACTAGTGTTTTTTTTGTTTGTTTGTTTGTTTTTTTTGAGACGGAGTCTCACTCTGTCGCCCAGACTGTAGGGCAGTGGCGCAATCTCAGCTCACTGAAAGCTCTGCCTCCTGGGTTCACGCCATTCTCCTGCCTCAGCCTCCCGAGTAGCTGGGACTACCGCACCCGCCACCATGTCTGGCTAATTTTTTTGTATTTTTAGTAGAGACGGGGTTTCACCGTGTTGGCCAGGATGGTCTCGATCTCCCGACCTCGTGATCTGCCCGTCTCGGCCTTCCAAAGTGCTGGGATTACAGGCGTGAGCCACCGCGCCTGGTTTTTTTTTTTTTTTTTTGATGGAGACTTGCTTTGTTGCCCAGGCTGGAATGCAGTGGCCGGATCTCGGCTCACTGCAAGCTCAGCCTCCCAGGTTCACACCATTTTCCTGCCTCAGTCTCCCAAGTGGCTGGGACTACAGGTGCCCACCACTACGCCCGGCTAATTTTTTTGTAGTTTTAGTAGAGACGGGGTTTCACCATGTTAGCCAGGATGGTCTCGATCTCCTGAGCTTGTGATCCACCCGTCTTGGCCTCCCAAAGTGCTGGGATTACAGGCGTGAGCCACCGTGCCTGGCCTGACTAGCGTTTTTATAAGAGAAAGGAGAGGGAGATTTAAAATACAGAGACGTCCAGAGAAGACAGCCATGTGACAACAGAGGCAGAGATTGAAGTGACGTGGCTATAAGCCAAGGATTGCTGGAAGCCCCCTGGAGATAAGAGAGATGCAAGGATCAGATTCTCCTTCCAAGCTTCTAGAAGGAATCAACCCCTCTGATACCTTGATTTCAGACTTCTGCCTTCTCAAATTTTGAGAAAATAAAGTTTTGTTGTTTTAAGTCACGAGTTTGTAGTAATTTGTTAAGGCAGCCCTATAAAAAGAATACAAGGGATTTAAGTGTGGAGTTCTGGTGACCATATGAGAACGTGCTTGAAAGTAAAACAAATTTCTTCCTGTAAATCAGTCTTGGGAGGATCTATGTGTCCAGGAATTTATCCATTTCTTCCAGATTTTCTAGTTTCTGTGCACAGAGGGGTTCATAATCTTATGTGATGGTTGTTTGTATTTCTGTGGGGCCAGGGGCAATATTCCCCCTTGTCATTGCTGATTATGTTTATTTGAATCTTCTCTCTCTTCTTATTAATCTAGCTAATCATTTTTGTTTTGTTGTTGTTGTTGTTTAAAAAAAAAAAAAAAAAAAAACAGCTCCCAGATTCATTGATCTTTTGAATAGTTTTTCGTGTCTCTATCTCTTTCAGTTCAACTCCAACTTTGGTTATTTCCCATCCTCTGCTAGCTTTGGGATTTGTTTGCTCTTGGTTCTCTAGTTCTTTTAATTGGGATGTTACGTTGTTACCTTGAGATCTTTCTAACTTTTTGATGTGGGCATTTAGTGCTATACATTTCCCTCTTAACACTGCCTTAGCTGTGTCTCAGAGATTCTGGTATATTTTATCTTTGTTCTCATTAGTTTCAAAGAACTTCTTGATTTCCGCCTTAATTTCATTATTGACCCAGAAGTCATGTAGGAGCAGGTTATTCAATTTCCATGTAACTGTATGGTTTTCACTGAATTCTGAGTGATATTGAATTTGATTATGCTGTGGTCTAAGAAACTGTTATGATTTTGGTTTAACCTAAATGCCTACCAGTGATAGACTGGATAAAGAAAATGTGGTCCAAAAGAAAGAATACGATTATGTCCTTTGCAGGAACATGGATGGAGGTGGAGGCCATTATCCTTAGCAAACTAACACAGGAACAGAAAATCAAATATTGCGTGTTCTCACTTAAAACTGGGAGCTAACTGATGAGAACACATGGACACACAGAGGGGAACAACACACACTGGGGCCTCTTGTAGGGTGGAGGGTGGCAGGAGGGAGAGGATCAGGAAAAATAACTAATGGGTACTCGGATTACCATCTGGGTGATGAAATCATCTGTAAAACAAGTCCCCATGACACAAGTTTACCTATATAAAAACGGGACATTTGTGGCCAGGCGCGGTCGCTCACGCCTATAATTCCAGCACTTTGGGAGGCTGAGACGGGTGGATCACGAGGTCAGGAGATCGAGACCATCCTGGCTGACATGGTGAAACCCCATCCCTACTGAAAATACAAAAAATTAGCCGGGCGTAGTGGTGGGCGCCTGTAGTCCCAGTAGAATGGTGTGAACCCAGGAGGCAGAGCTTGCAGTGAGCCGAGATGGTGCCACTGCACTCCAGCCCAGGTGAGCTGGAGACAGAGCAAGACTCCGTCTCAAAAAATAAAATAAAATAAAATAAAGAACGGTGCATTGCAACCTTGAACTTAAAATGAAAGTTACAAAAAAAAAAAAAAAAAAGAAGGAAAAAGAAAAGAAAACCAACAAAGACGAAAGCAGTTGTGAGAAGTAGAGAGTTTCCCAAGGGCACAGGTTCAGGCATGCCAAAAAGGCAGTCTCCTACCCTTAGATGCACAGGTTTCATGAGAATGAATAAGTCCTTCTTCTTATTTTTCTTATTTTTGCTTAAGCTGGGTTTAGAGTCCTCTCCTAACTAAGCAGAAAGGCCTAAGTTTAATGAGAAGAAAAAAGTAACGGGAGAACTGGCTGAACTGTAATTGATGTAGTTTCACAAATGAGTTTGCAGCAAAAAGGAACGTCAACAAGCCCTCCCGCCTTTGATGTGGGGCTTGGCATAGATAGCTATTTAAAGAGTCATACTGAACTGAACGTTTTTCCTTGTATCAAGATATGCAAACAAGAATTATAAGGCCACCAACTCATTATCATGGAACCTGAAATTATTAGAGGTGTTTGGCAATAACAGTGTTAGCCCAGCTGCCTCACTGTTTAAGTGAGACATCAGTTGTTTTTTTTTTTTTTTCCCCCACCTTCCTGGCTGGAACATGTCACCGGTCTCTAGCGAAGTATCATGTGTGTGTTAAGTGTCTGGAAGTCATTTTAATTGGCATGCAACCTTGACCCTCTGGAGTGCGGCATGGCCACTGTCCACTCTTCTCCCTGATCCCCTGGGAAATGATTAAGCTCCTCTCACAGTGTCTTTTCAGCTTCCCACTCTGGACTATAAATAAACCTTTTGCATTCTCTGTGATGTGTTTTCACCCTATGACTCTGTTTTTGTGGATGGCCCTGCTCCTTCCTCATCTAAGGGGAGGAAACAACAAGAGTAAACACAGTGTTCAAAGAGGTGAATTATTCACCGAGAGAAGCAAGGTGCGGTGGCACAGGCACGCAGACGGACTCCAAGGACACTGTGTTGGTGGATTCTTCAGAATGTTTACCTCGAGCAGCCAGCTTTATAATACGGTGGTGAGGGCTTTTGAAATGCTCTCCCTTTCTAATACCAACACATCACATTAAAGTGTGGAGGCACAGAGAAATAAAGTGCATATGAACTGGAAAGCCAGTTCTCTTATGCACTAGCCACATAACCTTGGACAAGTGATTTTACCTTTCTGTATTCTGATTCTCTCCTCCCTGAAATGAGTATCATGTGAGTATTTGTTCCAGACACTTTTATGAGGATTACATGCAAAATCCACATTAAATGCCTAGTGGTAAATGCATAAGGAATATCAGGACTTGTGCATGGGTACTACTATTGTTAGAATGTAGGACTTCTGACATACTCGTTTTCCTGTGTTTCAGTGTCTTCTTCTATAAATAATGAGAGTCCCTACCTTGTATGGTTGTTGGGGATACTGAATGGGTTTATATATGCTAAAGGCTTGAAACTGTGTTCTAAGTAAATGTTCAGTCAATGTTGTCTACTACAATGAACGGTTTTGTTGCTTATTTTTCTAAGGTACACACATAATCATATTCAATAACTGCTAAGTATCAGTGATGGGTAGACCACTAGGCAGGGTGCTGAGAGGTGAACTGGAGAGTCAGACCCAAACTACCCCCTCCTCATGTCACTGTAACACTGGGAGCACTGATGTTTAGGATAAGACGGAAGAAAGAGGGTGGGATTCCTGCCTAGGGCAGCAGAAAGAAACACAAGGATTGCGGCATTTGAGCAAAGTCTTGGATGCATATGAGGAGGCATTTGCCAGGTGGACAGGAAAAGATATGGAGAGCCTTCTGAATGCACGTGCAACACACCAGCATGCACCCACATCACCTCCATGTTTGACAACCTTTGTTTTTGCTGTTACCACTGCCCCAGATACTCCTAGACCTCCACGGTACTTTTCGCTGTTATCGAAACACACATCACTTCCTCAAGGAGAGATCCTCTGATCTTCCTAAATAAAAGAAAATCGCTGTACTTTATCCCCCACTGTCTACTGTCTTGTCATATTTCCTCCGGCTGAAACTGTACAAAACATCCACGCTGTGTCTTCTTCCTTATCGTCCACCTTCCCTCCACAAGACTGTGGGCTCCCCGAGAGTCAAAACCCTGCCTGTGATGCGTGCAGACACCTGGAACACATGCAAAGAATTTAGTAAAGACTTTGGAGCCCCCACGTGCAAGTGGTAGGAGGAAAGGTCCTCCAGCCCTGTCTAGAACAACGTGTCCATCTTGATCTCATCTCTATGGGGTTCAACGAAATCTCTGCTTGAAAAAATACAAGTTTGAAATCAATTACATCAATGAGAAGTGAACTGGAGAGTCAGACCCAAACTACCCCCTCCTCATGTCCCTGTGCATGGTATTTATGCCTAGGGGCTCTGGTTATTATATATATATAAAATATATATATATAAAAATATATATCTATATCATTTACATAGATATAAATATATAAATATATAAATAAATATAGATATAAATATATAGATATTTATATCTATATAAATTATGTAAATATATAAATTATATATAATATATATAATTATATATATTTAAATATATATTTATTTAAATATTAATTATATTAAATATTATTATATTATATATTTAAATATATATTTATTTAAATATTAAATATATTAAATATTAAATATATATTATATATATAAATATATATATTTAAATATATATATAAATATATATATACACACACACACATAATATATAATATATATATGACCCCTAGGTCATAATTCCTAGCTGGACGTCCATGCCTTTAGATACACAATGTCTCTGTTGTACAGATAAGGGCAACTGCCTATCTGTTTTTGAGGCCTTGTAGACCTCCAAGTAGGAAGATCAGGTTCCCCTTCCTTCACACTCTAGACAATATTTGCTTCATGTAATTGATTTCAACATGTATTTTTCCAAGCAGAAGTTTCATTGAAGCCTATACAGATGAGATCAAGGTGGACATTTGCTTATAGACAGGGCTGGAGGACCTTTCCTCCTACCACTTACACCTTACGTCTTCCAAAACCCTTCACAGTGGGCAAAAGCACCCCTAGGTTCTTAAGTACCCTGCTCAAAGACCAGCGCTGTATACCAGGGATCAACAAACTTTTCCTACAAAGAAGCAAATAGTATGTACCTTCGAAGCCAGGACATAAGGTCTCTATTGCAAAACTCAACCCTGCTGTCCTGGCAGGAAGCCAACCAGAGACAATATGTAAACGAATGATCATGCCTGTGTTCCAATAAAACTTAATTTACATAAACAGACAGAGGCCAGAGGTGGTTCATGGTCTCTAGTTTGCCATTCCATGATGTTAGATTATGGCAGCGTTAATCAGAATGGCTGTAGCTCACTCTTGTCAGAAAAGCCCTGCCTTTTGCAATGAATTAAGAAAATTTATTGCCGGGCATGGTGGCTCACGCCTGTAATCCTAGAACTATGGGAGGCAGAGGCAGGTAGATCACCTGAGGTCAGGAGATCTAGACCAGGCTGGTCAACATAGCAAAACCCCATTTCTACTAAAAACACAAAAATTAGCCGGGCTTGGTGGTGAGTGCCTGTAATCCCAGCTACTCGGGAGGCTGAGGCAGGAGAATCATTTGAAGCTGGAAAGTGGAGGTTACAGTGAGCCGAGATTGCACCATTGCACTCTAGCCTGGGCGACAGAGTGAGGCTCTGTCTCAAAAAAAAAAAAAAAAAAAAAAACTTACTGTGGTAATCCTTAACCCCAACCCCTCACAGTAATACAAAGTCCCAGTGTTCTGGTATTTATGCCTAGGAGCTCTGGTTATTATAGGAAAGGTAACTTGAGATGCCTTCATTTGAATCCAATATGATGAAGAAAAAAGATTCAACGTTAAGTCACGTAGATTTTCTTTAAAAATATATCCAGTTGTGGTCGTCTGTTTATTGTTCTCAAAAATCTCATTTCTCTCTTTTCTTTTCTTTTTTTTAGCTCACAGCTAGGCTACATTTCCCAAAATCCCTTACACAAAGATGTGTCCATGTGATTCATTCTTAGCAATGAACTGTCAATGAAAAATGAGGTGTCAATTTTAAGCTGAGACTTTTTAAAATCCCTTTCTACCTGCTGGATGCAGCTGATGGTGATGACGATGAGAATGAAGAGGAGGATATATTGATGATGTCAAGGGGACTGTATTAGTCCATTTTCACACTGCTATAAAGATACTACCCGAGACTGAATAATTTATAAAGGAAAGGCATTTAATTGATTCACAGTCCTGCATGGCTGGGGAGGCCTCAGGAAACTTACAGTCATGGCAAGAGGTAGACGGCAAAGGGGAAGTAAGGCACGTCTTACATGACAGCAGGCGAGACAAAGTGACTGAATGAAGGTGGGACTTCCAAACACTTTTAAAACCATCAACTCTCATGAGAACTCACTCACTATCATGAGAACAACACGGGGAATCCACTCCCTTCATCCAATCACTTCCTTCCTATGACACGTGGGGATTACAGGTCCCTCCCTTGACATGTAGGGATTATAATTTGAGATGAGATTTCAGAGGGGACATAGCCAAACCAAATCAGAGACCCTAGGGGAAGACCAGTCCCAAAGATGGGTTGAGCCTGGATCCCTGAATCACAGTGTGGAGGAAAGCCACTCACTGATGAACAATGCCCAATGTGGACTACTAAAAACTGGAATAAAAATGTTTGGTTTTCTTTGGCCAGGTGCGGTGACTCACGCCTGTAATCCCAGCACTTTGGGAGGCCGAGGCGGGCGGATCACAAGGTCAGGAGATCGAAGCATCCTGGCCAACATGGCGAAAACCCATTTCTACTAAAAACACAAAAATTAGCTGGGCGTGGTGGTGGGCACCTGTAAATCCAGCTACTCGGGAGACTGAGGCAGGAGAATCACTTGAAGCTGGGAAGTGGAGGTTGCAGTGAGCTGAGATTGCACCATTACACTCTAGCCTGGGTGACAGTGTGAGACTCTGTCTCAAAAAAAACCCACCATATTTTATATACATATATATATATATATATGTATTATGTATATATATTATGTATATATGCATATAAATATATATGTATATATATAAAATAACCAGAGCCCCTAGGCATAAATACCAGAACACTGGGACTTTGTATTACTATGGGGGGTTGGGGATAAGCATTACCACAGTAAGTTTTTTTTTTTTTGAGACAGAGTCTCGCTCTGTTGCCCAGGCTGGAGTGCAGTGGTGCGATCTCGGCTTACTGCAAGCTCTCCCTCCCATGTTCACGCCATTCCCCTGCCTCAGCCTCCTGAGTAGCTGGGACTACAGGTGTCTGCCACCACACCTGGCTAATTTTTTCTATTTTTTTTTTTAGGAGAGTCGGGGTTTCACTGAGTTAGCCAGGATGGTCTCGATCTCCTGACCTCGTGATCCGCCCGCCTTGGCCTCCCAAAGTGCTGGGATTACAGGCATGAGCCACGGCACCTGGCCAAAAAAACCCAAACATTTTTATTGTATTTGAGTCATTATTAACATTGGGCAGGGTTGGGGCGGGGGGGTTCTCTACAGATTATAGCATGTAATATAGCATATAACTAATATACTGATTAAAAATAAATTAATATACTTTTTAAAGGATAGGGGAATATGGGCACAGACATGCATTTATTGTTGACTATTTAACCAGGTGCCAAAGAAACAGAAAAGGTAAATGCACATACAAGGATGAAAAATTTGCTCCTGCAAAAAGGCCCGACAGTTCCCATAAAAGATGCTCCAGTTTGAGACTGGGGCTCTGTCCTCATCTGCTGCACAGCCGTCCACATCGATGACCGTCTGACTTTCCTAAATGTAAAACTGGGCAGTGTCCTTGCATCTATATATGGATTCAGAATCAGAGCTCAGCAAGTCAAGCTACAATGTCAAGGGACTGGTACCACTGTTCACAAATAGTTTCTGCACCGAGGGAGGTTATGGCGGGTGGGGAGACGCGTATGACGTGAGGATTCGCAAGCAAGGAAACGCAGTTCCACGTGCCAAGCAGACAGTGCCTGGGAGAAGGAAAATGCGGCTGTGTCTCAATCCATCTGCTGTTAATGGCAGAGCTGATTTCTCACGTGCATGGCAATAGACTGAAGCTATATAGAGAGACTTTCCAAGGAGGGAAATATGAGTGTTTGCATTGATGTTCTCCTAGAGGGGGAAAGACTGATGGCAAGCATGTGGACATTTCACGTGAAAGAAATTCTTTATTTGAGGAAATGAGGAATTTTCCTGTGGCCATATTTATTGCGACAGAGGATTTTTTTTTTTTTTTTTTTTTTTTAGATGGAGTTTCGCTCTTTCTCCCAGGATGGAGTGATGTGGTGCGATCTCGGCTCACTGCAGTCTCCGCCCCTTGGGTTCAAGCAATTCTCCTGCCTCAGCCTCCCACGTAGCTGGGATTACAGGCACCCACCACCACGCCCAGCTAATTTTTGTATTTTTTTAGTAGAGATGGGGTTTTGCCATGTTGGTCAGGCTGGTCTCGAACTCCTGACCTCAGGTGATCCACCCACCTTGGCTTCCCAAAGTACTAGAATTACTGGCATAAGGATCTTAAATACGAATGTATTGTGGAATTATTAGCACCAGTGAATGAGATTCTAGTTTAAATTCACTGGGAAGTTCTCTGTATAAGAAGTTTTTATTCCTTTATAGAATAAAAAATGCCATTTACAGAGGGAAAAATAGGCCACCCACAAAATAACTGTTTTGCAAACTGTATTTTATATAATGAGTTTGCCTTAAGCAAAGATGCAACTGTTTGCAGGATACCATCCACATGGCCCTCGTCTGCAGCAGGGGGCTCACAGATCTTGTGCATCACAATGGTTATTTCTCCTGATAAATAATTCCCAAAACAATTTGACTGGGCTTGGGATGCAGGCATCTATATTTTTAACGTGTCTGTTAGCAACAAAAGATATGGTGAAGTCCTAACTCTGGATACCTCCAAATGCAAACATTTTCAAACACAGAGTCACTTTATTAATAGAAATAATTAGTTAAGATGAGGTTACCCTGGAGTAGACTGAGTCCCTCGGTCAATATGACTGATGTCCTCATAAATAAAATGGCCATGTGAAGTCAGAGACAGATGGAAAATGCCACACGAAGATAAAGCCAGAGACTGGAGTGATAGACGCACAAGCCAAGGACCACCAAAGATTGTGAGCAAATCACTACGAGTAAGGAAACAGGCATGGAACAGCTACTTCCTCAGACCCTGCAGAAGGAACCAACCCTGCTCACACCTTGATTTCAGACATGCAACCTCCAGAACTAAGAGAATACATTTCTGATGTTCTAAGTCGTCCAGTCTGTGACACTCGGTTACAGCAGCCCCAGGACACCCACATAACATTCCACAGTGATTGGTTTGCCGTGTCCTGGTAAAGATTAACTGGACATGAAAAACCAGGTCTGCTTTTCTTTTTAATAACCATCTTCTTTCTAGGGAGACACCAATATTCTTTCCGAAAAAAATCAAGGATGTTAATTCTTGATACCTGGCATGATATTTAAAGATGGTTGGAGGGCAGGATGTCTATCCAACGTTAAGACTCAGAAGGCATTCTTTACATCTTTAGTTTATTGTCCATTTCAGACATCCTTACTTGCAGCAGGCAGTCTGAAATGCATCAGAATTTCAATACTTAGAAGAAACAAGATCTGAATGATATGATCTGTAGAAAATACTATTGTAATAGGACATTCAATATTTTTTGAGAATTCCAAAAATATTACCTATTCATTATAAAATCTGCAAACAATAAAGAAACTTACAATGTAGAAAGGCAAAATTTCTCCTAAACTCACTTGCAAAAGAAAAACTCTGGTTAGTAACTGCTGTATAAGCTTCCAAATTTTTGCAGTATCTGGATCCATCTTCTGTTTTTTTCTTTTCGGAGACTGAGTCACACTCTGTCACCCAGGCTGGAGTCCAGTGGCACAATCTCAGTTCGCTGCAACCCCGGCCTCCCAGATTCAAGGGATTCTCCCTGCTCAATCTCCCAGGTAGCCGGGATTACAGGCACATACCACCACACCCAGCTAATATTTTTTTTTGTATTTTCAGCAGAGATGAGGTTTCACCATGTTGGCCAGGCTGGTCTCAAACTTTTGGCCTCAAGCCTTGGTACTTATCTACCTTTTTTAAAAAATGAGATAACACACTACACATGTTACTCTACAACTTGCTCATTCTGTTTAATAAAACATAGACATCTTCATATTAGGCAATCATATTTCTACCTCATTATGTTTAATAATCACCTAGTATTCCATAGCATTTTGTAAACATGTCATATTTTACAATGTCCTTACAGGGAAGTGATGCTGCTCTATACGCTTAACTGTTTAAGTGTTGGAGTGGAAGACTTTAAGGAGGCCTAAGGGTTTAATGTACTAAACACTTCACCACATACAGAAGTCATTCCGCCCTTTTGTCTTGCACATTCTCATATGGACTTTCTTTGTGCTAAGAACCAGGTCCCAGCACTCTGGGCATTCAAAGGAAATTGCTCTCCATCCTTCCCAAGTTTATCCTTATTGCAAATTATTTTCCAACCTGAAAATCCCTTAGCAAAGACGACAGCCACGCCTATGACAGGGAGGGGAAGTGCACAGTGGGGGAGCTGCTTGGAAGCTGATGCTAATGGCTGCCTTGTGAGAGACCCACGCAGCAAGCATAATGCCTACAGATCAAGGCACATGCACTGCAAGTACAAAGTACTAATCAGGCCTGACAGTTCCTGTACCACAGTATTTACCCTGTGAATTCCAAAACACACACACATATGCTGGGACTGGCACCTGCCTTCTCTCACTTGGCTCGTAAACTTCATGGGGGCTTTGTTTGTCAAACTGAGTTTGGTAATCCTCACCTTCAGTTTTAAGGAAACAGCCCTCTGGAACAAATAAATATTATATTATTATTATTTTTTTTTTTTTGACGGAGTCTCACTCTGTCTCACACACTGGAGTGCAGTTGCATGATCTTGGCTCACTGCAATCTCCATCTCCTGGGTTCAAGCGATTCTCCTGCCTCAGCCTCCTGAGTAGCTGGGATTACAGACACTGACCACCACACCCAGCTAATTCTTATATTTTTAGTAGAGGAGGGGTTTTGTCATGTTGGCCAGGCTGGTCTCGAACTCCTTACCTCAAGTGATCTGCCTGCCTCGGCCTTCCTAAGTGCTGGGATTACAGGCGTGAGCAACTGTTCCTGGGCCAAAGAAATATTTTTAACATCTGGGAAATGAATGGCCCTAGACTCGTGGAAAGCTCACCATCAAATTCCAACTACCTTGTAAAAGCAGTTTCTGCTGTAAGATAAGGTACACGTGAAACTTAAGTAAGCCAATGTATTTAATTAGAGATCTGCACATACACACATACGCACATATGATATGTGTTTTTATTTACTTCTTTTGAAAGCAATGGCAATGTTGGTTCTATTAAAAACGTATGCCTGGAGTTTAGTTTATAATATCATCCAAACACTGATTTCTTAGTTTTGAGAAATGTGCTGTGATAATGCAAAATGTTAACACTTAGGGGAAAGTTGGTCAAGGGTATACTAGGACTCTGTATAAAGCTAAACTTACCCTGAGTCTAAAATTCCTTCAAAATCATTAAACAAACAGAAAAAAAAGATGAGCAAATTCTTACCAGGGTTAATCCCTAGATGCATCATGTATCATATACAAGAGGGGAGGGTTGTTTCAGACATAAATATATTAGGATAATGCAAGAAACAGAAACTATTCTGGGATTTTTCAACCAAAAGGAATTTTTTAATCGAGAGGTCCTGGGAGATCTGAGAAGCCAAAGAAGGAACGGTAACACAGTTGAGAAAGAAGTGACGGCAGAAGCTACCAAGATCCCTGCAACCAATGGGAAGTGGAGGTGTCTTCAGAGACCACAAACCAGGGTCATGTGCCATGGTGGACACTGCCCAGCGGGAGACAGGGCCTTGGAGGAGGGCCCTGAGGGAGGACTCAGGGTGCCTTTGGAAGCAGAGAGAGAGGGGAAGATGAGTTCTGGCTTCTCCTGCAGTCAGGGTTTCCACTCATGCCCTCTACTGGCTGAAAATATCTAGAAGTTACAGACAAGGTAAGCCGGAATCATCCTTGCTCTGAAAAAGCAAAGAAAGGAGAAAGACAGCTCTGCGCATCCACAGGCAGTTTCCTTGAACAGCGGAACACGGATAGGAAAAGTCATGCTCACTGTGGAGTCTCGTGTGATGAGAAGAAATGCCAAGCTGTGTGAGTACCAGAATCACACAGGGGCAAACAGCTTCCATGGAGACCTCTCCAAGGGAAACAGGAGGCATCATATAGAAGCAGATCAAGACGGCCTGGCACAGTGGCTCACGCCTGTCATCCCAGCACTTTGGGAGGCTGAGGCAGGCGGATCACCTGAGGTCAGGAGTTCAAGACAAGCCTGGCCAACATGGCAAACCCTGTCTCTACCAAAAATACAAATATTAGCCAGACGTGGTGGTGTACGCACGTAGTCCCAGCTATTTGGGAGGCTGAGGCAGGAGAACTGCTTGAACCTGGAAGCCGGAGGTTGCAGTGAACCTAAATTGCATCACTATACTCCAGCCGGGGTGACACAGTGAGACCTCTTCCCCTCCCCGCCACAAAAAATAAGTAGACAAAGACTACTACAGTCCACTTTGTCATCCCTAACCATTTATGGGTTCCTTTTGGTTTCCTGTTTTTGCTTCTTAGGCCTTAACGGTAAAATCTCATTTCCACAATAACATACACTTTGTTCTAAGTTGGTGTTAAGTATATCCGTGCTCCAGCTAAGGGAAACGTTGCTGCTAAGTGAATGCAGATTGTATATTATGATCTTCCACATTTTATGGTCTACTATATATTATGAAATGTTATCAATGGAACAGGCATATCGAATGGCCTCCTTTTAAAAGAACAGTTTGGCAGTCAATTCATAAGTGGTGTGTATGCCCAGAACATTTTTATTTCTACTTCTCAGAGCAGGGGATGTAAAAGCCACCGACACTTTGTTGGTGATGTTATCGCGGTAGTCATTGTTTGGCAGAAGCTGCTGAGTAACAAGACCACTTGGCAATCTGATCTTTCAGGGTTTCTTCACATATATGAAGCTCACCTGAGTTAATGTATAATAAAGATAATGTTAATCGGGTGGGGTGTGGTGGCTCACACCCGTAATCCCAGCACTTAGGGAGGCTGAGGTGGGAGGATCCTGTGAGACCAGGATTTTGAGAGCAGTCTTACTAACAGAGGGAGAACTCATCTCTACAAAAAGTACAAAAATATCAGCTGAGGTTGGTGGCATGCACCTGTGATTCCAGCTACTCTGGAGGCTGAAGCGGGAGGATCACTTGAGCCTGCAAGGTTGATGCTGCAGTGAGCCATGATTGCACCACTGCACTGCAGCCTGGGCAACAGTGTGATACTCTGTCTCCCTCTAAAACAAGAATAACGTCAATGTTTCCCTGGTCCAGATGAGTTTCTTCCATAATTCATGCTTACTAATGATGCCATACTTTATTATTATTTTTACAACATTTAAAAACAAACAGTGGAAAAGAAAACATAGATGCACTCTCAGCAGAATGATAATTTAGTCTAATGCAAACCGAAGAGCTTCAGGCTTTGAGAATCAACCTGAGGTCCATGAAACACACATTGAATGTCACCTACGTGTGTTCCTATTTTATTTCCATCTGGCCATTTTCCCCCACATCATCATTGTTAGTGGGTTCTTGGTTCTTTTGTTTTGAGTCAGAGCTTCACACTGCCGCCAGGCTGGAGTGCAATGGCGTGATCTTGGCTCACGGCAACCTCCACCACCTCCCGGGTTCAAGCAACTCTCGTGCCTCAGTCTCCCAAGTAGCTGGGACTACAGGCACGCACCACCACACCCAGCTAATTTTTGTATATTTAATAGAGATAGGGTTTCACCATGTTGGCCAGGATGGTCTTGACCTTTTGACCTTGTAATCTGCCTGCCTCAGCCTCCCAAAGTGCTAGGGTTACAGGCATGATTCACTGTGCCTGGCCCATTGTTAGTGTTTTTAAAGGGGGTTATCTATGAAGGAAACACGGAACCACCTGAGTGAATCTTTACATAGGGTAAATTAACTTCAGGATTCCCCCAAACAGCTAATCCAGTAAAGCAACAAGCAAACTTTTTTTTTTTTTTTAAATTAAGGAAATGACTTGATTTTAGAAAAATCATACCAGCCTGGGCAATGCAGTGAAACCCCATTGCTACAAAAAATACAAAATATTAGCCAAGTGTGGTGGTATGCACCTGTAGTCCCAGCTACTTGGGAGGCTGAGGTGGGAGGATTGAGCCTGGGAGGCAGAGATTGCAGTGAGTGAAGATTGCACCACTGCACTCCAGCCTGGACAACAGAGTGAGACTCTGTCTCAAAAAATAAATATAAGAAAGAAAAGAAAATCATTTTCCACGTTGATCTCTCCATCTTCAGAACCTACTACACTCTATACCCAGCCACTGTGCTAAGAACTTTACTACATCTTCCCACTAATTCCAACAACCATCTATGAAGCAGCTGTGGAAGGCAGCATCATGGCCCCTAAAGATGTCCATGTCAGTCCCGGGACCTGTGAATGTATCATATGACATGGTAAAAGGGAATCAAGGCTGCTGATCAGGAGACCTTAAATAGGGAAATTATTCAGGATCATCAAGATGCGCTCAAGGTAATCACAAGGGTCTTCAAAAATGGGAGAGGAAGACAGAAGGGTCAGGTCACAGTGACATGATGGAAGAAAGGCTTGCCTGGCCATGGCTGGCTTTGAACTTGGAAGAGGCTGTGACCCAAGGGAGCAGAGTGGATTCTAAAAGTTGGAAAGGGCAAGAAAAAAGATCTCCTCTACAGGCTCAAGAAAAAAGCAGCCTCGCTGGCACCAGGATTTTAGTCCAGTGAGACATACTTCTGATCTCCACAACTGTAAGATGATCACCTTCTGTTTTTGTTTGTTTTTGAGACAAGTTCTCACTCTGTTGCCTAAGTTAGAATGCAGTGGTACAATCATGGCTCGCTGTAGCCTCAAACTCCTGGACCCAAGTGATCCTTCTACCTCACCCTCCTGAGACCACAGGCATGCACCACCATGCCTAGTTAATTTTTGTAGACATGGGGTCTTACCATGTTGCCCAAGTTCATCTCAAACTCCTGGTCTCAAGCGATTCTCCCACCTCGGCCTTCCACAATGTTAGAATTACACATGTGAGCCATCATACCTGGCTAATCTCTGTTGTTTTAAGTCAATAAGCTTCTGACGATTTGGGAAATAGTAACAGGAAACGAATAAAGGTGAAAATTCTTATCCCCATTTTGCAGATGATAAAAACTAATGTGTATAGATTTACAAAATAAACTCACAAAGAGGTGAAGAACAATACTGGGATTTAAGCCAGTCTTTCTGGCTCCAAAAGACAGGCCTCTCCCCCACAGGATACTATATGGCTTTACTTTGAAATATTTCACTTAATTCAGGTATCTATTAATGATTATGACACAAACCAATGCTGCCTTACAAATAATTTGAGAAAAAATGATTATTCCAAGGATACAAACTCAAAATAGGTCTGATAAGAGTTAAGAAAATGAGGAGTAATTAATGAAATAATATTTCTTGAGAATCTATTGTTTCAGGTGTTATTAGACATTGACTCATTAATTTCTCTCAAAATTCTGTATAATGAAGATTTTTTTGATGTAGAAGGTAAAACATTACAGAGAATGTATCATCTACCAATGCCTTCCCAGTAAAGGGGCAGAGTTAAGGTTTTAGGTCAAGCTCATGGCTGTCTCCAAGTTTGTATATGTTCTATTTCAGTACGCTGCCAACTCCAGAAACGAGGATATTTGTGGACAAACAGCATTTTAAAAGCTAAATGAGGATGCAAGCCATGTTAAGTATGTTCTCCCATTCTATGATCGCTCATTAGCAGGTGAAATATTATTGTCTGGGGTCTTTGTTGTAGCCAGTGAATTTTGCAGCCATATACAGCATGGGGAAACACAACAATTCTAAAATAACTATTTCTTATTTGTACATTCACATACCCACATAGGCAGACATAAAACAGAGAGAGAAGAGGAGAGAAAGGAGGAAGACAGAGGAGAGAGTAAGAGAGAGGAGAGAGAAAGAGAGAGGAGGAAGAGAGAGGAGGAAAAGAGAGAGAGGAGAGAGAAAAAGAGGACGGTGACAGAGGAGGAAGAGAGAGGGAGAGGAAAGAGAGAGGAGAGAGAGAGGAAGAGTGAAAGAGAGGAGAGAGAGAGGAGGAAGAGAGAGAGAGAGAAAAAGAGAGCAAGAAAGAGAAAGACAGGACAGAGAAAGAGAGAGGAAAGAGACTGAGAGACCTAACTGCTTATAACTGTAAATCAGTCTGTGGCCCAGGCTGGAGTGCAGAGGCGCGATCTGGGCTCACTGCAAGCTCCGCCTCCCAGGTTCACGCCATTCTCCTGCCTCAGCCTCCCGAGTAGCTGGGACTCCAGGCGCCCGCCACCAAGCCCGGCTAATTTTTTTGTATTTTTAGTAGAGACGGGGTTTCACTGTGTCAGCCAGGATGGCCTTGATTTCCTGACCTCGTGATCCGCCCGCCTGGGCCTCCCAAAGTTCTGGGATTACAGGTGTAAGCCACTGCACCTGGCCATTTCTCTTCCCTTTTAATCCTAATAACCACAATGAATTGTTCCAGGAAGGTTCAAAGCACATTCTGATATCTTTCTGTCATTGTCCCCAATCAGTAGTCAGATGAATGCTCATCTGTTCACCCACAAATTCTCTAGGAAGTTGGTTAAAATGCAGAGTCCTGACTTCCACTCTCAGGGACTGTTAGTAGGTCTGGAAGGCAGTGGCCTCAGGTACATTAAAAAATGTACAGCCATTTTTGGCAATTATTAAAAAGTCAAGAAACAACAGATGCTGGCAAGGCTGTGGAGAAATAGGAATGCTTTTACACTGCTAATGGGAATGTAAATTCATTCAACCATTGTAGAAGACAGTGTGGTGACTCCTCAAAGACTCAGAACCAGAAATATCATTTGACCCAGCAATCCCATTACTGGGTATACACCCAAAGGATCACAAATCATTCTATTATAAAGATACATGCATGTGTATGTTCACTGCAGCACTATTCGCGATAGCAAAGACATGGAGTCAACCCAAATGCCCATCAATGATAGACTGTATAAAGAAAATGTGGTTCATATACAACATGGAATACTATATAGCCATGAAAAGGAATAAGATCATGTTTTTTGCAGGGACCTGGATGGAACTGGAAGCCATTATCCTTAGCAAACTAACACAGGCACAGAAAACCAAACACCACATGTTCTTACTTATAAGTGGGAGCTGAACAATGAAAACACATGGACACAGGGAGGGGAACCACACACAGTGGGGCCTGGTAGTGCGGAAGGGGAAGGGAGAACATCAGGATAAACGGTTAATGCGTGTGGGGCTTAGTAACTAGGTGATGGGCTGACAGATGCAGCAAATCACCAAGGCACAGATTACCCTATGTAACAAATCTGCAAGCGCTACACATGTATCCTGGAACTTAAAAATAACATTTAAAAACATATACAGTCAATTTTTGAGACAGGCAACCCCAAATTCATTCACAAGATAAAAATGTGCCTGGACACATGAATTCCAGGAAGAAATGGCTAATGGGTTACATGCAAAAAAGTATCAAAGGCAGTAGTACTTCACATGATTCCTATTTTAGCCTCCGTTTACCTGTCTAAGTCTCTGCCTATCTCCCCACAACATTTGCATGTTACTGGAAATACACTCAGCATTATAAGATATATATTTCTTTTTTGTTGTTTTTTTGAGACGGAGTCTCACTCTGTCACCCAGGTTGGAGTGCAGTGGCATGATCTCAGCTCACTGCAGCCTCCACCTCCTGGGTTCAAGTGATCCTCCTGCCTTGGCCTCCCAAGCAGCTGGGACCATAGGTCCCCACCCACTCCCCACGATGCCCAGCTAATTTCTGTAATTTTAATAGAGACAGGGTTTCACCTTGTTGGCCAGGCTGGTCTTGAACTCCTAACCTCAAGTGATCCACCCGCCTCGGACTCCTAGAGTGCTGAGATTACAGGCGTGAGCCACTGTGGCCGGCCAAGATACACATTTGAAGTATAGTTTCCCGTGTGTTGTTTCATAATGAAATGCCCATCTGAATGCAACCTCTGCGAACACAGGGACTGAATCTCTCCTGCTCACTGACATAGCATCTTGGCCCTCCCCAGAGTCTGGCAGGGAGCCAGTACCCAATAACTATGTCTTGAACAATGAATGAGTACTAAGTTTTCATCCTGTACTTGAAGTCACTACATATAAAGTAGCAGTGCAAGCAAAAATGAGAGATTCACTCTGATCACTCCAGTGGCAAATCCACTGGACGCTTCTATTTGGCCAAAATGCTGTCATTTCTGATTTCTCTCTTTGGGGGTTAAGACTACAAATTCAAAGCAGCCAGGAAGCTAATATTGCCACAATATAAGATCCAGTTCACAGTCTGTGCTTGAGAATATCATAAATCAATAAAGCAAAACTCCAAACTAGATGGACAGCAATGAAAC